>NC_137795.1:84028878-85228878 GCF_963383645.1 Muscardinus avellanarius
CAAACCTGAGATCCTCTTGTCTCCTCCTCCAAAGTACTAAGAATGCAGATATCCACCACCATGCCTGGCAACAGGGTTCCTCTTGTTCATAATTTGTCACAAGCACCTGAGCTTTCGTGAGGAGGGAGTGAGAGGAGGGACCGCCTCGGGGAGGGACTTCCTCACAGACTCATATTCCTACATGGCGGGCCTGTCTCCCCAAGCGCACCACACCTGCCTTCTTCACTTCCTCCCTCACTGCCAGGAAGAGGAACCGGCAAAGCGGTGAGGCCGGGGGACCCCAGAGATACACCCCACTTCTCTGTTGCCTTTGTCAACTTGCCTCTCGCGAGACAAAGTAGGAGTCGTAGAGCAGCTGAGCCTTCTCCTTGGGCCTCTTTCTTTTTTCTGGGGAGACGTCTGTGGAGAAAGCGACCTTCCTTCAGCCTGTGGCTTGGGCCTCTGTGGAATGTTCAGGGGCCTTCAAAATGTCTTCCTAGAAGATTACGATAAAAATGGGTGATAGAATGCAGGGACAAGTCTAGATGAAGCCCGGATAGGTATCTTTCCAGCTCTCCCTCCGTTCTATAAAAGAGAGATCTGTTTACAGGAAGCAGACCTTCCTGGGAAGGTTCTGAGAGGCTAAGTAAGAAAGCAAAGGCGGTTGCCATTGGTGTCCAGGGGTTGAGTGTGGGAACCCAGAACGTCCATAGGGTACAATGACTGGTCCAGAAAGCACCAAATCGCAGTGGTTTTTCTTTTCTTTCTCTTAATGGCCTGGGTGGGGTGAGGGAGAGGGGTTTTGAGGAATTCTGCAGCAAAGGGCACCACCTGTCCAAGGCCAGGCCTGGGATGTTCCTTAGTGGAGGAAAAAGGACGAGAGCAGAAAACAGCTAGAGAATTCAGGGGACCAAAGGTGTCTAAAGCCACTTGTAATAAAGAGTCACCACCAGGAATCCAAGACATAACAAACAGAAGACATGATGCAAAGATCTACTTATTTAATTGGCCTGTATTCATTTTATCAGGAGTTATGGTTGCTTGCTACCATGTAATCTGCACAGGGGTAAAGAGAATAATAATATTCTGGAATAGGAGAAAAAATCACCTGGTGACGTGTACTAAATGCACAGGACATTTGGTGGCAGCAGAGGGGAAACAACATTCAGTGGAAAGCTGTATTTTCAATAAAACCAGAAGCAGCAAGTGCTTTGGTAGGATAGTTTTTTTTTTTTTTTTTGTATGCATACCCATATATAGAATTTGCAAACAAGACTGAATTTGAAGTTAAGAGAAAAGTTCTTCCTCCATTAATGAACTCATATGCAAATCCATTTAAAAATTTTTATTGGCGTATTGTAGTCATACATCTTAATGGTGTACAAGATGGTGGAGGCATACATGCACACATCACCCAATTAGCCTTTACCCAACTCCCACTCCATTCCCATCTCCTCCCTCCTTTTCATGTTTGGCTTAGTGATTGACTTTGATATGTTTAAGTAATTTACCTCCCCCCCCTTCCTACCCCCCTCAGTTAGGTCACCTTATTTGCTCATCTATAGTATCTCCTTCTACCAAAGCAGAATATAATAAAAATTAAAAGAAATAGAGCAGTGTTGAACGCCACAATTCTTTTTGTGTTTTTAAGATTAGATTCACTTCAAAACACGAATTTCTTCAAACCATAATTTAGACCCTCAGTATGGTATACTTCACGTTAAGAAGTGAGGTAATCTTACTCATGTTTGAGTTGTGAAATAATACATTTATTCAATGAATGGAAATGTCCACATCTATAGTTTTTAAAAATAAATATTTTGTATATAACAATTTGCTTAGGACTTCTTTTTTTGTGACTCTAGGCATTGAACACAGGAGAGATTATACCTATGAGCTGTGCGCCTAGTCTTATTTTATTTTTTATTTTGAAGGTTCTTACTATGCTGTGGAAGGCCTTCCTAAGTTGCTGAGGCTGTTCACAAACCTGCAATTCTCCTGTCTCAGCCTTCCAGATACTGGGATTACAAGTGTGTGACACCATCCCCTTACTATTTAGGACTTCTTAAATGTCTTTAAATAGTTGTATAAATTACTCAGAATTTTTGTTCACCTCAGTATCCTAGGCCTGAGAATTACTATGACGATTGAATGCTGACCACTGGTGGTGAGAATGATAATCATATTGCACACAACAGGCTGCACAGATGATAGGTTTTGCTGGAGGAACTACTATACTCACAAACCCCAGATTTTAGGGAAAGGACCTCTCTCTATCAAGCAGTGTTCCTGGTTGTAAACAACAAAAACAAAACTTAGTTTACTTGACCAAAAACAACAACAACAAAAGATTATGTCCTATGAGGACATGTTGCCATTTAACAGTAATATCGTGGACATGAAGTTCTGGATACCTCCAAGGCCAGCTGCTCCTGCACAATGCAATTTCTGTCTCCACTAGCAACACCACCACTCAGCCTTTTTGAGTCCTGAGATCCCAATCCAAAATCTAGGCTGCCTCTAATTGGCCTGGCCAAGACCCACATGAGCATCCAAGCTACAAGAAGGCTGGGCAAGCATTTGGGTATCTTTCCTTGTTTAGTGAAATATGGGATCTTCCTCCCATCAAGCATGCAGTGCAGAACTCACTATAGAGGAAGAGAGTCTGCTCCTTAGTACTTAGGAAAGGATAATGTCTACTCTAGATCCTAAGAACATGGTGCTAGGCATAACCACATTTTAATTTTCATTTTGTAGAAGAATGCAAAGGCTTAATGTCATCAAATCCTTTGAAGAGTTTGCTCAAAAAAGACCTTTTTGTAGTTGTTTTTTCTTTTTTTCTTTTTTGGTGGTACTAGGGTTCCTGGAAGCCCATCTACCTCTGGACTACACCCCCAGACCTATTTTATACTTTTTTTAAATTTGGAAACGGGGTCTCTTAAGCCAGCGAGGCTGGCTGTGAACCAGCGTGATCCTCCTGTCTTCGCCTCCCAAATGCGGGTATTACAAGTGTGTGCCACCACGCCCAGCTGTAGTTGTTTTTGAAATAGATGATTAAGAAGGAAACTTGAGGAAATTTCCATCTCCCCCTCTATTACCATCCATGGTCCCATCTCTCAGCTCAGTTCACTGTGTCAAACCTTCTCTCTTGTGTTCCTTACCACTCAACTATGTTCCCTTCCTACCTACTCCCCTACTGCCTACCCTGGGAGTAGTAATTGCTCTCATAAATTATCATGTATTACTTGATTATTGCAGTTTTACATTGCCTTATTTTTCATTTAATATGACATCTTCCTAGGTCTCAGTTTATCAGTTTTCCTCATTTGTAACATGGTAATGTAATTATAAACCTTATAAAGTTCTTATAAAGATTAAGTAAGATAATGTTTATGAAGCACTTATTAGCCCAATGCTTGGGATTTAGTGAGCTTTCCAAAATCATGGTGAATAATATTTACATCTTTCTTTCTCTTTTTTTAAAAATCATGAGCCCCTTGAAGGTAAGGGCTATATATTACCCATTTTTTATTCTAGATACAGGGTCTAGTGCCCCATGAAAGTTTGTTGAATTACACTGCTCATCACTGAATACAAGCCTGGTCATTATACTTACCTTTTCTTTTTGGTACTGGCAATTAACCCAGGGGCATTCTTCCTCTGAGCTACACCCCTGGCCATATTTTTATTCTTTATTTTAAAAACAGGATCCCACTAAGTTGCAGAGGGCCTCATTAAATAGCTGAGGCTGGTTTCGAATTGGTGACCCTCCTGTCTCAGCCTCCCAAGTACTGGGATTACAAGCGTGAGTCACCATGCTTGGCTTATACCTTGCTTTTGTATTCCATTAATTCTTTAAATATAATGCACTTAAAATATAACTATATAATAATTGTATCCATTTAATATTTAAGTTTTTTCCCCTCAGAATAATCACTAACATAAAATTAAATCTTTCCATAGGTCTTCCCAAGTGCACTAAAACAGAAGATAAAGTAGGTTTACATCTTATCATGAAATTATTATCTGAAGGACAACTGAGGCTTTGTGTTGTTCAACCAATATACCTTACCTCATGGCTGCTTATATTTTTTATTCTGAAGTCCATCTCTTCTCTCAAACCTGCCCGGCTTCCAATTTATCAAAGGAAGCCTTTTATAGCTGCTTGGAATGCTCCAACAGATCAGTGTTTGATCAAATACAACGTAAGACTGAATTTAAAGATGTTTCAGATGATTGGAAGTCCACTGGCCAAGGCCAGGGGGCAAAATGTCACTATATTTTATGTCAACAGATTGGGATATTATCCATGGTATACATCACAGGGGGTCCCCATTAATGGAGGTCTTCCCCAGAACATAAGTTTACAAGAACATCTGGAGAAAGCTGACCAAGACATTAATTATTATATCCCTGCTGAAGATTTCAGCGGACTTGCTGTTATAGACTGGGAATATTGGCGCCCACAGTGGGCCCGGAACTGGAACAAGAAAGATGTCTACAGACAGAAATCAAGAAAGCTTATTTCTGATATACAAGAGAACTTATCAGCCACTGAGATTGAGTACTTAGCCAAAGCAACCTTTGAAGAAAGTGCAAAAGCTTTCATGAAGGAAACCATCAAATTGGGGATTAAGAGCCGACCCAAGGGCCTTTGGGGCTACTATTTATATCCTGATTGCCACAATTATAATGTTTATGCCCCAAACTACACTGGGTCATGCCCAGAAGAGGAAGTTCTGAGGAACAATGAACTCTCTTGGCTGTGGAACAGCAGTGCTGCTTTATATCCTTCAGTTGGTGTCAGGAAATCCTTTGGGGATGGTGAAAATATTTTGCACTTCTCACAGTTCCGGGTACATGAATCCATGCGGATCTCCACCATGACATGCCACGATTATGCTCTGCCTGTATTTGTCTACACAAGGCTGGGGTATAGAGATGAACCTTTGCTTTTTCTTTCTAAGGTAAGAAGCTCTTTGCAAAATAGTGGGCAATTTTTCTAATCTCTAAAAGAGACATTTCTTTGTTAATTATGTTCTTTGGAAAACAGGCAAATAATGGGTGATTAGATAGACCTTAATTACTCATTGACTATTGATCCACTTAGCTTCACATTTATGCAAATCACATTTTGTTTATCTTATTATTACACTTTAAGGACCCTTTTTAAGGTCAGAAGGTTTTAAAGTAAGACACCAGCAGCTGCTATACCTCCTGCTCCCTAACAGCCCTGACTCTAATCCCTCACGATTAGCCTTCGTTCTGATGGAAGGTAATTGAAATCTTTGGTGGTCTAACACATTAGAAAATTGGAAAGGAGGCTGGGCGTGGTGGCACACGCTTGTAATCCCAGCATATGGGAGGCTGAGACAGGTAGATCGCTCTTTATGGACAGCCTCAGCTACTTAGTGAGGCCCCCCACAATTTATTGAGACCCTGTTTCAAAATAAAGAATTAAAAAAAAAAAAAATATATATATATATATATATATATATATATATATATATATATATATGGCAGGGAGTGTAGCTTGGAGGTCAAATGTCCCTGGGTTCCATCCACAGACCAGAAAAAAAAAAAGAAAAGAAAAAAAATAAAGAAAGTTGGAGAAGATGTTTTAAAGTGGAGTTGTTTGCTCATACATGTGGAAGAGAAATGAAAGACATTCCTAATTCTCACTTTACCATCTCAACTATTGAGAGAGGAAAAATAAATGCATTAGTTCAGCTTTGATACAATGTAAAAAGGAAACCTCAGCATCCTAACCAGACCCTGTTTCAAAATAAAAATAGGATGGGAAGTATATCTCAGAGGTTTGATCCTTAATACCTTAAAAATATGTACAAGAGAGCTACAACACGTAAATAAACTGAATGCTACTGAACTGTAAATTTTGTTATTCATTTTTATCACTATTTTTTATTTTAAAATGCATGAAAAAATTGTAAATCTGCCAAAAGTAGGTGATTCCACAAGTTTGGACATCTGGGTTATTATTGCCTTTATGATTTCCAGTAATAGTTGATTGTATGAGTGGGTTTCTAAATTTAATACTCAACTAATAGGTGGCTTTGTAACTCTAGGTTAAAACTTACAACTAGAGGTTTTATTCTGTTTCTCACACATATCATGGCAGTAACTTTAAAGCAGGCAAAATTTCAGATGTATTATCTTTCCCTCTATTACTCTGGCTACTTAAACAGACACTTCTAGGGGAAGTAGTTGGCACACTAACCTTTGAATTTGGGTAATTATGTGTAAACTTTCCACATGGAAAAGACTTGTCCAGTCCTTCTCATTTGTAATGCAGGGGTGTTTTAAGATACTATGGAACGTGAGGGGTTTAATATGTTTTAACAGAATCATATCTTTTTTTCCTTCAGTATTAAAAACTTCAATTTTCTAGCCTGTGGTAAAATACAAAGATCTATAGCCGGGCGTGGTGATGAACACTTGTAATCCCTGCCCTTGAGAGACTGAGACAGGAGGATCGCACAAGTTCGAAGCCAGCCTCAGCTACTTAGTGAGGCTCTCTGCAACTTAGTGAGACCCTGTTTCCAAATAAAATACAAAATAGGTCTGGGAGTGTAGCCTGGAGGTAGAAAGCCCCTGGGTTCCATCCCTAGTACCACAAAAACAAACAAACAAACAAACAAACCAACAAAACTCAAAGATCTTCCAAGTGTTAGGCACATAGAGGAAGAGGCTAAGGATGCACCCAGTGAGGGCTTTCTCCTGACTTATGTGTATCCGTGGAGTATGTAGAGTAGTCAAAGGACAAATGGGCAGAGGTGTGAAGGATGGAAAACGCCATGCCTCTGACACTATTCATGAGACAAGGAAAGACAAAGTCTTCATGGTGAGCTAACATTCACACTAGCCAGACAAATAAGGCACAAATGACTGAATGAAGAATGATAAGAAATTAGTATTATCTGGAAGGTTTTAAAAGGTTATCTAAATAGCTTGAATCACGAGGTTACAAAATAATACTGAGTCTGACATTGGAAGTTAAATAGTATGAACCTTTTTCTTTTCTATGTTTAAATCAAACAAGTTCCTTTCTTTGGTGATAATTTTTATTATTTATTATTTATGAATGATTTCTACAAGTCAATAAGGAAATGACAAAGACTCAATAAAAAAAACGAAGACCTGGTAATTACAACATAAGTAGCCGATGATTATATAATAGCGATAATAAATTTACTTTTGCAAAAAACAATAAGCTTCAAAGGACAGCGTGTCCATTTCAAAAGAATAGCTCAGACTGCTGGTACACTCTCCACTTTCTGCATACTGTAGGTAAGCTTCTTTCTTTCATAGCAGTGGCTTCAGAAGTGCTTCTGTTTTTACTCTCAGGAAAGAAGAAACAGCAGTTTGGGTCTCATCTCACTCCATATCCTTCTCCTTTCTGAATGACAAGCTATTTTCTAAGTATTTAAAACCATCAGCATAGTCACCATTGTACTCTGTCCACCATAAAAATCTTCCCACAAATTTTTTAAAACCTGATATTCATTTGTATCAAACTCTATGTGATGACTAAGGATTTTCTATTTCTAACAGAGCCGTATCTCTGGATAGCATGAAAGATATCTACATTTTAGAATGTACATGCACATATATAATTAAAATTAGAGGCAAGATTTACCAGTAAGTAGCAAACCTTGTAATCTTTCTGGACCTAAATGCCTTGATAACTTAAAGTAAAAGCTGAACAGTATCAGCCAGGTGCAGTTTTGTATACCCATACAAGACCCTGTTTTAAAGCAAAAAATAAAACAGGGCTAGAGGTGTAGCTCAGAGGTAGAATGCTCCTGGGTTCAATCTCCAGTACCACAAACATAAAAAAAAGAAAGAAAAATAGAGCACAATGTCATCCATCCTATTTAGCAGAAGTATAATGAAAATAAAATGAGAAAAAGTATATGAAAAGTTGAAGCACTACAGAAATATATATGGTATAACAACCATGTTTTAACAAGACTCAAAGCCTTAATCTTAACCTCGGTATATCTAAGAATAGAATCTCAGGCAGCAGGCACAGCTTGAGGAAATAGTACAGAGGCAGAAATGCCTCATTTCACATGGGAGATTGCCTACACAAATAAACCAATCTTTATACACCTTGATGCTATGCCTTACAGAAAGAATGATCAGAGCTTCCTTGGCTATGGATCTAAAGCTGTTTATCTCTGTAATTGGTTGGTATCTCCTTGGTAGGTGATGGGAACACATTAGTAAGATTCTAGCTCCCATAGGGACACCTTACTTTCCTCCACTGATAAGCTTCTGTGACGGAAGCCCATGTGTAAAAGATGAACCCTCAAGGGGTTTTACACCCTAGGGCTCTCAGAGCTGAAGTAGAGGCTGAGGATCATTGGCAGGGCCACACTGGAGCCCAGGAGGCTCATTTTCATGACACCTGCTATTCCTTAACTTTTCCTTCCACATGGCACCATCTATGTGGCTCATGTTCTCAGATGGTCTCTGTCCACTCTTTTTGTATTTTATACTTTTATGGTGCATTATAGTCTCCCATCATAATGTAGCTCCTAGTGATAGGGACAGACATGCACACACAGGGTAGTACCCTTGCTTTTCTGATCTCCAAAACACAGCTGCTCTGTGAGTCATTTAGCACCCTGCATGCTGCCCAGTGGTAGTAAAATAATTTGGTGAAATTTTTTTGTTTATATTTGATAATGTCTCCTTATCTCTGGTCAGTGTGTGCATGAAGACTTGACATTTTCAATCAGTTCCCATAAACTGTCTTTTATAATAACCCAAAGGATGCATTGGGAAGAAACTGGCATCTATCTCAGAAGTCACAGCTGGCTGTCACCACAAACATCTGTCACTTCTATATTTACTAAATGTGGATCAGCAACCTGTAAATTCAGAATGTTACTGTTATATCCATTCTTCCTCTGATAACAATGCCTGACCTAAAAGATGCTTGCTGGGGACGTCCCCATCTCTGGTCATACCATGTGACTGTCACTGTGATGTCCTAGGGGTGTTTCAAAGTGAAAGCATGAGAAGTTCTGCCCCCTCCCTAGTATAGCCAGGGTCTGTGGACACGGGGCAGAGTTTGCAGGAGGGGTTCTGCATGGGGTCTCTGCCCATATACATCAGACCCTTGACATTCTCAAAATTCTTCCCTTCAACGCTATCTCATCTGAGCTTCACCAAACCTCCTCCTTTCCTTTTATGTTGGCTCTGATCTGTGTAGCTGACACTATGGTCCTGGGGAATGGAAACAGATGTGAACTCCAAAGAAGGTAAGTTTAAACCAAACTTTCTTCCCTTTTTGAAAATTACTAGCACATTACGGCCCCCATACCCCCAAAAGACTGACATTGAAAAAGATTTTCTTCCTATTAGGATGGATGGCTTTTTTTTTTTTAAAAAAAAGCTTTAATTGGTCACTGTAATTATACAACATTGTGAGACTCAGAGTAGTATAAACATCACATGGTGTATTCCCTCTGTATGATTCCTGCTCTCCCTTCCTCCTCCCCATACATCTCAGTGAGACTGGTAATAAAATCTCATGTGGACAAAGCCTTATTTGAACCTTTCTCTTCCTCAGTCCTCAGTTCCCCTCCACACCCTCCTCTGATCCCTTCCACCATTCCCGTGGTCTTTCTCCTCACTTGACTAGGTCCTTTTCATTTCTATTTTCTCTCTAGCTTCTACCTATGAGAGATAACTTGTAACCCTTGACTTTCTGAGACTGGCTGATCTCACTTAGCATAATATTCTATAGTTCCACTCCTTTTCTTACACATGAGATAATTTTGTTCTTAATCTTGGCTGAGTAAAATTCCACTGTGTATAAAATTCTTATTTGAGTCAGGAACGAGTTTTATCCCTGAAGTATTGCTATTATGATGAATGGCCAAGGCAAAGAAATTTTAACGTTTTTGCGCTCGTGTTCCACCACATCGCCTTTTTCTATCCTTTAACTGGTGAAAGTTCACCCTTGGAGTAAGAGATGAAGGGTTAGTCATCTAAAGAGTTAGAGAAGCCAGATTATACCAGTAATCCCAGTACTTGGAAAGCTGAGACAGAACGATCTCAGGTTGGAGGACAGCCTCAGCAACAATTTGAGACTCAGCAACCTAGTAAGATCCTGTTACACAACAAAAAATAATAGGGGCTGGGGTTGTACCTTGGAGGTAGAATGCTCCTAGGTTCAATCACCAATACCAGGAAAAAAAATTAAAAAGAAAAGAAAAAAGAAGCCAGGCATGGTGGTGAATGCTTATAATCCCAGCATTCGGGAGGCAGAAACTGGAGGATCGTGGTTCGCAGACAGCCTCAGCTACTTAGCAAGGCACTTCGGAACTTGGTGAGACCCTGTTTCAAAAATAAATGGACTAAAAAATAGGGGTGGGGGTATAGCTCTGAGGTACAGTGCTCCTGGGTTCCATCTCCAGTACGGCAAAAAAACAAAAAATAAAGAAAAAAGAAAAAAAGAGTGTAGGAGAATATACTATAATATAATAAAATAGGAAACCAATAGCATACAGTCAATTCTTATTTTCCTCCTGAAATTTTGTAGGTCCATGATAATCCTTATACACTAAAAACAATAATCTTTTAAGACTACAAAACCAGAATCTCTCTTGCTGAATTCTTGTTTCCATTTATCATTACAATTCTGAGAAAAAAGTGACTTTTCCATAGCTAATTGAGTTATAAATCCAGCCCATTAAATCAAGCATTTTAAAATAAAACATACATAACTTTAGAACTATGTATAAAAGATGGAAAAAATCAAAGCTGGGAGCCATTAATTTTGTCCCCTTGGGCTGTTGCAAAGTGAAAAAAAAAAGAACTATCTAAGAGAATTATATATGGAGCAGGAAACCTTCTGAATTCTGTTTATGAATTATATACATAAAACTAGTTTGTGGATATATGTCTCTAATCAACTTCTAGTATTTTTCAATGACTATTTGTAGGCCAAATATCTTCAAAATAATATTATGCATGGTAAAATATTTTTAAAAAATATTTATATTTCATTCCATATGATTATAGGGTGTGATTTTGAGTATTGGTTAACTCCACATTTGTGTTACTCCAAGAAAGTGGAGAATAATTTCTACGGTGTGCATGATGAGCTCAGTTCCAGCCTTATTTTATTAAAATTAGCCTCTACTCCTAATTCCTGGTGGGTTGTTTTACATGCAGTTTAATAATGAACTCTACTCTTCAATCCAGCGAGATCTAACTAGCACCATAGGAGAAAGTGCTGCCTTGGGAGCTGCAGGCATTGTTATTTGGGGAGACATGAATTTAACTTCATCTGAGGTAAGTCAGTACCTGGAGGGTGTATGCCATGGTTTTCAAAATATTTGTCTCTTTTTCTGTGGAGCTCACTCTGATCAAAGCTTTCAGACCCCATGGTAAACCAGTTTTAGAATAAAAGTCCAAATCAGTGCCAAGTACATAAATAGCTCAGTGAATATTATTAACTTTTGTAAAGATAGTAATCATGACCTTGATATTTTTTGGATATTTACTATGTGTTAAGAGTGTACTTAAGAAATTATTTTGTTCCTTTGTTTTGCATTTGTTCACTTTGTGGTCACATTGAGGTACTGACTAGCACCTTCATTTATAAATGAGGAAGCTAGAGAGAAAACTAACCAGGGAAATAGGCTAGTTAGTGGTGCAGCTGGCATTAACCACAGATGGTTTGATGCTGGAGCCATTAATATATCTACTACATGAAATGTGTTCTATCCTATTTGGGAAAGTAGAAACAGATGGTAACTTTTTAATTTTCACATTGAAGTTATTTTTCTTCTCTATAGAGAAACCAGCTGAAAATTAATAGCATTTAAAATAGGATTTAAATGTCTCTTCGGATTTCTCCCAGCTGAGATACTATTTACTCCCAGAAATCTTACTAGTTTCCCCAATCCTCATTAATCATAATCTCTTCTGTGTTTCCTGATGTCATTTGTTTATATCTCTATGGAATAACAGATGTTGCCTTGAATTATAATACTTGCATACTTAATACTCTCGGTTAAATTAAACTGATTTTTTTGTAACCCATGATGATCTGAAATTACTCTTAGAATTTAACCAGCTCAATTTGTTGCTACAGAGACATCATTCATGAAGCTGTTTATGACTATACACACCTTTGGGAATTAGGTAGAAAGTGAGGCCCAGTTTCTGACTTTCCAAGGGGTGATAGGGGTGATACCCCAGGCCTCATATGGCTCATGAGAAGAGCTTCACCAGGGCATTGTGCGCACCACTCAGATGACCTTTGTTTAGAACACGTGATAGTAAGGAAACACACACGGAGAAATTACGTAGTCAACCTTACAGGCTTTTCTGTTGTTATACATGGAAGTACAAAACTTCCGTGAACAGTCAATATTTAAGCATAATTAACAAGAAAATTCAGAAGACAATTATAATGATTGAGATTCAAAGACAACCAAGAACAGTACCACATACCTAAAAGGTGGCCGGAGGTCAGTAGTAGGTATGACAATTTCTAATTTGGGTTTATTCCTTTTCTTTTACACCCATTAACGTGGGAGCTAGAAAGATGGGGGGGGTGTATACAGGAGGATGGCAAAATCCTCTTTCCCTCTGGGGTTATTTGCATGCTCAGCTGCTTCTCCTGAATGGAGCATATTCACCACGTTCAGTCCTTGACCTCTCCCCTTCCGATCAGGGCTCCAGTGCCATAGTGCCCAGGAACTGAAGAATTCCCCAATGGAAACTAAGCTATCAGGTTTCAGGGGAGTCCAAAGAGCTGCCTTGGGTTCTAGAAGCTCTTACCCTATCAGCACCAGGAGACACACTAACATATTTGCTTCTGCATTTTTAGGGCAACTGTACAAAGGTGCAGCATTTCCTGAGCTCTGACTTGGGGAGCTACATAGTCAACGTGACCAGCGCAGCTGAGGTGTGCAGCCTTCACCTCTGCAGGAATAATGGGAGGTGCACAAGGAAGAGGTGGAAAGCTCCCGATTACCTGCACTTGAACCCTGCAAGCTACCACATAGAGGCCTCAGAGGATGGAGACTTTACAGTGAAGGGAAGAGCGTCTGATGCAGACCTGGCAGCGATGGCGCAGAAATTTTCCTGTCATTGTTATCAGGGATATGAAGGGGCTGATTGCAGAGAGATGAAGGCAGCTGATGGCTGCTCTGGGGTTTTCCTTTTTTCTGGTTCACTAATAACACTGTGCCTCCTCATTTTAGCAGGTTATCAAAGCTTTCAGTAGTGAGATAATTGAGTTTAAAGAGACTTATGTGGCCTCTAGAGTATACCATTAGGGAAGAGATGAAATTTGGGATGATCTTTTCTTCCTGCTATTTTCTTTGAGAGGTATTATAAGTAGACATTCTGTATGTCACTTAAATAGAAACATATTACTTTATTTGCCACCACTTTAGTTAGAAAGCAGAACCAGGAGAATAAATCAGTGCCCTCCTCTTTCTTACTGGAACAATTCAACTGTATTTTAAACTAAAGCAAATATATTCTTAGTTCTTTATAAATGTACATACATGAAACTGTACATAGAAATATTAAATTATTGATTTCAAAGACTGTTTTTCCAGCTTGCAATTTATTTAAAGACACATGACTAAGCAATCATGTGACTCACAAAAGGGGTCACCCACCTTAGGGCTTGGCCTTGTCAACTGATCCACTGAAGAAGACCAGATACAGAGTTTCTGCCACAGTCTTGGGTCCATTCTGGGCTTCTGCTCCCTACCTGGACTCCCCGAGTACAGCCTCCTTTCTGATGTGGATTTCCATGATGTGTGTGTGTGTGTGTGTGTGTGTGTGCATGTATGTGTGTGTGCATGTATGTCTGCGCGTGTGCATGTATGTGTGCGTGCATGTATGTGTGTGTGCGTGTGTGTGCGTGCGTGTGTGCATGTATGTGTGTGTGCATGTATGTGTGTGCGTGCGTGTGTGTGCATGTATGTGGGTGTGCATGTATGTGTGCGTGTGTGCATGTATGTGTGTGCATGCATGTGTGTATGTGCATGTATGTGTGTGTGCGTGTGTGTGTGTGTGTGTGTGTGTGTGTGTGTGTGTGTGGTGGGTTTGGGAGCACTGAGGCAAAGGGAGTTGCCCCAACTCATTGCAAAGTTCTCATTCACCATTAGTCCTTATTTCAACAACCCTGGTGGTATAAATACTGTGAAGTGTTTTGGGCTATTGTTCATGTTTGCTTAGCTTGGCAATGCTATAGATGCAAAAACGAGAGCCTTGACAATAAAAGTACATGTGGTAACTTTTGTGACCAAAATTGGTTATTAAAAAGCGATTTGACAAATGACATTTAAGGGACTTCAAAGTACTGTGGAAAAGGGGGCCTATAAGAAATAGTAGATACTTTTGCCTGTCTTTCTTCCCTCTCCCAAACATATATGCATTTTTCTGTGGTATTGGGGTGGAGCCCAGGGGCTTTCTACCTCCGGGCTATACTCCCAGACCTATTTTATATTTTATTTGGAAACAGCATCTCACTAAGTTGCTGAAAGCCTCACTAAGTGGTTGAGGCTGGCTTCGAACCTGCGCAATTCTCCTGTCTCAGCCTCCCAAGCGTGGGGATTACAAGCATGCGCTACCACACCCGGCCATATATGCATTTTTTGAGGAGAGAATTTAGAGTCACTTTAAGTCTAATTTGAATTGTGGTTTTACTATCTGGTTGTATGACTTTCAGAAAGTTATCTATATGTCCAATTGTGTCATCTGAAATTTGGTAATAAGCTGGGAGTGATGGCCTACGCTTGTAATCCCAGCATTTGGGAGGATGAGAAAGGAGGATCGCTGTTCATGGACAGTCATAGCTATTACTTAGTGAGGCCCTTTGCAACTCAGTGAGACTCTGTTTCAAAATAAACAATAAAAAGTAGGATTGGAGGTATAGATAGAGGGTAGAATGCCCATAAATTCAATCTGCAGTAACACACACACACACACACACACACACACACACACACACACACACGACATTTGGTAATATTTCTACCTCAGAAAGTTATTCAGAGGAGTAACTGCAATGACACATTCTTCATATGATTGGGATTTTGGCTCTGAGTACATGTTGCTGATTCCCAACAGTCTCTTGATAAAATAGTGGAAAAGCTCAGGATAAACAGATTCCTGGGCAATTTTCTCATCTTGTTGCCTTGTCTTGTTCATAACCCCATGCTTTGTATTGTGATCTTGAAAGACACCTCCAGAGGACAGGATTTTCTTCCCTTGATGACAATCTAATTGGAGGAGAAAAATCAAGCTTTTCCCATTTATACCTCATCAAAGAAGACTTTCCAGATCACACCCCCTAATTCATTTACTTTCTCATCAACCAGTTTGTTCATTAATCCATTCAGTGAGCATTACTTCTTACCAGGCTAGGCTTTAGGACACATCCGTGAACAAATCAGACATTTGGGTGCTGTCTTCTTGGAACTTACATTCTACATGGGAAAGGCAGACATGAAACCCACAGATAATCATACGCTAGAAGGAAGTAAGATCTATATGAAAGCAAACATAGCAAAATGGGGTGGGTAGGATTGGCCATGTGTTGAGCCTTACCAAGCAGAGAGGCCCAGAGGACCTCCAGAGGATACTTGGGAAAAGGGTGCTCTAGGCAGATGAGATAGCTGGTAAAAATTTGGTAGTGTGCCTTGTGTATTCAAGGGAGAGCACAGAGGCTATGGAACTGGAATATTTACTACTATTACTATTATTATTATTATTATTATTATTATTATTATTATTTGCTTAGTTCTTTGGTCTAGAGCACTTATTGCCCTATGACATAGAGAATATATCATACAGTTGTTTATTTTCTGTTTTCTCTAACTAGAATGTGAACAGGGAAAATGATAATTTCATTTTGTTCACTGCTAGAATACTACTTGGTAGAGTGTTTGGCACATACCATGTGTTTAAGAAATACTGTTAAGCTGGATGTGGTGATGCCTGTCTGTAATCCTAATTCTTGGGCGGTTGAAAAAAGATGATTCTGGGTGAGAGGAGAGCCTAATCAACATAGCAAGACTCTCAGCAATCTAGCAAGACCCTATTTCAGAACAAAAATTAAAATCAAGCTGGGTGTGTAGCTCAGAGCTAGAATGCCCCTGGGCTCAATCTCCAGTATCACACACATACCAAAAGAAAGAAAAAAATATCATTAATTGAAGGAGTTAATGAATGATGCAGAAACCTGAATCAGTAGAATTTATAAGTATACTATAAATGAAGGCATATTAATAGTGAGTTATTGCAGTTATTCTCAAGAATTACTGCTTCCCTCTTATTTTAGCACATTAACCTATGAAATCACATGGTTTTAATCACTTGCAAAAGCTGGCCCTGGTGATGCATTCTTGTAATCCCAGTACTTGGGAGGCTGAGACAGGAGGATCACAGGTTTGAGGACAGCTTCAGTAAGTAGTGAGACTCTCATCCACCTAGTTAGACTTGGTTTAAAAATAAATAAAATAGGGCTGGGTATGTAGTTTGGAGGTAGAATGTTCCTGGGTTCAATTCCCAGTATCACAAAAATAAATAAATAAATAAATAAATAAATAAATAAATAAATAACTCACCAAAAGTTCAGTACTGGAGAGAACGAATCACTTGGCAAACTTTTCCAATATGGAACCCAATCTGGAATCCTGGTTGCAAATTTTTTCCATCATAAATTCATCTTCCTATGTAATTAAGTCCAAAACATTTTCTCTGGTTTTAACCATGAATTTAATGCATCTAAATTTTTCTTAATTTGGGCTGATAGTAATGGTTTTGCTCAACACATTTCTGGATCATCCAGTTGCAGGTTTTCTATGGAACTAATTAGTCTCGCTGCTTCTGGATAGAAAATCCAACTTCTAAGCTGCTTAATGACCTTGGTTTCTGTGGACCATCTTAGCTTCCCTTTGTGGAAGTGGCAAGATATTTACTCAGCTTCTCTAATCTCTGGTATTCTCTTTATAAAAAAGGAGATAATAAAGGCAACTTTTGTCCTTTTTGTAGACTCATATTAGGTAACATAGTATAAAACTTGGCACATAGAAACTCTCCAGCAAATGTTAGCTATTATTAAATGCTTTGAATATTGGTTCTCATAAAAACTGTGATAGAGGGCGGCGGCGGCGGCTCGGCTGAGGGGTGGGAGCCCGCGGTGGGCTACAGGCAAGCGAAATGCAGTGCGGACCCCGCAGCCCACCGCAGAGCCATTGAGATCGGCACCAAGATCAGCCGCAAGATCCGGAGTGCCATTAAGGGGAAGTTGCAAGAATTAGGAGCTTACGTTGATGAAGAACTTCCAGATTACATTATGGTGATGGTGGCCAACAAGAAAAGTCAGGACCAAATGACAGAGGACCTGTCCCTGTTTCTAGGGAACAACACAATTCGATTCACCGTGTGGCTTCATGGTGTATTAGATAAACTTCGCTCTGTTACAACTGAGCCTTCTAGTCTAAAGTCTTCTGATACCAGTATCTTTGATAGTAATGTGCCTTCAAACAAGAGCAGTCTCAGCAGGGGAGATGATAGGAGACACGAAGCTGCAGTGCCTCCTCTTGCCATTTCTAGCACTAGACCTGAAAAAAGAGATCCCCGGGTTTCTACAAGTTCACAGGAGCAGAAAACCACTAATGTCAGACAGACTTACGACGATGGAACTGCAACCGGACTGATGTCAACAGTGAAACCTCTGCGGGAACCAGCTCCCTCAGAAGATGTGATTGATAATAAGCTAGAACCAGATGATCTCATTGATGAAGACCTCAATTTTGTGGCCTGCGTGTAAGAACCGGGACGAATGTGCATACCGCCATCCTGTCTTACCATGCAAAGCCTTCCCCAATTGTGAACTTGCTGAAAAATATTTGTTTGTTCATCCAAATTGTAAATATGATGCAAAGTGCATGAAACCAGTGTGTCTCTTCACTCACATGAGTAGAAGAGTTCCAGTACTGTCTCCAAAACAAGCAGTTGCAACACCATCTCCATCTTCCAGCAGTCAGCTCTGCCGTTACTTCCCAGCATGTAAGAAAATGGAGTGTCCCCTCTATCATCCAAAACACTGTAGGTTTAACACTCAGTGTACAAGACCAGACTGCACATTCTGTCATCCCACCATTACTGTACCACCAAGACATGCCTTGAAATGGATTCGACCTCAAACCAGTGAATGATACCCAGTCCTACCTGGCGGAAGATCATGCATTTTGAAAGTTTCCATCTACTGATGAAAGATTATTCTACAGAAGTTGTCAAATCTTTGAAACTTGGAATATATTGCTTCCATAATATGACGTTTATTGCCTATCTGAGGTGTCGAATTTTTCAAGTTTGTAAGTTTATTTCTACTGAACTACTTCTATTTCTACTGTAACTACTTTACAACATTGGGTGTTTTTTTTTTGTTGTTGTTGTTTTGTTTTGACTATGAGAAGGCAGTTAAGGAAAAGCTACATTCGATTAAAGTCTTTGAGGCACGTTTGTACACTACTGTGTAAGTATCACCATTCATGATTGTTAATGACGGTACTGCAGTTGAGACTTGCATGGTTGTAGTGAGGAGAGTGTCATTATTCTGAAAGTTGAGCTGCTGTCACTTTCTCCAACAATGATATGTTTTTTACCCACCATGAAAGCAGGACTGGCCAAAAGTATTTAGGCAGAGTCAGCTTAAAATAGTTATTCAAATTTGCTTTTTAATTTTTAAATTTAGTTTGAAAAGCATCATGGGACTCTCAGTGTGAGTGCCACTTTGGTAAAATGATCCCTACGTTCCTTAAGTCCCTCACCTTCTGTGAAAGGTGGGCAAACGGCAAGAAACAGTTGGAATGACAACTGCAAAAACAAAACAAAAACGAACAGTTCTTTAAAATGCTTTCGTTTACTAGTAACATAGACTATTTTTAATTTGGAGGGGAGACTTCCGGGAAAATGGCGACCGAGAAAAGCGGGGCTTAAGAGCCCTGCTAACAACCAATCTCCATTACCACAAAACCAGCGCCTTTCATAGCCAGAAAACACCATCACCAGAAAAACAAAAAAAAACCACCAGGCTCCAGAGAGAATGCGGACTGAGAACAGAGCTCAGGGCCACAGAGGAGACACACGCGCCCGAGGACGCGGTAGCAGCGCCATACTGCCGGCGGCAGCGGCGAACTCATCGGACGGCTACAGCAAGCTGAGGTGAGCCGCTGCGGAACAGCCAGGCGGGACCTTTCGGCGCAGAGAGGATTTAAAGCTCCCAGTGGCTGAGCTCAGCACACGCTGCAGGGATTCAGAGTGGAAATCAAAACCAGAGAAGAAAAAATACGCCAGCCTCATGGCCGAGGGCGTGGCCGCGGCGCCATATTGCCACCGGCGGCAGCAGCAGCAGTGAATTCGCTGAATCCAGTACAGCTACATCTGCGTACTCAAGAACAGTGAGTCAAATTGCGGGCCACAGAGGAGAAATCCCAGTACTGTACCTAACTGAGGTACCCAGTGAGGGAGTGGTGGTGGCAGAGATATCACACCATAGGAGAACGTGCAACCTGGCACCCCCCATAGTTTAAAGCAGCCTCTATTGACTCCCTGGGTCGGAGACTCTGTGATAAAACCCAGTAAAGGAGTAGTGGGGTCTGAGATACTACTGACTCGAGATCCAGAACACCTTAAGTGAAGTCATAGTGACCCAAGGGAAGAACCCAGAGAAGGCACAAACATCCGAAATCATGGGAAAGAGGAATAATACTGGAGCAATGAATGCCGCCCACAACCCCACAACATCAGAACCTGATAAAACAGAAAATCAGAGATTTCTAGAAGATCAAATCAGGAAAATAACTGTAGAAATAATAGAGGTGCTTCGAAAAGAACTCAGAGAGAGCCAAAAAGAGATAAAGGATGCAATTAATGAAGTAAAGGCCTCAATTCAAAGCACAAACAACCGATTAGACCACATGGAGAACAGAATCTCGCTCTTAGAAGATGAGCAATCCAAAAATGAACGCATAGTTTCTAATCTAGAAAAAAATATCCAACAGCAGGAATCTGACATTGAAGAAATATGGGCCCATCTTAAGAGAGCTAACCTAAGAATAATTGGAATAGAGGAGGGAAAAGAAAGTGAAACCAAAGGGATCAACAATCTCTTCAAGGAAGTAATAGCAGAAAATTTTCCAAACATAGAGCAAGAGGTTGATACACAGGTCCAGGAAACTTATAGAACTCCCTTTAGACAGGATCGGAGAAGAGGATCCCCACGCCACATAATTGTCAAAATGACCAATGTGGAAGCCAAGCAGAGAATCTTAAAGGCAACAAAAACAAAGGGCCAAGTGACATTCAGAGGCAAACCAATTAGAATCACTCCAGACTTCCCAAACCAAGTCATGAGAGCCAGAAGGGCTTGGAGTAACATATTCCAAACTCTGAAAGAAAACAACTTCCATCCAAAAATTTCCTATCCAGCAAAACTTTCTATCAAATTAGATGGAGAAATAAGAAGCTTCCATGACAAACAGAAACTGAAGGAATTTATGTCTTCAAAACCAGCGCTAGAGAAAATACTCAAAGAGATTAACTACAAAGAAGAAATAGGTAACACTCACCAGAACCAGAGAAACAAGATTTTCCATCCAACAGACAACTAAGATTGGTTATCTGTGGAGATTCATAATTTATGTTAGTCTTTTACCTATCTCTAAATTGTATTGTTTGCCTTTATTGTTGTTAATTTTTAGGATTTCTAGTTGGGATATTAATATACCTTCAGATATAGCATTTGGAAATATTTTATCCAATTCTATTAGTAACTTTTAACTCTGTTTACATTGTCTTTGGATATACAATATTTTTTTATTTTTTAGGGAGTTTGTATATTCTTCTGTTGCCTGTGCCATTGAAATCATATCCAAGAAATCACTGCCAATTTCAATGTTGTGAGGTTTTATGACCCAGATTTTCTTCTAAAAGTTTATAGTCTTAAGATTTATATTTAGGTCTTTTATCTATTTTGAGTTAATACTTGTATGTGGGATTAGGTAAGGGTCCAATTTTATTCTTTTCCATGTAATTATTATGTTTCAACAATATTTAGTTAAAAGAATATTATTTCCACCACCAAATGTTCGTGGAAACCTTATCAAAAATAACTTGACAATATAGGGAAGAATTTAGCTCTAGGCTTGTATTTAACTCCAATGGTTTATATATCTGCCTTTAGAACAGTATTACACTGTTTCAATTATTGTAGCTTTATATGGTTTGAAATCAGAAAATATATATCTGCTAGCTTTGTTCTTCTTCAAGATCATTTTGGGTATCTAGAATTCATATTCCATATTAGGATAGATTTTTTTCTGAAAAATAAATATATAAATATATGATAGTTTCACCAAAAAAACAGAAAAAAATATGCTCTGGTAAGAAAGAAAGCAAAAAGAAATATTGAAATGTTATCTTTAAATCATCAAAAGCTTGGCATCAGACAAATGAAACTGTTATGTGAGATTATCATTTTTAATTTTGGATAAATTACTATAATACTAGATGTCAACCACTAAGCCAAGCATGGGAGGGAGGGATGGGGAGAGAATGGGGTGGGGATTGGATGGGGGCTGACTGGGCGATGTGTGCATGTATGTCTACAAAAGTTTGTATCCCACTATGATGTATGAATACAGTGCACCAATAAAATAAAATAAAATAAAATAAATAAAAAAAAATAAAAAATAAAAATTGACACTAATAAAAATAATAATAATAATTAACAAGAATTAATAATAATAATAAATTTGTGTTATCAAGTAATCCAGGGGCATTTTACCCCTGAGCTACACCAAAAAAAAAAAAAAAAAACAAAATTATATAATTTTTTTACAAGTATATACGTAGGACTAGAAAACAGACTTTAAGCTCACAAGATTATAAATATACATATATATTCCCACATTCTGAAAAATAACATTCTCAGAAATAACTCCACAGAAAATATAATTACTACTGAAGATAATTTTTGAAATGTAAAAATTAGATTTAGGTAGTGTATTTTAAATGACAGAACTATATAATTATAGAGATCAGATGGGTAAACTGCAAAGTAGGATGAAACTTTTGGCCTATTGTATTAATTATAGAGTTTTGTGTGTGGTTTTTAAAAGTGTTAAGGCAAGACGTGTCAAATGCTTTAGAATTAAATAACTAATGGTAACTGATTTCAAAGATTTGATGTATAGTAGTGTTTTTCAAAATTAAAAGCTTAAAAAAGTGAAGAAAAAAACTGTGATAGATAATGTTATCTTTATTTTAAAGTAGAAAAATTATGTATGATTCTAAAGAAGATGACCTACTTAATATAACACAGAGTATCATATCCAAGCCTTGAACGTTTTCTTTTGAACCTCAAATTAGTTATCTTTACATCAAATGCCAGAAGAAAATACAAAAGACTTATTTCAACTCATTTAATTTATTTTTACCACAGACAGCAAAATATAACCCACAAATACACTTATCCTGTATATATTTATATAGTACTCTGTTTTTTTTTTCTTTTTTGACCCCTGGAAGAAAAATTACTAAATTCACAGTTCTAATACTAATGTATCCATCTGATTACTCCATCATTTCCCAAAGATACAGATCAGGGCATCTTAGAAAAATGCCCAATTTCAGGTCTAGGGAAAAAATGCAGAAGATGAAATGGCATAGCTTATTATAATAAAAGCAAGAACAAGATCAATGATCAGTAGGATTGTATCAAAAGCACTCAAGAATCAACGAGTCTCCTATTTTGATAAATTTTTGATATCACTAAAGAAAATAACTGCAATGGGCTGCAAATACCTCAGTTATATTTAAATCTACTAGGTCAAAATGAAAAAAAAGAACTTTTTGTCCACACCAGAAGAGTATCAAAGAAAGTATCAACATACAGCTGGATGGAGGTCTGGTCTTTTAAAGAGAGCAATGATATTGCTGTGAGCTCTCTAAAGTGTCCTGCCAAGAGTACTATTTTGTTCTTTGACCCACATTCACTAGTCCAGTCTGAGTCACTCTTCTGGGGAGAGGGATTGTAAATTACGTATATTTCCTGTGAACCTAGCATTGCATTCAAAGTATGTTTTATCTAAATCTAATAGCATCATACATAGTTCAAGGGTCTTTTGGGATAACTAATTATCTTATTAACCAGAAGCAAAGTCAGGAGATATTTTTCCTTCCTAGATAACCTGAGTGTTTGCTGAACGCTGAATATTGTATGTGTGTTCTGAACTATACTGTACTATGTTAGATACACTATTCTGAGAGGCTCCATAGAGTCTTTTAGGACTAAGCATTGACTACAGAAAATACCTAAATTTTAAATTTAGCCATTTTTCTACAAACATGTCATGATCTCAAAGGAACACCTCCATTTAAAGGTGCCTATAAATGGCTCTTTGTACTTTTGCCAAAGATAAAAAGGTTTCTTGGCTTGTAAAGATAGATAGAAAGTCATTCTTCAGTCAAGTGACTGTGGTAGCTCAATTGCACAGAACTTATTTTTGCAATTAAAAAGAAGAAGAGCAAGAAAAATGGTAGTTCTGGAACTTTTCTTCAAACTCAGAAACAGTTCTGATTGAATGTTAGTGTATATATAAATATTTCAATGTCCTGCACTTCTCTATTTTATTTCTGGTACATTTTATTCTTAGCTCCATGTTAGCTTTTAGTTATCCAGTTCTTTATGTGATATGTTAAGTAAACACATGTACAAAATGTTAAACATGACCCGGTGTCACTTAAATAAAATAATTCTTGGGCATGTCCCTCTCATTAACTGATTATGATTACTGTTTTAGTCTTCTGGCAACTGATTTGATTGCACTTCCAGAAGTTTCTATGCTTAATGACAATAGCTAATATCTCTTTATTTATTTCTTTAATATCAGAGTTGAAGTTTCAGTCATTTATGAACAATGAGCATGTATTAACATAAAATACTAAAAATTTAAAGTTGACAAGTTTCTTAGAAATGTTCTTTTAAAAGAATAAGTGAAAAGAAAAGAATTAAGGCATTTCTCTTAATAGATATTTGTAGAATTAAAACTCTAGTTCAGGTATGTTGAATATGATTTCAGTGCTTTTCCCAATATATCTCAGTCAAAAAGCAAACAGGTAGTGTACAAATAGAAAAAAAAAACCCAGATAAAATTAATTAGAATAGATTTAAGTAATAAAGTCTGCAATAATAGAAAGTGGAAAGGACTCATTTCAAAACTGTTATACATTGACAATTTATAATAATTTTATATATTTATGGGATATGAAGCGATGTTATGACTTATAGAATAATTAAAGCAAACAAATTAACATATAAAGCATCAAAATACATTTTTGTGGTGAGAAAATTTGAAATTTATACTCTTAATGATTTTGAAGTGCAAGAGACACTATTTTTAATGATATTCACCAGCTGTGCAAAGATCTCAAAAGAGAAACTTATCACTCCTGACTGAGACTTTGACCATCATTTCTACAGTTGGTCCACCTTCTCCATCCTTGGTGACCACCTTTCTACTTTCTTTCGAAGAAGAGAGTGTGATTATTTGGGATTCCCATGTAAGTAAGAACATGTACTATTTGTCTTTCTATGCCAGGATTATTTCACTTAGCTTAAAGTTCTACAACTGCACACATGTTGTCACTAATGATAGTATTTCCTCCTTTAAGGCCCAATAGTTTTCTGTTTTATAAATGCACCACATTTTCCTTATCCATCAAGTTGGTGGACAGGTAAATGAATTCCATACGTAACTAGGCTACTGTGAATGGTGCTGCAATTAACATTAGAGCGCAGGCATCTCATCAACACACTGCTACAAAACTTTTTGTGTAAATAATCAGAAGTGAGATTGCTGGATCATATGGTATGCATATTTTAAGTTTTAAGGGTATCGCCATTCCATTTGGATAATGAATGTACTAATTTACATTCTTACCAACAGGGTACAAGGTCCCTTTATCACCCCATCCTTGTCAACACATTTTTTGCCTTTATTTTTTAATAATTTTATTGGTGCACTATAATTATAAAATATAGTGAGAGTCAAAGTGGTACATTTATATATGCCTACATCACTTCCCCTGTGGACCCCATCCAGCTAACCCTGCTTCCCTCCCTGAACATGTTAGTGAGATTGGTAGTGATACCTTCATCTATGAACATAACATAGTTATCTATTTCTTTCCTCAGCCTACTTTTCTCCCTTTTCTTCCCCTTATCCCTTTTAACTGAAGTCCTTTTTCTTTCCTATTTTCCCTCTAGCTTCCACATATGAGAGAAAACAAATGACCCTTGATTTTCTGAGACTCAATGAACTTATTTAGCACAATTTTTTGAAGTTCCAGCACAATTCACGATAGCTAAATTATGGACCCAACCTAAGTCCATTCATAGATTTTTTTTTTGTCTTTAATAACACCCATTCTGATGGGTAATGTTTCATTATGGTTTAATTTGAATTTTTCTTGTAATTAAGCCATATGGAACATTTATGTGTCTGTTGGCCACTTTTTGTCTGTTTTTCAGAAATTTTTATTCAAGTCCCCAGCTTTGGATAACAACCTTCATCAAATATATGACTTTAAAATATTTTCTTCCAATCTTCACTTTCTATCTTTAAACTCTTGTTTCCTTTGCTGTACTGAAGCTGTTTAGTCTGATGTTATCTGACTCATTTATTTTATTTTATTTTGTACTGAGGATTTAACCCAGAGGCATTCTGCCTGGGAGCTACACTCCTAGACCTATTTTATTTATTTATTATATTTGAAATAGGGTCTCTCTAGGTTGATGAAAGTCTTACTACTTGCTGAGGCTGTCCTTGAACTTTGGAATCTTTTTTTTTTTTTTTTTTTGTAGTACTGGGGATGGAACCCAGGGACATTCTACCTCCGAGCTATACCCCCAGCTCTATTTTGTTTATTCTTTATTTTTTTTGTAACAGAGTCTCACTAAGTTGCAAAGAGCCTCACTAAATAGCTGAGGTTGTCCGTGAATCACCATCTTCCTGTCTCAGCCTGCTGAATGCTGGGATTACAAGCGTGCGCCACCACACCCAGCGTCGATCCTCTTATTTCAGCATCCCAAGTACTGGAACTACAGGTGTGTGCTACTATGCCTAACCAATTGGACCATTTTTGCATTTGTTGCCTGTGCTTTAGTGGTTATATCCAAAGAAACGAGGTCACCCCACAGCTGGCTGGCCCAATTTGCTACTATCTACATGTGACAAGCCTCCAGGGTATGCTGTCACCCCCAGCAAAACTGCACTATGCCAATGGGCCTGGGTCACTGATGGAATTTCAGATATCAGTCATGACGATAACCGCTAGAGAGACTGAACAATGAGCACACTGCTAAATCTCCCTGCAGTCAAAATGAACTTGTTGTACCCAACAACCTTGGTGCCCAATTGCAGGAAAAAGTCACTGCCTATGGGAAAAATAAAACAATCTAACAACCACCAATTCCATACATTTGGAAAAGGCAAATATTGGCTAAATAGTTACTTAGGAACCATCACTTATACTATAGATACCAATATCAACTTAGGAACACAAGAAATAAGAAAAGGCTAGTTGACTAAATGGTGGATTAGAATTACCCAATTCTCGTCTGCTCCTCCATGAAATAGAACCAAAGCCATAGGTGAGTGACTGTGGGTGGTGAGGGGACAGAGACATGGGTGAGCTCTGGACAGTGATAGCAGAGAAAATTTAGAGGCTAAGCAGAATAACAACACAAGAGAAGTGGAACAGCTCAGCACCTGGCACCTGGTACTCCCGGCAGGGGAAGGGGGCTTGTCCTGTGGAAGGAGTAGAGGTGAAAGAGAAAAAGGCATAGCATGGTGCAGAAGTTAGGATCCCACAAGCTCCTTAAATAAATAAGTAACCTAGACTCAGCACCAAAAGGTAGCTTTAGAGAAGAAATTCACTGCATTTCTCAGCAACATCTCAGAGTGCTAAAGCCAGGAACCATCTTGAGAAGGACCCTATTTTCTGAGACAGTACTGCACTGAGGATCAGAAAATCCAAATAACATCATCTCAGGGTTACTGTGAATGCTCCTCTACATTGACCAGGCAGACAGCCACCTCTCAAGAGAAGTGTCTCTAATATAAACACACAGTTTCATGCTGTGCAAGGTGTGGGGGGGGGGCTGTAACAGGAAATGAGTGGAGGGAGGGGCCCTCTGGAATTAGCAGTTCAGTGAACCTTCCCTCTGGCACTTGGAGTGAAACCAGTCTCATGTAGTTTCCTGCAGGGGTCAGGTGTGAAGGCATGGGGTGTCCAGAGTAGGAGATGGCTTAGATTCCACAACCCCCTTTGACACAGAATTCAGTGGTTCAATTGCCTTTTCAGCCCTCTCAGGTGTCTGGGGGGCACAGACTAAAATTGTCCAGAGCAAATGTACACCTGGAGCAGCCAGCATCGCACTCAGACTTGGTCAGGGAGAAGGTCTCTCTGAGCTCTGACATTTGTCACCCACTTCCAACCTTCATGGGAAAGAAGAGTATAGAATAAAAGCTTCCATTAATTCTTGGTCTTTTGGCTAAGATAAAACTTCCGGGGATAATATATCTCTAGGAAGGCCAGCATTTCATGTTAACACTTTCAATGAGAAATGCTTTGCATAGACCGCATTCCTCCCTAACTTGTTTACAAGAGCTGAGGAATTTCAACAAGCTACACCTATGACCCACTATACCCCCCAGACCCCATCCTAACTGGCAGACTCCAACCTTGAGAGACCAGGAGAGGAGATTAGATTGGCATAGCCTGTAAGCTATTGTGTTTCTGAGCATCTTGGCTTGGAAACAATTTTGACTTGTTTTATTTTCTTGGTCTCTTCTACATTCCTTTTTACTACTTTAAATTAGATTTTTCTTCTTTCTCATTTTTCTCTTTATTTTTATTTTTATTGTATTTTTTTCTCTTCATCCTTTCCTCTTACCTTCTTTTTTTGGGGGGGTGCGGAACTGGTGCTTGGATTTGGACCCTGATGTTCTGCCCTTAATCTACATGTCCAGTTCCAGCCACATGTAAGCCCTACTCAAATCTTGTGTGTGTGTGTGTGTGTGTGTGTGTGTGTGTGTGTGTGTGAGTCTGGAGATGGAACCCAGGGTATTTGACCTCTGATCTATACCCCCTGCCCTATTTTTTATTTTTAAACCGGATCTTATTGAGTTGCAGAGGGCCTCACTAAGTAGCTGAGGCTGTATGCGAACCGTGATCCTCTGGTCTCAGCCTCCCGAATGGTGAGATTACAAGCATGAGCCACCACACCCGGCCTCTGCTCAAATCTTGATGGGTACTTTTACTTAAATAAAAGGGAAAACATAAGTTCCTAGATGCTAATTCATTCCTAGGAGGAAGCTGAGGTCCTTTTCCTGGGCAGATATCCCATAGTACCTAAGAGAGAAAAAACCTACAAGAGTTGCTTATATCAGGTCTACTCAGGTCCTCTACCTTGACTGTGGCCATACCTGGTCAGATTTTGTAAGGTTGAAAAGACTGAAGGCGAGTATCACAGAGGGGAAGCTGGTTCTAGCCCCTATTTCTCTCTACAAGGTACTTAGATCTTCACCAGTCTCCAATCATAGAGCAAGAGGTTCAGGCCCTTCCACACCAATATGACTGGAGCGAGTAGCATGGGAATCACTTTGGAGTAACAGAGCCACTATTCATAGTGCCCATGGAAACTGTGACTACCCTGACAGGGGCTGTCACTCCCACAGAAGGAGTAACTGCAGAGGACAGATCTCACATTCTCTGCTGCCTACACTCCACCTATGGGACGTATCTGAGTGTCCCCACTCTTACAAAACTTGAAGAGATAGTAGGTTTCTCCAACTCTGATATGATTGATACACTCTGCTTCAAACCATGAATCACATCCACAGAAGCTACGCTGAGATTACACCATTGAGCCTGACTGGAAATAAACTCAATATTACACAACAAATTGATACCCAAGACACATGGGCAGAAAAAAGCTGCATCCTGAGAAGGCCACGACATATAAAGTAGAAGGCAAATGCAGTCCATCCGATGTGGGAATCTCAACATAGAAACATAAAAAATACAAAAAGTTAGTAGTATGTCACCCCTAACATTCAAAACTCCAGGATTGCAGATCCTAAAGATAGCTTTAAACTGTGTAATACTCTGTACTGGAAAAGTCGAGACTTTTTTTTTTTTTTTTTCAAATGCCCTTTTTCCCTTTTCTTGGGAAGCCAATTTAATCTACCACTGACCACATCATCGATTCTCTGATTTTATTTAAAATAACCTTGAATTAGAAAATGAGAACTTCACATGACTCAGAATATATACATTCTAAAGTGAGTTATAAATTCGACATTAATTATTGAACTATGTGTTAAGGTTAGAAAATCTGAGTAATTGAATTGGGTGTATTACCAAGTATTTATTTTGTCTATTTATGTAATAGTTCTGGTCAACATGATATGCTATTGTTTTTAAGTATAGGACTTTAATGGCATGATATCACCAGAGACTTTCTGCTTTTATTTTCCTCAAAATAAATTTATGTGTGTTAAGGCAGCATTTTTTAAATTTAATAAGATACTAATGTATCACTGATCCAAACAGAAAAACCAAACTCATTTATTATTAAAAATATTGAAATAAATAGACCAAAAGGTCTGACTTTATTGCTTTCCATATTAAGATCAAAGTGTTAGTTATTTGGGGGTTTTCTTTGTGGAATCAAAAGAATTATTCATCACTAATAATGGTTTTAGTTCCAAAGATCATTACATGTTTGAATTCAAATAGGACTTTATTGCCTCTAAGATTAATTAAGCAAGAAAAATATGGCAAAAGAAACATTTAGAAAATGATCAAAGCTCTAGTCTTAGCTAGTCCCTCATAGGTTGGGGGAGTTTTCAAAAACATCTTGGATTTAACATCTTCCTTCCTTCTTTCTTTCTTCTTTCTTTTAGTTGTATTCATGACACGTAACTGATTATTATAGAAAAATAATTTTAAGGAGCTACTATAGGTGAATGTTTTCTCAGCACTGGTGACCCTCTCTTCTGGCTGCATATTGTAGTGGCTTGGGAAATTTAAAAAACCCAATGCCCATGCTCTATTACTGGCATTGCAATGTGAGAAGCTCCATAGAACTATTCCCTAGTGAAAATAAAAATTACACACAAAAATCATCTGAAGTCCCTCATAAATATTAGAACTGTTTAGCAGTTGAAGAACCATTTACTCAAGTCAGTCCACCAAGACACACTAAGAAAGTCTAGTAAAACCTGGATACAGCTCAGGAAGAATCTAGCAAGACAGAAACTCCACTCCTGACTGATGCAGCCTAGAGTACACAGCTCCCTCTCCATGTGGCTCCCAGGAGGAGGGCTTTCTTCCTGGAAGCTACATTGGTGTTAGTCTGTTTTGCCACTTCTACTGAACATCATGCTAGAAGTTCTAGTCAGGGTAATTAGGCAGGAAAAATAAAGGCATTCACAATGGGAAGGAAGAAGTAAAACTACCCTTATTGGAAGATTATATGATCTTGTAGATAGAAAATTCTAAATAATTAAAAAGACACTAAAACTGGTAAGAATAGATAGACCCATATATAAACTGGGCATGGTGGTACATGACTGTAATCTAAGTTCTTGGGAAGCTGAGAGAGGAGGACAGAAGTTTGAGGCCAGCCTCAGCAATGTAGCAAGACCTTGTTTCAAAAATAAATACAAAAGCCGGGCGTGGTGGCGCACGCTTGTAATCCCCGCGCTTGGGAGGCGGAGACAGGAGGATCGCTCAGGTTCGAAGACAGCCGCGCGCGCTGGCTTAGGAGACCCTGTTTCTAAATAAAAATATAAAAATAGGTCTGGGAGTGTAGCCCAGAGGTAGAAGGGCTTCCAGGAACCCCAGTACCACCAAAAAAATAATAAAAAAATAAATAAATACAAAAATAAAATAAAAAATAAAATAGGGCTGGGGATATGGCTTGGATGCCCCGTTCCTGGGTTCATTCCCCAGTAACACACACATGCACACATACCACCCCCCATATACACACACAAACACACATGCATAAGACCAATATATAAAGATGAATTATATTTTTATAAGCTTTCAGTGAATCATATGAAAATTAAATTAAGAAATCAATTCCTTTTATGATAGTGTCAAAAGAATAAAATATTTAGAAATAAATTTAGCTCCCTCCTAAAAACGAAACAAAAAAATCTATTATATGCAGAAGCTACAAAACATTGTTGAAAGAAATAATGAATGATTAATAAATGGAAAAAACCCACGTTTATGAATCAGAAGCTTTAATACAATTTATATCATGATACTTTACAAATTGACTTAGAGCCTACATAATCCTTATCAGAATCCCAGCTAGTTATTTGTAGAAGTTGACAAACTGATTCTAAAATTCATATGGGTTTGCAAAGTCACAATGAGTTAGTCCCCCACATTAGTAAGAATGAGTAAAGGTAACAAGTGCTGCGAGGATGTGGAGAAAAATCCTTGATGGAAATGTAAATTAGTACAGACATTATGGAAAATATTAAAAGCTTCTATTAAAAATTAAAATAGAACTACCACATGACTGAGCAATTCCAATGCCGGCTATTTAGCTAAGGAAAATGAAATATCATGTCCATGACACCTCTGTCGATTTCACTAAAGCAATATTCATAATAGCCAAGATATGGGAACAACCTAAATGTTTATCTACTGATGAATGGATAAAGAAAATATGGTACATATACACAATAGAATACTCTTCAGCCAGAAAAATGGAATTCTGTCATTTGCAGCAACATGGATGGAACAGGAGATTATGTTAAGTGAAATGAGCCATGGACAATAGGATGAGTACCTTCATGTGGAATCTAAAAAAGCTGATTTCTCAGAACCTGGGAATAGAGTGATAGGTATTATCTTGAATCTCTAGGCCAATTTGCAAAGTATCAGTATTTGATTTTTATAATTCAAGACTGTCCCCACTCTCCCTATGATTTCAATAAGCACGGATATCTGTTTATCTACATTTATCCTTCCACATTTCTTTGTTTTGTTTTTGTGTTTGTTTTTGAGGTACTGGGGATGGAACCCAGGTGCATTCTACCTCCGAGCTACACGTCCAGCCCTAAATTTTAGTTAGTTAGTTTGTTTATTAATTAATTAATTAATTTATTTATTTAGATACTGGGGATGGAGCCCAGAGGCCTTCTACCTCCAGGCTACACTCCCAGACCTATTTTATATTTTATTTGGAAACAAGGTCTCACTAAGTTGCTGAGAGCCTCATTAAGTAGCTGAGGCTGGCTTTGAACCTGTGCGATCCTCCTGTCTCAGCCTCCCAAGCACAGGGATTACAAGCATGCACCACCATGCCCGGCTCTAGTCTTTTTATTTTTTGAAACAGTATCTCACTGAGTTCCAAAGGGCCTCGCTAAGTAGCTGAGGCTGTCTGCAAACGACCATCCTCTGGTCTCCACCTCCTGAATGCTGGGATTACAAACATACGCCACCACGGCTGGCCCTTCCACATTTCTTTTTGATGGATAAGGACTCTGTTTAAATGGGTTCATTTTTTGTCTTAACAAAGACATTATAAATATTGATATCAAGTTAATTTCCTAAGCTAAGCATGGTGGCACACACTTGTAATCCCAGTAGTTGGGAGGCTGAGACAGGAGGATTGCAATTGGAGGACAGCCTAAGATACTTAGTGAGGCCATTTGTAACTTAACGAGACCTTGTTTTAAAATAAAGAATAAAAAAAATAGGGCTAGAGGTGTATCTTCGAGGTAGAATGCTCCTAGGTTCCATCCCCGGAACTACAAAAAAAAAAAAAAAAAGAAAAAGAAAAATTAATGTTCTTACATGAAATAAAAACTTCGCCTTTTCCCTCTCCTTCTACTGTTTTGTCTTTCTTATCTGTCTACATCATACTCTTTGTCTCCTCCTCCTCCGTTTCTTCATCCTCTTCCTCCTCCTTTATTTCCTCTCCCTCTCTCTCTTCCTTCTTCCTCTGGGGATTGAACCCCTGAGATACATCTTCAACCCTTTTAATTTTTTTTAATTTTTTTTTTTTTTTTTGGTGGTACTGGGGTTCCTGGAAGCCCTTCTACCTCTGGGCTACATTTCCAGACCTATTTTATATTTTTGAGACGGTCTCTTACGCCAGCGCGGCTGGCTTCGAACCTGCGCAATCCTCCTGTCTCCGCCTCCCAAGTGCGGGGATTACAAGCGTGCGCCACCACGCCCGGCAACCCTTTTAATTTTTAAACAGATCTCACTAATTGATGAGGCACTGGTCTGGAATATGTGAACCTCCTGTCTCAGCGTCTCAAGTGCTGGGATTTTATATTTATAGAATTTTATATTTAATTTTATATTTATATATTTTATTTATTTTATATTTTATTTTATATTTATATAATTGTATATTTATTAGTCTTGGTTCTTCATAGGAAGGTCCATGTCTAACCTGCTGCATGTATTTGCCCAGGGTCTGTGAGCCCCAATTCCCTAGATAATTGTTGACTTTTTAGCAATGTAGATGAGCTTATAAGTTCTATTGTATTAAAAATCATAAAATCTGATTTGCTTCTCGTGCTAGGAATAGGTATATTATTTACTGCCTGATGAGTTATGACTTCTCAGAGAGTAGAACAGGCTGGGCATGGACTTTTAAAAGTGTCAGACAGAAATGCCATCAGGGAGCTGGGCGTGGTAGCGCACGCTTGTAATCCCCACGCTTGGGAGGCAGAGACAGGAGGATGGCGCAGGTTCGAAGCCAGCCGTGCGCGCTGGCTTAAGAGACCCTGTTTCCAAATAAAAATGTAAACATAGGTCTGGGAGTGTAGCCCGGAGGTAGAAGGGCTTCCAGGAACCCCAGTACCACCACCAAAAAAAAAAAAAAAATGCCATCAGGGAGCTGCCTGTGATGGTGTGGGCCTCTAACCCCAGTACAAAACTCTTTTCAACTTAGCGAGAGAGACTGTTAAAAAAAAATGCTATCAGGGTCAATTTCTAGGTAATTGAGTAAATGTCGCGTCCCTAGACCAGCGATTAAGACGCAACACAAAGCTCTTCTTGCAAGCCGTTTATTCAGGATACAAGTCGAAGAAAATGGCGGAATGGCGGAATAGCGGAATGGCGGAATGGCGGAGTGGTGGAATGGCGGAGTGGAGGAGTGGTGGAGGAGTGGCGAAGATCTGCCTTGTGCAGGGCATTATAAACATTAACTCTCCCAATCACTTCCTGCCACGTCTCACTCACTCATTGGCTCATGCTCGTTAGGCCACCACCACGTCATGCGTTACATAACTTTAGCCTCCAAATATGGAGTTGCTTCCTGCACAGCCATGTGTCAATCAAGCTCAGAGGCAGGAAGCCGGTGCCATCTTCTAGTTCAGAGGCAGAAAGCCGGCGCCATCTTCTAATGGCAGCTCGCCACAATTCCCCCTTTTTGTTTTTATAGGCAACAGGTAAGAGCAGAGGTTTGACCCCTATTAATCACTGGCACCTTTTTCTAGGGACGGGTACTTGGGTGCCTAACCCGTGTGCAGTCAAGCGTACTCTTCCTGAGGACCAAACTTGTGCCCTCAGCTGCAGTGCTTTGACTTGCAACCTGAGCCACTATGCCTTAGCTGCCGCGAGCCAGGCTTGGGGTGATTGTCCTGCCTCGATAGCCACACAGGCCTGTATAAACATGACTGTATTATGATTAAAACTTTGGCGAAGACGAGCAATGCACCAGACACAAAACAACATAGCCACAACCAATAATCGCATTAAGGTTCCCAATCCAGCCCATTCCTTTAGATGATTCATGGCATGAGTTATCCAAGATGACAGTCCTTTGGCCAAACTAGTGTCCACACGAGTCGAGTTGGGTGTCAAATTCTCCCGTCCAGTTGCCGAAAAGATAAATTGACAACTCCCGAGACAGGTTAGCGGCTTTTGTAGAGTTTTCATATTGAACGATGGGTACCGGAAATGCCGATAGAATTCTCCATCTCCATTCCATCTGAACCGAGGTTATTAGGTGAAGCAGCATCCACAGCCATAGGGGGTTTTTCCTTTTTATGATTATTGCAGCACCTAGTCAAGCGTTCTGGGAGCCACACCGGGTCCTGCTGATTCTGTGGAAAAACATAGACAGATCCTCTCGTCCAGGCCAACACTGGGTCTGGGCCATGTCAGAGTCCCGTAATTACATCCTTCCATTTAACATATCCCTGAGTGGAGGATGGTAAGTGTTACCGGCGGGTTCAGTCCTGTGGGGGGCAAGTCCACTAGCGGTCGGGGGCCTCAGAAAGATGGGTCAAAAGGCAGGCGACATTCTGCAGATTCTTATCTGCAGCGGTTCTTTTCCCCTCTATGAATTCCTTAAGTTTTTAGTTACGACGCTTTGGAAAAGAACCTGAGGTGGACAAAGGCTTCTTGAGCCAATGACACTTTATTATGAAAACCCCAAGAAATTTATACACTTCACCAGTAAAGTTAAGAGAAACGGGGGCGGGTCTTTCAGCTGGCTGTTGGCCCTCGAAGAATTAACTTCTGTTTCTCTCCAAGGTCTTGCAGATAAGCAGCTCCAGGTGGCAGCCTCCCAGGATAGTCAAGGCTCGGGAACTTTTCCCGGGACTTTCCATCTTTTGGGCTCAGTTCATATAGCAAGTGTGGGGAGATGTGGTGATTCAGGTGGATGTGATGGAGTTTCTTTAGGTGTTGGCATCTTATCTTCTAAATCTGAAAGCTTAAGCATACTCACAACACAGTTTGGCAGACAAAATACCACAAACAACACCACAAGGTTCTTAGTTCTAATTGTCAGATGTATTTCCTTAACTGCTGAGCACTCTTCTTTAAACAACAAGCCTATTAAAAGAATTCACTTCCCTGTCACAAACTCTCTGCAACCTGCTTCTAACTTTCTAATTCCTTTCTTTCCCAGTTGGGACTTTCTTATGATAAGCTCTTCTTCATGCAAAAATGCTTTTCTTACTCTTACGGTATTTCTTTTCCTTCATACATATATATTTAAAATGTCTGTCCTTTATTTTGTAATATTTATTTCTAATTATGCGGCCAGTTTTTTTTTTTTTTATCTCCTGGAATGCTCACACTGAGGTAAAAGTTAACAGTCTTTTTCTTCGGGTCTATTGTATTCGGGCAGCTAAGTTGTTTCTTTAAGGTTACACACAAGGTTTCTCTCTGTCTCTAGGCAGGATTTCAAGGGTGAATAATTATTTTGAACTGAGCTACTTTTGCCGGAGTGATAGATAGTGATGAAGGTCGGAGGCCATTTGTGATTGCTGCAGCTGGGGTGCTTATCACAGTACCTGAATTCTGGCCAGTTTCTCATTATTGTTGAGCAGAGCCAAGGACGTTTAGACAGATTATTAGAGAGTTTATTTCCACGGACTCAGTTTCTTTTTATAGTTCTAATTTCACATCACTGGAGCAATTCGTGTAGAAAGTTAAAAGGAATAATAGTGAAGGGTATCTAAAAGTGGGGGGTACTTTGGCCAGAGATGACACCTCCTTCTCGGGGCGTTTTTGCCGATTTAACTATGTGGAGTGGGGGTCTCAACACATAGATGCCGAGGCAGCAGGATGTCTTGGCAGGTAAGGATGGTGGTGGCTCAGGAGGAGGATAATCTTGTCCTGAGGGCATAGGAAAGTCCGGATCTAATTTAGGCAAATGGGATTTTTTCAAGGCTGAATGAATTGACACATATGCCATTTGTTTCTTTAACGAACTTTCTTCCTCATCAGAAGAATCAGAAGAGGAGTCTGGCCCTTTAAATTTAGACAAATTCGGATAGAGTGAGGAACGGACAGGTTCCTTTGCTTTACTAACTGCCCGTTCTGACTTATGCTTTTCAGATTTCTGTTCTTTGAGTAATTCTAGGGCGGTTTGCCCTTCCCTAATAGCATCATGATATTTTTGATCCTCTAAGCAACCTCTGACCAATTTCCAAATAGGTAGAACACAGGGATTAAGGCTTCCCTGTTGCTCGGCGTATTCAAGATCTCGGCCAAACTTTTCCCAACTAGGAACTGTCAGGTTACCTGAGACAGAAAACCATGGAGCGGCGCTGTCACAACCATTTAAAAATTTTTCTAAAGTAGACTTTCTAATTTCTAAACTTCTAGAATGAAGTAGCTCCTGAAGAGCGAAAAAAATTGGATGAGATTTAAAATGAAATAGCTCCTGAAGAGCCAAAAAAATTGGATGAGATTGCAAAGCCCCCATCCCAAAACTAAGCTCAAAATGAAACTCAAAAATGGTCCGCTTTGATCACGGCTCTACCTTTGCGTTCCCGCGTCTGCTTTGACCGCAGTTCTACTTTCACTTTCCCGCGTCTGCTTTGATTGCAGCTCTACTTTCACTTTCCCGCGTCTGCTTTGATTGCAGCTCTACTTTCACTTTCCCGCGTCTGCTTTGATCACAGCTCTACTGGATTTGCTCTCCCCTTATCCACAGGTGAGAGCGGTTACCCGCATTTTTCGCGGACCCCCCAATCTACCAGGGGACTTACCGGTGCACCTTCCCTGACGACAGCAAGTTCTGAGCTTCACGCACGGAAGCTGATTCTCTTCCCCGTACGGGCCACCAGTTGTCGCGTCCCTAGACCAGCGATTAAGACGCAACACAAAGCTCTTCTTGCAAGCCATTTATTCAGGATACAAGTCGAAGAAAATGGCGGAATGGCGGAATAGCGGAATGGCGGAATGGCGGAGTGGTGGAATGGCGGAGTGGAGGAGTGGTGGAGGAGTGGCGAAGATCTGCCTTGCGCAGGGCATTATAAACATTAACTCTCCCAATCACTTCCTGCCACGTCTCACTCACTCATTGGCTCATGCTCGTTAGGCCACCACCACGTCATGCGTTACATAACTTTAGCCTCCAAATATGGAGTTGCTTCCTGCACAGCCATGTGTCAATCAAGCTCAGAGGCAGGAAGCCGGCGCCATCTTCTAGTTCAGAGGCAGGAAGCCGGCGCCATCTTCTAATGGCGGCTCGCCACAAGTAAAAAGTTGAGGCACATGCTTTGCATCAGATTTATATTTTCTAAAGGTACAGAAGCACCATTTCAATGTGACTACATTAACCAACATAGGAAGTGTCATTTTCTAAGTCATTGGAGAAGGCCTGGTAAAAATAACATGAACATATATAAGCTTCAGTTCAGAAAAGCAACAACCAAAATGTTGACACAAAGTTACCTTTCATACTGAAGGAAGCTTAGTCATCCGACACTTCTCACCTAGCCTGTTCATGGTGCTGGTAAAAGCCTGCACCGCCAGCAAAGTTACTGTTCCTAGTTGCCCTAATACCAAACCAGAGCTATATAACCTTATAGAATACTCTAGAAACCCATAGCCTGTGAAAACTGTCACCTCAAATGCAAGCAAAGGTGTATTAAACTGATTTCTCAAATTGATCTTTACAAGATCAAAGTTGTACTTCTTACGAAATACAAAGGCATTTCTTTAGGGAAGCCTGCGTATTCTCCAAGGGGGGGGAAAAATTCTGTGATGTTGATGAGAGTCAGAATCAGGAACCATTATTCAGATCCACCAGAAATAAGGCAAGGATGTGCTTTATGAGGAATGGCACGCAAGACTAAACCCCGTGTTCATTAATGAACACGAAGTTTCAGTCCACTGCCTCTTTTCAATAGGCTTCCAATATTTACATCTACGGTCTCTTACTTGGCCTCCTACTTATTGAAAACTGACTTTCTCAATAACTTTGGCACCCTTGGGTCTAACAGTGGAAAGTCAGACAGAGGTGAGGGAGAGATGGAAACAAATTATACATGACTAGTTGCTAATGACTAGATTGGGTAGATCAAATAGTACTCAAGTGGATTCGATTCCTTCTGTTAACTAGTTTAACCATCAAAGGTAAATAAGATTTTCCCACTGAAATTTAATGCTGGGTTTGAGCCAACCTACTCTTGACTTGCGTGGCCCCTGGACCCATTCATAGTTGAGGGATACTATCGGTGCCCACTCAGATCCTCTAAGGTTCCGTCCTGGTGTTTAGCTTCCTTTACCCCAGGTTCAGTGTAATTTGCTCTTCTCCTTTGCTCCCGTGCATGTGACACGTGTGTTTTTTGTCTTCTACAAAGTTCTTCTGTATGATTAGGCTAAAGCTGCCCCCTGAAATCTTTTACATAAAATTACAGCCTTTTGAGGTTTTGTTCCTTCCCTGTCCCAATTCTTTCATTCTCTTAATAGATTTTTTTTTCCTAACAAAATACTTTCTTGATAAATTACTGTGCATGAAACTTCACCTTAGGGCCTGCTACTGGGAAAATTGGCCTAAATCTAAATATTTACAAACTATGTACATATAAATTTATTAGTTTGCTTTCTGCATAAAAAAGTGAGGAGGTGAAAACTCAAACTGGAAAAATGTATTTGAAGCATGTGAAAAAATGCAAATTTTACCCAATATTTAAAGAATTTTCAAGCAATTTGACTTAAGAGCATCCAAAGTTAATGTGGGATAAGAATATGAACAGAAAAGCATAGTAAAGAAATTATAAAGCCAGGAGTGGTAGCACACGCCTGTAATCCCAGAACTTGGGATGCTGAGATAGGAGGATCGTGGTTCACAGACAGCCTTAGCTACTTAGTGAGGCCCTTTGCAACTCAGACTCTGTTTAAAAATGAAGGATAGGGGCTTTTCCCTTTCGGGACCCCCTCCCCTTTTGGGGAGCTGTTCTCTCTCTTGCAGGTCGTGTTAGCCCTGAGAGAAGGCAGAGTGCAACCGAGGGCACGTGGCTCAGGCCTCTGCTGGGCATCAAGGCTGGCCAGGGCCCCTAGGGGTGACCTGCACCTCTTTTCTGGAAGATCGCGTGGACTCTGAGAGAAAGTAGTTTGCAACTGACGGCACTTGGCTCGGGCGACACTCGGGTAGTGACCTGAAGGCAGCTACTGGACAACAGAGACCCGACAGCCCCTTTGGGGTGTTCGGCCACTTTCCCTATCCTCTTCTGGAATTTCACATGGACTCTGGAAGAAAGCAGCCTGCATCTGAAGGCAATTAGGCTTGGGCTACTCTGAAGTATTGTCCTGAAGGCAGTTGCTGGACCCAGAGTTCCAGGCCCTTTGGGGGTGTTCAGCCACCCTTTCCCATTCCCTGCTGCTTCCAATCAACCTTTTACTCCCCTTAAAAAATAAAAAATAATGAAGGATAAAAAATAGGGCTTAGGGTGTAGCTCAGAGGTACAATGCCCCTAGGTTCCATCCTCAGTACCACAAAAAATAAATGATAATAATAATAAAACAAGATAGGTCCAGGGATGTAGTTAATAGGCAGAATGCTTCTGGGTTTATTCCCCATTGTGGAGAAGAAGAAGAAGAAGAAGAAGAAGAAGAAGAAGAAGAAGAAGAAGAAGAAGAAGAAGAAGAAGAAGAAGAAGAAGGGAAGAAGGAGGAGGAGGAGGAGGAGGAGGAGGAGGAGGAGGAAGAGGAGGAGGAGGAGGAGGAAAGGAGGAGGAAGAGAAGGAGGAGGAGGAGGAGGAGGGAAGAGGAGAAGGAAAGAGGAAGAGGGGGAAGAGGATGATGATGAGGAGGAGGAGATGGTTCAGTTTATCTAAAAATAAAGCAATTATGATAAAAATGATAATGATATATCACTCTCATATTACTCAGATTGGCAAGGACTTTACAACATATTATAGTTCAGTGTTAGCTTGGGGAAATAAGTACTTTTAGTATTTAGAAAAAGTGCCAATAGGATATAAGATCTTTGAGATTCAATATTATTACACTTTAAAAATGGACTTTATCTTCTTAACCTTGATTGTTCTCTTTCCCGTTTTTCCTTTTAAATTGTTATCACTCTGCAATTATTCACTCTCTTCTTGTCTGTCTTTCTTCTAGCATGCAAGCTCCATGAAAGCAGAGGCTGGCCGGGCATGGTGGCACACACTTGTAATCCCAGCATTCGGGAGGCTGAGACTGGAGGATTGCGGTTCACGGACAGCCTCAGCTACTTAGTGAGGCCCTCTGCAACTCAGAGACCTGGTTTCAAAATAAAGAATAAAAAAAAATATGGTAGGGGGTGTATCTTGGAGGTCAAATGCCCCTGGGTTCCATCCCCAAACCCGCAAAAAAAAAAAAAAAAAAAAAAAAAAAAAAAAAAAAGGAAAGCAGAGGCTGTTTTGTGTGGTTTATTACAATGTCCTTCAGGCTCCAGTGGCTCTAGAGCATCTCAACATCCTTCTGCAATGTCTGATATTTTCACTTGAGCAACCATATAAAATGCTGAGGGAGACCATTAAAACGCACTGGCATTACTATTCTTGCAGGTTGAACATCTTTAATCGGCAACTCAAAATGCTCCAAAATCCAAAATTTTAGAGTAGTGACATGACACCACAAGTAGAAAATATCATAACCAATCTCATGTGATAAGTAACAGTCAAGGCAGAGTCTCGCTAAAAATGTTGCCTAAAATTACCTTCAGTTTATAAGATATATATGAAACATAATTGAATTTCATGTTTAGACTTGGGTCACATCCCCAAGACATTTCTTTATGTATATGCAAATGTTACAAGCATCTCCTCTTCTCCACACCAGTTAGAAAAGAAATCCAAAATATTTCTGATTGTAAGCATTTCAGACATAGTAATCCATAAAGTAAATATATTTATGTAAGTATAAAAATGTAATATAAACTATTATGGCCTAAACATTTTCAGTAATAAATTAATTGAGGAATTACAACAAGAGAGAAACATTTTGTGTGTGTGTGTGTGTGTGGGCCAGGAAAATCAGAATCATGGAGTAGAATTTCAAAGAAGTGGGTTTCAGACTTTGGCTATGGTGTGGCAGCCTTAGTTAGATTGCAGAGATTATAGCCAATGGGATTCTTACAGTAGAGTACAGAGGAGAAACCAGAATCAAAATCAAAGTGGGCAAAGCACCTTTTGTATAGGCCAGCCCACACCCAGCAAGAAAACAAAAACCAGGCCACAGAGAACCGAGGGCATTAGAGTGCACTGAGTGGAGAGAAGCCACAGCTGGTAGCGCCAGAGCAAGGTACAGAAGGAAAAAGGGACGGTCCACAGCATTATTTCTGGATGAGAAAGAAATAATGGGGATACCTCAATCTTACCACTATTAGGAATGTGGAAGAGGGCAGTGTTGAGATATGGGAAATTCCGTTTCTTCTGGATGTGCTTTGGGTCCTGTCGGTTGTCCCTAGAGTTCACTTAACTATGGACATTAGTGCTATAGGAGACCAAGGGTTCTTGGGCACAGTTTGATTTTGGAGAAAATTTTGGTTGGGGTTCTTGGTTCCAACCTTCCTCCTCCCGCCTTTGGTGTCTTCCAAAGTTTTTTCTCTTTTAGAATTTTAAACCATATTCGAAATCCTTGAAGTTAGCCAGAAACATCTCACGTGTCACTCACCTCAAGCTTCAGCCGTAGCAGAGTTCTTGAATTGAAGAACCCAACTGGCCTCACACCAGTTGGTTTACTTTCCTCAGCTGATCTGCTGAAGCAAAGTCCTCCAGGGCTATACTCTTGGAGGAGACATGGTTCTGAGAGCTGACCAAGGCACGGCACTGGAATTTGCCAGGCTTGAGGGAAAAAGAAGTTGAATGGCATCTGTAGACTAGGGATAATGAATACTTTATGGTGTATATGGATTTCACATCTTCACCACCCTATTCCATTTTGTAGACTTGAATGAAAAAATTGTTTCTCATCTTAAGTATGCTCAGAGTTAAATACTGAAAAATGTTGTATGACACTTATCAAATAAAGTCTTTGATTTAAAAAAAAGAATAAGGAGGTGGGGGGGGAGAGAGAAAGAGAGAGAGAGAGAGAGAGAGAGAGAGAGAGAGAGAGAGAGAGAGAGAGAGAGAGAGAGAGAGAAATGGAAGGAAAAATAATAAAGAATGATAAAGAGTTGATGATTATTGAATTCTTCTTAGGACTAAGCTAGACTCAAGCTAGTGCCCTTTTGTCCTGTTTCCTTGTGTTTAGTATTGTAACAGTTTAAGTTTTTAGGCTATACTAATTTTTCATTATACTTATAAAAGAAAGTTAGATTAAAAAGTCTGACCTTAAATAGCCCCTGTTGGCCAAGATAGATGGTACTATGCATTAATCAGGAGATAAAATATCCCCATAAATCCGGGCATGGTGGTGCATGCCTATAATCCCTGAAATTGAGAGGCTGAGACAGGAGGATCACATGTTTGAGGAGAGTCTCAACAATGTAGTGAGATTTTAAGCAACCTAGCAAGACCCTTTTTCAAAGCAAAAAATTAAAAGAAGTGCTGGGGATGTAGCTCAGAGATAAAACGGTTTTGGGTTCAAACTGCAGTACTATGCACACACACAAATAAATATCCCATTAATAATTGCATTTATCACTGATTTAGGTGTTGATCTCTTAAAGTACTTATTATAAATCCTTAGATCCTATGATGTAGAAAGCAAATATGAATATAGCAGTTACATTTTCTTGATCAAAATGGAGTGAAAGTTCGTTAAAAGTAAAAATATGAAACATAACTCAATTTCTGTACTAAGACCTCTAATCATTTGATGATACATGAGCAAAGAAAATGCAATTTCTGGGTGAAAATTAAGAAATTAGACAACCACTTGGCTAAAGTTACCAAACCAAAATCAGGCAGATTTTGATTTTTTTTTAGTTTTAGATGTTTTAATCGCTTTGTTAAACTTATTTAAATCAAAACCAGACAAATGTACTAGGGTCTAATTAAATATATACCCCTGAAGATATTTAGACTGGGAACATAATTCCCCCCTCCCAAACAGTGAGATGGGATGGTTAATTAGACCATCAGAAAGATTTCCACTATCTACATATTGTAAGAGACAATTGAAATATCCAGTCTCCTTTCTCCTCATGACAGTGACTCGTCTCCTGGGAGGCCCCTTGAACTGGTTTTCTAGCTTTGCGGTAGTGGGCAAGTCATTGAAGTTTTTCTAATTTTTTTAACTGACTTGTAAAATGAGGTTGATATTTCTTATCCCAGAGTTTTGTTGCAATGTTTGAATGTCATAATTAAATGGTTACTGTACTAAAATCTTAGGAAGTCTTTATTTTTAAATATTGATTGCTTGATTTTAGAGGTTTGATAGAAATTATCTTTCTTTCTTTTTTCTTTTATTTTTTTGCAGGTCTGGTGATGGAACTCAGGGACATTTGACCTCCGAGCTACACCCCCTGCCCTGTTTTTTATTCTTTATTTTGAAACAGGGTCTCACTAAGTTGTGGAGGGCCTCACTAAGTAGCTGAGGCTGTCCACAAACCGCAATCCTTCAGTCTCAGCCTCCTGAATGCTGTGATTACAAGTGTGCACCACCATGCCCGGCTAGAAATTACTTCTTGGTAACACAGTCTCAATAAAATTTCTATGAAACAATCACTGTATTTTATTTTATCATTTAAATTATAAAAAAGACAGCACATTTGATTAAAATCACTTAGGGCATCAATAAGTTACTTATAGCTTGGGTTTTTGAAATAGTAACTATTGCATGTTAAGAATTAAAAGCAAATAACAAGGCACACACAACTTAATAGCATGAATATATATCTTTTTGTTGACCATAAACGTTTATTAAATAGTGAGAGTACTTATTAAATATGACTTGGGGACACTCACTACCCTGTAATTATGTTTACAGTTGAGTATGGGCCTTTTGAAGTTTCTTTTTTTGTGGAGGGAGGTACTGGGGATGGAACTCAAGGGCATTCTATCTCCGAGATACACCCCCAGCCCTATTTTTAATTCTTTATTTTGAAACAGGGTCTCACAGAGTGGTAAAGAGCCTCACTAAATATCTGAGGCTGTTCCTGAACCGTGACCCTCCTGTCTCAGGCTCCCAAATGCATACAAGTGTGTGTCACTAAGACCAGCTTTTGAAGTTTCTTTATAACTATTTGAAGTTATTATCTGTCTGTTCTGGAATGTTTTGTTGATTTTGTTTTTAAAGAAAAAGTAGGTTTTATAAAGATCTTATCTCTGCTTCCCAACCTCAAACTTGGTCCAAACTCATCAAAAATTCCTAATCACACCCCTGAAAATTTTCACCGCTGATTTCCCAGGTCTTCTCAAAGTCCCTTCCTATCCGGTGCCTTCTCCAACTTGGTGGGTCTTAAGAACACTCTCACCCTGTCAGTAGCTAGTCAGATTCTAGGCCTCTGTGGCTTTAGCCCTTAGATCACCATTCTCGTGTCTCAAGTGAGAATTCCAGGGCTCTTGTCATCCTCTGTTATGGGTGAGGAGACAGACACTACTGCTTGGTCTTCTCATTCACAAGGATGAATGTACTTAAGTTTTTGTAGAGTGGTGTTGAGGGTCAGGGACTTAGGGATACTAATACATCTTTATGGCGGCAGTACCAGGTTGAAGCTATAATTGTCTTTTGTATAACATCTGTCATACATTTACAATGTATGTTCTACCTGAGATGTATTGCTAATGTCAAAAAATGACAATAGTAATGATTTTTGATCGATTAGTCATATTTTAGAGATGATTCCAACATGCTAATAGCAAAGCAAGTTGGTTATAATTTAATACCGAGAAATACTCCTTTAGCTTCTCTGATTTTTGATAACTATTCTTCCTTCTCTTTTGTGAAATAGAAGCACAACTGGACTGTTCGAACAGACAAATATATAACCACCAACTATTTATAAAAAATATGAAAAGATTCTGTGAAGCAAAGGAAAATATCAAGAACCTCAACAGAAAGCAGACAGAATGGGAGAAAATTTTTAATACCTATTCCTTTGAATAGGTATATCTAGAATATACAGTGAATTCAAGAAACTCAGCACTAAAAAAAAACCCAATATAAAAATGGGCAAATGAACTAAATTGACGCTTCACAAAAGAAGAAATTCAAATGACCAATAAATGTATGAAAAAATACTCAAAATTGTTAGCAACTAGAGAGATGCAAATCAAAACTGCTCTGAGATTCCACCTAACTCCAACTGGAATGGTAATCATTCAAAATACAAACAACAACAAATTCTGGTGAGGATGTGGAGAAGTGGAATCTCTAATACACAGTTGGTGGAATTGTAAGTTAATACAACCACTTCGGAAAACTGTATGGAGGATCCTCAGAAGAATGGGAACGAATCTATTATATGATCCAGCAATACCACTTCTGGGTATTTACTCAAAACAACAGAAACCAAACTACCAAACTAATGCATTCATATCTATGTTCATAGCTGCATAATTCACAATTGCCCAACTGTGAAGCCAGCCAAGATGTCCATCAACAGATGAATTAATTACAAAACTATGGGATATGTACACACACAATGGAATTTTACTCAGCTATAAAGAACAAAATTACATCATTTATGAGGAAATGAATAGAACTTGAGCATATTATGCCAAGTGAGATTAGTGACCAAAAGCAAGAAATCAGATGCTCTCCCTAATATATGGATGCTAGGAAGAAAATGGGTCACAGGAGGAACTCTAGATGAAGAAGGAGAATCTGTATATGAGCAAATAAGGCAACCTAACTGAGGAGGATGGGAGGAAGGAAGAGGGAAATTTCCTAATGTACATGGTGTACATTCACAAACATATCAAAGTCAATCACTAAGCCAACGTGAGAAGGAGGGAAGGGGGAGGGAATGTGGAAGGAATTGGGGAAGGGCTAAAGGAGTGAGGTATGCATATATGCCTCTATCATTTTGTAATCCATTAAGTTGTATGACTACAATGCACCAATAAAAATTTAAAAATATGAATTTTATGTAAGTAATATGTTTTATGACTATTCAATTTAAATGTCATTTTCCACTAATTCAATTTAATAGATTAAAACCTTTGCAGATAAGCTGCCTTTTTTTACATGTCAGAAAATACTTCATTTGAGCTAACAGAAGGCAGTTTGAAGTTTGAATTTTTAAATTTCACTTGATTAATTAATTATGGTACTAGGGACTGAACCCTACTGTATCTACAAACTACCTCCAGCCCTATTTTACTTTATTTATTTATGTTTTTAATTTTGAGACAAGATCTCACTAGGTTGATGAAAGTCTCTACATTGCCAAGGCTGTCCTTGAACCTTTGATCTTCCTGTCTCAGTCTCCCAAATACTGGGATTACAGATATGTCACCATGCCCAGAAAAGTCTGAGTTTAAGTTGTGAAGTTTTTTTTTTTTTTAAATGGGTCCCCTCTGAAAAGTGCAAAGAGGCAGTCAAATTTACTGTATGTGCATGAAGGCTTGGTGCAGTCTGATCTGCAGATGGAATCTTGTCTCACCAAGACCTCCTCATGTAGCTGCCCTCCCCGAAACACACTGTGCATTTCTGCTCACCATTATGAAGTAATAGGACCATCATCAGATGTGGCTCCCCTGCAGTATGATTTTCCAATGTATCTCCTTAGTGCCTCACATATTTAGATTAAAAAAATTCCTGGGGAAGCTTTTATGCTGGAGTGTCTATGAGTCCTTAAATGGTCTTAGGCTTTCTGTCTTTTTCATAGTGAAGAGGGTGGGGGTGAGGGATAATAAAACGAATATAATGACAACAGAAGCAACTTACATTTATTGGTAACTGTGTGACAGTTGTAAGGGAGGAACGATAACTTCTCTCTACGCTTTTAAGTCCTGTGGCTGGAGCCTATGAATTAAATTGACAAAAATAGGTTAACAAAAAAAAGCATACACATTTTTATTTCTTATTTTTAAATACACATGGAAACCTTCATAGGAAAACTGAAGACCCAAAGAAGCAATTAGTGACAAGAGCTCATACACTTTTTAAACAAAGAATGCTAAATTGTAGAGAAGTGAGAACTCAAAGGAAAAGAGCTTAAGCTTCTGCAGTTGGTAATTTATGAAAAGGTGACTAGAAGATATACAGAGGAAACTAATGGACAATAAAGGATCTATCTGTATCAATCCACTTCCAGTCCACTTATTCGAATATTTTTTTTTCTAGTACAGGAAGGGTAACCCATACGTGAGAAATTTTATGGCTTGGGAAGGTAAAAGAGCCCTTCCTACATCTGCTGTTTCTTAATCATCTTTAGCTCAAAATAATCAACATATCAAGTGGCGTATTTTAGGGTAGCATGATGAAAATTACTTCACTTCCCCTTCCTGAAATTTCATCATAAGCTTTTAATAATAAACACTGAATCGGTGGTTGTGGACAGAAGAATCAGGTTAATAGAAGAGCACTAGGAAATCTAAAAAGAAAGAGAATGAGTATTAGAAAGAAAATACATTTGCAGAAAAGAACAAATATAAGCACATTTCCACATATCCTGTTAAGCCTATCTCCCAAATCTGGGAATAAAACAGTTCAATAAAATGGTTCAATATCACTTATCTGATGGATAGTATTAATCTTTTTCTGTTCAAAGTATTAATTGGCCATATCCTTCCATATGATTCACATAGAAGAAATATTTTTCACCAGTATAATATAAGTGTTTCCTTGTTGTGCAGTCATGTATCTAGGGATGCAAAATTTTGGAGATCAAACCAGGCATGGTGGTGTATGCCTGTAATCCTAGTACTTGGGAGGCTGAGACAGGAGGATTGAAGGTTCAAGTCCAGCCTCAGAAATTTAGTGGGGTCCTCGGCAGCTTAGTGAGACGTTGTTTCAAATTAAAAAGCAAAAGAGGAGTGGAGTGTAGGTCAGAGGGAGAATGGCCTTGAGTTCAATCTCCAGTACCAAATAATTATTTTGGAGTTCAACAGAGACTAAACCATGGAATTCTCAATGGTATGTTTCCAATGTCTTCATGGTGGTAATGAACTCTTGGGACTGCCTCTTCTAAATCATAAATCACCAAGTTGGAGAATAAGTTTCTCAACACTGAAAACTCAGAGAGACCATATACATGTGAGTTTTCTGTGCAGTCTCATCTGGTATGTTTATTACTTTATGAGTGGCATTACTTTATGAGTGAAAGGGCCTGAGATTATAATTTGGCTACCCTTTAAGGTGGAGTACCTGGTGACAGAAAAAGCTACGTACGGTGAGTGGCCAACGCTCTGTCCTTGTAGGTAGGCCTCCTCATTTCCTTTGTTGCCATGTCAGATAAAAAGGCTAGCGCTGTCCATAATCAAGGTGAGAAGGGACACTGCAGCTCCCCAGGTTCAGCTCACCGGATTTATCTTTGGTCACATCGGCATCTTCACAACTTAATTTCCCTTGTGCTCCTGTCAGGGAGAAAGAGCAGTGCCCATCGTGAAATACTTAATGTGGAAGGCCTGAGGTCTGGCCTTGACAACTATGTGCTTTGCTTTGACACCTGACAAGTTAGTTCAGGTTTTTGTTCTCTGAATGTTAAAATTTAAGAATCACATAGCATAATCAGGGGAACAGCAGAGCTACTCTATGTCATGTAAGAGCTGAAACACTTGGAGATTTGGCAAAAGTTTGTGCCATAAACAGCAATGCAAGGGATTAAGGTGTTGCCCATAAATCATTTGCAAGGTTTGATTGCAATGTTGTTTTAGTTTATTAACTAAAAGAATCTAGTACCCTGTCTGTATTCAATACAAAGGGAAAAAAATTCCCTTTCAATGTCTTTACATGATTAAGGGACATTGAGCCTTTATAGAGGCATTTCAAGGCCCAGTGATCTCACCAGAAGGCAAGGCAGAGTGATGCTGTCCTATCGGCCATGGATGCTCTTCTCTTTCACCTGCCTGTCTTCCCCAGTGGGTTCATCAGACACTGTCACTGGCAGGAATGAAAACTAGTTCAGGTATTTTTTTTTTCCAATATTAGTTAGACGTTGACATTACTAGCAATCAGAATGGTTAGTTAATATGGCCAGGGACTGGAAAATGAGATAAGGGGTCATCTGATTTGTGCTTTGCTTGTTAAAGAAACAGTAAAGTCGATAAAGGACAGGAAAGTTTGACATAGAACTCATAGTGGAGGATTATAGGGAGAACAGGGAAGATTGAAAAAAGGTAATCTCCAGTCTTTTTTTTTTTTTCAAGAAATGGGGGAAAGTAGTTGGTTTTTTTTTTTTTTTTTTTTTTAAGTTTCTCTTGTTTTTCAGGGAAGAGAGACCTAAAAGGGGGAAGAAAGATTGAAGCAAAGTATCTTAATCTGTGATCTTGGGAAAAGCTGTCTGCCTTGTGATATCATTTGCTTCTAGAGCATTGAAGTTGGGTTGGTCATTCTTATTATGAGGTCACCTACAGGGATAGTCTTCCAGTTGTCCTGTGATTAAGTGCCTCACATGAGTCCAGGAGGATTTCTACTTTGCTTCAACGGCAGTGTGAATGGTTAGAGTTACTTCATAAGATTTTTCAGCAAGGTAATGGTACATGGTCTCTTCTAAAAATCTTCACATACACTTGGTTTATTGGTTAAAAAATGACATTTGTCAGTCAATGAAGTATACTGGTTAGTTTTTGTATATGGCAAATCATGTTCACTCTATTTGGTAAAGGTAGACTTAGAGACACTAGTTGATGTAGGATCACCAAAAACTACTTCAAAAGGGGTTGATTTATGTGTTCCATAAAGAAGTTCAGATTTTTATAAAAAACAAAGGTAGTGTATTAACTATTAACAAAGTCCTTGGGAAAATTTTTCCAATGTCCTTTTTATTTAGTTTTTTTAAGTTCTACTTGCCATGATGATAAAGGATGGTTTAAGGTAGGAAAATTTTAAATAACTACTGCAGGTTTATTTTGAGCAATTGGTTTATTTCTGCTAAAAATAAGCTCCATGGTCATATTTTTTCTATGAAGAATGCTAAATGAGGAATGTTAAATTTTTTGCCACTGTCATGGTGTCAACACATCTAGTCAGATAATATTTGGTTCATCTACTAAGCATACAAGAATCAAGCAGTGAGAATGCCCAGTATTGTGCAGTATAGGCTTTGGGGGATATTTTCAGGGAGGTTGGTTGTTCCCAGAAATTTAGTGAAATTTACAAGTAGCAGATTAGGAAACAATGGTCACAAACTTTGTGAATGACAGAGAAGAACAAGTAATCTTTTTGTCCCTTAACTCTCCCCTGACTATATGTATGACTCATCTGATGGGAGATAAGTGTAAGTTAAAGGATCAAAAGAGAGCAGACTGCAGAAATTTGTTTGGTCCAATAGATAAAACACCTGGTAAATGTTTGACATCATATGTGTTCATTTTTTTTTTCAGAGTGCCTGATTGTTAATACTAGTCAGGGCATCGCATGGAAAAAGAATGGGAGGGGTTCATTTTCAACTGCATATTTAGCAACTACGTTAGTCCTTTTCTCAAAAGATATGCTATCAGTGTCCTTAGTATGGGATGAACAGTGAACACAGAGCAGTTTTAGTAGGGACATAAATATCTTGTAATACGATAGCAATTATATGCCCATTGACAAAGGAGTATTGGAAAAGATAAAGAATCTACAGGATTTCCAGATGGTGCCGGCAGCATTTATTTTACCATTTGTTGGTTCTGTCAGATGTCCCCAAGATCTCAGCTGCAGCCTCTGAAATAGAGTAGCCCAGCCAATGATATCCTCATCTCACCATGAGAACCAAAGAGAGAAGAGTAACCTTTCCCTGCTCTCTGAAGTTCTGTAGTGGGAGCCCATGAATTGAACTGACAAAAGATAGATTAACAGGAGGAAAACAATACCTACCTACCTACCTACCTACCTACCTACCTACATACATACATACATGCCTACATACATAACTACGTAAAATGAAGATTAAGACCAATAATTTACATGTTTTCTTCTAACAAAGAATAATAAATGGTGAAGAAGTGATAAAGCAAAAGAACAGGGCTTTAATCTTATAGAGAGACAAATTAAAATATGTGGGAACATAACTAGGCAGTATATGGGGAAATCAGTAGAAGATAAGATGTTTTATTAGGTTTGTTTGTATGGATCCATTTCAGTATCCAGTCTCAGGATCCACGGAAAAGAATGTTCTTTTTCTAGTGAAGAAAGGGAATCTTGTCCATGAGAAATGTTCTGTCTTGGGAGAGGTCAACGAATCCTTCCAACATATTCTACTGCTCAATCTTTTTTAGTTCAAAATAACCAATGTGAACAGTTGTATATTTTAGAATGACATGTTCTAAATCACTTCACAGGTATTGTGCTTGGTGTTTTACATATATTTTGTACTAATTTTATATCAGACCTATCCAGTAGTTGCTTTACTATCCACAGTTTTCAGTTAAAAAAAGCAAGCAAAAAGAAAATCCTGAAGTGTAGTGAAGTTAAGTAGTTTGGGCAAGGTCACATGGAGATTCATCCATACTCTATACTTGCTGGTCCTAATCTAGAGAATTTACTCATTCCAGTATTTAGACATTTATAGACATTATGTAAGGAATCCTTAGGCAGATTAGAAATCTTTTCTAGCTGTTGAAGAGTTAGATCAAGTAACTTGCCTAAAACCAGTTAACTAGTAAAATGGCTGAATTGAGGCTTCAAAACTGAGATCTATTAATTTAAAAATTTTGGAGTATTATTTGATTCATTATACAGTAAGAAAAATGCATTATTATTATTATTATTATTATTATTATTATTATTATTATTAATTTGTGTGTGTGTTACTGGGGTTCCTGGAAAGCCCTTATACCTCCAGGCTACACTCCCAGACCTATTTTTTATATTTTTATTTGGAAACCGTGTCTTAAGCCAGCGCGGCTGGCTTGGAACCTGCCGGATCCTCCTGTCTCCGCCTCCCAAACGCGGGGATTACAAGCGGGGATTATTCTGCCACCACGCCTGGCAGAATAATGCATTTCAGATTGCTAGTGTGCAAAAATATATTCCCCCCTCACATACATCACATTTATAGACATATATATGTGATATTTTGATATATAAATCATAGTTTTTTGTTTTGTTTTGTTTGGTTTGGTGGTACTGGGTTTCCTAGAAGCCCCTTTACCTCCGGACTATACTCCCAGACCTATTTTATACATTTTATTTAGAAACAGGGTCTCTTAAGCCAACGCGGCTGGCTTCAAACCTGCGCTATCCTCCTGTCTCTGCCTCCCAAGCGCGGGGATTATAAGCTTGCAGCCACCACGCCCGGCATAAACGTTTAAGCCATAGTTTCTGACTACTAACTCCCTGGCCAAGACAAGCCATGAATAGAGTTTCTCTTCCTAAAGGTAGGTCACAAAAATGCTGTGTGTCCCCTGACTTTTGTCCTTGATCTGGCAGCCCTACCCTTGTCTCTGACTTACTCTTGTTGAAGGGTATGTCACAAAGCCCCCCTCTCTCCGAGGTGCCCAGTCCCGTAGCACTCAGGAAGGTTGCCGAGAACCAGGAAGTATGAGACAGGCCAAACTTGGTTTCCTCACTCAGTTCACTGGCATTAAGATCATATTCTTTTTGTCCAATCACTTTTTGACACAGTTTCTATACTTCACTCATGCCTATGCAATGAAGTCCCTGTAGAAACCAAAGGGCAGGGTTTGGGGAGTTTCCAGGTATCTGAAAACATGTCATTTCCTGGAGGGCGGTATGCCTGGAGAGGGTGGAGAAGCTGCACACTTTTTCTTCCATACCTTGTCCTATTCGTCTTTTAATCTGTGTCTCTTGTAAAATCTATTATGACGAATTGGCAGACCCGAGTGTTTTATTGAGTCCTGCCTGCTGCTCAAGCAAAATAATTAAACCCAAGGAGGAGGTTGTAGGAACACACACACGTACACACATGTACACACACACACACACACACACACACACACACACACACACTATTTCAAGTCTTTCATCCTGATACTACCTCCAGGTAGATGATGTCAGAATTGAATTGGATTAGAAGATACCCGGTTGGTGTCTGTTGCAGATTTCACTGTTTGCAAGTGGAGAGAAATCCCCACACCTTCTAATTTTCTGTGTTGGTCGTTATAGTCTGGAAGCAAAGGGAAAGCAGGCACTTCTTTTTCCCCCAACACAATAGCTGATAGAAAAGGATAAATAAATAATATCCTTATTACATTCCATGGCACTCCCCTTCTTCCATTACTATTCTATCCCCTGTATTGTAGTCTATTTTAGTTGTTTAAAAAATACTTCTTAGAATTAATTAAATTGATTTTGCAGCTAATAGGTCACTAGTAGGCAATGGCCTTTAATTTGGGGAAAAATGTGAGATGAAGGCCTACCATCTCTCTTGGATCATCATGTTTGGAGGTATCCTCCACCCTGCCTGTACACACACTGGAATTCTGCTCATCAATAAAGAAAAACAAAATTATGAAAATGGATGGACCTGGACAACCTTATATTAGATGAGATTAGTCAGTGATAGAAAGTGAAGGATCATATGTTTGCTCTCATATATGGAAGTTAGGGAGTAATTTGAATAAAAGAAGCACTTTCAACAGTGGAGAAGAAACTCCAGTGGAATGAAAGAGATGGCTTAGGGGAGGGTGGGCTGGGAGGGAGAATGAATGAAGGAATTGCCTCCACTTATGTTATATACATGAGAATACCAGTGAGAAAACCAGTGTCAATTTCAACATCTTGTGTGGAGAAGGCAAGAGTAAGGATGGAGCCCAGGGAAATCACACCGAGTACCATGTGCATGTATATCACTACCTCTATGAACTACATTATGATGTAAGTCTATAAAAAATAGGTCTGGGAGTGTAGCCTGGAGGTAGAAGGGCTTCCAGGAACCCCAGTATCACCAAAAAACAAAGGATTATAATGCACCAAAAAAAGTATGGAAAAATAAAATGCACACAATTACTGAAGTGATACTTTGGGTTTGTTCCAAAATGCTCATTCTAATTAGATTTTGGCTAGAGAAGGTCTCAGTGTGGAGAGGCCAACTGAATCCTCATGTGGAAAAGTTGATTTTTCTGTCCTATTATCCCTACAATGTGAGACCTGTGATCTCTGGTGAGGCAAAGCACCAGCAGCCTCTCAGTCTGTTGGTGGAGATCAAGGGGCAATTAAATTGCAAATCCAGTAGTTCCCCTCTATCTCCTGAAGTATATTCCAAAATGTGCCACAAATGTCTGAAACCCTAGATGTTACCAAATTCAATAAATATATTTTTTCTTTATTTACATTTCTATGATAGTTTAATTACAAATTAGGCATAGTAAGATTAATAACAATAACTAAGAGTAAAACAGTTACAGTAATATAGTAAAAGCTACTTAAAACACAAATTATTTATTACTTTAACTGCCCATTTAACATCTTTGGAGCATGAGTAACTGAAACTGCAGAAAGATAAACCACAGAAAACAGGAAGATATTGTATAATTTTTACTGAGTTTCTACCATACAAAAATAATTTTGCTGGGTATGATTCTTTTTCTTTGCATTTCTTCTTTTTGATTGATCCACATTCTCTAAAAGGGACTTATATTATTGCTGTTATAGCCAAATAGCTCTGCATTGTCTGCCTGTATACCTGGTAAACATTTCTGTGATATTCCTGAGCTAGGAATTCACAATCTCTACGTTCATCTAGAAACATCCTTAATCTAATCAAATACACTGTCATTTGTGGCTCCAAAAAGTTTTGTTATAGCTGCCTCTTTTATACCTTAAAGGAAATATAAGCAAGTTTTATAATAGTTGACAGTCTAGGGTAATAGCACTGCAATTTAGAATTACATCTTTTTACATTTTTACTGGTGGATTGGTGTCATACATCTTAATGGAGCACAAGATGGTAAAGGCATACATGCACATATCACCCAATTAGCCCTTACCCAATTCCCACTCCTCCCCCTTCTCATGTTTGGCTTAGTGATTGACTTTGATATGTTTGTTAATGTACATCATGAACATTAGAGGATTAATTAAATTTTTCAAATATTTAACAGGTATCATTTCACTGGGAGTTGGATATATCTACATATTTCCAATTTATTTTTAGGGAGTTAAGTAATACTTAAAGATTGAGAGCCGGGCGTGATGGCGCATGCTTGTAATCCCCACGCTTGGGAGGCTGAGACAGGAGGATCGCACAGGTTCGAAGCCAGCCTCAGCTACTTAGTGAGGCTTTCAGCAACTTAGTGAGACCCTGTTTCCAAATAAAATATAAAATAGGTCTGGGAGTATAGCCCGGAGGTAGAAAGCCTCTGGGTTCCACCCCCAGTACCACCAAAAAAAAAAAAAAAAAAAAAAGATTGAATGATTTAGGCCCTCCATCTATTTGCATAAATAGAGCTAAAAATGAAAATAAAGACCAATTCTTTCCTGGATCTGATCTCTTTCATACCTTTGGGAAGCTGGTTTATCTCCAGCTTTCATGTCTCCTGGACAGATGGAAGACTCAGTTTAGATAGAAAAAGATTAAAAGTTAGCATGAGAAGAGAGAATAGAAGGCATTGTAAATAAAGACACCAGAGCTGGACATCGTGATGCACACTTGTAATCCCAGTTTTCGGGAGGCTGAGGCAGGAAGATCGTGGTTCACGACAGCCTCAGCTACTTAGGCCCTTTGAAACTCAATGAGACCCAGGTTTCAAAATAAAGAATAAAAAATAGGACTGAGGGCATAGCTTGGACGTAGAATGCCTGAGTTACACACACAGTACCTATAAAGAAAAGAAAAAAGAAAGAAAGAAAGACACCAGACAGTGTTTCTGGTGCTACTTTGTGGCACAGTATTCTCATCTTGAGTACTATGTTGCAACATTTGCTGGGGAGAGTGGTGGCAGGTGGGTACAGTCCTGAGAAAAAGAGGATGGGATTAGAATGAATGATCTTTAAAATCCCTTCTAATTTACCCTTTCATATAGATCTTCCTTCCCATATAGTAATGCAAGGTCAACCCTTAACTATTGTTGAGAATGGTAAAGATCACTTTTCCCGCTCTAAGTCTTTTTAGAGTGGAATACATTGGTTTGAATGTTTATGTCTTCCTCAAAATTCATATGTTAAGACTTATCCCAATGTGATCATAGGCTTTGGGAAGAAATTTGTTTTTCTTTAGATTTTGATTGCAAAGCTTGCTAAGACTCAGTCTCCACACATTTCTTAGAAGTGGAGGACAAGAAAGGGGATGCTGAGAAGATATTTTGTTCTTTATGATTTCATCCATAGTTTTGCTTTCACAAACTATTCATTCTTAAGGTAGATCTATTAACATGACCTTTTAATAATAATAATAATAATAATAATAATAATAATAATAATAAATTAGTTAGAACTCTGTCAGACTTTGAACTAAGTCCTCTTTCTTAGGGGAAATTTCAGTGCTCCATTTAGATACTGGCGTCTCTTTGGTTTCAAGTTAACTTACTTGAGAAGAAAATAAATTAACCTTAACCTATGTCATTATCTTCTGAAGGTGAGCTCATATTTGTCTTGAATAGCATTTATCTTTAGCATTAGATAATGTATCCCATGACATTTGAAGAGAAAAGACAAGGGAAGTTTATGAACAGGTAGTCTTCTCTTTGACTATAGTGGCCATCTGTATCTTAGATATAATTCCATATGTAGATTTGGTAGCTGTGACTTGGCTATTTGGAGAACTAGAAAAGGCAAAAGTCATATGACTGGTCGAGGGACAAGAAAGCACAGTTACTGGTAATAAAATTGCTCACTATGTGCCCATGGTTTGGCCTTGATACTTTTGTGAACTTCACTATGCACCAGTGATAATAAAATTGTTCATCATTCTTTTTAAACTTTGACTTGATCTGGTCCTATGTTCTTTTGCCTACTAGAGCTGGGCGGCTGAGCCACTGTAATCATAGAAGTAGGACTGGCCTTAGGTTTTTGATAGTAGGCTGTTGGGTTGACTGAGCAAGTTAGGCACTACCGAACTTAACCTTAGGTTCTGCAAGTGGCATTGCAGAGGGCTCAGAAAAACTATTATGTTTATAATTAGCATCACGAAGTTAGAGGCCCTTGGAGTCTATACTCAATTACTTGGGCTCGGTCATGTCTGGCTGTGTCAATCTCATGATTGGCTATAGAGGACATACCTGTCTTCTGAGTAATGTTGGAGCTCTGTGGTTTCTGGATAATATGCTTCAGTGTTTGTTTGAACTTCTTCCATATTTTTATTTTTGTCATTCTGGGGACTGAATCCAGGGACATTCTACCTCCAAGCTACACCCCCAGCCCAAATTTTTATTTTTAATTTTGAAACAGGTTCACTAAGTTGCGGAGCACCTACTGAATAGCTGAGGCTGGCTGCGAACCCAGATTCTCCTTTCTCAGCCTCCAGAGTACTGGGATTACAAGCGTGTGCCACCATGCCTGGCAAAACTTTTCCCTTTTAAAGTGTCATCATGGCTATAATTTTGAATTTTCTGAAATCCAAAGCCTCACATTTAGTCAGTTCATTAATTAACTAATTTAGCATGCACAAGAGGAAGGACTGAGGATGACTTTCCTTAATAGAACTCTAAGCAGGCTTATCTTGCATTCTTTTTGACTAATTCTCAAATGCCTGGCTTTTGTGTCCTTCTGTGGAGTCCAGATCCAGCAAGAATCCTGCCACGTCAATTTAGAAAGAGTTCCCCATCCTCCATATCAGATCTTGGAGGTGGCTTCTGGGGGTGGCTTTCTTATCTTCCAACATCCCCCATGTGATAGCAGATCACATTGGCCAGTTTGTAGCAAAAATCCTGTTAGGGAAGTTTAGGCAGAATCCCCACTTATCCCCACTTATTTAATTCTTCTCCTTTTTACTTTTTCCTCCTCCTCCTCCTCCTCCTCCTCCTCCTCCTCCTCCTCCTCCTCCTCCTCCTCCTTCTCCTCCTTCTTTTTGGTACTGGGGATTAAACCCAAGAGCATTCTACCTCCAAACTATACCCCCAACCCCATTTATTTTGAAAGTGATGTGATTACAGGCATGGGCCACCACACCTGACTCCTGATATTTTATTTGAGTAATCTTCTCTCTACTGGCATGCCTCCCTACTCCTTAAAGTCTCATTTTTTCTTATATCTGGAAGCATACTGGCTCACCCAGTTCTAAACTGAGATTTTATTTTCCCTATCGCAATGTTTTTTCTGGCTAAAATCTGCTTTTATCATTAATGTTATATTACTGTTTTAGTCTGTTTTGGGCAGATCTATGGCTTCCAATTGGTGTGCTTCCGTTTTTTGCTTGAATGTCTTCGTTTTACAGTGATGCCATTAGCTATAATGTTGAGTTTATTGGAATTCAAAGTACATCAAGTTAATTCATTTAATCCACTTATTAACTATGCTATTGAGTATCAAGTCAGTGGCCCTGAAAGTTGAACAATGACCTAATTATACAATTAAGTGCATATTGTATACTGTCTTTCATGAATTTTGACATCTACTGAGCTATTTTGGACATAAAATGTTATTGGCATTCTTTCTAAAAGAATTTTCTTTCAAGAATATGATTATTATTTTCTACCAAACACCTTTAGTGTTGACTACTCATACATTTTTAAGAACCAAGGTATGGCTATTTTTATAATGTATCATTATAATTTACTTAAAAGTTCAGTTTTTAAAAATAATATTTATTCAGACTGTGATTTTAAAGTTTCTCAGGTATAATATTTTCTAATCATATCATAGTATAATTGGATAAATTTATTGCATGATGGGTCCAGCCCGTCAGCAGTGGGGCTGAGCAAGAAGGTGGGTGCTGACGGCCCGAACAGAAACACACGAGCCAGGAGTCGAGTCAAGTAGGATCTTGTTTATTTCTCTCAGGCAACCCAATTTAAAGCAAAAAAACCGCAAGGGGGGATTTCCAACAGGAAACTATTCTAACCTATCAAGCTGAAGGTCATTCTTGCATGTGCAGAACACATAACTTGCAGCCAATCATTTTCCAGGGCACGAGGGGTTCACGAGCACAGAAGCATCATTTGAGCCCATAAGGCTCAACATTACCAAATTGGGCTAACAGGGGCAAGAAGAGTAGTTACGCCCTCCATATCCACTTGGCGCTACATGTTGCAGATTCATTCATCGGAAGTTCAGGTGGTTGTGCAGACAGACCCGCGCCCGATGCTACATGTAGCTGATTCATCGGAAGTTCTGTCACGCAGTTAAGCAGACCCCAACAATTGCATGAATTGAATATATGTTAATTATGCTCTATGTTCCACCATAACAATTAAATGAAGTTTGACTTTGAAAACTGCTTTGGAAGGATTTGATTCTTTTCTCTCTTCCCCTACTTGCTTCCCATGTTAAGTAAAAAGAAGTAGGATTCAGTAAATTAATATTTTCCTGTGACATGTCAAGCATCACTTGAAAATATCATCTTGAAAATACTCAATTTTTTTTTTTTTGCGGATTTGGGGATGGAACCCAGGGACAATTGACCTCTGAGCTACACCCCCTGCCCTATTTTTTTTTATTCTTTAGTTTGAAACTGGGTCTCACTGAGTAGCAGAGGGCCTAAGTACCTGAGGCTGTCCGCGAACTGGGACCCTCCGGTCTCAGCCTCCCGAATGCTGGGATTACAAGTGTGCGCCATTACGCCCAGCTCTAATTTATTAATTTTTAAATTAATTTTTCTTAACAGAAATTTTTTACTTTAATGTAAATGATATACTTAAATCAGCAGTGTCTTGAGGCTCATTCTTTACCTGTGTTATACTTCAGAATTTTGTCATTAACAAAGTACTTAGCAATAAAAACAACTCCAATGGTGGCTTGTTTAACGACTGGGCCCTTAAAGTCATTTCAAGATGATTTTTTTTTACGGCTTTGGGGATGGAACCCAGAGGCATTTGACCTCCGAGCTACTGCCCCTGCCCAATTTTTTATTCTTTATTTTGAAACAGGGTCTCGCTGAGTTGCAGAGGGCCTCACTTAGTAGCTGAGGCTGTCCGTGAATCGTGATCCTCTGGTCTCAGGCTCCCAAATGCTTGGATTACAAGCGTGCGCCACCACCACACCTGGCTCAAGATGAGTTTTTTAAAAAATTCTTTTTTAAGTAAATGAGTAAAAAAATCTTATGTTAATTTATCATCCTTCTAATCTTTTCTGCCACAGGCACTTGAATTTTCTGGGACTTAAACACCACAAATGCACGCACGCACATGCGCACACACACAAACACACACTTTTCACCAGGGACACAGATACAGGTTTCCCTGACCATCATAAAGTAACATTGCAAAAGATTAAGTCTTTTTCTCTAATTGGCTGGGCAAAGGGCTGCCTTTTGTGGCCTAACAGGTTAAATACTGCATAGCTAATAGGTAGGAGCAACTTCTGATCTCCTGACATCTTAGAGGAAAACTGTCATGTTTACATCATAAGTAAGTTGCCTATTTTTCTTTCTACTGTATCATTGCCTAGGACAGAATATCAGGTAGAGCTCTGAGAAAAACAATGAGAGATTCTGTAACACGCCGTGTTTTTAAGTCTACCTCCTTAATTTGTGAGAAGTTTTTCTGGCATTTGTCAGGCAGTGGCAACATAGATTAAAGACTAGCAATTTCTTTAGCTTTGAAGATCTTCAGCCATTCAAACATATTTGGGGAGCTACTCAGAAAGACAAGGGGAAAAGGAGCAAAAAAAAGAAAAAGAAGAAGAAGAAGAATAAAGGAACTTGGGGTAAAAAAAGGAGTCTATGAAATGCCTCTCCCAACGCAACTAACTTCTCTTGTTGAATTAAGTTTATGATATTTATGTCTGGTGAAATTACATTACAGTTTATAAAGTTTCCCAGAAACTTCTTTCTTTTTTTTTCCCTGAAAGCATAAGATAAATTTTTGCTTTAAGAGAAGACACTTGCACGTCCTTTGCTGACGATCTCTTAAAATTCACTCAAAATGCATAGCTTGGTTTTCCTGTCACTTGTAGCTAGAGTTAGATGCCAATATTTGTGTTGAAATTGTGAACTAAGTACTTTGTACCAAATACGATTAGTATACAAGGATAATAAACTCAGAGCCTGCTGCTCACAAGGAACTTTGTTTTCCATTTTAAGGAACAATTTCCAAACCATTGGTAGAGATAATTTACATACCTCAAAATGACCTTCAGTAGGCAGAGGCTTGCTAAAGCTAGGGGCTATTTATTCAGCATTGCAGCTATGCTCTTGTCATGCTCAGTAGTGTTTGAGAGCCATCGGGTAATGGAGACTGACGAGAGGTTCGCTGAGTAACTTACACATTAGGACGCTTTCCTTTGCCCCTCCACATTAGTAACGTTATGGTTTGTTTTCACTAAAGTCATACATTTGCATTTGCCTTTATCGATATTTACACATATTTCTGAAAAAATTTCCTCTTTATTATTATAATTAATCAAAAGTGTGTAATAATTTCAATGGTAGAAAGGTTGTATCTGCATCAAGTTCCTAATTCCGCCAAGACACCAGATACATAGACTGAGTTCACCAAAAGAACAGGTTCTGGCGACAGCGGTCTGATAGACTTGTGTATCTCTTAGTCATTGTTCTCTAAAGAGAAAGTACCTGTGACAGACATAAATCACTCCTTATGAAAAAAAGCATAAGGGTTGAGCGGAGATTCTATTCCTTTTGTTGTTCTTGTCGCATTCTCTTCTGTTTAACCCAAAGACCCAAACCTTTCCATACCATCATGTTGGGTAACTTAAATAAACACGATACAGTTTATTTTAAAAAATCAACTTGCCAGGCGTGGTGGCGCAGGCTTGTAATCCCCACGCTTGGGAGGCAGAGACAGGAGAACCGCGCAGGTTTGAAGCCAGCCGCGCTGGCTTAAGAGACCCTGGTCTGGGAGTGTTACCCGGAGGTGGAAGGGTTTCCAGGAACCCCAGTACCACCAAAAAAAAAAAAAAAAGTATGTGAGAGTTGGGTGAACTTATAAAATATATAATGGATTCTCAGAAAGTATAGATTTTTTTCTTTAATCTCTAAATTAAAGGCCTAAAGTTTCTTTAACTTCTTAAGCTTGTGTTTACATACTTTTGTATACCTCATTTCATAGTGTATGTATGTGTACTTTAATTCACATAATATTTTAGAAAAATATATTTACAGGTTGTTTAACCATTTTTTAATTGGTTCCAACAGCTGCATATATTTTCTTAGGCTGAGAAATGGTATTGAAGCATTTCTCATCATTGACTATTGAAGTTACTTTTTTATGTTTCTTGTTTTATAGATTTGAAGTATAGAATGGCAAATATTACAAATGTAAGTATCTACAATGTAGCTGTATAATATTTGTTACAAAATTATTTTGGACTTCATTAGGCAAGGGATTTCTGGTTCAAAGAATTTCACTTGCATGAGTTTCAGAGATAAAATTCCTTTACAACAAGACTAAGAGTTTAAATAGCATTTAAAAGTGTAATTTTAAATAGGATTTTAATTGTTTAATTAAAATTAAATAGGATTTTAATTTATTTGGTTCAGCCCACTTCTTGTCTCAGTACCACTGAAGACAGAAGGGGCAGCTGGCTGGACTTTGAAAACAGGATTCTGAATAACCATTGCCGAGGGCAGGGGCAATATCAAGCCTTAGCTGCAGTGCTTTAAGAAACAGTTATCCACAGAACAGGCTAGGAGAGCACTTTCCAGATGATGTTAATAGTATAAATTGGATATAGATTTTAGGAATAATACTGAGTTGCCCTTAGCCAAAATGCTGGGACAAGAAGTGTTTCAGATTTCAGATTTTGAGTTTTGTAGTATTTGCATACACATCATATCTTGGGGATGGGACTCAAGAAACATGAAATTCATCAAAACTAAAATGTTGTATAAAATTTTCAGGCCATGTGTCTTCATGCCTGAAGATAATTTTATACAACATTTTAGTTTTCTATTTGCAGTACTAGGGATTGAAACCAAGGCATCATATGTGCTAGGTCAGTTCCCTAACAATGAGCTACAATTCCCAGCCCCCAAAATTGTCTATTTTTTGCAGTGTTGGGGATTGAACCTAGGACCTCACAAATGCCAGGCAAACACTCTACTATTGAGCTACCTCTTTGACCCATATATATATATATATATATATATATATATATATATATATATATATATGTTATTCATGAAACAAAGTTTCAAGATGTGTAATTTTTTCCACTTGTGGCTTGATGTTGGTGCTCAAGAAGTTCAGAATTTTGAAGCATTTTGAATTTTGGATTTTTGAATTTGGAATGCTCACCCTGTGGAAGAGATAGAGATAAGGCCAGATGTTATCTGGGGTTAAATTTGTCAAGATTTTCCAAGAAGATGAAGTTTTGACCAGATGCTTTATATAAAAAGAAGATGCTTTCTTTTAAATTCTAGGTCTGCCCTCAGTTTGGTTCTTAAAAGTTTGGTTTACATTTTTACACTGAAGAAGAAATACTTCATCCAGTCTATTTTCAAGAATATAAATGTTCATTCTCATTTTGAAAATTTCTGTGGGTAGAGATCTTATAAACAGGTTCATTCTGCCCTAAAAGCCATGATTTTATATAAAATAATTATATGGAATGCATACTTGAATGTTAATTCTATATGTATGATACATATATCAATAAGCTTAGCTTATCCCCTGCCTGAGACAGAGAAAGGTAATCCTTCAATTCCATTTTCTTCTCATGCTCCCTGAAACTCAGCCATTAGTCTTGGTAGCAAATAACTGAAAGGAATAAGTTTTTCCCTAACATAACCTTAGATGAATATATTCTGAATCTTTATTCTGAATACAGAAGTTTGTAAAGGCTTAAACAATGAAGCTCTTTAGCTACTTTACCTGTTCTAAACATGAGGAGAAAAAAGTCACTAAGACATGAGACTTATAATAGATGTAGGGCTTCAGTTTTTATTGACTATGGGGTTCTCTTTAGATAATGAAATGGGTAGCTTGTTCTGGTAAGTACAACATTTTTATAATTCTTATTGTTCCTTCACAGACCAGTATAATACTAATATAATGAAAAGTCCAAGATTTCTCATAAAACTAAAGTATTACCTTCTAAAACAAAACAAAACACAGTCTACGTCTTCTTACTTTTGTACCTATTAAGTTCCAAATAATAAATGATCTGATTTCTTGTCCTTGGATCAGAGCATTTAATTTACCACAAAACTTGATATATAGCACCTTACTTTGTGTCAATCAGAATAACCAATCTTGCTTATTTAGCCCAAGTTTTTTTGGGTTGTACTGGGGATGGAACTCAGGGGCATTCTACATTCGAGCTATACCCCTAGCCCTATTTTTTATTCTTTTATTTTGAAACAGGGTCTCACTGAGTTGAGAAAGGCCTCACTAAGTGGCTGAGGCTGTCTGCAAACCATGATCCTCCTGTCTCAGCCTCCCGAATCCTGGGATTACAAGTGTGTGCCACCATGCCCGGCTTATTCAACACTATTAAAAGGCCAAAATTCCTATATTGCTGTATTAAACTCGGGTAAAGCCCATTCTTTTAGTCAAAGCTAAAGTAAAAAAAATTATCATCTTTAAATATGAGAGTATATTACTGAAAGATTTTGATCCATTAGTGTCCCAAAGGTCACTTAAAAGTTGTTACTTGTTAGGAGCTTTTTGTTGATTCAGTAATTTCAAGCACACTTTTGACTTATTATCTTTGGCAAAAGTCAATTTTCTTTTTTCCTATACTGTCCTCTTACAAAAAGTAAAGAAAAAAAGACAAAAAAAAAAGAAAAAGAAGAACAGAAAAGAATAATGTAAACATGAAATCTTATAATTCTCTGAGAGGTCCTTCTCAGTATTTAGCAAGTCACTATAAAGTGGCCTTTCAAGAAGCAATAAACAAGATTATTTGACTTTGTATCTATTTACATTCAGTAGACTTTTGCTAAGGCACCAACTGGTCCAGCATTCTGTATATGTGTAAAGGCAAAAAGGGAAAAAATAGTTACTTTAACTCTCTGCAGGCCAGGTTAGATGGGAAGATGAGACAAGTATTAACATATAATTTTTATCATGTATATGTGCCATGGGAATTACATATATGTATGATATTACATATATATCTATACATGATGAAGTATCATACTTATATATTTAGATAAAGAATACAGGATGTTATAGATATAGATTATAATATAAATGAATGTCATACTTAAAATAAACGACAATTATAATTTTAAAGAGAAAATAGTTTTATGGATTTCTAAAACTGGGTTAAACTCTTCATATAAAGTTGAGAACTTGGTAAAAGCTTATAATCTTGAATACACTATGCACTTTAACGGTATACTCCATATTTCTTTTTTTCAGATATAAATGATCCAACTTGTGAAATATTCCTGACATGAAATAAGAATAAAATTTAAACATATAATCGTTATACCTATACAGCTATCAAAGTGGCCTCAGCAGAAAAAGTGTGTAAAAGGAAACAAGTGTTTTTCATAGCCGTTACTCACTGAGATGGGAGTGCTAAGTTGTAAACACTTCTTTGGGAGCTTTGAGTCTCATGGAGCATCCCATGCAGTGCTCATCTTTTTTCTAATTCCATGTTGCTTGACTATGGATTTCAGGGCTGCTCCTCTTATCCCAGATGTGCCTTTACTCTGGATCTGGAATGCTCCGACTGAACATTGCCTTGGAAAGCTTGATGATCCACTAGACATGAGCATCTTTACTTTAACTGGAAGCCCCCGAAAAGATGCCATAGGACAAGGCATTACAATATTTTATATTGATAGACTTGGCTTCTATCCTCACATAAATAGCACAAATGCAACTTTTCATGGAGGAATTCCCCAGATGGTAAACCTACAAGATCACCTGGACCAAGCTGAGAAAGACATCTTATATTACATCCCCACAGACAATATGGGCTTGGCTGTCATTGACTGGGAAGAATGGAGGCCCTTGTGGGCAAGAAACTGGAGACCTAAGGACATTTACAGGAAAGCTTCTATCGACTTGGTTTTGCAAAATAATCCGAATATGAATCTGACAGAAGCTACCAAAATAGCCGAGGAAGAGTTTGAGAGAGCAGGAAAAGATTTCATGCTAGAGACTTTAAGATTGGGAATATCAATTCGGCCAAACCACTTATGGGGTTTTTACCTTTTTCCTGATTGTTACAACCATAATAACCACCAGCCTGGTTACACAGGACAATGTCCTGATATAGAAAAGAAAAGAAATGATAAACTCGATTGGATGTGGAAGGAAAGCACCGCCCTTTACCCATCCATTTATCTGAAGAGCGATTTGGGCTCTAATCCACAGGCTGCACTCTTTGTCCGTAATCGTGTAGTCGAATCCATTAGGGTATCTAAAGTGATTGACGAGAGAAACCCACTTCCAATTTTTATATATACCCGCCTGGTTTTTACTGATGAAATTTTGAAATTCCTGTCTGAGGTAAGTAAATCAAAGTATGATGGCTCTAAAATAGTGCCCACTGATAGTGCGTGGTGATATTTACATTGTTTTTGAAGGAAGTGAAACTCAGCTTTTAATATCACTCAGGAGTCGCACACTTGTAATCCCAGCATTTGGGAGGCTGAGACTGGAGGATCGCGGTTCGCTGACAGCTTCAGCTACTGAGGCCCTCTGCAACTCAGTGAGACCTGGTTTCAAAATAAAGAATAAAAAATAGGGCAGCCGGTGTAGCTCGGAGGTCGAATGCCCTTGGGTTCCATCCCCAGACCTGCAAAAAAAAAAAAAAAAAAAAAATTACTTAGGGATGTGCACAGGAGTTGTTCTGTGTCATCATGTGAAAGCACAGTAAGGATATTCTGTCTCTTGCCGGGCGTGGTGGCGCACGCTTGTAATCTCAGCATTTGGGAGCCTGAGACCAGAGGATCGCGGTTCGCGGACGGCCTCAGCTCCTTAGCGAGGCCTCTGCAACTCAGTGAGACCCTGTTTCAAAATAAAGAATAAAAAATTGGGCAGGGGGTGTCGCTAGGAGGTCAAATGCCTCTGAATTCCATCCCCAGACCCACACAAAAGAAGAATATTCTGGCTCTTCAATATTATCCAGATGATCTCTTAGCAACCATGATGAATTAAAGAATATGGATAATATATTAGTTCTATTTTCTTTTTTCTTTCATGGTACTGTGCTGGTGTCAATAGAAATAAAATAGTAATAGTCTCTGTGTTTTTATACCAAGGAAGTAGCTGTATGAAAGATATAAATAGTGGAGAAATATTTATATTATTATGGTGGAGAATTATTTATATTATTATTATTATTATTATTATTATTATATCAGCATGCTTAGTTTTAATGTCATTGTCCTATGTATAACATGTTTGTTTTGTCACTATCTGTTGACTATATCACTTTTGTCAGGTTGATCTTGTGCATACAATTGGTGAAACCGTTGCTCTGGGTGTCTCTGGAATTGTAGTATGGGGAACTCTTAGTTTAGCACGTTCGGTAAGTCAAATTGGTAAGAAATAGATGAAAATATTTTTATTGTCAGTTTTATGAGACTTGCTTTGGTGTTAAATAAGAAAATAAATACTATGCTTGGCACCCAAACATAATATTTTGTGCTTGGCACAAAATATTAACCTAGGTACTTGGTTAATATTTGCTGAGTCAAAATATCTTGCATTTATTTGGTTAGGTTGTAAGGTAGAAAATACCTGTTTTCCATTGAGGAATCAGAAATTCAGGGATATTTAACTATACAGCTTGTAAGTGAAGAAGTAAGACTGTAATCTCAGTAGTTTGGTTTCAAAAGGTAAGTGTTGTAATATTTGTTCTTATTTAATCCTTAATATCAGGTCTTCATTTCCCTCTTAGTCAATCCTCTTGACTCAATGGAAGAGTTAAGATGTTTATATAGGACAATGCTAAATTGGAACTGAAATTTTCATTTTTTGGTAGATATAGAAATTCTAGTGATGAACATGATACAGAGAATGTCAAGTGTAGCTCATGACACAGGGGTCCTGTCCTAGGCATGTAGAAAGTTGAATTTACACTCTAAAGCAAAAGAGATGAAGGCTTCTATCTGTGTCTGTCCTCTTGTAGGATAGCAATATTCTTACTGCATTTAAAAGTACAGTCACATTTGTGAAATTCTTTCAGTTCAGTTTCAGCCCTTCTGCCAGTTTTGTATAATTACATTGTTTGTGGTTTGATCTCCAATTAAAGAAAAAGAAATACCAGAAAATAGAAGTCAGTAAAAGATATATGTCTCTTGGTAAAATCTTTTATATGTCAGAAAATTATCTTAGAGTTATAACTCTCTTTTTTAGATTCCCACTATTTTTAGTTGTTTTTCCAAACGTAGTATGAACTCATTTTTTTATGAAAACTATTGACTCTAGAAAGGAACAGTTCATGCATTTGCTACATTATTTCCTTAAGAAAAGGAAGAACTTAAAATTCCATTCTTACTCTGATGAAGAATGAATTGGGCATTTGACATCAGTCAGGTGGAGTCATACTTGTTTGTTACTGTCATTTTAATCTTAGATTCACATCCTTTTACCATGCCTTCTCAAGTCATCTTTGGTATTTTTAGGAATAGTCCTGCAACTCTTTAGTATGGCTATTCTTGCCAGGTGTGATGGTACATGCTTATAATCGCAGTACTTGGGAGGCTATGGCAGTAGAATCACAGGTTCAAGGCCAGCGTCAGAAACTTAGTGAGACCCTATTTCAAAATATAAAAAATATAAAAACATGCTGGGGGTATATCTTGGAGATAAAATGCCCTTGGGTTCAATCCCCAGTACCCATAAAAGCAAAAACCAAAAACAAAACAACAAGAACAACAAAAAAAACCCCAAAATACCATTCTCTATTTAATGGCACTGTCTTAATATTATATTTTCTAGACAGTGCTACATATATCTGCTTCTTTCCGCACTTCATGTTCGTTTTGTCCTTATGTTCCCTCTTCTCTGTCATTTGTGATCAACAAACCCATGATCTCTTGTCCTGTTTGCTCTGACTCACTGAATCTTGAGAAACTGGCTACTGCAGGTTTACTTGCACCACATTGTTAAACTGACCTAAAACAAGTGTCAAGTAAACCATTTCCTTTCTGTTTATCACAGCATCCAGTGCTGTGATGGAACCAGCCCCACAGGTCTCAGCTGATAAGACTTGATGGTTAAATATTCAGGCATTTCGTGAGCCAGTTGTAAAACAGTCAATATTAAAACAGAGCCAGTTGTAAAACAGTCAATATTAAAACATAAATTACAGGGCCGGGCGTGGTGGCGCACGCTTGTAATCTCTGCGCTTGGTAGGCAGAGACAGGAGGATTGTGCTGGTTTGAAGCCAGCCACACTGGCTTAAGAGACCCTGTTTCCAATTAAAAAATATAAAATGGGTCTGGGAGTGTAGCCCGGAGGTAGAAGGGTTTCCAGGAACCCAGTATCACCAACCCCCCCCAAAAAAAAACCCCACAAAAAAACAAACATAAATTATGAAAACATACAATAAAATAAATTATGTTAAAAGTAGTAAATACTCAAAATATAAAATTATTCTATTTTATTTTGTGATTATTCATGTTTTGAGATTATTTATATCTAACCTGCATCACACTACCATACTGTGGTATATTCAAGGGCCAGTTCTATATTCAGTGGTATTAAATTGGTAACTTTTTTTTTTTTTTGCGAGTCTGTGGATGGAACCCAGAGGCATTTGACCTCTGAGCTACAGCCCCTGCCCAATTTTTTATTATTTATTTTGAAACAGGGTCTCACTGAGTTGCAGAGGGCCTCACTAAGTATCTGAGGCCGTCTGTGAACCGTGATCCTCCGGTCTCAGCCTCCCACATGCTGGATTATAAGCATGCACTACCATGCCCGGCTAAATTGGTAACTTGAAATTGGCCACAGCTGGAATATTTGCACAGTGAAATATACAAATGCTATAAACTATGTCTTATCAGAGAGTTAGATTTAGATCTTATTTAGGCCAAAGATTCTCAAATCATTCTCATCTTTTTTCTTCTCTTTTTGCCTAATTCTCCCCTCTGTAGATTTGAGGAAGCAAATGCGATATCACCTGAAATTGGTTTAAATTCTCAGGTGTCCCTGGTATTGAAATATAATGATGAAGAATATAAATAAGCCCATGCAGCCATATAGCTTACAAGTACTTAAAAAAACACATAAAGGAGAAAAATATTTGATGCTCAGAAGTGCTATAGGGAGAGAATTGATATAGATATGTGAGTTGATCAGGAGAGTACATGAGAAGGATTCTGTCTAATTAAAACACCATCTGAATGACAAGAAGGAAGGAGACCACTTTGTTAAACATCGGAGGAATTCCAAGTTGGGGGGACAATGAGTGAGGTCTGAGATGAACGTGGCATGCTAGTGAAACAATTACTACACCTAAGGAGAGGGGGTATAGAGGGTTGTACAAATGGAAGAGTCACACCATCATGCAGGAATGAAGGCAAACCAAGAGAAGAAATTAAAAGTTATTCTAGACTTTATATGCAATGCCATAGGAAAAGTAAGAATGCAGATGGCGTATTAGTTTTCTATTGTTTCCATAAATGTTACAGCAAAGCTAGTGGATTACATATTAGGAATTTATCATCATCTTGTTCTGTAGGTCAGAAATCCAATGTCGCCTGGCATGGTGGCGCACACTTGTAATCCTGGCATTTGGGAGGCGGAGACCAGAGGATCGAGGTTAGCGGACAGCCTCAGCTACTTAGTGAGGCCCTTTGCAACTTAGTGTGACCCTGTTTCAAAATAAAGAATAAAAAACAGGGCTGGGAGTGTAGCTCAGAGGCAGAATGATCCTGTGTTCCATTCCCAGTACTGCAAAAAAAAAAAAAAAAAAAAAAAGAAAAGAAAAGAAAGAAAGAAATCCAATGTGGTTTCAATGACTAAATTGAAGGTGTCAGCAGGCTGCATTTTTTCCTAGGGGAGATTCCTCACCTGCTCATTTAGGTTGTTGGTAGATTCTCAGTTACTTATATTTGTTGCAATGAGATCTCCTTTGCTGGCTAATAGTCATTCTGTTTTCTAGAGGCCCCTATGTTATTTAGCTCCTGGCTCTCTTCTTCAGTCTTCAAAGTTAGCTGTGATGATTTAAATCCCTCTTATACATTCAATCTCTCTCTCTTTTTATATCTCATCTTTCTCTTTCCCTTCCTTCTTCTCTCCCCTCCCCTTCCTCCTCCTCCTCCTTCTTCTCCTTCTCTTTTTCTTTTTCTTTTTCTTTTTCTTTCTTTTTCTTTCTCTCTCCTCTCTCTCTCTCTCTCTCTCTCTCTCTCTCTCTCTCTCTCTCTCTCTCTCTCTCTCTCTCTCCTTTTCTGTACAGAGGATTAATTCTGGGGCATTCTACTTCGGATCTACACATCCAGCATTTTCACTTTTTATTTTGAAAGTAAGTTTCACTAAGTTGCTGAGGGATTCACTAAATTGTTGAAGCTGGTCTCAGACCTGCACTCCTCCCATCTCAGCTTCCATCTCATCTAACTTCTAACTCAGCCGGAATAATTTCTATTCTTTCAAGGATCTATACAATAAGATTGGGCTTTTCCAGATAATTCAGAATAATCTCCCTCTTTTCAGGTGCATTTCCTTAATTATATCTACAAAGTTTCTTTTACCATGTAAGCTAACATTGTCTCAGGTTCTTGAGGATTAGCGGGTAGACATGCTTAGAAGGCAATTATTATGCCAACAATAGTCACCTCAAGGAAGATAAAAAATAGATTTAAATGGGAGGCTCCTTGTCTGTCCAGATATCACATTCATCACCTTTGATCAGCTGAAGGTCTAGCATCGCCAGTTCACTCAGTGGAACTGTGAGTGTGAAAGTGACTGTCCTCAATGTCTTTAAGAGGACATTGTCCAGGTTTTAGAGTGGACCAGTCTCAGTGAGTCACTTCAGCTGCTACTCATCACTCACACGCTGCCAAATTCATAAAAGAGTTGTCATCATTCACACTTAATTTGACTGCTTAATCTCTAATGTAAAATGCATTCAGTTGAACCTATTCATCCACTTTGAGCCCTTGATTTGGAAACTCTTTTAATGATGGTTACACTTGTTGGATGATATATATTACATTTATTTATCATTTATTTAGGGTTAATTGAAAATATGTGAGGCCCAATATTAAGCACTTTTATGTACTCAATATCTTTTCATCTTCAACCTACATGTGAGGTATCTCCTTATTTTAAGAGTGATAAAACTGGAGCATAATCAAATGATTATGTGGGTATCAAAGACACCCACAGAGGAAACTAAGATGGCTTCAAAGATCCCTAGGTTTATATAGCTGGTCATTAGTGAAATTGGAACTCCAATCATGATAATGAACCCCGTAGCAGATATTCTAGCAGCTATATAATTTTATCCTTCAGTTAATTTATGAATTATTTAAAAAGTTTAAAGATAGGATATGGTAAGCCTTCATTGATGAATTTTTACTGGCATGAAATGGTATGTGGAATCTGCAAATGTTACAAAAAGTTGGATAATGGTGCTTGTGAAGTTAAAGAAGATAAAATATTTTCTGCCTCCTGGTGTATCTGTTTTGCTCTTAGTTAAAAATTGCTTATTTTTATTAGGTACATTGCTATTTTACATTATATCGAGGTACAGTGTGTCAGAAAAATGCATGCACACTGCCCTTGTTGCCCTCCCTACCAGGTCCCTCCTTCCTTACCCTCATGCCTACAAGTTCTTGAGATTGGGATTGGTAATTTTGTATACATTAGTAGCATCATTTCTACTATGCATTCTTTATGAGTTTGCCTCCACACTCCCCTAATTCCCCTCAGTCATTACCCTGAGATTTCTGGTCATCTATTTGACATTGCCTTTATTTTTTGCGGTTAATTCACATAAGAGTTAATTTATGCCCTGATTTTCTGAATCTTATAATTTTTTTAGAAATCTTGCCTGGTCCTAGAAGATTATATGAAGAGTACACTGAATCCTTACTTACTCAATGTCACCCTAGCAGCCAAACTCTGCGGCCAAGTGCTTTGCAAGGAGCAAGGAGTGTGCACAAGGAAAGATTGGAATTCAGATGACTATCTTCACCTGAACCCAGATAGTTTTTCTATTCAGATTGGGCAAAATGGGAAATATGTAATAGATGGCAAACCATCAATTAGTGACCTGAAAGAAATGTCTGACAAATTTGAGTGCGCCTGTTATGCCAACGTGGATTGTAAGGAAAGACAGGATGTAGAAAACGTTAATTCTATCAATGTGTGTACTGGTGACGATGTGTGTATAGACATCGTCCTAAATGACCAACCACCAGTTAGCAATGATGGCTCTGCACAGGCGCCTACTGAGTCTTCCGTCCCATCATCTGGCACAGTGTCTCCACGTGCCCTGAGAAAAGACCTTCTTGGATGCATCTTAGCTCTATACATGTATTCACAGTACTGGAAATATTTGGTACTGGTTCACAGCAACTAGAAAATGCAAAATTTCATATTACCTCACAAAAAAATCCTATATTAAAAGAACCAATATTTGAATTTGCATTTCAAAAGAAAAATATATCAAAATATATATACTATCAAAGACTGACTGCAAGGCTTATGACACTTGGGGAATTTTTTTTTCTGAGTGAAGATTTAAATAAAGCCAAGTTACTGCAAATGAATAGCTTTATTAGCAGTTTGTAATTTGTTGAAAACAGTTAAAAAATATTAAGGTGACACCTCCTAGCTTTTAAAATGGAATATCCCAAGTGCACCAGTCTGTTTCAGAGAACTCTGTTTTTTAACTATTTCATATTGGAAACATCTTCCAACAGTGATTTATAGAAAGGTAAACTTTTAAAAAATAATTACCTATCTATTCTTGTGCACAACATGACTTTCTTGAACATGACTTTCACATTTATGGGATTCACATTTATGAAGTATTCTAGTTTTCTATTTGTTCTTGATTGTTATCTTTTAATATCAGTGCCTAAAACGCCTTATTTCAACCAAACATCCACTCACCCATTTTCATCCTTCACATGGCATTTATTGAGCGCTCATTCTCTTCCAGGCTTGGTATTAGGTGTCACAGATACAAGGGGAAGCAGCATACTCCTTGCCACTAGAGAGTTTCTTGTGTGTTTGCCAAAGGCAGACATTGAATGTGGAAAATGACAACATAGTGTGTTTCAAGTGCTGCGACAAGTTTAGTCTGATCTGGCATGCAAATAAGAATTTATTCAGTGTGTCAGAGCTTCCTCAAAAAGGTGATGCGTACATTGCCTTAAAGGTTTAGAATCTATGAGGTAGTATGAGACAGAAGAAGCATCATAAGGATAGAATTTGAATGTGGTTAGAAGAGATGTCAAGTAAATGGTGGGCTAATGATGAAAGCCTTTGGAAACCACCAGAAAAAGCAGATCTTACAATGAACACACTCTCATGTCTCTAGACCTGCCCTACTTTTCTGTACCCAAACATCAAGCATGATAGGTGTGTCTATTCCTATTCTCCATGATTTCCCCTACCCCTCCATTCCTCCATTATGAGGACAGGGATTTGGTCTGCTGTGCTTAACAATGGCATCAATCATGTCCTGAACAGTATGGGAGACTGAGGACGAGCCCACTTAATGATTTTTGAACAAATGAACTCACTAAAAATTTGGAAACATGGGAATGGCCGAGACCACTTCAACTGGAGGACTCTTGTAAAAATGCTGGTTATCTATCCTCATTCTCCACTCCGATTATGGTTCTACTGTCAAAATGTGTTTTCACAAGTTAGTTATGAAAAGAAGCAATTTTGTCATGACATGGACAATATATTACATAGGGATTAGTTTGCTTAGAATATATTAGTGGCTGTCAGAATAAGCAGTGATCAGGATTGATCACTAATTGGAGCCGAGTACACTGGCCTACTCCTGTAATCCCAGTACTTGGGAGGCTGAGACGCAGGATTGCAGGTTTGAGGCCAGCCTCAGCAACTTAGTGAAGCCCAGTTTCAAAATAAAAAATTTAAAAAAAGGGCTGGGGATATATCTGAGATAAATGCTCCTGGGTTCAATACACAGTACGAAATAGTCCCACAAAAACAACAACAAACAATAATTGGAGAGCGAATGAATTTTGGAATTGGGAAAATTTTAGCTTCTAGTATTTATTAGCTCTTTGAGCCTGGAGGAGTTAGCCTGGATCAATTGACATTTTAATTACAATAAGATATACCTTTTAGAGTTCTAGAGGAGATTGGGTGACCATAGTATATGAAAAGCGTTTGGCCCTAGAATTACTTCAATAAATGTCTGTAGCATAAAGGGTATGGGTACATCTCATTGATTATGGAATATTTTTATATTGTTGTTGTTGGATAGTTTCTCAAAAAGCATACTTCTGTCATGGCAGAGTTGGCTGAAAATGGTGGCAAAACAGATCATTAAGTGGAAAAATAGGCTTGGCAGGAATATTTTATATAAAATGCCACTTTGTTTATGATTAGGTTTGCAGAAGTAATTTCCATTTTGGTTAAGTATTTTTGCAGGTATCATGCTAGTATCAGAGTAACACAGAGAATTAAACAGGGTTCCTGTGCTTCAAGAATTTGCACGTTAGTAGGTAAAGTAGAACGATGAACAAAAATTGTCCACAGAATGTGGAATAAACATATAGTGTTAAAATTGCAGAGCCATAAGAACACAAGTCCATTCAATTAATTAACACAGAGTACTAAATAACAGAGTAATTGGCTTCAAAATGATACAGAATTAGTTTGCTGAGTAGAGGCTCTCACTAAACTGTGATGTGTCTTTTAAAACCTGTTTCCCTAATAGAGTAAATGGCTCAGTTCCAAAGTTATTGGAGAGGATATCTGCTTGTATGGTGCAATTTCATTTTTGAAAATGAATTTGCATAGAGAATAAAGTCAACCAATGAGTTTATCTTAGATATATCCAATATTGTGAGAAGAAATTAGATGTACTAAGAGACTCTTCCAAAAATATTTAAGGATATTTACTAAGCAGTAATAACTACATATGAGAGCTGATTAAAAACAAACACAAAAGGCTGGGCGTGGCGGCGCACGCTTGTAATCCCCGAGCTTGGGAGGCAGAGACAGGAGGATGGCGTAGGTTCGAAGCCAGCCACGTGCGCTGGCTTAGGAGACCCTGTTTCCAAATAAAAGAGTATAAAAAATAGGTCTGGGAGTGTAGCCCGGAGGTAGAAGGGCTTCCAGGAACCCCAGTACCACCAAAAACAAAATAAACACACACACACACACACACACACACACACACACACACAAAGAGCCTGCCTTACAGTCTGGGGGTACAGCTCAGTGGTAGAGTATGCAATTAGCATGATTGGGCCCTGAGTTCAATCTCCAGTACCACAAAGGACAAAGGCAGCAGTGGCAGTGAACTTCAGGTAGGATATGTCTGCATTCAGGAAAATTAATCATTGGGTTTTTAATATGCACAGACATTATGCCAACCCAAAGATCATTAATAGGAAAATCAGAGCCAATATGGGTGTGTAAGGCAAAATGCTGAGTAGGCCACAAATCTGGAAATAGTTCCAAAATGCTGATTTTTATTTGGCAATGAAGCAGTAATCAAACATGATTTCTAAGAATTTTTTTATGTATTGGACATCAGCAAGATAATAGGGATAGGTAGCCCCTAACCTACTCCTGAGGAAGAGGACAGACAGGTACAACTGTTTGTGACCAGATGCTTAAGGGCTGTGAGGGCACTTCCCTGGCATATACTTCTCAGTTCAAGGAATAAGTCTGATTTCTGGCTGCTGTATTTTTCACTCCACTCAAAGCCTGGCTGAGTGAAGGCACAACCAGGAGCTTGGGAGCTACCATTGGTGAATGCATTTTCCCTTTGCCAGAAGAATATTTTGAAGCACTGCATTTAAAGTTATTTTAGACTTAAAAATATTTTCATTCCCCTGTTTCTTGTATGTGTTGGCAATGATCTTGTGTGTGTGCATATGTGTGCACATGCATACGTGTGTGTATGTGTGTATGCATGGTGTGTGTGTGTGTGTGTGTGTGTGTGTGCGTGTGTGTGTATGTGTGGGTGTGGAGAGTTACTGGGGATTGAATCCAAAGGCATTCTACTTCCTAGAAACACCCCTAGAACTATTTTACTTTTTATTATTTTTTATTTTGAAACAGGATTACTAAACTGCTGAAGACCTCACTCAGTTGTTTAGGCTGTCGTCCATCGTGGGATCCTCCTGTCCCAGCCTCCCAAGTACTGGAATTACAGGTGTATGCCACCATGCCTGGTTTGGCAATGATCTTACTTCTAAATTTTTGCCTGTGGAATTCAAAGTAATGAGAAAACTGAGTAATTTTCTCTTTGCTAATATTTTATCAGTTTAAGTTCTTCTGTGGTGAATTTACATGTCAGCTGAAATAGACATATTTATTTGATGTGTTCTTCCTCTCACTGAATGGTTATTTTTGAAAAGTCCTTTCTCAATTACTATACCTGGTAAACAGTGGTTCCCTTTGAACTTGACAAACCTTGCAATTATCTATGGCTTCTCAATTATGAATTAAAGATTGATATTTTTGGACTCAACAGCTTGCCTATCAGTATTTTCCAGAGTACACGAACCCACATTATTTGTTTTATTAAACTGCCAGGATTGTTGCAGCACAATCATTCTACACAAGACACTGACATTTTGATGAAATTAATTAAAAAAATTTTTTGTGGTACTGGGATTCCTGGGAGCCCTTCTACCTCCGGGCTACACTTATAGACCTATTTTTTTAATTTATATTTTTATTTGGAAACAGGGTCTCTTAAGCCAGCACGGCTGGCTTCGAACCTGTGCGATCCTGTCTCTGCCTCCCAAGCGCAGGGATTACAAGCGTGCGCCACCACGCCTGGCTGAAATTAATTTTTGACATGGAGTAGTTGTAAAATTTAAAGTGAAATCCCAGCAGCAAATCCTGTCAGTACAGGTTAGAGGAATTTCTCTGTTCTCCTCTACTTATAATCAGGAGAGAAGAAGGAAGGTAAAGAAGAAAACTAAAAAGGGGGGAGAGAAAAAAGAACCAGAATTCTTTGCCTTCTCTGGTTCCATTGAGAACAATAATTTGTACAGGATTGTAAGGAAGAAGCAGAGCATAATGGCACATGTCTATAATCGAAGTACTTGGGAGACAGAGACAAGAGGATTTCAAATTCTAGACCAGTCGCAGCAACTTAGCAAGACTTTTAGACCTAGAGAGACCCTGTTTCAAAATATAAAACAAATAAGTAGGCTGGGGTATAGTACACCAACATGGGTTCAATCCCCAGTGCCATGAAAGAAAAGAAAAAAAAAAAGAAAGGAAGGAAGATAGGGGAGAGAGGGGAAAGAGAGAGAGAGAGAGAGAGAGAGAGAGAGAGAGAGAGAGAGAGAGAGAGAGAGAGAGAGAGCAGGCACGAAGAAAGAAGGAAAGAGAAAGAAGGAAAGGAAAAACAGAAAAAGCAAGAGGAAAGGAAAGAGAACGAAAGAAAGAAGAAAGAAAAGAAAGGATGAAGGAGGGAAGATGGGAAGAAGGAAGGTAAGATGGGCACATATTGCTTTCAAGTCTGTTAAAGCCAAAGCCATGGTATTTGAATGCCTGTTCTGACACTATCTTCCTCTCCCCTTGCCTCTGACTTTCTCTTAGAAACAAAAAGAGATGAAGCCACAAAACAGTGGCATTGTCATATATTCTCTTCAATCATGGTACAGGGGAAGGCACTAACACCGTAAGCTCTTATAGTTTTTTTGCGGTATTGGGGATTGAACCCAGGGGCATTCTACCTCTGACCTACAATCCTCAGCTCTATTTTTTGTTCTTTATTTTGAAACAGGAGCCAGGCGTGGTGGCGCACCCTTGTAATCCCAGCATTCGTTCAGGAAGCTGAGACAGGAGGATCGTGGTTCGTGGACAGCCTCAGTTACTTAGTGAGGCCCTCTGCAATTTAGTGAGATCCTGTTTCAAAAATAAAGAATGAAATAATAGGGCCAGGGATGTAGCTCGGAGGTCGAATGCCCCTGGGTTCCCTTCTCAGACCTGCAAAAAAAAAAAAAAAAAAAAAAAAAAGAAAAAGTGAAACAGGGTCTTGCTAAGCTGCTGATGGCCTCACTAAGTAGCTGAGGCTGGCCACAAACCCGCATCCTTCTGTCTGTCTCCTAAGTACTGGGATTACAAATGGGCATCACAATGCCTGTTTTTTTTTTTAAATTGAAACACGTGCATATTCTTTTATATGCCTAATCTTTAATCATTTTTATTCATATAACATTATCACTACTCATGACAAAATAATAAAAATTGGAAAACTAACAGTCTCCTTCTCTCTCACTACCAGTGACAACTCCTGGTTATAGTTTCATGTGTATAGTTCCAATAATTTCCTAAGAAAATGGATGCAAATGTGTATATATGTGGGTATAACACAAATTGGACTATCGTGCCCATAGTTTTGTAGTTTGCTCTTGCCACACGACACTTTTCAGCTGTCTACTTGAGTATATCTTTGTAGTTACCACAGCACACACTACTGTACAACTACATGACAAATTCTAGAAAAATCTTGCTAGGTAAATCATTTTCTGAGGATTCTTTTCTGTATCAGAAATATCATAGTTAATATAACGTACATGTCTATCTTGGCACACTTTTGCCAAGATGAAATGGAACTGCTGATGTGAAGGATACCAGCATTTCAATTTAGATATGGCTCAATCTCTTCCACAAATTTTTTTTCAATTAAAAATTAATGGTGAACATGAGCTGTTGTCTTATCAGCGGGGCTTTTTAGGATTCTCTAGTCACTGTTCATCTGGTAGATGAAAATGACAGCCAGGTGTGGTGGCACATGCTTGTAATGCCAGCACTGGGGAGGCTGAGACAGGTGGATCTCAGTTTGAGGACAGCCTCAGCTACTACTTAGTGAGGCCCTTTGCAACTCAGTGAGACCCTGTTTAAAAAAATAATAATAAATAATAGGTCTGGGGGTGTAGCTCAGAGGTAGAATGCCCCTGTACTCAGTACTGATCCTCAGTACTGGGGAAAAAGAAAATGACATCTCATTCTAACTCTCCTTAATGGTAAATATATATATTCTCAAAGGCCTGGCCTCTTTTCTTGCCAAATCTTTTCCTTTTCCTTTTGTTTGTACTAGGGATTCAGTGCAGGGGTATTCCACCTCTGAGCCGTATCCCCATCTATCCTTTTATTTATTTATTTTTTATTTTGAAACAGGGTCTCACTAAGTTACTGTCCTTTAACCTGTGATCTTTCTGTCTCAGCTTACTAAGTACTGGGGTTACAGGTGGGCACCACTGTGCCCAATATAAACCTTATTTTTTCAAACAGTAAATTTTGTTTTGTTTCTCATATAGACTACCTAATTACATATTTTCAGACCATTGCCATTTCTGAAAACTAAGAAATGGCTTTCCAGGTGTAAATTGATTATAATATGAAAACAGTACCAAAGTCCAGCTTCAAAAAGGCCATTTATTTTTCTATCTTTATATATGTCTTATGTGGCATTCGATAATCATTATTATATTTTTAAAGTGCATCTTCCACAAGGCGTACTAACTCATCTAGTCACCGATTCTTATTTATTTTATGAGGTCACAGAACCTTACACCGTTTTGGCAAACAACTTTGTGTGTGTGCATGCTTCTGGAGATCAAACCCAGGGCTTCATGCATGCTAGGCAAGTGTTCTGCTACAGATCTACATTCTCAGCCCAAAAATTCTTTTTGGAAGAAGTTTTTTTTAAAATTCTAAAATCTAATTGTTTTTCATGGGAAACCCAATCCTTGACAGCAGGATGCAGGGGAGAGGGCAAGCTCATCGTGGTCTGGAAGCTGTTGACTTGGGCAAGTTACTCTTAAGTCTCTGAGTTTGTTTCCTCAACTAGAGAAAACCAACTGAGAAGCCTAGAGAAAACAAAACAGAAGCCAGCCAATATGGTGCTGTCATAAGAATGGTACGGGCATAATGGATGGCAATCATTATCTATTCGAACCTTTTATAAACTTTCCAAGATCTCTCCTCTATTTGATGACTTAAAGTTTACATTCGGAATATAAAATTAGCTTGATATTTTCACTTCGAGGGACAGGATATTAAGTAAAATGCATTTATAATATGTTTAATCTGACCAAAGTCTGCAAATTGTAGCATAATATGCTATTTTATTAATATACTCTCTTATATGTGTCATTTATTAGAAAAATAATTAGTGCCTTCAAAAGTTTCTTATGACTGATGTGTTGCTGCAGTAAACTCTATATAAAAGTTGAAAACGTTGTGCTAATATAACTTTGTCCACTTCTTTAGCCTCCAGTCATTTCAGTTTAACACATATTTAATAATGAACCTTAAAGTAGTAGGGAGAACATACAATTTTTATTGAAATAGATAACTTTTACCCCAATTTGCCAATCTTAAATAGCAAATAATAGGGACAAGAATGGGCTTGGGTCAATATATAATTGTATAGCTTTTAGAATATAAATAATTAAAACTATTTTTAAATTATTGCTAGGTTTCAATTAAGGTTGAGAAGCAAAAGAGATTTCTGGGTTTAATATTTATGCTGTGCTTATTTTGTAAAAGTGAGACTCTAATATGTGGTATGCAAATGTTTTTGAAAATCGAGCTGTGAAAAATAAACATACTTTTTGTACCTTGTAGAAAATTTTAGTCCCTAAATGTGAGAGTTAACTTCACTTATCAGTAATACTAGTGATAAATTGTTCCCATGAGATGCCAGGAATTATCTTGGAAGAAATTGTCAATCACTATAATTCCTCAAAAAGAAGAAGAGTAAGCTGGCGTGGTGGTGGTTCACGCTTGTAATCTCAGCATCTGACAGGGTTCGCAGACAGGCTCAGCTACTACTTAGCTAGGCCCTTTGCAACTCAGTGGGACCGTGTTTCAAAATAAAGAATAAAAAACAGGCCTAGGGGTGTAGCTCAGAGGTATGTCTCTGGATTCCAACCCTAGTGCAGCAAAAAAAAAAAAAAAAAAAAAAAAAGAAGAAGAAGAGTAGCTTCTGCCTCTTATTAAACAATTATGGCTTCACATACAATTTCTTCACATACAATTTCATACAGGCCTAGGGGTGTAGCTCAGAGGTATGTCTCTGGATTCCAACCCTAGTGCAGCAAAAAAAAGAAGAAGAAGAAGAAGAAGAGTAGCTTCTGCCTCTTATTAAACAATTATGGCTTCACATACAATTTCTCACAGCTAATAAATCCTAGAACCAGGAAGAGCTGGGTGAGTGGCTGTGGCTCCCCAGCCTGTGTTCCACCGTTACACAATACTGCCCCCATGAGGCTATGAGGTGGAATGATATCATAGCACAGATGAAATGCAAGTCCAGAGTTTCTCTCTAGGCTCTGGAATGCATCTGACCCTAAGTGTCAGTCCATCACTGAGGAATTTTCTGAGTGATGGACCATGGGGAAAAGGTGACAACGGGTCATTTAAGGTTTACCTATACCTTCAATACAGTTTTTATGGATTAAAGGAGAATCTGGCAATTGAAGAAAGAAGAGACTTGGGTTACTTCAAGTTTTCATCATCTTAGAATTTTCTGAGCCTCATTTATGATACATGAAGATTAACTGTGTGCCGAGAGCCACAGGAGGCAGTAAGATAATGTTGTCAGGTCCCCTGTGCTCTTCAGTGGTGCCTCGGTTGGTTCTCTGTCCTCCGAGCCTCTGGGTTTCGGTAAGCAGAAGTGATAACTTAGTCACATGCCAGCACATTGTCTCCAGAAGAAAACCAGTCATCTTATCTTTCAGATTAAAAAAAATGCATAATGACACTAAGAACAGAATATAGGAATACTGTTGCTAGCTTTGATTATTTTGGAAATTTGAAAGTTATTTAAGATTTTTCTTATAATATCAGTTAAATAATTTATTTCTACGATAAAATATTAATTTTGTAGATATTTTGGCAGTGCGCAAATGAGTGGGGTAGAAAATAAAGAGGCCATATCTGCTTTATGATGGTTTTATGTTTTTTATTGACATACTGGATAAAATTTTACATTATAATATAGTATTTCTGAGCCACTGTGTATGTGCATGTGTGTATGTAAGTGAGGGGAGGGACACAGAGAGAGAGAGAGAGAGAGAGAGAGAGAGAGAGAGAGAGAGAGAGAGAGAGAGAGAGAGAAAGAGAGAGAGAGAGCCAAAGCCAAAACCACTGGCAATTGGCAAAATAAGAGGGGCAAGCAGAACTTGGAAAATGAGTGTTAAGTTGGAGAGGGACAGATGTCAGATGCGCAGGGTCATGCCGTGACACTAATGAACCTATAATTAGCCCTCGAAGCAGGATTAAAATGGTCAGGTTTGTATTTTAGATCTGCAGAGAGATGCATTGCGGAGTAATTGGGTCTTTGAAGCTTGAGGCAGAAAAACCAATTAGAGGCCTGTTTTCATTATGGAAGCCAGAAAGGATGAATTCTTGAAGTAGGGAAGTATTAGAGGTGGAGAGAAAAGGATAGAATTAGGAATTAGTAATTGGCTGATTGTACTACTTCATTTTTATTTTGAAACAGAGTCTTGCTAAGTTGTTGAGAGTCTCACTAACTTGCTGAGACAGGCCTCAAACTTCAATCCTCCTGTCTCAGCTCCCAAATACTGGGAACACAGGCATGTGCCAACATGCTTGGTCAAGTCCATTATCTTTATAAGTATGTACAAGGCTGTGGCTTAGTGACACTCGACAGAAAAGAGACCTATGCTCTTTGGATAAATAAAAACGCAGCTGAACCAAAGATTTGATTGAAACAATACAAAACATCACTCATCATGTGTAATATAATGTTGTTTCCTATTTGAAGAAATAAAATGTCTAGGTCAAGGTAGGTCATAGTTTTACTGTTGCGTACTTTATTATCTATTGCTTAAAGATTTGGGGCTTTTTAACGAGGAATAAGACAAGATATACCTGAAGATTTCCTTCAAGATTTAGGTCCTCAGTCTATGGATGAAAAACTGGCAAAAATGCATGAAAGTCATAAATGTGACCTTACTTCTAGAATCTCATAGCAAATTAAGCAACAGGGGGAAAAATGGGTTAACCTGGGGGATCTGAGTAGGTATGCCAATCTCTATCATTGGAAATTATTAAGAAGAGGATGGGCAGTCCAAGAGGATCTAGAACTGCCAGGTGTTGTGGCACACACCTGTAATCCCAGTACTTGGGAAACAGATAAAAGGATTGAAAGTTCTATACTAGCCTTAGGAATTTATCAAGATCCTGTTTTGAAACAAAAAATAGGGTTGGGGGTGTGACTTGTGGGTAGAATGCCACTAGATTCAATTCTCAGTCACACACACACACACACACACACACACACACACTGGAGGGAATTATTCAATTGACTGACAGTTAAACTAAATGACTTTTAGCTATGTTTTGAAACTTTAAGTTCTGTGATTTCAGATATAAATTAGTTGTGAGCCGGGGGGGTATAAGTCAAAGGAAGAATGCCTTGAGTTTAATCTCCAGTAAAACAACACACACACACACACACACACACACACACACACACACCAAAAACAAAAAGCAATAAATAACAAACTAACACATGCATATCTATGTTCATAGCCACACAATTCACAATTTCCAAACTATGGAACCAGCCAAGATGTCCATCAACAGATGAATGGATTACAAAACTATGGGATATGTACTCAATGGAATTTTACTCAGCCATAAAGAAGAACAAATTTACATCATTTACAGGGAAATGGATGAAATTTGAGAACATTATGCTAAATGAGATTAGTCAGTGATAAAAAGCAAAAAATTGGATGCTCCCCCTAATATGTGGAAGCTAAGGAGAAAATGGGTCATAGGAGGAACTCTAGAAGAAGGAGAAACTATTGATGAGCAAATAAGGTGACCTAAATAAGGGGAATAAAGGGGGGAAGAGGGAAATTCCCTACTGTACATAATGCATTTTTTCATGCATTTATCGGCCATTTGAATTTCCTCCTTTGTGAAGTTTCTACTTAGTTAACTTGCCCATTTTTTTGTGTGTGGTACTGGAGGTGGAACCCAGAGGCTTTCTACCTCCGGGCCATACTCCCAGACCTATTTTTTTATTTTATTTGGAAACAGGGTCTCACTAAGTTGCTGAGAGCCTTACTAAGCAGCTGAGGCTGGCTTCAAACCTGTGCGATCCTCCCGTTTCTGTCTCGTGGGATTACACGCATGTACCACAGTGCCTAGCTTAACTTGCACATTTTTTGATTGGGTTATTTGTTTTCTTAGTGCTGAGTTTCTTGAGTACTCTGTATATTCTAGATATTAGTCCTCTATCGGAGGAGTAGTTGGCAAAAATCTTCTCCATCCTGTTGGCTATCAGTTGAGGTTCTTGATTCCTTTGCTGTACAGAAGGTCATCCGTTTCATGCAATCCCGCATATTGATTCGCCTTTTAGTTTTTTGGGCCTTTGGGTCTTGTTTAGAAAGTTTTTATCTGTGCCTATATGTTGCAGTGTTAGAGCTATGACCTTTTCGAGGTTCCTTAAGTCTTTGATCCACCTTGAACTGACTCTTGTGCAGGGTGAGAAAGTGGGATTTATTTCCAGTTTTCTGCACATGGTTAACTAATTTGCCAACACTATTTTTTGAACAGGCTGTTTTATTTTCCAGTGTATGTTTTTGGCCTCTTTGTAAAAAATGACTTGGCTGTAAGTCTGTGGATTTGTTTCTGAGTCTTCTATTCTGCTCTACTGGTCTATATATTTGTTTTTGTGCCAGGATCATGCTGTTTTTATTAGTATGGCTTTGTAGTATAGATTAAAATCATGTATTGTGATTCTTCCTGCATGGTTTTTGTTGCTGAGAATTACTTTGGCTATTCTGGATTTTTTTTGTTGTTGTTCCAAATGAATTTAAGGGCTGATATTTTTATGTCTGTGAGGAATTTTGGTAATTTAATGGGTATTGAGTTGAATTTGTAGATCACTTTTGGAAGTATGACCATTTTGATAATATTCATTCTGCCTATCCATGAACATGAAATATCTTTACATCTTCTAAGGTCTTCTTTGATTTCTTTTTTCAGTGTTTTATAATTTCTTTGTAGAGGACTTTTACCTCCTTGGTTAATTTTATTTATAAGTATTTTTAATTTTTTGGGGGGGAACTCCTAAGTGAAAGTGTTTTCTGTATTTTTTTTCAGTGGATTTATGGTTGCTATAGAGAAAAGCTTTTGATTTTTTTTTATTGGTACATTGTTTTCATACATCATAGTGGGATAAAAAAAAACTTGTGTAGACATACATACACACATCACCCAATCAGCCCCCATTCAATCTCTACCCCATTCCTTCCTCAACCCTCCTTCCCATGCTTGGCTTAGTGGTTGATATCAATATGTTTGTCTAAATACATCATGTGACGCCAGGCGTGGTGGCGCACACTTGTAATCCCTGTGCTTGGGAGGCGGAGACAGGAGGATCGCGCACGTTCGAAGCCAGCCGCGCTGGCTTAAGAGACCCTGTTTCCAAAAAAATAAAATAGGTCTGGGAGTTAGCCCGGAGGTAGAAGGGCTTCCAGGAAACCCAGTACCACAACAAACGAACAAATAAACAAGCAAACAAACAAACAAACAAAAATACATCATGTGCCTTAGAGAGCTTTATCCCCCCCTTCTATCCCCTCAGTTAGGTTGCCTTATTTGCTCTTCTGTAGGATTTCCTTTTTTACCTGCAGCTCCTCCTATGACCCATTTCACTTTAGCTTTCACATATTAGTGAAAGCATCTGATTTCTTACTTTTTGCAACTGACTAATCTCACTTAGCATAATGTCCTCCAGTTCCATCCATTTCCCTGAAAATGATGTAATTTTATTTTTTATGGCTTATTAGAATTCCATTGTGTACATATCCATAGTTTTGTAATCTATTCATCCATTGGTGGACATTGTGGTAGGTTCCATACTTTGGCAATGGTGAATTGCACAGCTATGAATATAGATATGCATGGATTAGTTTGGTAGTTTGGTCTCCTTTCTTTTGGGTAGATACCCAAAAGTAGTATTGCTGGGTCAAATGGTAAATTTGTTCTCATTCTTCTGAGGATTCTCCATACTGTTTTCCAAAGTGGTTGCACTAGTTTACTATCCCACCAACAATGTTTTAGGGTTCCCACTTCTCCACATCCTCGCCAACATTTGTTGTTGTTTGTGTTTTGAATGATTACCATTCTAATTGGAGTTAGGTGAAGTCTCAGGGTGGTTTAATTTGCATCTCTCTGATTGCCAATAATGTTAAACAGTTTTTCATGCATTGATTAGCCATTTGAATTTCTTTTTTCATGAAGTGTCTATTAAGTTCACTTGCCCATTTTTTAAATTGGATTAATTTTTTTTTGGTGTTGAGTTTATTGAGCTCTCTGTATATTTTAGATATTAGTCCTCTGTCTGAGGAATAGATGGCAACGATCTTTTCCCATTCTGTTGGATCTCGTTTGAGGATCTTGGCAGTTTACTTTGCTGAACAGAAGCTCTTCAGTTTCATGCAGTCCCACATATTGATTCGCCTTTTAGTTTCTTGTGCCTTTGGGGTCTTGTTGAGAAAGTTTTTATCTGTGCCAATGTTTTGCAGTGTTGGACCAATGCCCTCTTCATGGAGCCTTAAGGTCTCTGGTCTAATTCCATCTTGAATTGACTCTTGTGCAGGGTGAGAAGGTGGAATTTAATTCCATTTTTCTGCATATGGATAACCAGTTTTGCCAACACCATTTGTTGAACAGACTGTCTTTCTTCCATTGTATTTTTTCGGCCCTTTTGTCAAATATCAGTTGGCTGTGAGTGTGTGGTTTCATTTCTGATTCTCCTAATCTGCTCCATTGGTCTATGGATCTGTTTTTGTGCCAGTACAATGCTGTTTTTATTCCAGTGGCTTTGCAGTATAGTTTTAAGTCAGGTATTTTGATTCCTCCTGCATGGTTTTTGTTGCTGAGATTCAATGCAATACCCATTAAATTACCAAGATCATTCCTCATAGACATAGAAAAATTAGTCCTTAAATGCATTTGGAGCAACAAGCTTTTGACTTTTTAAGATTGATTTTGTATCCGGACACTTTGCTGAATTTGTTGATAAATTCTATAAGCCTTTAGGTTGAGTTTGTTCGGTTTTCTAAGTATAGTATCATGTCATCTGCAAATAGTGAAAGTTTGAGTTCTGCTTTTCCTATTTGTATTCCTTTGATTTTCTTTTCTTGCCTTGTTGTTCTGTCTAGAGTCTCAAGTATTATATTGAAGAAAATTGGTGATAATGGACATATTCATCTTGTTTCTGTGTTTAGGGGAAATTCTCAAAGTTTTTCCCCATTTACTATGATGTTGGCTGTGGGCCTATTGTAGATTGCCTTTATGATGTTGAGGTATGTTCCTTCTATTCTGATTGTCTGCAGTGCTTTTAGCATAAATGGATGTTGGATTTTATCAAAAGCTTTTTCAGCGTCTATTGAAATGATCATGTGATTTTTGTCTTTGGTTCTGTTTATATGATGAATTACATGGATTGATTTTCACATGTTGAACAAGCCTTGCATCCCTGGATGAACCCTACCTGGTTAATGGTGTATGATTTTCTTGATGTGGTTTTAAATGTGTTTCTAGTATTTTGTTTAGCAGTTTTTTTTTAATCCAAGTTCATAAAAGATATAGGCCTGTAGTTTCTCTTCCTTGAACTATAATTATTTGGTTTTGGTATTAATGTGATGTTGGCTTCATAGAATGTATTTGGGAGAGTCCCATTTTTTTTTCTATTTCATGAAATAGATTGAGGAGTATTGGGATCAACTCTTCTATAAAGGTGTTATAAAATTCACTTGGAAAACCATTTTGTCCTGGGCTTTTCTTTGATGGTAAGCTCTTTATTATGGTTTCAATCTCTTTTATTGCTATTGGTTGGTTTAAATTTTCTATATCTTCTTGACTCAGTATAGGCAGGTTGTATATATCTAGAAAGTTGTTAATTTCCTCCAGATAATCCATTTTGTTGGAGTATAGTTTTTCAAAGTAGTTTCTGACAATCCTCTGGATTTCTACACTGTCAGTAGTGATATCTCCTTTTTCATCTCTTACCTTTGTAATTTGGGTTGATTATCTCCTTTTTTGTTGGGTTGGCTAGTAGTTTATCTATTCCCTTAATTTTTTTTTTTTTTTGAGAAACCAGCTTTTGGTTTTGTTGATATTTTTATTCTCTACTTTGTTGATTTCTGTTCTAATTTTAATAATTTCCTGTCTTCTATCAGCTTTGGGATTGTTTCTGTTTTTCAAGGTATTTGAGGTGTGTGTATATTATTAGTGTATTTATTTGGTGATGTTTTGTGATTCTTATGTGTGTGTTATTAGGGTATTTATTTGGTGATTTTTGGTGAATCTTATGTGAGAACTCAGTGCTATCTATTTTTCTCTTAATACTATTTTCAGAGTATCCCAGAGGTTTTGATATGTTGTATCTTTATTTGTTTCTAGAAATTTCTTAATCTCACCCTTTACTTTTTCTATGACACATTCTTTATTCATCAATGTGGTGTTCAGTCTCCACATATTTATGTGGTTTCTCTGGATCTTCTTATAGTTGATTTCTAGTTTCATTCCATTATGGTCTGAAAAGATACAGTTAAGTATGTATGTCACTTTTTTTTTTTTTTTTTTTTGTGAAACCCAGGGGCTTTCTACCTCCGGGCTATACTTCCAGACACATTTTTATATTTTATTTGGAAACAGGGTCTCACTAACTTGCTGAGAGCCTCAGTAAATAGCTGAGGCTGGCTTCAAACCTGTGCGATCCTCCTGTCTCAGCCTCCTAAGAGCAGGGTTTATAATTGTGTGCCACCATGCCCGGCAGTATGTCAATTTTTTTTTTTTTTTTTTTTGCGGGTCTGGGGATGGAACCCAGGGGCATTTGACCTCCGAGTTACACCCGCTGCCCCTTTTTTTATTCTTTATTTTGAAACCAGATCTCACTGAGTTGCAGAGGGCCTCACTAAGTAGCTGAGGCTGTCCGTGAACCACAATCCTCCAGTCTCAGCCTCCCGAATGCTGGGATTACAAGCATGTACCACCACACCTGGCAGTATGTCAAAAAAAAATTTTTTTTTAATTTGCTAGTGCTCACCTTATGGCCCAGGATGTGATCTATTTTGGAGAAGGTTCCATGAGCAGCTAAGAAAAATGTGAACTCTACTGTAGTTGGGTGGAATATTCTATATGTGTCTAATAGGTCCATTTGTTTGATGGTGTTCTTTAGGTCTGAGGCATCTTTGCTGACCTTTTGTCTAGAATATTAGTCTAATGGTGTGAGAGGGGTGTTTAAGTTTCCCAGTACTTTTGTATTAGGATTTATGTGTGACTTAATGTCACAAAGAGTTTGTCTTATGAAAGTAGCTGCATCTATGTTTGGGGCATAAATGTTGACTCTCATTATTTTCTCTTACTGGATTGTTCCTTTTACCAGTAAAAATTAACCTGCTTTGTCTCTTCTAATAGGTCTGGGTTTGAAGTCTAACTTCTCTGATATCATAGTTGCTACTCCTGCTTGTCTTTAAGTTCCATTGTCATGGATTACTTTGCTCCAGTCTTTTATGTTAAGTTTGTTACTATCTTTAGTTTTTATTGGCAAGTTGAAGCCATTTACATTCAGTATGATAATTGAAACATGATTTTTAACTCCTAACATACTGAGATTAAACTTCTATTTGAAGTAGTATTTGTTGTTCTTTGCTTAGTTGTTTGCTGGATGGAAATTCCTGTTTCTCTGGTTCTGGCATGTATTACTTATTTCTTCTTTGCAGTTAATCTTTTTGAGTATTTTTTCTAGTGCTGGTTTGGAAGACATAAATTTCAGCTTCTGTTTGTCCTGGAAAAGTTTTATTTCCCTGTTTATTTTGAGACATAGTTTTGCTGGGTTGGAAATTTTTGGCTGCAAGTTGTTTTTTTTCAGAGTTTGGGGTATGCTACTCCAGGCCACTCTGGCTTTCATGACTTGGTTTCGGAAGTCTGGAGTAATCCTAATTGGTTTGCTTCTGAATTTCACTTGGTCTTTTGTTATTGTTGCCTTTAAGATTTTCTCCTTGGCTTCTACGTTGATCAGTTTGACTATTATGTGGCATGGGGAACCTTTTCTCTAATCTTGTCTAAAGGGGGTCCTATAGGGGGTTCTATAAGTTTCCTATACCTGTGTATCAACCTCTTGCTCTATGTTTGGAAAATTTTCTGCTATTATTTTTTGAAAAAAATGTTGATCTCTTTGGTTTCACCTTCTTTTCCCTCTTCTATGTCAATTATTCTTAGGTTAGCTCTTTTAAAATAAGTCCATGTTTCTTCAATATTCAATTCATGCTGTTGAATTGCTTTTCTGTTATATACTATGCATTTGTTTTTGGAGTGATCATCTTCTAGGAGCAAGAGTCTATTTTACATGTGGTCTAATTGATTGTTTATTGCTTGAATTGATGCCTTCTCTTCAATGATTTTATGCTTTCAGATTCTTTCTAAATTCTTTTTGAAAGTCCTATATTATTTTTACAATTACATTCCTGATTTGACCTTCTGGAGAGTACTGCAATTTTGTGTTATCATGTTCTGTTATTATGGTGTTGTGGGGGCTCATTGCTTCCTCATTATTTTAGAAGTTTGTATTTGTTGCTTTTGATAGATTTCTCTCAGTCTCTAGGTGTCAGCTTGTATATCCAAGGGCAAGTTTCATTGTATTCCATAGTGAAGGTTGAGTGAGGAGGGAAGTGAAGTTGCAAATGCAAGGATAGGGTAAAGACTCAGATAGGATCGAATAGAATGAGTATGAGTTGGGTAAGGTAGTATATAGTAGATATTATACAGATAATGAATATTTAGTAGTATTCTATTAACCAATGTAGAATTTTTAGTATAGTGGTATAAAGTGGATTTAATATAAGACAAGGAAGAGAAAAGAAGAGAGAAAAAAAGAAAAGGGACAGAGAAAAGAGATTAGATATGTACAAGGGAAGAAACTTGGGAGAAGGGCTGAAAATAGAGAAATCAAACAAGCATACACACATACACAAAAACCAAACCAAACAAAAACAAATATAATGCAACCCTACAAATATATAAATATTCAGCAGACTGAGCCTCAGCAGTCTCTTTTTGTGCAGACACCGAATGTCACTGGCACATTTTTTGCTGCAATCCTAGTTCTCTGAGTCTTTCTCAGTCTATGCAAATGACTGGTATCTATGGGGCTGGACCTAGTATTAAGCACAGGTCACCCTCCATGCTTTCCACAGATGTGGAGTCTCGGTTCTCCTGGCCTCCATAGTTGGTGTATGCCTCTGAGACCAAACTTAAGAGTCTCTTCTCCACAGCTAAGAATGGACTGGTCTGACTTCTCCTCACTCACCACAATTGGGTGGTTTGTGGTGATTCCAGAGATCCTATTCATTGGGTCTAATGTTAAGCATAGGTCTCTCCCCACACTTTCCACTGCTCAAACACTGAGTCTGTCTGAGCCTCTGCTATGTACAACAGAAGACTCTTACCACAAATTCACCAGGTTGAAATGAAAAGTCTCAGAACCAGGGAATTTATCGCAGTTGCGTGAGTCCCTGTGGGTGCCACCTGGGCATTATCCCATAGGAACTTAGGCTTCACTTATTTTGTTATTGAGCACTGCTCTGGTTCTCTGGAGGGCATGCCATGCTCAACTGCTGCAAGTTGTAGACTCTACTCCCTCCTTTGCTGGGTTGAACTGCAAAGTCTCAGGCCCAGGAAGTTTTTTGAGGCTGTGAGAGTCCCTGGGGACACTGCTGGGCGTTTTTCTACGGGGACTACGACTTCACTTACAATGTTGTTGGGCACTGGTCTGGATCTCTGGAGGGCATGGTGAGTTCAACTACCACTGCTGCAAGTTGTAGCCAGTGTTTGCACAGGAGGAATTGATGACTTACAGTTCCGATTATCTGAAGCTGCTTACTTCAGGTCCTTGACTGTTTTCCTGATTATCCCTAGAGTTTGGGTGCAGTGAGGCAGAGTTGGGTGCAGTGAGGCAAGATGGTGCCACTGTGCTGCCTGTGGCCATGAGGTTTCTTTCCTAGTGTTTAGCTTTTCTCTGGATCCCTGGAGGGTGTGGTAAGCTTGGCAGCCACTGCTGGAAGTTGTAGGTGGTATTTGTGCAGGAAGGACTGATGGCTTACAACTCCAATGGTCTTCAGCTGCTCACTTCAGGTCCTTGGTTGTTTTCCTGTTCATCTCTGAAGTTGAGTGCAATGAGGTAAGATGGTGCGGCTGTGGTGCCCACTGCTGCAAGGCAGGCAGGTTTCTTTTCTGTTCTCTGATAAGTCTTCTTTTTTTTCTAGGAAGTCAGTTTTTACTTTTTATTTTTAAAATTTTTATGGTGCATTGTAGCCATATGTCTCATTGATCTTCTAATCTTCTTTTTCCTTGCTGCCTTGTACCTATCGTTTTATTCCTCTACTTATAATATTTTTTGGCTTTGTAGAATGCTGTTTTTGAGGCAATGGATATCTAGTATTAGCAGGACTGGTATGCGCTGCTTCCCTAGGTTGCCATCTTTGCAGAAGTCTCTTTTTATTTTGGGACTCTTGCTAAGTTGCCAAAGCCTTTCTAGAACTTGAGATCCTCCCATTTCACATCAACTTTTTGTTTTGATGGTGACACTGGAAAGCTGGGCTCACAACTGCATGTTGTGGGACACAGTCTTAGTTCATGCTCACGGATGACTCAATATGCTTGAGATGAGGGTACACCAGGACACTTTGAGACTATATATGTGGAATTTCTGTTCTCTCATTTCCACTGGCTTCACTTTACTGAGTTTTATCATCAGCAAGGACATACTGTGGGTACCAGTTTAATAGGAACCCACATTTTAATTTGAAGGTTGTCTGAGCAGAAATACTTTAAAAAGAGTTGGGCTCAGTTTCAAGTCATCTGTGTATTTCTCTATCACAGATTTGTGAACCAGAAGAAATTCATATTCTGCTCTTTTTTCATGAGGAAACATACTGAAACAAGGTCCCAGCATTATTTGATGTCTTGTGGAGGGCCAGGTCTATCTTCATAAAGATACTTCCACCTGCAAATGAGCACATGCCTTACTCTAACATGCCTTACTGAGCACCATAGGTGTTCTTTCTATTCACAAAGTATCTCAAGGGTTTTCTTTTAAAGGAGAAATGTGTCATTCCAAATATGTTGATGGATTTGAAATTTTATAGGTTTATTGAATAGAAATTCATCTTTCAAGACATTGACTTGCTACATAAAGAAGTTTCCAATTCCTCCATCTCATTCTCAAAATATTAACTTTTAAAATTCACTCAGCATGGGTTAGTTAATTTCATTTTATGGAGGCTCTAATTTAGTCCACTTCTTTGCTCAAACTAAAACTTGACCATTTATGGGGTCCAGGACTTTCCCTGTTACTTTTTCTTTTTGCTACTTTAAAACTAGGCTGCTGTATCTGGGCAAATCAACTTTTAGTAAAGTTTAGCATTTTCAAATTCAGCCTTTCTTATAAAAATTCCTCTCTATTTTTGGAACTTCATCATGTTTGGCTTTATTCTTCTGCTATTGGCAAGAATGTTGTCATACAAAGAGCACTTGGGCTTTGCTGTTCTATCACACACGCAGGAAGCAAAGCCAAAGGATATTTAATATGTCTTCTTAGTTTCTTTGACATTTTCCAGCTTAAGCCAGTCCTGAAGTAAACAAAGACAGATGCTCATCATCAGAATGGCAGGACACATTTTCTTTAATCTGTACCAGTGGGAAGCTGTTATGACATATCAGAACAACACTAATGAGTATACAGTGCCTGGCCGTAGAAGCAGCTTATAATAGGCATTAAAAAAAAATATGTGAATCAAGGTTTTGGAAAAAAACATAAAAATTACCACTGTGCATGTTTCTGCGTACGTGTGTGTGTGTGTGTGCGTGTGTGTTCGCGCGCGCGTGCGTGTGCACATGTGTACCTACATGCCTGATTCCCAGGCCTCCTCCTGATGCCCTTCTGTAGGCATCCAGTCAGGAGTCCTGGTATGAAGGAGTACACAGTACCTTCTGCCAAACTGAAAAGTCAGTGTGATGACAAAATTGATGTGAGCTGAAAGGCGGAGGAAACTCACCTTTCTGGTGATCTTAGAGCCTCACAAAGACCCAGTATATATTTGAGCTTCAGCTTCAAGGTTGGTAAAAGTTTACTAGGCTGAGTAAAGGAGACAAAATACTCCAGACATAAAGTAAGAAAGGAGGTGCTCTAATCTGGGAAAAACAAGGAGTGCAGGTGAATCTAAAATGAAACTAAAGGTTATGTTGGAAATACTCAGCTATCAAGAAAGAGACATTTTCTCTTTCTAGAAAGGCTTGAATTTTAACTCTCCTGTTTATGTATGTGACCCTAGAGAAATTATTTTCATCTAATTTTGCTTTAATTTATTCATTTTTAATGAGGGGAGAGAAGTTAGGGGTCAGCTTGTGCTGGTTCTCTTGTGTTTTTCCAGAATGCTACACCAAGTTCATGAATGCCTTATGCAAACAGATACAACTCTTCCTACATTCTTCTCTCTCTCTCTCTCTCTCTCTCTCTCTCTCTCTCTCTCTCTCTCTTGCTAGGAATTGAACTAGGGGCACTTTGCCTCTGAGCTATTCACACTCTCTCCTTTTGTTAAAGATAAATACTGTACCAGGCATGATGGTGTATGCCTATAATCCCAGTACTTGGAAGTCTAGGATAGCAGAATTGCAGGTTCAAGCCAGCCTTAACAACTTAATGAGGCTGTTAGCAACTTAGTGAGACCCTGTTTCAAAAGTAAAAAATAAAATAGAGCTGGGAGTGTAGCTTGGAGGTAGAATGCCCCTGGGTTCAATGTCAGTACTCCACCCCCACAGATAAATATAAAAAATGCTAACAGTAATAATTGTCATAGATGGAATATAAGGGTCCTCTGTGCTGAGCATTCTATTCAGTATACTGCGCACATCATCCTCAGAATGCCTGAGGCTGAAGCTATCATCACGTCCACAGTGAGGGAGCTGGGGCCTGCATAGGTTAGGTGGCACAAGCAAGATAACAAACAGCAGCCAGAGAGCTTGGACTTAATCAGGTCTTTTATTCTCCTTCTGTTTTCAATTTCCTCTGATAGCTGCTGTTTGGTTGTGTCTGCTGTGCTCCATGCTGGGATTCACCCGCTCTGCCCAACCTATCAGATGGATGCTCCCCTCCTCCCATGGTCTGTTTGCTTTGATCAGATTCTTTTCACAAGCCTGCTTCTCATATTTTCCTCCTGCACAAACTGGGCTTTATGCGAGTGGCCCATGCCCCTTCTTGATCTGATTTGAGTACTACCAGGCTTCTTGAAGACCCAGGGGTGTAAGACCCTGCTTGTCTGGGAGAAAGAATTTGAGACACTAGTGAGGTATTTTTAGGTTCAAATAAAGTACTTTCTCCTGAAATGTCATAGAAATGAGTTTCATGAAATTGGGTTAAGCAACAGCTGTTGAATCCCCGAGTCTCACTTGTATTTTCAGGAAACTAGGCACAGGAAGGAGAGAGAAAGAAACAGAAACAGCAAATACTGAAACAGATTTTTAGAAAAGTGCCCATGGAGAGGAGGCTCCTCTGGGGTCTATAGAAGCACGCCATGTTCCTATTCATTCCTTCTGAGGAATTTTATCAGATTTCAACCAGTAGAGGAGCCAGTTCTGCTAGAAATGACTCTAGCTGGATCTAGCTTGATGTAACTATTGTTTACATTTCTGAATTTCTTCCTTTCTATATTTTCATGTAACATTATCATATCCATCTAGCTCAAGGTTATAAAAAGATGCATTCCTCTGGGCTGATTCTGTGAAGTCATGCCGTAGAGAGTAAAAAGGAACAGAAGCAGATTAGGCTCCAGCCCGCCAACCTCAACTTCCTGCCCACCCTGCCACTCTTGAGAAGATGCAGACTAAGTGTGAGGTCATCCACAGCCCTGTAAATGCCTGGAGTTCTTTCTGATTCCAACTCTAAAACAGTGTCTCATGCTCCCTTCTTAGTGGGTAGAATCCTTGACCCTTGCCCGAGATGGTTACAAGAGAAATCACATAGATAGAGGCACCTATCATTAGGCCTTATCTGCTTCTCATACTAACATTCACCTGCATTTTGATTATATTACATATTTTGATTTAGATTCTTGTGCCTTTGATGGCATATATATATATATATATATATATATATATATATATAATATATGCAGATACAGAAAGTGGGCATGGTGGCACATTCTAGTAATCCAGCATTTGTGAGGCTGAGATAGGAGGATCGTGGTTCACAGTGTCAGCTACTTAGTGAGGCCCTTTGCAACTCAGTGAGACCCTATTTCAAAATAAAGAATTAAAAATAAGGCTGGGAGTGTAGCTCAGAGGTAGAATGCTCCTGGGTTCTATCCATCCCCAGTACCAAAATATATATTAGCAAATAGTTTCATTCAGCCAAATAATATGTGTTGGCTTGAAACCTTTCTCATAACAAACCTTACTAAACACTCTTGCATATATTAATCATTATGTCTCTTATTGAAAGCTTGTGAGGGAATCAGGATAAGGGAAATGTTATATTTTATATCTGAAGCACTTTGATCACAACAAAGAGTGCAGCACAAATGGGTATTTGCACTGTGGTTGCATGCCAAGTGCTGGATGGTCTCACTGCTGTTTCAGTTCTTTCTACTTTGAGGAAGCTGCTTCTAAAGCCAAGATGTGAGAACTTGTTATGAGTTGCTATCTTTACAACAAACATAAGTAGCCATGCTGTCACAAACCTAGGCTTCTGAGAACCAAGAAGGTACTGGAAGCATTTCTGGAGCTTGTAATGAGTCCTCACAAATCTCCTGTGAAGTGGGACATTTTTTATCTGTCTCCAGGCAATAGGTACAGCATTTATTTGACTTGTTGAAGGTCAAAGAGACACAGCACCAGAGAAGACAGAAATAGGAACTGAGCTGGATGTCAGACCAAATCCTGTTAGCTCTATAGTCAAGGGCATGTGCACAGGAGGCATAGTGTCACAGTAGGTGTTCTTATGGTGATGGTATTATAATTCAGAAGACAAAGCTAAATGTATGCCATGTGCCATTCCTCAGACTAAGAGGACATCACAGAGAAGTAGGGTAAGATTGAGACAGCGTGAGACAAAAAGAAAAAGCAGGGTTCAAAGGTACAAGTGTTAGATTAAGTGGCAAGTAGAGAGATACTGAGGCTGAATGCAGAAGTTAGGGATTTGCAGAAGTGAAATAAGAAAAAGGTCAGAAACAGCTCTAAAAAGAGTGGTCATAAGGTTGTGGTTAGCCTGGGGGTGTCAAAGTACAGTGAATGGGCCAGTTGCCAAGGTCACCAAACTCTATATAATTTAGTGACTGGGATGGAAAGGGTAGGAGTGAGAAATTATTTGCCAAAAATATAAATCTGCATTCTGTCACTGGTATAGGCTTGTGCTATCCTCCATGAAGGTCTCATTATTTTTTCTGTGAGAATATTTGCTGTCTTTGCTCAGATGTATGATGGGGATAATAATCCTCAGTTTGAAGGAACTGGTTTACTTTAGAAAAGATTCTATATTTACCCATTAAAACTGCCAGGTCTTCCCTTTCTCAATCATGATTTAATTTTCCAACACCAACTTGATCTTTACAGGTTTAAGATTTAGGTCTAGATCTTGCTGTTCTGATCCTTTCCATCCTGTCTGTTTGTCTGTCTTCCAGATCATTCCCATACCTGTCCACAAAGGCTCCTTGGCCTGCCCCAGGCTTCACCTTTGATATCAGCCTGCCCTGGCTAGCCTGCTTCTACTTTCTTACTCTTCTTTCTTCTTTTATCCCTGGACTGTCTACTTTGTAGTGTTCCTTTCCTGCTTCTATTTCTCTATCTTTAACTCCAACTACAATATTGCCAGTGTCTGTGGATCCTTCAGTGAGTTACCCCATTCTCCATATGGATATTTGGTTATACCATCCCCTTGCTTTCTGCCAGTACCTTTTATATCAGGGTTATGTGAAACCGGAAGTAGACATTTTCCCACACCACTCTTTGTTTGTTTCTCACAGTGCTATAAAATATTAGCACTCCAGAAAGAGTATTTATGATGTGATCTCATAGTAAAAGTTTTCAACTCTGTTTTGTATGAAAATAACAACAATATAATAACAGAATAATAGCTAATCTTTATCAATTATTTGCCATGCCTCAGGCATCATTCTATGCATTTTAAAAATTACTCTCTGTTTTAAATTTCCTCTGGTGGCCGGTATTCAATTATGATCAATGAGCTCCAATCCTGGATTTACCCTCTCTGCCCAGCCTCTCAAAAATATGAAGTTTAATTAATTTAGTCCTCTCAATCATCCTATGAAATTGGTACTATTATTAGCCACAATTTAAAGATGAGGAAACCCAGGCCCAGAGTGTGTAAGTAACTTGTTCATGATCCTGGCAAGTCCTACTTCTAGTCTCGATTTATCACCATGCTTTGTTGTAGTTTAATGAAAATTTAAAACACAATGAGATACCACTACACACTAAATAGAATGGGTAAAATACCAAGTGGCAGTGAGGGAAAATAATGACTGGGTTTTTACACACTGGGGATGAGAATTTAAAATGCTACTTCCACTTAAAAAAAAAAAAAAACTGCCACTCCTTATATACATACAACCCAACCTTTCCACTTAAAGGAATTTACTCAAGAAAAGTTAAAAAAATACCAAAATATCCTCAAAAAGACTTGTACTAAAATTTCATAATAGATTTATGAGTAATGTCCCCAGACTAAGAAATTCAAATGTCTATTAACTGAGAAATGGATAAATAAGCTCTGGTACAACCACATAGTGGAATGTTTTTCCAAAATAAGTAAGAAAAGGACTATAGACATAGACAATAATGGATGAATAACTAAAGAATTATGCTACTCAAAGGAAGGCAAATACAAACAATTATAAATGTGCTTTTGTATATAAAGTCAAGAAAAGACATAAACTCTAGTGAAAAAAACGAAGATTAGTGGATCCTGGTTTCTGGGGATCAGGAGACAGAATTGATTGCAGAGAGTAAGAGACCTTAAGGACCTGTTTACATTATTATTATTATTAGTAGTAGTGTTAGTAGTAGTAGTAGTAGTAGTAGTAGTAGTAGTAATACTAAAGATTTAATCCATGGGCATTTTATCTCTGAGCTAGATCCCACCTCATCCTATTTTATTTATTTTTAAAATTTTGAGACAGTGAGATTAGTCAGTCACAAAAAGTAAAAAATTGAATACTCTTTTTAGTAGGAGGAACCTAGGGAGAAAACTGGTCATAGGATGAAATCTACATGAAGGAGAAACCAGAGATGAACAAATAATTGAGGGGGATGGGAGAGGGAAGAGGGAAAATCCATAATGTACATGATCTACAAACATTCAAAAATATATCAATCACTAGGCCAAAAATAAGAAGGAAGGAGCAGGGAGGGAATGGGTTGGGAACTGGGGAAGGGCTAAATGAGTGATATGTGCATGTATGACTCTACTATCTTGTACTCATTAAGATGTATGACTACAATTAAACAATTAAAAAAATTGAGACAGGGTCCTGTTATGTTGCCGAGGGTCTTGCTAAGTTGCTGAGGCTGACCTCAAACATGCAATCCTCCTGTTTCAGTCTACCAAGAACTGTTATTACAGATGTGTGCCACCATTCTGCCTGACTCCATTCTTGATTGTAGGGATGGATGCACAGTTGTACACATTTAACAAAGCTAAGTGAAATGTACCTTAACATTGAAGAATTTAATTACATATACAATAAAACTTAATACATTTGATTTAAAAAATAATACACAATTCACTTTAAAAAAACAAACATTTATCGTTCCAGATATATAGTCAATATGCTTTCTGACTAGGCAAATCACTTAGTATTTGTAGCAACAATTTCTTTTTTTTATATGAAGATACTAATAAAATGTTTTCTAATATGTGTAGTAATTGTGAGGGCAAAGTAGAATAATGGGTAATGGATGAGAAAACACTTTAAGGGATACAAGGAGTCACTTTCCAGAATAGTCAACGTCTTCCTGAGCATCTCCTCTTTCTACCTCATAATGTCATGAAGAGGCTCATAGATAAAATGGTTATTTTGGTAGCTCCCACACATATAATCTGAAAAAATGCCACCCCACCCTATTTCAATTTTAAGATGTTTGTGGGAACTTGTATGTCTAACCTGCAATCCTCCTGTCTCAGCCTCCCAAGTACTGAGGTTATAGGCTTGTGCCGACATGACTAGCTTAGATATTTAGTTCTAAATTGTTTAACTTACTCTTGAAGAATAAGTAGCTAGCACAAATTGTGGAATCAGACAATGGGAATTTGAGATCAGATGCACATTTCTGAGCTGCAGACCTGGGTATGCGTAAACTCATCTCAACATTTGGACATGAAATCAGAAAATTTTAATGAGGATTACATGAGATAGAATATAAAATAACAAAATGCAGTGACTTGCTCAGAGGAAGTGCTTTGTGACAGTAATAAAATCAATTACCAGTTTAATTTATTATGATAACAGATAATTCCTAATTAAGTTATGTATAACTTTTGTTTTATCATTACTCATAATTTCTTTGAATCCTATTTCCTGGGTCTAGCTTACTTTTCCCATTTGATAAACATTGATTATTTCAGGATCAAAGTTGTGTTTAGTGTAGGATTGTTAGAAGACCTGGAAGTCACAATTGACAATGATGAGGGCAAGATTTCTCATTCTCCTTAGGCCTCAGCCCCCAGAAGGAAAAAGTAAGTTGAAATTAATCTTCTAAACTCTGATTGGATGTCCTTTGAATTGAGGCTGCAGTTCAGTCACATTCTCATCCTGAGAAAATAGCTATGAAAAGTATATTCTCAGAAGCAGTTCTTTTTTTCCTGCAGCATTTCTAACTTGAAAGTGTATCATTTATTTGTTTTGTCTGAAGGCAATAAGATGCTCCACAAAGTAGGTCTCTTATAGGTCATCTGGTCTCTTTTTCTGTTTGTTCTCTCCATAGTTAATGGCAATTCTTCTGACTGTTCAGGTCCAAGTCACTCTTTATACTTCTTGAACCTTGCACATCCAACCCATTAGGAAATCCTCTTAGTAGTCTTCAAAATTTACCCAGACTCTTGCCATTTATCACCATCTCTGTGGCTCCCAACCCTGTGTGGGTCACTGTCACCTCCTGACTGGACAATTTCAACAGTGCCCCCAACTGGTCTCTTTCTGGCCTTAGCTCCCCCTTTTCCAGCCTACTCTAGCAGGCAAAAACAGCATGTCTTTAAGATACAGCTTAGAGTTTTTATAAAATCTGTGTTGTGAAATGATTGCTGTGATCAAGCTAATTAAAATATGCCTCACCTCAAATAACTATTTGCTTTTTTTGTGTGTATGAAGACACTTAAATCTACCCTCTTAGCAACTTGCAAGCATCTGAGTCAGGATTAGCTACAGTCCCATCGCTATACTTAGATTTCCAGATGTTGTTCGTCTAGCATAACCGAAACTTCCTGCCCTTTGACCAACATCTCCCTGTTTTCTCCCTTTCTCAGTCCTGGCTTTTGGTGACCACTACTGTTTTCTCTGTGACTGTAAATTTAATTATTTCTGATACCTTTTATAGGGGAGATCATGTATTATTTATCTTTCTGTGTTTGTTTTATTTCACTTAGCATAGTTTCTTTGGGGTTCACGCATGTTGTTGGAAATTACATGATTCCTATTTTATCTATTCATCTGTTGATGGACACTTAAGTTGTTTTCATATCTTCTTTACTGTGCTTCTTAAGATACTGGTCCCACAACATATTTTATATCCTTGAGGGGCCTGGGAAGAGTAACATTTAACAAAGAGATACCTCCTTTGTTGGCCAGTGTCTTTTAATTTAAAAACCTTTTGTTTCCTTTACTTTTCTGTAAACTCAAGGCATAGTAGCAGTGTTTTAGTCTGTTTGGTCTATTACAAAATACTATACACTGGGGTAGCTTTGAAACAACAGATATGTAGATTCCCTACTTCTGGAGCACATTAGCAGATGCAAGTTTGGTGAGGGCCCTCCTGTTCAAAGGTATCTTCCAATTATGTCCTCAAGTAAGAAGCAAAGGAGTTCCCTGAGACCTCTTTTAGAAGTGCACTAATTTAATCACAAGGGCCCTGTGTTCATGATCTAATCATCTCTTCAAAGGCTCACCTCGGAGCACCATCACCATTGGGGTTAGGATTTCAACATATGAATTTTATGGGAACACACTCAGATATTCCCTAGAAAAATAAGATAAAAAATGTTTCAGTTTTGCCGGGCGTGGTGGCGCATGCTTGTAATCCCTGCGTTTGGGAGGTTGAGACTGGAGGATTGCATAGGTTCAAAGCCAGCCTCAGCTACTTAGTGAGGCTCTCAGCAACTTAGTGAGACCCTGTTTCCATATAAAATATAAAATAGGTCTGGGAGTACAGCCTGGAGGTAGAAAAACTCCGGGTTCCACCCCTAGTACCAAAAAAAAGTTTCAGTTTTTTAAACATCTGAGTTACTAAAATTTTTATTTGTATGGTCAGAAGGTAATAAAATATATCGCCTACTGAAAACTTTAATACTAGAAAATTGACCAGGAAAAAAAAATCCTCCTCTGAATGAAAGTTGCCTAAGCACAGGCTTAGTTTATTGTCATAGAAGCAAGTTAAATAAAAATCAAGAAAAGAAAGTTTTTTAAAAGTTAAAAAGGCCACTCAATAAACTTCTTAATTACTTAAAAAAGAATGTAAATTTTTGTCTAGTATAAAACATATAATAAAAAGTGATCTCTGCATCCAGGAATGTGTAGAGGACTACTAGACAATCAATTTGGTTAAAATTCAGTGATTCTTTTATCATTTCCAGCTTGCCACTCTATTAGTTCACAATCAACTTTCTGATGCTGATTATTACTATAATGTATTTGTGTCTTTTTACAATAATTGTTTTATTAATATACAGCATATATATGCAAAAGTTTATAGATAACACATCTGCAATTTAGACATTTTCACACTGAAACCCCTTTATATTCTTTCCTGTTCAGCACTCTGCCCATCACAAGTAATTATTGTCTAACTTCTATCACCCTGGATTTGTTTCTCTATTTTATAAAGTTATATAAAGAAAGCCATAGATATGAATACTTTTGAGAGTGGTGCCTTTCTCCCCTCAACATTATTTTTGTGAGATTCATTCATATCGTTTTCATAGTAGTTTTTTCATTTTTATTATATGAATACACACACACACACACACACACACACACACACACACACACACACACACTTTATATATTATTCCTGGGTTGCACCTAGGAGAAATGTATAGCATGTGCACCAAAGGGCAGGTCCTTGAAAACTTAGTGAGGCTTTCCTCAACTTAGTGGACCCTGTTTCCAAATAAGAAATGAAATCATGCTGGGAGTGTAGCTCAGAGGTAGAATGCCCCTGGGTTCAGTCCTCAGTGATACACACACACACACACACACACACACACACACACACACACACACACAGAATGCCAACCTCAATGTCCATCAACAAATTTTCTCTGAGTCTTGCAGCTTGCCCCTTTTCTATCTTTTTTTTTTTTTTTTTTTTTTTTCATATTTATTTTTAATTGGTGCACTGTATTCATACATCATAGTGGGATACAAACTTTTGTAGACATACATGCACACATCGCCCAGTCAGCCCCTACCCGATCCCCACCCCGTTCTCTCCCTATCCCCCCCTCCTATGCTTGGCTTAGTAGTTGACATCTAGTATTATAGCAATTTATCCAAAATTAAAAATGATAATCTCACATAACAGTTTCATTTGTCTGATACCAAGCTTTTGATGACTTAAAGATAACATTTCAATATTTCTTTTTGCTTTCTTTCTTACCAGAGAATCTATTTTTTTCTATTTTTTAGGTGAAACTATCATATATTTATATATTTATTTTTCAGAAAAAAAAATCTATCCTAATATGGAATATGGACTCTAGGTACCCACATCGATCTTGAAAAAGAACAAAGCTAGAAGATATATATTTTCTGATTTCAAACCATATAAAGCTACAACAATTGAAACAGTGTAGTACTATTCTAAAGGCAGATATATAAACCACTGGAGTTAAATAAAAGCCTAGAGATCAATTCTTGCATATATTGTCAAATTATTTTTGACAAGGTTTCCACGAACATTTGGTGGAGGAAATACTAATCTTTTAACTAAATATTGTTGAAAAATAATAATTACATGAAAAAGAATAAAATTGGACCCTTACCTAACACCATATACAAACATTAACTCAAAATAGATAAAAGACCTAAATATAAATCTTAAGACTATAAACTTTTAGGAGAAAATCTGGGTCATAAAACCTCACAACAATGAAATTGGCAGTGATTTCTTCGTTATGATTTCAATGGCACAGGCAACAGAAGAGTATACAAACTCCCTAAAAAATAAAAAACATATTGTATATCCAAAGACAATGTAAACAGAGTTAACAGTTACTAATAGAATGGGATAAAATATTTCCAATTGCTATATCTGAAGGTATATTAATATTCCAACTAGAAATCCTAAAAATTAACAACAATAAAGGCAACAATACCCTTTAGAGATAGGTAAAAGACTAACATAAATAATGAATCTCCACAGATAACCAATCTTAGTTGTCTGTTGGATGGAAAATCTTGTTTCTCTAGTTCTGATGTGTGTTACCCATTTCTTCTTTGTAGTTAATCTCTTTGAGTATTTTCTCTAGTGCTGGTTTTGAAGACATAAATTCCTTCAGTTTCTGTTTGTCATGGAAGCTTCTTATTTCTCCATCTAATTTGATAGAAAGTTTTGCTGGGTAGGAAATTTTTGGCTGCAAGTTGTTTTCTTTCAAAATTGGGAATATGTTACTCCAAGCCCTTCTGGCTCTCATAACTTGGTTTGGGAAGTCTGGAGTGATTCTAATTGGTTTGCCTCTGAATGTCACTTGGCCCTTTGCTTTTGTTGCCTTTAAGATTCTCTGCTTGGCTTCCACATTGGTCATTTTGACAATTATGTGGCGTGGGGATCCTCTTCTCCGATCCTGTCTAAAGGGAGTTCTATAAGTTTCCTGGACCTGCGTATCGACCTCTTGCTCTATGTCTGGAAAATTTTCTGCTATTACTTCCTTGAAGAGATTGTTGATCCCTTTGGTTTCACTTTCTTTTCCCTCCTCTATTCCAATTATTCTTAGGTTAGCTCTCTTAAAATGGGCCCATATTTCTTCAATATCAGATTCCTGCTGTCGGATATTTTTTCCTAGATTAGAAACTATGCGTTCATTTTTGGAATGATCATCTTCTAAGAGCGAGATTCTGTTCTCCATGTGGTCTAATCGGTTGTTTGTGCTTTGAATTGAGGCCTTTACTTCATTAATTGCATCCTTTATCTCTTTTTGGCTCTCTCTGAGTTCTTTTCGAAGCACCTCTATTATTTCTACAGTTATTTTCCTGATTTGATCTTCTAGAAATCTCTGATTTTCTGTTTTATCGGGTTCTGATGTTGTGGGGTTGTGAGCATTCATTGCTCCAGTATTATTCCTCTTTCCCATGATTTCAGAAGTTTGTGCCTTCTCTGGGTTCTTCCCTTGGGTCACTATGACTTCACTTAAGGTGCTCTGGATCTCGAGTCTGTTGTATCTCAGACCCCACTACTCCTTTACTGGGTTGTATCACAGAGTCTCCGACCCAGAGAGTCGATAGAGGCTGCTTTAGACCGTGGGGGGTGCCAGGTTGCACGTTCTCCTATGGTGTGATATCACTGCCACCGCCCCCCTCCCACTGGGTCAAGTCCTAGTGAGTACAGTACTGGGATTTCTCCTCTGTGGCCCGCAATTTGACTCACTGTTCTTGAGTACGCAGATGTAGCTGTAGTGAATTCGGTGCTGCTGCCGCCGGTGGCAATATGGCGCCGCTGCCACGCCCTCGGCTGTTGGGCTGGTGTTTTTTTTTTTTTTTTTTTTTGGTTTTGATTTCCACTCTGAATCCCTGCAGCGTGTGCTGAGCTCAGACACTGGGAGCTTTAGATGTCCTCTGCACCGAGAAATCCCGCCTGGCTGTTCCGCAGCGGCTCCCCTCGGCTTGCCGTGGCCGTTCCGTGAATTCGCCGGCAGTATGGCGCTGCTGCCGCGTCTGCCGCGTCCTCGGGCGTGAGGATCTCCTCTGTGGCTCTGTTCTCAGTCCGCTTTCTCTCTGGAGCCTGGTGATTTTTTTTGTTTCTCTGGTGATGTTGTTTTCTGGCTTTGAAAGGCGCTGATTTTGTGGTAATGGATATTTGTTGTTAGCGGGGCTCTTAAGCCCTGCTTTTCTCGGTCGCCATCTTCCCGGAAGTCCCCTTTTCTATCTTAATAGTATGTTTAACAAAAAAACAGAAGTTTTAAAATTCCTTCCTTCCTTCCTTCCTTCCTTCCTTCCTTCCTTCCTTCTTTCCTTCGTTCCTCCTTCTCTGCTAGAGATTGAACTCAGGACCTCGTGCATGCTAAGCATACATTCTTACCCCAGCCCCAAAATTATTAATTGTAATGTAGCCTGATTTATCACTTCCTTTCTGTAAGGGTAATATATTTGTATCCTGATTAAGAAATATTTACCTAGATCAAAGCCATTAATATTATCTAGAGGATAAAATTGTTAACTTTATTGGCTTTAATATTTTACCTTTCATGTTTAGGTTTGTAATTCACCTAAAATTTGCCTTTTTCTGTAGTAAAAGGTCAAGATGCTTATGTAACTATCAGAAATCTATGATAAAAGGTTTCTCTAATCTCTTTTTTTCTACTAATGCACTTATTTTTTTCCTAGACACATTTTAATGATTCTTAAACCAAGACCACCACAAGATTTCATCTCTGCCTTGGATTTTTGCCATGGTCTTGGGAAAACAATTTAAATTGGTTTTTGTTCTGCTTTTATTTCTTTCTGAATAATTGTCAGGAAGCGAAGAGAAAATGTTTGAGGTCAAGCTTCTTTCTGAAAATAAAACATATTTTTGCTGGAAAAAATATGAGCTTCTAAAAAATAGGTTTGTCATTGAACTGTAGTTATCTCTATGTCACAGAAAGATATTTAAGTTCTCTTAGATTATTCTCTTAGATAAATAATGAAATAATGTAAAATTTTTTTAAAAAAGTCTTGACTTTCAAGATTCAAGAAAATTGTCTTCAACAGTACAGTATGGTGATAGAGTTGAAAGAATATTGGACTCAGAGCTCTGCTTCTGGGTTCCTCCCAGGCTTTGACACTGAATAGCTCCGCAACTCTTCTTTATTTTGTTACACAATTAATTGGGCCAATTTAGTAGTTCAAAGTTATTTCCTGATAGGACTCTGTCATATAAATTAATTGAGGAGCCTACTCCTGTGTGCACTACTGAGTCACCTTAAGTCTTCGGATTATTAGCTTCATTACCAGTTTTACCTCCTACTCAAAGAAGCTTACCCCTGAAGGCAGTGAAATAAAAGGCCACTGTGTCACAATAAGCTTCTCTCTAATTTATTAAGAATATTTTAATATTATTATTGTATCACTGGTATTAATATAATAAATTAATATACCTAATATAAACATACATAATACATATATAATTTTTTCTTTTATATATTATTAATATAATACATTAATATGGTGTATTACCACATTATACTGAGAAATAATTCCTCATGGATTCTTCTCACTTCACTTTTTTTGTTACAAAAATTCCTAGACATTATTGACTTTCATGGAATATATTAACAGCTGATTATTTCTTAAGTCCTAAGGAAATAAAGCAGTTCTCCAAAATTTCAACTGGTTCCACCTAATAACCTAAGGCATGTATTTATTGTCATGAGCTTAGAGATTAAAGATAAGTTTAAGTTGTGAATATAAAGCACAGTGAAATTAATTTATAATTTGTACCAAGCATGCTTCCTGGGATCTTATGTAGCATCAATTGCAAGGTGCACCATTATTTTAAGTAGCACTAAGGACAATAATACCACAAAGGTGCTCTTTTTGCAAACCATGAAACTCTATCAATTGTAAAGTATGTCCCAATTTAAAATATTAAGATACATAAAGCTTATCATAATCTATTAAATAAAATAGTAATTATCTATCTAAATGATTTTCTTCATCATCTTCAAGACAAAAAACATTATAAGTATGAACAGGATAATCTCCAAACCCAGCTGTTCAACAGAACTACCTAAGGATTTCTGGATACCTCCTCTTTTCTGCTAAACCTGAATATTGGGGATTGGGCCCAAGAAATGTCTATCAAAATAAATCTGCCAATGAATTTTAAAAAATCACTCCCCACTTAACTTGGATGGGCATTTGTGTTTGGAAACTATCAGAATGGAGAAAGCCAGTATCTATTGCTGTGTCATCCCTTGAGCAGCAGCAGGGAGTATCAGGAAAAAGTTTCCCTGTATGTTGCTGTTTTTATTTTTTTTTTCAGAAAGAAAATAGATGAAGGTACTAATATTTTTCAGATATAAAAACGGGGGTCATGAATTCTATTAATGCTGAAATTGATTCTCATCCCCCCCCCCAAAAAGCATTAAAAGAGTTATGAACAGATAGGTGGATTAGAAAAAGAATAAGTTGATGACAAAAACCATTAGATATATTAGATAACAGCCAAATTAACTCGTTTCTTCTTCTTAATTTATTAAGTAAGGTTCTTTTTGTTACTAAAAATTCCTAAACACTAGTCCACCTCCTCCCAATAGTGCCACTACAAAAATAAGACTAGGGGCTCCTAAATACTGTGTGCTCTACAACTAAGCTATATCACCAGCTCAAGAGTGCTGGTTTAGTTGTTGTTTTGTTTTGCTTTATTTGTTTTTTTAAAATTTTTGACACAGGGTTTGTTATGTTGCCCATTTATTCATCCACTAGTGATATAAACATAGTGTATGCTGAGTATAGCAAAACATTTTAAAAGCTTCCTATGGTATCCTTGAGGACTTGATTAGAAAGCATGTCCCAGATAATAGTAAATGAATTCAAGTTTCAAGTCTGGACAAACAATCAAGCAAGGTTCTTTCCTTAGGTTTATCTTACTTTTATCATTTTAAAAATAAATGATTTGACTGAAGACATCAATAACACGTTTGTCTAATTTGAATATGTCTAAAGTTAGAAGGTCTCACTAGCACTAAGATCATTGAAACTAAGATTGGCTATAGAATTTTGACATGATGAAACATAAGGGAAAGCAACAGCAAAAATGAAAGCACATTAAATGAAAAACTGGGTTCTCACATGTATGCTTAAAAATATAATCTAGGCTGGATGTATAGTTCAATAGTAAAGTAAGTTCTTATTGTGCATGAGGCCCAGAGTTCAATCTCTAGTTCCTTTATCCATTATAGATGTATTGGATATATGCATATGTGCACACACACGCATGTGTATATATATATTCACACACCTACATATACATAATATATATATATATACATATATATATATATCTGAAATAAGTATGACACATGTATAGATAAGAGTAAAATAAAATAGTGATGTGGTATAGCTGTTAGAAATGGATTTTGGGGAAGCTGCAAATACAAAAACTAATAAAATCAAAAGTAACTTGGCAAGGCAGTTTACTTCTGTTCAGAGAGATGCAGAGCCACCATAAACCTGGTACAGCCAGCACACTGGGCGGGAAGCCTGCTCAGCCTTTTAATCACTAATGGGAAGGCCGCTATGCCATTCCCCCACTGGCTGGAAAATGCTTTTACAATCAAATCTGGCTGGCTAGTTTTCACTGAGCAGATTTTACAAAAGGAGAAACAATAAACAATCAGGGAGCAGAAATATGGACACATGTACAAAAGTTACAAAATAGAAACCTAGGCTACAGTTACAAAATGGAAGCCTGCCAGTTTCTATGTGCTCTGGTAACTTCAATAGACAAGATGGCCTTCCTTTCTTGAGATTTCCCCTTCTTTTATTTTTTTATTTTTAATTAAAAAAAATTTTTTTTTGTTGGTGCACTGTATTCATACATCATAATGGGATAAAAAAAAGTTTTGTAGACATACATGCACACATCACCCAGTTAGCCCCTACCCGATCCTCACCCCGTTCCCTCCCCATCCCTCCTTCCCATGATTGGCTTAGTTGTTGACATCTAGTATTATAGCAATTTATCCAAAATTAACAATGATAATCTCACATAATAGTTCCATTTGTCTGATACCAAGCTTTTGATAAATTAAAGATAACATTTCAATATTTCTTTTAGCTTTCTTTCTTACCAGAGAATATTTTTTTCTTTTTTTTAGGTGAAACTATCATACATTTATTTATTAATATTTCAGAAAAAAATCTATCCTAATATGGAATCCAAAACTCTAGATACCCAAAACGATCTTGAAAAAGAACAAAGCTAGAAGATGTATATTTTCTGATTTCAAACCTTATAAAGCTACAATAATTGAAACAGTGTAGTACTGTTATAAAGGCAGAAATATAAACCATTGGAGTTAAATAAAAGCCTAGAGATAAATTCTTCCATATATTGTCATACCACCCTGAACGCGCCCAATCTCGTCTGACCCCTCTTTTATTATACATTTCTATTTTTTCTTTGAATTCTGTCAACATGAACTGACTTTTGTGATCTGAGTCTGTAAATAGAAAAAGGTATCATGGTATGGAATGGGAGTCTGGTAATGGCTGTCTCTATATGTCTTTGGACTAATTCTCACATGCGGGGGATTATATAGCATCCTACCAAAGTCATCAGTCTAATAACAATGATAAGAAAAGTCAGAACAAAAATCATGATTTCCTTCCATTTATAGAACCTTTGATCTATTAGATTAGTGAAGGGATCATCTATTTATTCCTGAAGTTTCGGGGAGTTCATTCACTAGGGTTGTTAATCCTTGTAGGGCTAATCTATTTTTCCATGTCATCTGTCTAATTTTTCATGTCATCTGTCAACAAATAGCACCTAGTTGTTCAGCTATTCCTTTTATAGAATCTCTAGTATAGTTGACAAATCACTGCTGATGGTAATATAAATCATTAATCCAATCTACATTTAAAAAATACAGCGTACAGTTTAGCATACTGATTACTATCACTCTATTCATTCAAACTATTTATACATAATTTGTTTATTATAAGGGTTATTTATCTTTTGTTTTTACATATTTGGCAGAGCTATCTGTAAATCAAGCATCTTGTTTCTTCTTTAGGTGTCTGATGGTCCTAGACCCTCAAAACCTCAAGAAGGAGAGGTTTAGTTTTGTAATGTCTCATAAGGGCTCTGTTGGAAAAAGGTTTTGGGCCTCAGTGAAATATCTTTTTGTGAGTGTAAAAAGCGAAATATCATTATAAGTTATGATGTAATTTTGCAGGGGTCTTTTAAATTAATTCACGAGTAGAGCTCTTTCTTTATATTCCAGAATAGCATGCTTGTTTTTGTTATACTTTTCTGCTTGTATTCAAGACCAAGTAAGTATTTAGGTCAGTCAAGGCTCCTGAGGGTTACTTGTAGGGACTTTATGAGGCTTTTCTGCTCCCAGTTGTGCCATCTGCCAGGATGAATCATGGTTTTGCTGATCATTTGGCTTCCCTTGAATCATAGAGGATGTTTCCCTCTCCAATGACCCTCCTTTTTGTGGAGCATGTGCTGGTGGCTCCCAGACTCTAGGACTTTCATGGTCTCCCCATTTTGGGAGGTCAGATGACTTAAAAGAGTTGCAGAACTCCTTAGCAAGGTCCCATTTTTCCATAGGACCTATTAGACTTTGGAGGGCAAGGGTCAAAATATTGGCTATTCTTTCTAAGATCTTTTATTTTCTGACTGATTTCTAAGACTCTGCTGTTGAACACCATGTAGGCTAGTTTCAGTAGTCCCTTGTAATGAATAGGTGTCGATACTATAACCTGTTTGCCAGATAATGTCTATCAAAACTTTGTTTAGGTTATTCTGTTAGAAGTTGTACTTCTATAATCTTAACAGACAATAATTACAAAGATATTCAAGGAAAATATAAAAAAATAGGGACAAAAAATCCAGTTTTTATAATACCTATGATAATATTTGATGATATAAACAAATTCCCATTTAAATTTGACTTGTATATCTATATATCTCTCTATATATAGATATATAGATATAGATATAGATATTATTAACACCCAATTTTAAATCAGAATGGCATTGAAATGCCAAGTGTTTAAGCACCTTAAATTATCTTTGCTTAAAGATTGTCATAATACAACTTAGGAACACAAAAATATAAAACTAAAAAAAATGCCTATCACTAGTAACAAGATTTTTGTTTAAAGGACACTAGCTTGGTAAACTGACCTCTTAAGCTTTTATTTTAAAAGATACTTAGTAAACATAAATATATTCAACTTGCAAAAAAATTAGTAAAAATTAACATCACAGTTGCATAGCAATTAACATATATGTGACTCTTAGTTTATATATACTAACATATATATGTATATATATACACATATACATATAAATATATATAATTTAACTAACAATAACAAAAACATTGTTTTAAAGAAAATACAAAAAAAATTTTAATAAAATATAGTTTTCTTTGCTTTCTAGGCTAGTTTTTGTAAATTTTGCCAAAATAAATCAATACCTTTAGAAAATCTAATTGTTTAAAATATAGAAACAAATCATTAAAGGTGATTCTTAAAATTTTATTTATATATTTATTTATTTATTTATATAATGCTGATAATTGAACCCAGAGGGATTACACCTCTGAGCTACAACCCCAGCCCTATTTTTTTCCATTTTTATTTTGAAACAGGTCTTGCCAGGTCAGTGAGACTTTTACTACTTACTGAGGCTGTTTGTGAACCTAAAATTTTTCTGTTTCAGCTTCCAAAGCACTGAAATTACAAGCATATGCTGCCATGTCTGGCTTGAAAAACCCTTCAAATAATTTCTCTTAATTATAACCAGACTATTACATGTATAAATTTTTAAATAATATTTATCATTTACAAGTTACATACAACTTTCTCAAACCTTCAGCAGCTTGCTTAAACTTTTGATTTTTGTATCTCACTCCCTCAACCCCATGGGATAATTCAGTCATTTAGAACAAAAATATTGCCATACAAATCTTTTCTACCTAAATGCATTTTCCTCCTCTGTTTAACGTTTTTTAAATTAAATATCTTCTTATAGTAATAAATATCTCAGTTTATTAGGTTTTCTTTTGTTTTAATGTTTTTATTTAATTTACATTTGAAACCATCCTCATAGAATTTTTTAAATTTAGATAAAATACTTTTTTCAGTAAGATTAAATACTTTATATTTTCTATAGTTTTTTATCAACTTAATCTAAACCAGCAGGAAAGGTATTAATACTCTCCTCCTTCTACTATCATCATCACGTCCTCGTCCTCCTCGTCCTCGTCCTCCTCCTCCTCCTCCTCCTCCTCCTCCTCCTCCTCCTCCTCCTCCTTCTTCTTCTTCTTCTTCTTCTTCTTCTTCTCTTTTTTTCATACTGACCTTGGGCCCACTTACATTTTAACTATGGCTAAAAGATGGCAACTTGGCAGCACAGTTGCAGGATTTCCCCAAAACAGCAGGCATTTTTTACTAGGCCTGCTTATGGTGTCTTAATGCCCCGTGCTATCCTCCACATGTAGTAGCCCATGAGGATTACAGTGTTTGAGGGGCTCTGTGGCCTGATGTGGCCTCACATATCTGTGTGTGTACTCCAGAGAACTCCTGCTGGGAGGGTGTAGTCTGAATGGCCTCCTCCAATTCCTCAGTTTTCATAATTAATAATATCATACTAGACATACATTGTCATTCCCTGGGCACAAAGACCCCCCAAAAGCAGGGATTCGCAGTTCTAGTTGGGTCTATAACTGTTTTAACAGTAGCAGTCACCCTAAATACAGCATCAGTGGCTGATCTACTTCAGTGTCAGAAGTCCCAAAGACCCTGGACTAAATTTTAAGTACATATAAAGGTCTACAGACTCATTAGCACTCATGGTTTTAGATCACAGGATAGCTCTTGATTATCTGCTGGCTGATCAAGGAGGAATTTTTGCTAACTGTAACAGTGCTGGAACTTCTCCAGGGGGCCTGTTGGGTTCCCAAAGCTGTTACAGTGAGAGATGTAGCCACAGGTTTTTGTTCTAAGCTAGGTATAGAAAACACTAGCCAAAACTCTTTTGCTGTAAGCTTAAGCAATTTTTATTCTTACAAAGACAGAAAGATGGGACAGATTTAATAAAGCCCTATACCAGAGATGGTACAGGGAGGTGACTTGAAAATATCTTACTGAAGGTTTCTGGATACAGAGTATCTTTATAGCCAGTCTTCTTACCTGACTAGATCTGCCCTTTCTCTGGGCACGTCTTTTGATGTGGGGATTCCTTCCTGTAGACCTGCCCTGTCTCCAGCATAGACCCCAAGTTGTTGGTTACACCCCAGAAAGTGTTAGTTGATTATCAGAGTCTGGGATCTCTTGGAGGCTCACGGAATGCCCCACATCCTTGAGATTTGCTTCTCTCAGAAATGTAATAGACCCTAGGCTTCTGGGCTTGCTCTATTACTAATAATCCTAGACGCCTGGAACTCTAAGGCCTTTTCCCTGAAACTCCTGGCTTTCTAATACTGATGTTATTTTCACATTTTGAAACCATTTTCCAATACTGGTATATTCATACATTTTAAATCCATTTTCCAATACTGGTTATACTATTGCCAATATCTGTTACATATATATCAAGTCCTCAGGAATAGTTGCAACGAGAATGGAGGACATCCTAAGATAAACAAGGTGGCTAAAAGAACAAGATGCCACATCTCTGCCATCCCAGATATAGGAACAAATTCATAATATTTCCACCCATTGCCTCATAAAAGGAGATACTGGCCTCTTTAGGATCTTTGATTACATTAATTATCACTCTCATATTTGGCACTTGTATTTTTAATCTAATGACCAAATTAATCTCTTCTCATTTAGAGGCCATCAAGCTGCAAACAGTCCTTCAAATGGAACCTCATATATACTTCCAAGCCCCAGTCTATCATGACCACTTAAATTGTCAACCTCTGATGAGGTCCTAACTTCCACTGTCCCATGATGTTCCCTTAGCCAGAAGTAGCTAAGAGTGGCCATTAATCTGTGCCTCAAAAGGCAGTTAGGGTCACCTAAATCTGAGGGGGAATTGAGGAGGTAGAAAGATATAGGCAGAGTGGGCTGGAGGTCCATGGTCAAAAGATTTAATTTCCTGAGAGGCAACAGAGGCTAACTAACTTTCAAAACTCCTGAAAGGATCAGACCTCCTAAATGTTAAGTGCTAACAAGATCAAAAGCCTCCTAAAAGTGACCAAATGTTCACAAAACTACAGTTGTTCCTGCCAATAAGTAAACCCAAGAGATCTCAGAAAACAGCATCTGGGACCCCAGCCAAAAGAAGGAGACACAAAAAAGGAAACTGCCTCTGGGGTCCCAAATGGGAAAGAAAATTCAAAGAAGCATATAAATTCGTAGATGAGCCACTCTAAATAGATACCCACTAAGGAACCCCCCCCCCTCTGAGAGCTCCCCTCTACTCCTCACTTCCCTCTCTCTCCCAGGTCAGCCTGGGCAAATCCCATATAGTGATCAAAAGATACCTACTGGACACCCTAGGGGTGACTTTTAACTTTCTTTGGCTGATCACATAAACTTTGGGAAAAAACAGTTTTACAATTAAGGCTTGTGGCTTGGACTACTCCCAAATAGTGTTCAGGCAGCAGCTGGGCACCAACCAGGGTTCCCATTGCCCAAAAGGGTGATCTACCTCTTTTCCCCTTCCCCATTTTCCTTACAATAAACTCTTTGCTTGCCTTTCTGTTGTCTGAGAGTATCATTCTTTGTACTTCATAGACAAGAACACAGCAAGAGAAAATGTCCATTTCACCATCAAGGAAATAATTTACTATTTCTCTTGGCATTTCTTACCCTGTTTTATGCATTAAGTTATCTGGTCACTGTGGTTTTTGCTTTGGACTTTCCCTTCATTGCTGAGAGACTTTTACCACTGGTTCTTGGCCAGTTAGGGACCTGTCTGGTTGCCCTGAGCATTCAAGGGCTAATGCAGTGAGAGAGTAGGATGTATCCCCCATGAGTGGGAAGCCGGTAGCATTTATCCAAATGTCAGGGATTCTGGATGTGTTCCCAATTGTTAGAAATGCATTTTAAAAGAACTTAAAAAAATACAACTCATGAAATTGAAAGTAACTCAGTGAGGCAGTTTACCTATGTGCAGAAGGTTGCAAGAGCCAGCACACTGGGTGAGCAGTCCATTCAGCCTTTTATTCCCTAATGGCAAGGCCATTTCACTTTTGTCCACTGGCTGAAATATAGCCTTTACAATCTAATTCAGTTGGCTGTTTTTTTTTTTTTACTGCAGAGATTTTACAAATGGAGAAATAGGAAACTAGTACATCCAAGAGTGTAATATTAGACAGGTGTATAAAAGTTACCAAATGGATACCTAAGTTATAGCTATAAAATGGAAGCCTGCTAATTTCTATGTGATCACATAACTTTCATAGAAAAGATTGCTTTCCTTTTTTAACACAGTAATGAAAGTTTATGCCATAGGATAGTCCTGGGTTCAAATCTTCCAAGAGCCAGTTTTGTGATTTGGGTCAAGTTACTAAATTTCTCTGTGCCCCAGTGTTCTTTTTCATAAAAGAGAGATAATAATACAACTTACCTGGTGAGGTCATTGTAGGGATGAAGTGCTTGGTACATGGTATTTTGAACCGTGCTTGATACACAGCAAAGATTTCTAATGTTAGCTACCTGGAATGCAGAGATATGAGTGCTATTCATTCAAAGGACACACACAGGAAATCAGGAGTTATGTTCCCCTGCAAGAATACTGAGTATGGAGGATGTAGTAAAATATATATTTAAGTTCAAGAGGAAAATGAATCAGAGCATGACAGAGTCTTGATAGACAGCTGAAGTGATCCCAGCCCTGCTCTGTAAACTCTAGGAGTGACAGCTCCCAGATCCTCTTGTCCTGTCCTCATTTAGCATGTGAAGCTATTGATGTTTCCTCCTTTACCAGGATCTTTTGAAGCTCAAGTTTGACTCTAATCTTCAGTGGAGCTTCAGGGCCTCCGTAATTCATCCGCTTCTTTTATTATGCCACAGCATTTGTGATCAAACAGAATTTGAGAAGACAGAATCTATCCTGTCAAACAGTAAACAAAGAGATTCTCATAATAGCCCAGTGTTCTCACATGGCCTCAAGCCTTCAGTGTCCTGGAATGCTCCAGATCTGGGAAAGGCAGTAAACTGTCTTGCATGCAGAAAATGGGCAATCTAGACTAGGCTTGGCTATTAAATGTCTTTGGGCCCTATAGAGTTATGATTATACTAACCATTAAGCTCTTTAAAATGTTATAATATCACAGCCTGGCAGAAAGGTCAGCAAACTATTTCTGTAAAAAGACAGTTAGTAAATATTTTAGACTTTTGGGCCATTCAGTCACTGTCTCAACAAAGAAGCAGTCTGAGACAATAGTCAATGAATGGGTGTGGCTGTGTTCCAATAATATGTTATTTGCAAAAACAGGCAGTGAGCCCGATTTGGACAAAGGATATAATTTGCTAAATACTGGCCTAGTCTAATGTTTCTCAAACTTGTGCCTTGTTTTGACCAAACACTTGGAACAGTGATTCAATATTGCAAGAACTCATAATGTTAACTGGCTATAATGCAAAGATGAGTACCATCCATTCCAAAGATACATCCAGGCAATCAGGAGTTCTGTTCTTTTGCCAGAATAGCAAGTATGAAGGATATAGTAAGGAGATAGTTGGACCCCAACCCTTTTCTCTTCTCTGTACCCACAATGGTCATGAAGTGGGCCTCTCTTTCCACCATAAGAATTCCCTCCCATGATGGGCTTCCTCACCACAGGCCTAGGAACCTCTGAAACTCTGAACCAAAACAAACCTTCCTCTTTATATCTCAGGTATTTCATTATATGGTTAAAAAGCTGAGCAATACAAATAGCTTCTTTTAATTATCTTATTGTTGTTTGTTTGCTTTTTTTAATTGGTACACTTTATTCTCACATCATAATATGGAGCATGTTGACAATGGAATATATTCACACAGTACTTGGTGTCCTCCCTATTTGTTTGTTTTTTGAAACAGGGTCTCAGTAGGCTGCTGAGAGTCTCATGAACTTGTTGAGACTGGCTTCAAAGCTGTGATCCTCCTGTGTCAGCCTCTCATGTACTAAAACTACAGGCATGCACCGCCATGCCCACCTGTAATAAATATTTATTGCACAGAATGAGTGAACAAAGTAAATGGCACTGAAAGTTATAGAAATGAATGAATCATTTTGGGTTGTAACTTTTCTTTTTCATAATATAAACCTTCATATTTCATAGATTCTGTGAAGTTATATTTTGATAACTGGCTATAAGAAGCTTTTTCTTGAAGAAATTGTTTAGCTATTTCCAGTAAAGTTTGTTTCTTGAAGATGGAGAAGTGAGTGATGTGGCTTTAGCATTGAGCTTCCTCCAAATCTTCCCAGGTGTCTGGACTCTTTTTTTTTTTTTTTTTTTGGCTGATCAGTGACCTCAAGTCTGATGAGATCATGTGAGAATAATACTTCAAAGTAAATAGACAATTCCTAAAAGAAAAGGTTTCATACCCATACCATCTGAGATGATGTATTTTTAAACTGTGTTTATATATATAATTTTTAAACACTGGTAATTCAAGGAGCAAATTTTTCATATTGAAGCTGACATGTGTTAGAAGCGAATGCCTACTAAGTCCTATAATCTGGATTTTCTCATCTGTGATGTAGAGATAATGAGAGCTACCTCACAGGACTATTATAAGAATTCTCAAAATAAGGTAAATAGTCCAAGATCTTGTCAGTACACAAGAATCACTAAATAAATATTTATTGTTGGTGCTGGTGTTATTGATATTATTTTCATGTTGTATTCTCTTAATAAAGATGAAAGAAATGCTATGCACATCAAAAACATTTTTTAAAAAAAGCTAAAAGAAAAGAACTGATCAATGTATCTTTCCTAATTTAAAATGCAATATTTCTTTAACATTTTCTTTTACTTTTTTATTAGTAAAAGTATTTAAGAAATTATTAAGTAACTAAATTCCACTATATACTGAAGCAGCATGAATATGAAAATAATAAGAATGTAAAAATTGTTAAATCATAGATCTAGGGTTAGTATAAAATGATTAGGTACAAGGACATTTATGATACTATCTTAATAATTATAAGAATTATTATTACTTTGTTTTTTGGTAGCACTGGGGTTCCTGGAAACCCTTCTACCTCCAGGCTACACTTCCAGACCTATTTTATACTTTTTATTTGGGAACAGGGTTTCTTAAGCCAGCATGGCCGGCTTCGAACCTGTGCAGCTGGCTTTGAACCTGCGCAATCCTCCTGTCTCCGCCTCCCAAGCCTGGGGATTACAAGTGTTCACCACCACGCTGGGCAAGAATTATTTTTAATGAAGTGCTTACTAAGAAAAGCTTCTGAACCTATTTACTCATTCATTCATTCATTCATTCATTGTGGTACTGGGAATTGAACAGAGAAAAATATACCATTGAGCTATATAAGAAAGGAAAGCAATCTGTTCTATGAAGTTGAAGTTGCAAGATCACAGAAATTGTCAGGCTTCCATTTGGTTCGCTATTTATTTTGTAACTTTTGTAGGAGAGTCTCTATGGCCCACTCATAGATGTACTGGTTTTCCTGTTTTCTCCTTTTGTAAAATCTACATAGTAAAAACTAGTCAACCAAATTAGATTGTGAAATCTTACTCCAGTCAATGGGGGATGGCACACTGGCCTATGCATTAGGGGGATAAAAGACTGTGTAGACTGCCAACTTGGTGAGTTCTCTGCACCCTTCTATGCTGAAATAAATTGTCTTGCCAAGTTACTTTTGGTCTCATTTTGTTGTAGTTGTTTATTTTCAGTTTTCTTAAAACCCCTTTCTAAGACTTGGGGGTATGTCCAGGATTCCTGCCATTTGGGTGATTTCCATGGGCTCCCTCCTCATGGGGGATGTATCCTATTGCCCCTTTGTATAGCCCCTGAGTGCTGGGTGCAATGTGGCAGGTAACTAATTTGCTGAACTATTGTGGTAAAAGTATCTCAACGATACAGGGAAAGGCCTAAACATCATGGCAGACCAGGTAATTTTATGCATGAATCAAAGTAAGAAACATCCAGGAGGTGGCAAAGTATTAACTTGCTGGTTGGGTCAGTTTGGAGGCTGTGTGAGCATGAATGAGACATGTTTAAAGACAAGAAGTGAGTGGAGTTCCAAATTGAAGTTCTATTGGCGACTCCATATGGCTTAATGACAATCTATGCAGAACTAGTCCAGGATTTGTACTGAACTACCTATTGCTAAAAAGTGCCTAAAATCCTATGAAAAAGACAGCCAGTGACAAACTAAGCATCTAAAGAGAATATGAGAAAACTCCGATAAGACAGGTAGACCTCATCAAACACTCAAAGCCATGTATCTGGAATGTGGAACAGGTAGAAAAAGTTCTGATCAGAAAAATAAAAATGAGGATAAGCTTCCTTCAGACAGTCCCCTGGGTTAATGCTTAAATACTTAGGAGATAATCCAAGGATTTAGGGAAAATAATGGATAATTAAATATTATTTTATTGTTTAATCTGGACCCATGAACCCATATTATGACTGCCTGTTTTTTGGCAGAAGTTCAGGCCAAATGAGAATTGGGTATATTAATTACAGATGAATGAGTGATCATAAATTAAACAAACAAAATGGGTCTAAATACCCCTTAGTTCAGATGATATATAATTTTTTTTAAATAAAGTGTATCTAAGGTTGGCAAAGTAAAAGCTAAAGATGCTATTAAAACTTATTTTTGCCACATCAGCCAATTAAGATTGTATTGATTTCTGTACAGTGGTTTCAGGAGCAAAAAGTAGAACAGAGAAACTTTATAGATATACAGTTTGCCAAAAAGGCATGTGTAAAAATGGGTCCCAGAAATATACTGTTATTAAAGAAAGTAAAATTGGCTGAAAGTCCGATGATAAAACAGTGGGTTATGTTGTGGATGGCACCACCCACTGAACTCTTCTAAAGTGGAAAAACTCATCCACAAAGCAGAATAAATCACTCTGAGTGGAGCAAGGTCCCTGGCTGGGGCCACAGAGGCCAGGGAGCTGTAGAAGAGGATGTCAGAACTATGCTCTCCCAGCGAGATGACTGAAGTTCAGGCATAGCAGGGTGAGCCCCCTCAGACCTGCTGGGCATCCATCCAGGCCAGGAGACCCTGGTCACTATGATGTTCATGGGCTGCCAGAATGTGGAGGACTAAGTAGAGATCAAGGAGGTGCTGGGGCTTCAAGACACCATAAGCGAGCCTAATGACAATGCTTGCTGGTTTGGGGCAATCTCATGAATGTGATGAATCTGATATTCCATGGTGTCACCCATAGTTAAGATAAAAGCAAGCCGAAAGGCAGTAAGTTAAGGAAAAAGTTAAAAAAAGGAAAACCAAGAAATAAAAGGATATATTTATTGGTTTAAGCAGGTATTTTAATTTTAAAAAGTTAAAAGGAAAAGGAAAATGTTTTTAGATTAAAGAAAAAGGTTTTTGTATGGCAGTATTTTTGTTCTAAATGACTGAATTATCCCAAAAGAGAAAAGAAAGATGAGAACAAAAATCTGAGTTTTATCTAAATATTTCAGAGAGTGTTAACGAAGTCATAGAGGGTTTGAGAAAGCTGAAAATGATTTCTAAAACACTTTCTCCCATTATGTTGGCTCTCGATTGAGGTTCTTGACAGTTTTCTTTGTTGTACAGAAGCTCTTCAGTTTCATGCAATCCCACATATTGATTCACCTTTTAGTTTCTTGTGCCTTTGCAGTCTTGTTCAGAAAGTTTTTATCTGTGCCTATGTGTTGCAGTTTTGGACCTATACCCTCTTCAAGAAGTATCAAGGTCTCTAGTCTAATTTCCAAATCTTTAATCCATCTTGAATTGACTCTTATGCAGGGTGAGAAAGTGGAATTTATTTTCATTTTTCTGCATATGGTTAACCAGTTTTGCCAGCACCATTTGTGAACAGGCTATCTTTTTTCCAGTGTATGTTTCTGGCCCCTTTATCAAAAATCAATTGCTGTAAGTGTGTGCATTTATTTCTGAGTCTTCTATTCTGCTCCATTGGTCTATGTATCTTTTGTGACAGTACCATGCTGTTTTTATTACAGTGGCTTTGTGGTATAGTTTAAAGTCAGGTATTGTGATTCTTCCTGCATGGTTTTTTTTGCTGAGAACTACTTTGGCTATTCTGGGTTTTTTGTTGTTCCAAATGAATTTTTTTGTGGTGGTGGTACTGGGGTTCCTAGAAGGCCTTCTACCTCCAGGATACACTCCCATATCTATTTTATATTTTATTTATTTGGAAACAGGGTCTCTTAAGCAGCAAGGCTGGCTCCAAACCAGCGCGATCCTCCTGTCTCTGTCTCCCAAGTGCGGGGATTACAAGTGTGCACCAAATGAATTTAAAGACTGATTTTTATATGTCTGTGAGGAATGTTCTTGGTAATTTAATGGGCATCGTGTTGAATCTGTAGATTACTTTTGGAAATATGGCCATTTTGATGATAAATGGAAGATCTTTCCATCTTCTAAGATCTTTGATTTCTTTTTTCAGTCTTTTATAATTTTCTTTGTAGAGGTTTTTTACCTCCTTGGTTAAGTTTATTCCTAAGTATTTTATTTTTTCTGTGTGTGAGTAATCCTGAGTAGAAGTGTTTTCTGAATTTCTTTTTCAGTGGATTTATGGTTATTGTACAGCAAAGCTTCTGATTTTTTAAGATTGATTTTGTATCCAGACATTTTGCTGAATTTGTTGATCAGTTCTATAAGCTTTTTGCCACCTACTCCTCCAATAGAGGACTAATATCTATAATACATAGAGAACTCATGAAACTTAGCACTAAGAAAACAAGTAATCCAATTAAAAAATGGGCAAGTGAATTAAATAGATACTTCATGAACGAAGAAATTCAAATGGCCACTAAATGTATGAAAAAATGCTCAACATCATTGGCAATCAGAGAAATGCAAATCAAAATTACCTTGAGATTTCACCTAATTACAACTAGAATGGCCATCATTCAGAACACAAACAGCAAATGCTGGTGAGGATGTGAAGTGAGAACTCTAAAATATTGTTGGTGGGATTGCAACTTAGTGAAACCACTTTGGAAAACAGTATGGAGAATCCTCAGTAGAGTGGGAACAAACTTACCATTTGATCCGGCAATACCACTTCTGGGTATCTACCCAAAAGAAAGGAAAACAAACTACCAAACTAATGCATGTGTATCTATATTCATAGCTGCAGAATTCACCATTGCCAAACTATGGAGCCAACCAAAATGTCCATCAACAGATGAATGGATTACAAAACTGTGGGATATGTACAAATGGAATTTTATGCAGCTATAGAGAAAAACACACATAATTTACAGGGAAATGGATGGAGCTGGAGGACATTATGCTAAGTGAGATTAGTCATTCACAAAAACTAATATATTGGATGCTTTTCCTAATACGTGAAAGCTAGGGAGAAATGGATAACAGGAGGAACTCTAGATGAAGAAGGAGATCCTATAGAGGAGCAAATAAGATTACCTAACTGCAATGATGGGAGGGGAGAAGAGGGAAACTCTCTAAAACACAGGATGTACTTAAAAAACATGTATAGAGTGGATTAATTATGTTATATAGAAAGATTAACTATACAATTATATGTAACTAGACAGATGACATGAAAAAAAAATAGATTAGCTCTGAAGGATAAACAACCCTAGTGAATGAACATGCTGAAAATTCAGGAATAGATGATTCCTTCACTAAACTAATGGAACAGTGGTTCAGTCAATGAAGGGAATAATGAAATCTGTCCTGAAATCCTTTATTATTATCAGAATGATGCTTTTGGTAGGATGCTGTGTAATTTCTTGCCTATGAGTATTTGTCCAGAGACTTACAGAAATAGCCACTACTAAACAGCTTTTGCCCCTATATTGTTATAACCTTTTTCTGTTTGCAAATTTAAATGGAGAAAGTCAGCTCATGTTAACTGAATTTGAAGAAAAGAATAGGATTGTATAATAGAAAAGGGGGAAAATATAAGAAAGAAAAACAACCTTTTCTATCAAAGTTACAACATCACATAAAATCTGGCAAGTTTCTGTTTTGTAGCTGTAGCTTAGGAATTTATTTTGTAACTTTTGTACACATGTCTATATTTTCTACTCTGGATGTACTGCTTTCATCATTCTCCTTTTGTAATATATGCCCAGTCTATCTAATTGGACTAGATTGTAAAGGTTTTTCTCCAGCCTTTGGGAAATGGCACAGTGGCCTTCACATTAGGTTATAAAAGGCTGAGTGGACTGCCCACCCAGTATGCATGTACCCTTCTGAGAAGTAAATTGCCTTGCTGAGTTTCTTTTGGTTTCATGAATCTTTTTTATTTGCAAAATAAAAATGGCCTTGGTGTTATAAAAGTCTCAGTGGACTACTGCCCAATGTACTGGCTATACTAGTTATAGTGGTTCTTGGACTCTTCTGCAAAGAAGTAAATTGCCTTGCTGAGTTACTTTCAATTTCCTGAGTTTTTAATATTGCCTAAAATCTGTCTCTAACAACTATAGTATGTCTTTTTTTTTTTAAATCTGGGCACCCCTTTGAAGGCATAAGTGTGAAGGCACATTCTTGTGGTTAAGGGGCAGAGCTTCCATAGAAGGGTATGAATATTTAACAAAGAGTGGCCCCTGAAAATAAAGTTAGTTGTTAAAAGTCAAAAAATAAAGGAAAGAGAAAACATATTATTTATACATCAAATTAATAATAATAAAATACCAGCCTTAGGTATTTTATTATGGCTGATGTTGTGAGTAATGGCTGTAAAATCCCAAGACCAATAAATCACATCACACAAGATTTGTGTCTTTCCAAAATTTCACCGGGTTCATTCAAACTTAAAGTTTATAGCAGGCAGAAAATTCTTAAGGAAAGTCTCTAAGTAAAGTTAAGCTAATTTTAGATGCTGGGCAGCTGCTTTGCCAAAGCCAATTAGCTATGAATGAACATCAGATAATTCATTTGACACCAACACTTTTAACAATTTTTTTTTGTTGTTGGTGGTGGTGGTACTGGGGTTCCTGGAAGCCCTTCTACCTCCGGGCTACACTCCCAGACCTATTTTATACTTTTTTATATTTGGAAACAGGGTTTCTTAAGCCAGTGCGGATGGCTTCGAACCTGCGCGATCTCCTGTCTCTGCCTCCCAAGTGCGGGGATTAGGGGATTACAAGTGTGCGCCACCACGCCCGGCCCCACTTCTAACAATTCTAAAAAGTTTACTGGACTACCAATTTATGTTAACAAGTAGACTAGAAAATATACAAATTCTATCATTTGAATACTTCAAATAATTAGCAAACAAACTACAAACAGGCAGGGAGAGGAAATTAATGAACCAAGTCCAAGAATATAAGAGAAGTTACCAAGGTTCCTTGGAGCCAAAGTCTAAGCTCCAAGAAAGTTGAAGAGTGGCACTGATCTTTGGTTATGACTGAAAGTAGAACTGGAATGAAGCTGTTGGATCAGAGGCATATACATGGCAGACTTGTGGTGTAAGCAATGGCTCAGAGTGCTGTGTGTCAAAAAAGCTACTCTCTAATAGGGTTTCTGCAGGTGCTATCACATGTCTTTGGCAGGATTACTGAACCTTAATAGACACTTGTCAGTAGCCACAAATGATCCAAGGGTCTGTTGTCAACTGCAGCACAGATGTGTTAGTCTGAGCCATATGCTGGCAGGTCTGACCAACTTGCTTATGAGTTCCTGAAGTTGTTGTATGTCCTATGCTCTATATAGTTGGTAAAATACCCAAAGCTGATACCTAATAAAATATTAAAGCTTCTATCTTGTTATGGCAACATAAAGCAGACTCATGCAGTTCCTCCAAAAACAGTGACCTAGAGTGCCATGGACTCTCTTTTAAAATTCAACTTTGGGACTTGAATTTATAAAACAATGCCAGGAGTTTTAAGGTAGGTGCCAAGGTGGAATCACCAGGAGAACATAGGTCTCCATAAACTCATTTTCAATATATAGTGCCATGTATGAGGACAGAGAGAATTACCAAATGGCAAATGTAAAAATGTTACCAATAGTAATAATACTAGCATGCATACTAGTATTTAGGGCATATTATGTACCATAAATACATTAAGCACCTTTTATGTTAACACATGTAATACTCATTATAGCACTATTAACCAAGTAGGTTTATTATCTTTGTATCCTATTAAAAATTGAGGAACTATGTCACAAAGAAAACTGTAACATTCTAAAAATGAGGCATATTTACTAAGCTTAAATGAATTAAAAATTTATGTAGTTGGGTTTGAATAGTTTCTCAAAATTCACATCCACCTGGAAGTTCAGAATGTGAGTTTATTTGGAAATAGGGTCTTTGCAGACATAATCAATCAAAATGATGTCATAATGTCATATTGGATGATAATGAGCTATAAACATTATTTTTATTATAAGAAAAAGAAAGGACATAGTGAAACACACAAGGGAAAGAATTCCACATAACAACCAAGACATGAGATGATTATTTAATTAATCAATTAATTAATTTATTTGTGGTACTGGGGATGGAACCCAGGGGCATTCTACCTATGAGCTACACTCTCAGCCCTATTTTTTATTCTTTTATTTTGAAACAGGGTCTCACTTACTTGCAAAGAGCCTCACTAAGTAGCTGAGGATGGCCGAGAATTGTATTCTTGTTTCAGCCTCCCAAATGCTGGGATAACAAGCATGAGCCATCACGTCCAGCTTGAAGTGATGCAAGTATAAACCAAAGAACAAGCACTTAAGTTCTTAACAACTGGAAGAGGCGGGAACAGATTCTCCCCTGGAGTCCTCAGATGAAGTACAGACCTCCTGACACTTGGTTTCAGATTTCTAGCCTCCAGAGTATAAGAAATACATTTTTGTTTTTGTAAGCCACCACATTTATGGTGATCTGTTATGGCAACCCAAGGAAACCAATGCAGAAATATTATTGTTAAGAGGGTTCTTTTAAACCTGACCAGATGATAATTGAACATAAATTTTATTACAAGGCATAGTTAAACCTCTCTCATGCTCTGGGTCTCCAGAGAAGGCATCCTCAACAGAGCATGTATTAGATGGCTGGCCAGAACAAAAGCAACTCCACTTTGTGAAGACTTTACACTTCCCAGAATACTCCCCAGATCTTGCATACTGGAAATTCCCCATATCTTGCTTGGCACAAACTGCAAGGGACTTTTAGATAACTTCTTTCCTTTCTTAAAGACTCCCCACTTACTGCCTTAAAATTTATCTTCCAGAATTTGAACTTCCCTCCTACAACACCTGTATAGCCTCTCAGCCTATGAGTGAACATGAGCTCCCTCCTTTCCAGGAGACACCCCTCTGCAGGTTTTATCTATAAAGTTTGTTCTCCATAGATCTCTCTCTCTCTCTCTCTCTCTCTCTCTCTCTCTCTCTCTCTCTCTCTCTCTCTCCCGCCTCCCCTCCCCCAGCCATTCAGAATGGACTTGGGGAATAAAAAACAGATAGCATGAAATAATTAGTTGAAAGATCCTTTTTTTTGTTGTTGTTGTTACTGGGTATTGAACCCAGAGGCATTCTACCTCTGACCTACACTCCTGGCCCTTTTTATTCTTCTGAAACAGAGTCTTTCTAGGTTGGTGGGGGTCTCAATAAGTTGCTGAGGCTCACTTTGAATCTCTGTCTCAGCCTCTCAAACACTTGGATTATAGGCATGTGCCACTGTGCCTGGTGAAACATACTTTTGATCCCTACAGCACTTCAACAGTTTAGACACTGTATGTTGTTTTGTTATTAGTGTGAATCAGTAAGTTTTTCTGGGGAGCATGCTGCTAGAGGTCAGGGAGACTGATAAAACATCCAGAAATGCAAAGGACAGCCACCCACAGCAAGGATATATCTGGTCCAAAATATCAATAGTGCTAAGGTCAAGAAATGTGAGGCTAAATGCAAATATAGTGTCCAGTTGTCCCATTTTCTACTTCTTTTCAGTTCAGAAATAGCATAATTTTTACTCATAGTAATATTCAGCATTTACATTACTATGACTATTATGTTGAAATAAATAATGTAAAATAAAAAGTACTAATACCCTTATTTTTATATAATTTTACTTTTCATCAGGTAATCATTACCTAAATTTTTCTCATTTATTTACCTTTCTTTATAACTACCATCAAATCCTTCTACATCTACCATTGGTCTTACAGTATAATTTCCATAATGTTAAAGTTAGCAATTAGTCACAATTTATTTATCTCCTAGAAAAACCACCTTTCTGAAGCATTCTGTCTTGATGCTTTAAATTGGATAGGCTGCCGGGCGTGGTGGCGCATGCTTGTAATCCCCGCGCTTGGGAGGCAGAGACAGGAGGATCGCGCAAGTTCGAAGCCAGCCGCGCGTGCTGGCTTAGGAGACCCTGTTTCCAAATAAAAAGGTAAAAATAGGTCTGGGAGTGTAGCCCGAAGGTAGAAGGGCTTCCAGGAACCCCAGTACCACCAAAAATAAAAATAAATAAATAAATAAATAAATAAATTGGATAGGCTGTGGAAACAGACTCAAAGAAATTAAATGTGTAAAGACCATGTAACCTGTGTATAATAGAACTGGGACTCGAATGTAAGCAGTCTGTTTCTTCCATTTCTTAATGGTGTTGTATTGGTTATCTATTGCCAAAATAGTGCTGCATGACAAATCACCCCAAAATTCTGTGCCTTGAGCAACAACTATTTATTATTTCTTATGCATCTGGGTTTGGCTGGGCTTGGATAGGAATTTCCAGAGCTTGGCTTTTCAGAGAAAAATATTTGCTCCTTTTCTTCCAGGTTAGCCCAGGTCTGCTCCCATGGGGAAAGCAGAAATGCAAGAAATCAAGTTCAACTGTGCAAATGCTTTTCAGTGCTTGATGGATCAAATCAAGTCACACAGTCAAGACTAATGTCAAGGGGCAAGAAAGTTCAATCTGATTATGTAGTGGGGAAAGAGAAGGAAGCCAATATTCATTAATAATAATTGAATCTACTACACTAACAAGATAAATGAAAGAAACGAGACTCCTTTAAAATATCTAGTGCCCAAAACATCAACTAATCTTCAGATTTCCCAATTCTTTTTATTTTGCTAAAGCACAGACAGACAATTTCATATCTAATTACAAATTACTGCAGAATATATGAAAGCATTAAAATCATATTTAATGCAGTGTTGAATATATCAATATACTTTGATTTTTTTCTTCTCATTCTCTTTAGTAGTTTTTGAATTTTGTACTATATAAATGATGTGCTCATTTGAAAAATAAAAAGCTACAAAAGTTAAATTCAATTAATTTATTTGAGTCTTAAAGTGATTCTCTAAGCCAGGCATGGTGGCGCATGCTTGTAATGCTAGCATTTGAGAGGCTGAGACAGGAAAATCATGGTTCACAGATAGCCTCAGCTACTTAGGCCCTTTGCAACTCAATGAGACCCTGTTTCAAAAAAAAGAATAAAATATAGGGCTAAGGGTCTAGCTAAGAGGTAGAATGCCCCTGAGTTCCATCCCTAGTACTACAAGCAAGCAAGTAAACAAATAAACAAATAGAATTTTTCTGAGACTATATCCATATTTGAATGATAAGAATACACAAATTAATTTTATTTCTATTATTTCTATAGTTAAATCATATCTATGCCATTCAAATTTATAACAAGGTATGTTTTAAAATATGATACTAGAACATGCTAGTATGGACATTCCTTAGGGGCCACTGAAGAATAAATATATTAAAGAAGAAAACAAGGACATTTTAAAAGATGAAAGATGTAAATTTGCATCTTTCTCTTTGAAAATTTAAGCTTATTATTTTAAGATATGCTTGTCTGTGAAAAATCTTAAGAGTACAGCTTATAAAATATTTAATGTACCATGCAAAGTAATTGAAAGAATGCCCAGATTAACAGTTATTATAATATATTTGGATGTATTATGTTTATATTTATTACTTCCTAGGTAATGTGACAATATAAAATAGCATTTATGTGATGATGTTTTTATTTAAAGATGTTCTTTAACTTTGAGATTACAGAGAAGAAAGATAAGTGGGAAAATATAGTGTGTATATACAAGTGTATAGTATATCCTTTGGGTAGGAGATATTCTACTACTATAGTCTTCCCTCTTTCTTATTTGCATTTATATAGCCCACAGCTAAATGGATTTTTTACTTTTTGTTTCGGCAATACAGAAATAGGCCAAGGATGAAGACCAGACTTGTCAGAACTCTCATGTAGCTGGGTGAATTAGAGCCCTGACGAGTCTTTAGTGGATTCTAGAATCAGAGCGTATACATACTCTCTGGAGTAGAAAAGAATCCACTGGAGGATTCTTAGCCATTTAGCCTGGGTCTTGACCCAGGATGTTTGTATCTCAGAAGTATCCTTAACCTTGATCACAGTGCTTTCCTGTAAGCTGCTATTATGAATGGTATCTTGTCTCTCTTGCTAAAAATACATACTTTGAAAGCTAGCCTTCAACAGCCTAAGGAAAGATAACAGAGGGAGAGGAACAGAGTTTGGAGACCTTGCCCAGGGGTGTGGCTTATGCTGATTTTTAAAAAATACCTTTATTGATGTCTTGTAATTATGCAATATACTTAGGTATAGAATGATAGGAACAAACCTGCACCCAGCACTTGGTACATTTCCCTCCAGATCCTACTCCCTCCCTCCGCTTCCTCATACATATCATTGAGACTGGTATTCATAATTTCATATATGCATATAGCATTATTTAAACTTTTATCTTCATTTTTTATTATGTCCTCTTAGACAACAGATTTAAGTGACAGAGCCTACTTTTTTCTTAGGTTACTTTTAAAGACACTTAATTTGCAATTGCCCAGAGTTGCTTTTGCTGCTTAGTCAGTCTATAAATTGGTGTGAAAACATTAGGATTGGTGTGTTAATTAAAATATATTTTGCACAGCTGCAGTGTCCCAGGAGTAGGTCCATGAAGGCCCCTTGGGTAGCCCCAGTTTCCCTCCAAGGAGCAGGTTTTTGACCTCTGGTGGCCCAAGGGTCAGTCAATTCATATTCACAGACAATATAATGGGCTCCTCCAGCTGTACTTCTCCCTGAACCATTTATATACCAAGTGTTAGAGCCTTTTGCTCTTTAAGTATCATATCATATACTCTTAAGCATTTAAAGGAAGAGCAAACCAGCATTTGACAAAGTGAATTCTTGTTAAAATAATACATAAGAAAAATGAATTATGCAAGTTATCTAATATACAAATAATGCAGAAAAGTCATAAGAAATTTTTTCTTGTGCAATTCTGTCAGTCTTGATATTACTCTGTTTAAAGACCGAAAAATTAGCTAAAAATGTGAGAAAAAGGTTGTGGGTGTAGCTCAGTTTTACAGTACATGCTTATCATGCAAGAGACCCTAGATTCAGTCCTAAGCACACATGTACACATACACATGTGTGCACACAAGTGAAAAAGAAGGGAAAAGACAGATAAAGAAAAACAAGGGAAAGAATGAGACCAGGGCTACATTTCATCAAATATTTAAAATTAAATTATATCTTGAAGCAGCACATAGTTAAAACTAAATATATTAAAACCAAGATAAAAATTTAGGGGTGCAAAGGGAGTCCTGAATCTATATGCCATTGAAATCTAGAACAAACAACCCTTGTGCCATCCTGGATCCTTGCCCTCAGTGCCCTTGTCCCTGGGTCATTGCTCATAGCTTGCCAATTGGTTAAAAATGCAAGAAAGTACAACAAGGCATCTGGAAAGTCCATTCCTTTAGGGAGTGCATTAAAGTCTTATTATAATAGTAAGGCACACACTCCTGGGTGGAGATTTAATAGGTTAATGATACATAGAATGTAGGAAGTAGCATAATTAGGACATGTGAGGACAAAGTAAAGTACCAAGGAAAACTGGAATAAAATTGTGTAACCATGCTGTGACTCCACCTCTAACTCAGCCCTCTAGCTACTGTTATTCTAGAAGTGTTAAAACTCCAGGCCAAGATGAAGTGACTCACATACTCTTTTGAAATCACGCACTCAAGATTCCCATTCTCAAGTGTGGATCACATAGTAAATATTTTGCTCTGCTACTCATGCCTGACTTGTCCTAATTATTTTTTGTGACCTGTTCAGGAACCTGGAAGTTCCAAGTAGAGGTCTCCTCTGCTCCTTGGAGTGCCTCCTTGGACTCCTGTATAGTGACAAAAGCATAATCCTTCTATATCTCTTGCCATATTCAATATGTTTCTAGAGCCTACTTTCCAAACAACTTTATTCTCTTAGCATTTCTCAGTTGTATTATAGTGACCTCCCAAGTTCTCTTTCATTTACTAACACCTGGCAATCAGCAATCTTTCTAAAATTCATATTTGTGTACAGATGGTTTACTTTACTGTTTTGATTAACTCTTAATGTCTCAGTCAACATTCTAACTGCTATAATCCAAAGGAACTGACCACACAACTAGGAGAAAGGGAAGATTTATTTGTTTACAGTTTCTAGGAGGTTCTAGGTTCAGTCCATATGAAGCCAGGGTCTATTGATCTCAGGGAATGGTGGGGGTGGCAGGGATAAGAGAGAGACATCATGGAGGCCAAAAGCAACAGAGAGCAGGAGACAGCACCCAAGGACACACCCAGGGACCCTTTCGTAGTAGCCAAGGCCCACTTTCAACACTGCTACCTTGTTTCTGTGAGGGATAGAGGAACATTCTGAATCCAAATGATTACATGCAAAATTTGAGTAGTTCAATCCAGCATACACATCTATATATACACATCTCTTCATAGATCGCTACCTACTCCAGTTTCACTTTGTAATCACTTCTGCTTTGATTTCCAACTTTTCTCTTACTGGAATGCTCTATATACTCTCCATATTCATTCCAGTTAAAAATTTATGCATATGCATGTTTATTTGTAATGGATGCAGTTTTCCATTTTGGGGGGATAGGAAAAAAGTACTCAATAGCATCAATTGTCAATTAATTTGGAATCATGTCATAATTCCAATAAACATTGAATTTTGAGAAAAATGTCTTATTTATGAATTTTTTTAAAGTGGCTTAACCTCAATATGTAAAAATATACTTAATTGTTTTATTAAAAAGTGGTTCTTGGTTTTTAAATTAAATTACATATGATAAATGTTAGATATCTTGTTTATGAATTTTTAAAAAGTTGCTTAACCACAATATGTAAAAAATACACTTGTTTCTTTTAAAAAAGTGGCTTTTGGTTTTTAAATTAAATTACATATGATTGTTAAGGTTATATATAGAACCTCCCCTAAAGAGCTCATATATCAATGCTCAGAGTTGCTGTGGTTAAGTCATGAGTGTTGAAATCTAATCAGTGTGTAAATTCTTGTGATGGGTTTACTGGGTGTTAACCTAGGCAGGTGGGGTGTGGCTGTAGAAGTTGGGTTTCTGGGGGTATGGCCTTAGGGGCTATGCTTTTGTCTTTGAAACTCCTTGCTTGCTGGCTCTCTCTGTTCTAGCCTCTATAATGTAAGGGAGGAGACTTGCTCTTTCTCTCTCTGTGCTTTCCAGCTCCCTGCCCTGAGCTCTGCAGATATGATTTGGCATGACATAACTGAAACTCTGAAATCTCCAAAAACTGAGCAAGTAAATCTTCCTTCCTCTAAGTTTTGTGGTCAGTTTTCTTGTAGTATAGCAGAGAGAATTTTTACTGAGACTCTGACCCATGAATAGGAAGGAGGACTGTGCAGCCTTATACACAATAAAGAACTCAAGAAAACATGCTGGCAAAGGCTAAAGCAATTGTACAGTGTGGCCTATAGAATGAGTTTTCATTCCTGACAATTCATATTTTCTCTAGTTTGATAGCAAATTTTTAATATGATGTGAGTCCATTTATACATTACCATATCCAAATATAGGTTAACCTACTTAATCTTGGCATGAAAAATCTTATCTTTATTTTTTATGATTTGGTACTGGTAATTGAACCCAGGGGCATTCTACCTCTGAGCAATACCTCTAGTCATATTTTTAATACTTATTTATTTGTATTTGTTTATGATACTGAGATTTGGACCCATGGGCATTCTACTTCTGAGCTATACACTCAGTCCTATTTTATTTTTAAAACAAAGTTATTGTACATTGCTGAGGATCTTGCTAAATTGTTGAGGCTGGCCTTGCACTTGAGTTCCTTGTACTTAGGATTATAGGCGTGGACCATTACACCCAGCTTCTGCATAAAAAAAATCACCATTTATTTGGTCAAAAAGGAAACAAGTCTAAGATGACAGAACAACAGAAAGGAGAGTTAAGATTAATTTAAATCTGAATTTATTTGAATACCAGCAGGGACTGATCCCAGGAGAGAAGGAATTTCCTAATCAAATAGTAGTTGATAACTTTAGATCTCAACTTGTTTTTACCATATCAAGGAGAGTGAATTCCAAAGAGAGGACACCAGAGAAAGAGAGAAGGAAATTTATAAGAGCATTCGAGGACAAAAGTTGAGCACACATCTGTAATCCCAATACTTGGGAGGCTGAGACAGGAGGATGACATGTTTGAGATCAACCTTAGCAACTTAGCAAAACTCACAGTAACCTAGTGAGACCCTGTTTCAAAAGAAACAATGCCAGGTGTGGTGCCGCATGCTTGTAATCCTCGTGCTTGGGAGGCTGAGACAGGAGTATTGCACAGGTTCAAAGCCAGCCTCAGCTACTTAGTGAGGCTCTCAGCAACCTAGTGAGACCCTGTTTCCAAATAAAATAGAAAATGGTCTGGGAGTATAGCCTGGAGGTAGAAGGCCTCTAAGTTTCACCCCTAGTACCACCAAAACAAACAAACAAACAAACAAACAAACAAAACAATAAAATAGAGCTTGGGGTGTAGCTCAGAGATATAATGCCCATGAGTTCGAGCCCTAGTACCATAATGAAAATTAAATAAACAAGCATCAGAAAAAGTTCTTTAACAAGAAACAGATGAGAAAGATTATATGACTCTATCAAGCACCATCAAGTAGAGAAGAAACATCCTACTGCTTCTGAAAAATTGTAGGCTTTCTTTACACATTTTTTTTTGTGGTACTGGGGTTCCTGAAAACCCTTCTACCTCCAGGCTACATTCCCAGACACCTATTTTTTATATTTTTATTTGGAAACAGGGTTTCTTAAGCCAGCAGGGCTGGCTTCGAACCTGAACAATCCTGTTTCCACCTCCCAAGCCCGGGGCACATCGTTTTAATTCCTACATCATTTCTATCTCCATAGGCAAAGCTTTCACTTAACACTATTTCCTTTCAGATTTTGTGTGTGTGTGTGTGTGTGTGTGTGTGTGTGTGTGTGTGTTAGTGTGTGTTACTGGAGATTGAACACAAGGCCTTCCATATTTTAGGCAAACACTCTTAGTGTGTGTTACTGGAGATTGAACACAAGGCCTTCCATATTTTAGGCAAACACTCTACCTCTCAGCTGTATACCTAGCTCTTTTTTGTATTATTTTCAGACAGAGTCTTGCTGAGTTGCCCATGCTGGCCTTAAACGTGCAATCCTCCTGCCTGAACCTCCTGATCATAAAATATTTTATCTAAATTTCAAAGTTGTAGTCTCCTAAGAGCTTTATGTTACCTAACACAGGACTCTGAGTAAGAGGACTGTAATTTCAACCTTAAAGAGTCAATTTAAACCTTTCCACTCTTAGTTCCTCCGTTTTAAATTTCTTTCCCATCTTACACAGAGAATGAGAAATGTAGTGGTGTTAAAAAAATTCTATAGGCCAGAAATGCAGGTGTATTTCAATTCAAAAACATTTTAATGCTTTGTTTAAAAGTTTTATTTGAAAAGAGCCACAGATTGAGGTACTAAACTTTTCTGTAAAACAAGTTATATAAAAAACTAAAAATTGTACAACTGTCTGTGAAACTTATATGACAAAAACCTATTAAACATAAAAGTTTATGAATATAATTTTACTATGTAGTTGTTTTAATAAAACAGAAAAAACCTTGTGTTTATAGCTCTTACATAAGCAAAAATGAAAATATAAACAAATATATATATACTAGCATAGAGCAAACCATAAGATTATACAATTAACTTAGTATGATTAATGATATTGCTTGCTGAAAGTCAATTACAGGTATTGGGTTTAGAGTAGGAAGACATTGCTTTTTTATACTGTCCTCTACTCAATCAGTTACTGTGCACCTGTTCACATAAGTATCATATTTCTATACTTAATTAGTATAATGCTTTGTAGGATCTCTTGTTGTTATGCTAGGAAAAGCATATCCATCAAGTGATCAAAAAAGCCAATTGTAATAAGATGATAATAGATAACTTTAAGGCTGTACTTTTCTCCCCTTAAAGATAAACTTGCCATCAGAGTGCTAATTAAATCTATCTTGGCTGGTCATCTAATTCAATTATTACTGCATTTTTGGAACAGAAATATATTTTTGGTGCCAATGAAGTGATTTGGCAAATCGACCTGTAGGATGGATGTAGTATAGTTCATCTGAGTTTAATTTCTCTGCATTTCCAAGCATATTGTGATAAATCAATTTTCTTGCCACTTTTCTCTATGCAAAATATGTTAAAATCTTAGTTCATTCTGGATCTTTTATTTGTTTATTTTTGTTTTTCAAAGTGTCATTTATTTTTTAAAATTATTTTTAGCTCATTAATGTTTTTATTGAAAATGTTATACATTTAAACTGTGCTTGGTGCCCTCTACCCCCCCCTCGCCCCCAGTATCCCTCTCCCTCCAACAATGAGTGTCCAGGTTAACCATGCTATATTCATACTTCTACACAGATTTAGGTGTAGCTCCTCCATTAATCAACCTCAGCCTTTTTCCTCTCCTATTCTTCCATTTTAGCTTTGCTGAGATTTCCCCTCCATTATCTGGAGTCCCTCTGGTATCCCCAATGCTCCCTAGTTTGGGTATATTAGAGAAAACATATATCCCTTCTCTTTCTGCGCTTGGCTGATCTCACTTAACACAATGTTCTCCAGATCTTTCCGTCTTCTTGCAAATGGCATGATTTTGTTTTTCTTTATAGCTGAATAGAATTCCATTAGGTGTAATTTCCCATAATTTTACAATCCATTCATCTGTTGATGGAGACCTAGATTGGTTCTAGATTGGTTCCATATTTTGGCTATTATGAATTGTGCTGCTATGAACATAGGTATGCATATGTTACTGTAGTTCTTTGATTTCAGCCCCTTTGGAAAAACACCCAGGAGTGGTAGAGCTGGATCATATGGTAGACCTATTCCCAGTTTTCTAAGGAATCTCCACACTGATCTCCATAACAGCTGAACTAGTTTGCACTCCCACCAACAGTGTAAAACAGTTCCTCTTTCCCTACATCCTGGTCAAGATTTGTTATTTGATTTCTCTATGCTTGCCACTCTGATTGGGGTTAGATGGAATCACAGTGTGGTTTTGATTTGCATCTCCCTGATGGCTAATGATGTAGAACATCTTTTTATGTATCTATTGGCCATTTGTATTTCTTCTTTTGTTAAGTGTCTATGCAGTTCAGTTGCCCATTTCTAGACTGGGTTGTTTCTTTTGCTAGTATAGAGTCTCTTGAGCTCTTTGTATATTCTGAATATTAGCCCTCTATTGGAGTGGTGGCTGGTAAAGATCTTTTCCCATTCTGTAGGCTTTCTCTTTAGGTTCTCGGTGGTTTCCATTTGTAGAAGGATGAAACTAAATCCTTACCTCTCACCATGCACAGGAATAAACTCAAGATGGATGAAAGACTTAGAAATTAGACCAGAGACTGAAGTTATTAGAGGGGAGCATAGGCTCAACACTCCAAGATATAGGCACAGGCAGTAACTTTCTGAACAAGACCTCAAAAGTGCAGGAAATTACAGCAAGAATTAACAAGTGGGATGGCATCAAACTAAAAAGTTTCTTCTCATCAAAGGAAACCATTCAGGATCTTTTAAAGGCACTAGATTTTCATGTGGTATGACATCAACAACCACTACCATAGTAACTAGTACTATAAACAAGGGCAAAAATATTGCCATATTAGATTATTAAATGTAGGTCTTAACTATATCATTAAAATGACAGGTTAAAATAATTTTTTTAATCTTAGAAACTGGAGGATCCCCAAGAATGTGTATGTATTTTAGGGGCAACAATGCTATTGGAGAGGATCAGAAATGCTATAGAAAACTTTGTGTGATATATACTTATAAATTATAAACAATAACTTTGCTAAAGAATCCTTTTTCTTATCATGGAAAAATAATTCCATGATTTAACTGTGGTGACCTGATTTCTTTTCCTCTAGAGGAGAGAAAAACAACTCTGAAGACTGGGTAACTAGAATTCTTTGGCGAATTAATTCATGAGTCATAAAAGAGGACAGTTAAAGCAATAGATCCAGTGTAGCTGGTTGTTGTATAATGCCAGCTACACTCTAAAATTGAAGCATTAGATTTCTATCCTCTCTGAAGGCTAAGGAATGGGAAGGAATATATATAATCCATAACGCCAGCTTCACAGGCACCCAAGTTTAAAGGAAAAAAATGTGATATTAAATGATGGGTCTGAAGTTTTAGATGGTAACCACTGATAATTCCGGTAAGGAAAAGTCAAACTTAGAGAGAAATGTAGTTGAATCTTTGAAAACTTTTCTATACATGTCTGATTCCAAGCCAAATGATTATCCTGCTTTGTTCTACTCTAATTCGAGAAAAATCAAGGGTTTATGAGACAATAATTAATAATTGTAGGCATTCAGTGAACAATAATTGTAGCTATATCATTATCATCCTGCAGGGCAGAGTTTGAGAAAGTCTGCTTTAAGTTCTTCTTCCAAATGTTGACAGTAGTAGTTAAAGATTAGTTCAGAAAGACTGTGTAAAATTGAGGGTCAAGGAGATCAACTCTAAAATTGAGGATAGAATTTCTTGTTTCTGTCCTCTCTGAAGGCTAGGGAATGGGAAGAAATACATATAACCCATAATTCAAAGATGTGCTATCTCGATTATTGACTACCTATAGGGAGTGCAAGAAGGAAAAGTTCTCTTAACTCTTAGAGTTGCTTCCCTCTTGAATAAATGTATATATTGGGCAAGAGTGGTGCGTCTGTTGCAGTTTCCAATAATAAAAAGATTAAAATGAACTATGAAATGCGCTGAATGTTACTGGATGGATTTAAGGTGGTGTTTCCCCAAGTAGTTTGTGTGAAGGGCAATACAAAAAAGAAATGAAGAAACTCAAGACAACTTTTCTGTACACAGTTTGGGAAACACCAAGTGCTCTATCAAGCTCTCGGAAATGCACAATAAGTATCATTTATTTTAAGTTTTTAAGTTAAAAGCAATTTTATTTGTTTGATTATTTTGGTCATCAAATGCTAAAACACTTTATCTGGTTATTTGAGTTACCTTTTTTGAGTAGCCTTTTTGTTTAGTTGATGCATAATAGTTACACATAAAAGATAATAGTGGGTTTCACTGTGGTGTATTTGCAGATATGATATTAAAATGAGCTATCTTAGCATTTATAATACCTTTTGTAATCCTGAATATTTTTCTGATTTGTTTTAATCTTAACTGAAATATTTCTAATATAAATGAAAGTCCATAAGAATATTATAGACCCAATTACAGTGGGAGACTTTAAGTAACCTTAATTTTAATAAAGAATAAAATATTTTTTCATTTAAAATATGGTTTTATGGGTTGAGTAGTCCCCAACAAGTATGTTGAAGTCTTAAATCCCAGTTTCTCCAAATGTGACCTTATTTGAGAAGATGTTGTTGCAAATCTAATGAGTTAAGATGAGGTTGTACTGGCGTAAGGTGGACCCTGACTCTAACACAACCAGTGTCTCAGCAACTTTGAGCTCCTGTGATTGAATACAAACAATTGGGTAACTTATAGTCTACAGAAATTTGTTTTCTAGAGTTCTGGAGTCTAGAAATTTGTTTTCCACAGTTCTCAATCAAGGTAGATGCAGTGTCTGGTGGAAGTCTGCTTTATGACTCACAGATCTTTCTTGCTGTGTTCTCATATGGGAGAAGAGACAAGCAATTCCCTGGGGCATCTGTGTGTGGTACTGGCACTAGAATACTATCTTTTTAGGGATTAAGATTTCATCATAGTGTGGGGGGGACAAACATTCAGATCATGGCCCAGATGGGCATCGAGAGAAGGTGGCTATGTGCTGAAGGGGTAGATATTGGACTGATGCATCTGTAAATCAAAAAATGCCAAAGATTGCTGGCAAACACTGGAAGCTAGAAAGGCGAAGGAAGAATTCACTCCCACAGGTTTTAGAGGGAACACACCACTGCTGATGCATTGATTTCAGACTTTATTTCTAGAACCAGGAGACAATTGATTTCTGCTGTTTAAAGCCAGTCTGCTTGTGGCCTTCTGTTACAGTAGCCCTATCCTACTAATACATTGAGTACAGATCTGTGTAGAACAATGCGATAACGGTTAGGCACGTGTGAACATTTTATTTTAAATTAGTTCGAGTTAAACTTAATTCAAAATTTAACTCCTAAAGTAGGCTATTTATATTCTGCCTGTTCAGTCATCACATGCAATGAGCAGATATTGGGTGGGGTAGATAAAGAGCATTTCTCAGTATAGGCTGTTCTATGGCACAGGACTAGTATAAAGCTGATTTTCAAGTGATGTGTCAACATTGAATTTCTTTCATGAATATGCCTATTCAAGAAAGTTTGGTATGGGAAAACAAAGTGGTTTGTAATAAGGCCATTTGGAATAGCTAGCTTCAATCGTTGTTCTTTCACATTGTGAGAAATCTTATTGACCTCCTTAAACTATTTGAAAGCAGCAGGCTGACCTCTAACAGAATTCCTTCCCATTAAGATACATTATCCTAGAGAGATATAATTTACATGGTAAAGTTTAAACATTTTAAATTTATTTATCTTCATAAAATCTACCTAGCAGCTCCAACAAAAATTTTTTACTCTGATTAATTTTATTGTTTTGCTTTTTTTTTGTAAGCTAATGATGTCTAACACCAGGTTGACATGAGGGCTGTATCTCTTTATGGTGTTGAGCTTAAGTGGAGAAGGAACACATTAAATTTAAAACTGCACACTAGAGATTCCTTAGGAAGCCACAATTTCCTTCTGACAGGGCATCTAAATTACCTCATTAGTGCACTACTTTCGAAGTAATATAAGTTCATCTCGATTTTTTAAAAAAATCTTTTTTTTTTTTTGCTTTGGAGTTTTTTTTTTTTATTTTTTATTGGTGCACTGTATTCATACATCATAGTGGGATACAAACTTTTGTAGACATACATGCACACATCGCCCAGTCAGCCCCCACCCGATCCCCACCCCGTTCTCTCCCCATCTCTCCCTCCCATGCTTGGCTTAGTGGTTGACATCTAGTATTATAGCAATTTATCCAAAATTAAAAATGATAATCTCACATAACAGTTTCATTTGTCTGATACCAAGCTTTTGATGACTTAAAGATAACATTTCAATATTTCTTTTGAAAAAAATCTTTTATTGGCTAAGAAAGTCAAATACTTTGTTATCGACATTATTTATTTTATTCCCCTTGAAGCAAAACATCACATTGACAAGCATATTTAGAGTTATTTATAGATCATTTAGAAATACTATTAGAAATTCATGCTTCTGACATGAAAACAAGTACTGAATAAATATAATGGAAATGTAGTTACCCATTTGTACTATATTAAAAATTGACCTTATACTTTTGAATACCACTGGTCAATTATTTTAAACCCTTGTCCCAAAACATATTTCATGAAATTAAGCAGATTGGTTCTAAATATATTTGCACTCTATAGTCTCTGCCCAAGCTCTCAGAAATGGAGACAGAGTGTCTCTGATCATGTGTTTCCAGAGAGAGCTAATTTGCTGAGTAATAAAGTGGACACACTTATAAAACAAACAATAAAAATAGAGAAGGGGTCAATTTAGAAATCTGTGTACAAATGTTAAGCAATGCTAAAATTAGCCATGGACAAAATAGAGCTCTTCTCTGGAGAGAAATAATTTTAGCCTTTCTTAATATTTGTACACAGATTTCTAAATTGACCCATTCATTGATTTTGTTCTTATTTTAATGTTAAGCTAAATTTGAGGATACTAAACACATTCTTTTCTCTCCTCTATTCTTGTCATGGTATTAGTATTTTTGTTTCCACAAATATCATTCCAACACTCCAGATGATATTAATAGGAGGTAAGGGGAGCTTGGATGGTGATTAGATCTTAAGGAAGGAGCCCACACAAATTTGATTAGTGCCCTTATCAAAGAAGCCCGAGAGAGCTCATTTCCCTACGTGTTAAGACACAGTGTGAGGGGTACTATTAATCAGAAAATAAACCTTCATCAGACACAAAATCGATGGGCACCTTCATTTTGGGTTTTAGAGCCTCCAAAACTATAAGAACTGTTTCTATTGCTTTTTAAAAATCTCCTTGGTTTGCAGAATATTGTTTCATTAACTCCAGTATTACTTTAGAACTAAGACAATTCTGTCATCAGTGATACCCCTCTGATATTTCCTTATCTCTTCAAGGCTTCCTCTTTTCACTTTACTTTGAGAACTTCTGAAGATATTGAATCTCCATTCACTGATATTAGTTCCAGGAGGCCCAAGATGTCACTGTGGCTTTCTGGTGTAAGCAGGAACTTATGGAGAATAAATTAGCAATGGCCTTTTAGAGTAGGTCCTTCTCACAGCGGGTCCATGGGTCCTTGAACACATCTTGTGTAAACTCCCCAGTGTCTCCAGAATGCATAACTGAGATAGACATAATTAAAAGTTGGCTGAAGTCCCACATTTGTTCATGACCTGTGAAGGGAGGGCTTTTATGATGGGAAAGAAGAAGTGAATTAAACTGCTTTTACCTGGGGAAATAGTTAATGAAAAACAATGCCACATCCCTGGGGGATTTCAGAGATTATTAGCACCACTATCAATGACTTAAATGATAGAGGGGTGGTAATTCCTACCCTATACCCATTCAATTCTTATTTGGCCTGTGCAAAAAAACAAACAAACAGATGAATCTTAGAGAAGGACTGTGGGTTATAAGTTTAGCTAAATGGGGATTCAAATTGCAGCCTGTGTACCAGATGTGGTTTCATTGCTTGAGCAAATTAACACATCCCCTGGTACCTACTCACCTGGTATATAGCTATTTACATCAAAGAAATGCAATTTTCTCCCTAATTGCTAATAAGACTCATCAGAAGCAGTTTTATTTCAGCTGGAAAGGCCAGAAATATACCGTCAGTCTCCCATTATAGTAATATGTCAACCCTTCTGCCCTTTATCATAATTTAGTTAACAGAGATCTTAATTGCTTTTCCTTCTCACGAGATATCACAATGGTCCATTACATTGGTGACATTATACTGATTGAACCTTTTGAGTAAGAAGTGATGAGTACTTTAGACTTGCTGGTAAGGCATTTGTGTGCCATAGGATGGTATCAATCCATTTTATGTTGCTATACAAAATATCTGATGCTAAGTAATTTATTTTAAAAAAGAAGTTTATATATCTCATAGTTTTAGAGCCTAAAAATGCAACATCAGGTGGCCTATCTGTTTGGTCTCTTGAAGGCCCTCATGGCTATGTCAAAACAGGATAGAGACGTGAAAAGGGAAATGACCATGTATAAGAGGAACCAAGTACACAGAATAGCTTCCATTTCTAATAAAGCTACTAGAGAGCAAGTGATCTCAGGAGAACACACTTCATGAGTTTAGCAAGTCAACTAATTTTTTAAGGGTGACACCCCCATGGCCTAACTGTCTTCCTAACCCCATCTCTTTAAGTTCCTACCACTACCATACCACCTTACTGGGTACCAAACTTACAGCAATAGGTCTTTAGGGGATACATTCAAAACCATATCCCAACTACAGCATGTGAAAAATGCATCTGAAAAAAAATTCCAGAGGCCTTTTACTATGGTAAATTTCTGCTGTAGTCAAATTTCACAGTGGTGTGGGGCATGTTGTCATCTTCCTTCTAAGGTAAACAGAAAGTTGTAGCATCTGGCCCCTTCTGCACCCAAAAGAAGCACGATACCTAGTGGGTCTCTTTGGATTTGGGAGGCAAACAATTCTCATTTTTTAGCATGGTATTCTGGCCTGCCCACTTACCAAATTACCTAAAGAGCTGCTAGTTTTGAGCGGGTCTCAGAACAGAAGGCTCTTCCACAGGTACAGGCTGTTCTGCAAGCTGCTCTGTTTGTGGGTCCTGAAATCCAGCAAAGCCAATGAAGTATGAAGTGTCAGTGGAAGACAGAAGTATGAAGTGTCAGTGGAAGATGCTGTTTGGAGCCTCCTGTAGGTCTCTGCAGGTGAATTCCAATGCAAGTTGTTAGCATTTTCAAGGCAAAATCCGATCATTCCCTGTGCACAACTTTTTTTCATTTGAGAAACAACTTTTGCACTGCTATTGGGTCTTAGCAGAGACTGAATGCTTAACAGTGGGCCACCCAGTTGTTGCATGATCTGAGCTGCTTATGATGAACTGGGTATTACACGAAAACTGAGCCATAGAGTTGGCATGCATAGCAATACTCCATCATGAAATGCAAGTGCTATATGTGCTCCTGAGAAGGTCATGAAGGCACAAGCAAGTTACATGAAGAAGTGGCCAAAGCGCACATGGTACCCACTTCTGCATCACTTTCTTTTCTCCCCAAGCCTACAGTTATGAGCTCATGTAGAGTTTGCTACAGTCAGTTGACAGAGGAGGAAAGACTCAGGCCTGGTTTATAGATACTTCTGCATGATAGGCTGGCACTACTTGAAAATGAACCCCGCTCTAGAAAGTCACTGAAGGAGAGCAGTGAAGCAAAATGCCCCCATTAAGCAGCAGTTTGAGGAATGCACTTGTTCACTTGGGAAGGAATAAGAAATAGACAGATGTGTTTTTATATGTCAATTTATGACTGTGGGCCAAGATCTGGATGAATGGCTAGTGACTTGGAAAGAATAGAATTGGAAAATGGGTGACAAAGAAATTCAGAGAAGTGTATGAAATATGTGGATGGAACGTTCTAGGTGGACAGAAATGTGAATCTGTGTTATTTCATGTTATTTTGGTGATTATGTAATAATTACCAAAGAGTGATATCAGCAGAGGATAATTTTAGTAACTAAGTAGCTGGGATTATCTATTCCATGAATATCAGTCAGCCTCTTCCTATAACCACCCCTGAAACTGCCCAATGGGCTCATAATCAAAGTGTTCATGTTGGCACACATGGAGGAAACATTAAGAACTCAGCAATGTAGACTCCCATTCATCAGGAATAACTTGGTTGTGGCCATTGCTGAGTGCCAAACCTGGCAGCAGCAGAGACCAACGCTGAGTCCCCAGTATGGCACCATTCCCTGTAGTGATCAGCTGGCCAGCTGGTGGGAGGTTGATTGTGTTGGACTGCTTCCATCAGAGAGGAAGCAATGTTTTATCCTCCTGGGATAAGCACTCACTATAGATGAGGATCTGTTTTCCCTGCATGCAATTTTTCTGACACAGCTGCCATCTGTGATCTGTGGACTTAGAGAAAGTCTTATCCACTGCCATGGTCTCCCCACATGGAATTTCTTCTGATAGGGAACTTAGTTCACAGTAAATAAATTTGGCAATGCTCTCCTGCTCATTGGTTTCCCATCATCTTGAAGTGGCTTACTTCATCAAATGATGGAGCCTTTTCAAGACTCTTAGGGTAGAAATACCTTGTAGGGCTGGGGCAAAGTTCATCATCATATGAATCATGTGGTTATTTCTCCCATAGACAGAATTCATGAGCACAGAAATGAATAGTATAGACCTGGGAGTGGTACCATTCACTATTACCCCTAGTGACCCACTTGCAATTTTTAAAAAATTCCTGTTCCCATGACCTATGCTTTGCTAGTCTAGCAGTCTTTGTTCCAAAGGCAAAAATTCTCCCCATCAGACATTACAATGACTCCATTGAACTAGAGGTTAGGATTGTTCCCCAGGCACTTTGGATTCCTAAGGCCTCTGAATAAAGAGGCATAAAGGGACTTACTATGCTGGTTGGGGTGATTAATTTTATTCACAATGGAGATGAGAGAGAATATCTAAAATACAAGAAAGAGATTTACTTGGGAGTAAGTCAGTATTACTATAACCTACAGTTAGTCAATGAAAAAATAAAACATCCCAATCCACACAGCACTACTAATGGCTCAGATCTTTCAGGAATCAGAGGACATAACCATGATTAGCTGAGGAATAAATAAACAGGTGGTGGAAGAGGGTAGTGATCAATACCACCTATGAGCACATGGCCAGTTAAATAAATGAGCACTATAATTGTCACAAGTATTCCCTTCTTATTTTGCCATAAACATATGTGAAAATACATGAATAACAAATATGTTTTCTTTCTTCTTGTAGTCTCTTGTCACATAACATAATCGATACTAACTTTGTATCAAAGTACTTAAGCACTATTAATTTTATTTTATAGGTGTGTGTGTGTGTGTGTGTGTGTGTGTGTGTGTGTGTGTGTGTGTGTAGTACTGAGGATTGAGCTCAGGGGCATTCTGCCAGACATTTTTTAATTTTTGATTTTGAAACAGGTTTTCACTAGGTTACTGAGAGTCTCACTATGTTGCTCAGGCTGGCCTGGACCTGTGATCTTCCTGTCCCAGCCTCCCAAGTACTACTGTGATTATAGGCATGTGTCACCATACCCAGCTTTATAGTTTTTAAGTTACTGGTTATGAAAAGTAAAAAATATTCAAGAAATTTGTCTCTTCTTCTGGGAAAGAGACTAATATGGTTTTGGTTGCAAATAGGACAGTTATATCAAATTTTAGATTGAATCCTAACTTGACAAGATGTGGGCTTGTATGGGATTAAATTTATATATAAACTTTACTAACCATAAGGTTGATTAAATATTATTCTGAGTATTTATGTAAGGCTCTTTTTGGATGAGTTAAATGTTTAAATTGATAGACTAAGGAAAGCAGATCAATCTCTCTAAATTGGAAAGGTCTTAAGGCTCACATTCCACAAAAGAGAGGTGATTCCTTTACTGTCTTTGAGTTGAGACATTATCCCATCACCCTCGATTTTCAGACTCAACTGAAATATGAGTTCTTCCTAGGTCTTCAGCCTGCTGGCATTTGGACTGGAAAAGATGAGTTGTTTTCCTGGTTCCTGGGCCTTTGTTTTTGTACTAAAACTACACCTCAGCAATCCTGGTCTCCAGACTGCTAAGTAAAGGTTTGGGACTTGTCAGCCTCCATGATTAAATTTTAACACTCCCCCTTTTCTTTCTTTCTTTCTCTCTCTCTCTCTCTCTCTCTCTCTCTCTCTCTCTCTCTCTCTCTCTCTCTCTCTCTCACACACACACACACACACACACACACACACAATCTTGGTTCTGTTTATCTTAGAACTATACCAAATATGATTTATGAATGATATTTGGAGTAAAAATAACAAGAAATAAATCAGATGGATAAGCCACCCAAATCCTGAATCACAGGTATGTGCCACTATGCTTGGTCAAGTTTATTATCTTAATAAGAATGTACAAGGCCTTGGCTTAGTGACACTTCACAGAAAAGAGACCTATGGTATTTGGATAAATAAAAATACAACTGAACCAATGATGTGACTAAACTGCAAACAAAACACCACTAACCATGTGTAATGTAATGTTTACTATTTGTAGAAATAAAGTGTCTATGTCAAGGTAGCTCATGGTTTTACTGTTGCATATTTTATTATATATTGTTTAAAGATTTGGAGATATTTAACTATGGATAAGACAATTAAAGACACACCTGAAAACTTTCTTCAAACATTATGTCCTCAGTCTATGGACGAAAAACTGGGAAAAAATGAGTGAAAGTCATAAATGTGACCTTACTCTTAGAATCTTCTAGAAAACTAAATAACAGGGTGAAACAATGGATTGACCTAGGAAAGCTAAATAGGTGTGCCAATCTTCATCATTGGAAATAATTAAGAAGAGGGTGGTTAGACACTGTTCAAGAGGATCTGGAAGGTTGTAGTGGCACACACCTGTAATCCCAGTACTTGGGAGGCTTGCAGTACTAGAATAATTGCAGGTTCAAGGACAGCTTCAGCAACTTATAGGGACCCTCATCAACTTAGCAAGACCCTGCTTTTAAACAAAGAATAGGGTTGGGGTATGACTTGTAGATAGAACACCAGTGAATTTAATCCCCAGTGAGACAGACAGAATAGGGTTGGGGTATGACTTGTAGATAGAACACCAGTGAATTCAGTCACCAGTGAGACAGACAGACAGACAGACAGACACACACACACACACACACACACACACACACACTATCTGGAAGGAATTATTCAATTGGCTGGGAGTTAAATTAGATGACTTTTAGCTATCTCCCAAAGCTGTAAAGTTCTGTGATTTCAGATTTAAATAAGTTGTGAGCCAGGCTGGAGGTATAAGTGAGAAATAGAATACTCCTCAGTTCAATCTCCAGTAAAACACACATACACACACACACACACACACACACACACACACACCAAATAAATAAATTGTGGTCTGTTTGTGTACTGGGGGGGCACTTCAGTGATACTGTCACTTAACTCTCATAGCATGTCCAAAAATATAATTACACAACAATAAACTAAAAATCTCATTGAATAACTATTAACATAATAAATTGTTGATTTTTGTAGTCATGTAAACCTAGAGCATACAATATTTTATACATATAAACTTTTCTTTGTAATGAAAGGTTTACATACCATAAAGATTTAGGATGGCATCTATATATTGAATCATTTTAGCCATCGAAAAATAATACCTAGGCTAAGGCTATTGGACATTCATCATCCTTTCACCACTTTAAACTTCTACTATTTTTATTCTTTTGCTTCTTTTCACTTTTTTGCTGGAGAAATCATCATTACAATGATAAATTGTGTTCATATTTTTCCAAAGTTCTTGGAATACTAGTGCTTGTTCTGTTGTACTCCTGGGAACTCTTCTTATTTTTCTTCCTGTCAATGCATTCCTTATAATAAGAGGTTAAGACTAAAATAGCTCTCCTTCAGAAATGCTCAAGAGCATATTTAATTTAGTTCTTGTTCATAAAAGTTAGTGGGTAACTAGAACAATATGACAAAAACTGTGTGCATGTTCTTCTTGATATTATTATCCCAGTGACTTTTTAAGTATTTGAATTTATGAATCTGAGATTTAATAAGACTACTTTACCATAGGTTGGTCAATAATACATTAATAAAATGTCTTATATACAGTATAGATATCTGTTGAAGTCCTATCAAAAGCAGAGAGAGTTGTTTTCTTACTATAATAAGCAAAGTTTTTGAATGGGAACATTGATTCCATGACATCTTTTGTCTTTCCTTAACTAGCTATTTGTTTTTGTTACAACTGTGGCCTGTTAAGGTTGGTCAGAGGAAGTCACCAGGAAACCAACACCAGGTGAGTCCCTTAAGTCCATTGGAACAGTGGCCAAAGACTTTTCCTTGGTTGAACCAGGTTAAAACTCCAATGACTTAAACAAGACTCCACCTCTTTAATCTTCTATTCCTATACCTGTCATTAATATATTTTTATTTTATAAAATAATTATAGTTATCCTCAAAGCTCTCGAACCTCTGCATGATTTACAAAGATATGATAAGAAGGCCATAAGCCTTACAAAAGAAAAGACAGGTACTTTTTTTTAACAAAGAAAAAGCAAGTTTCATTGCATTAAGTTTTGTTTTGTTTCAGTATCTCTGTTTTATACTTTTGCTGGTGCGTTATAGTCTGATATCAAAGTGAAGTTCAGAGTGATGATGACATATATGCAAATAGCACTTGGTGGGCTAAAAGTTTGAATAGAATACATTAGCTCCTGGAAGTTTTGAAAGCCTTTTTACTTCACTGGTGGGGAGTGGGTTTTATCAACTCAATTGCTTACAACTTTCTTTTCATTTAGTCTTTGTGTGAAAAATACAATTAATACTGTCCTAAATAGTTCAAGCTGAATTGAAGCGTCTTTCAGATACATAAACCTCTGCTTTGAATAAAAGCCTCAGTATCATTAACCTTTATAGTTTCTTTTAATTTTTAATTCTCCTTAATTATGTGGACTAAATATATGTATATTCATATATATATAATATCCTAGAATATGTTTATATGTAATATATATAATCTAGTTAGAAAAGTCAGTCCACATAACTTTTGCACTCTAGTAGAATTCTTATAAGGAGAAAATCAAGCCTTCCTGTGTGTAAAGGACCAATCTCCAATCTCCAAAAAGTTCTGTATGAATGTATGTTTCTTTTGGTGGTACTGGGGATGGAACCCTTCTACTTCTGGGCTACACCCCCAGACCTATTTCCTATTTTTATTTTGAAACAGGGTCTCTTAAGCCAGCAGGCCTGGCTTCAAACCTGCGTGATCCTCCTGTATCTGCCTCCCAAGCACCGGGATTACAATCGTGCACCACCATGCCCAGCTGAATGTATATTTTTAATGCATTGAACTTTGCTGTACAATTTAAATGCAACAATAAATTATTTTAAAAAACACTAATATTTTGTATTTAAATTTCAAATAACTAAAGGAAAAAAACTATGTTTGAACTAAAGGGGGGGGGGGACTAATTCTTTCCATCCTGCTGTCTGTCAACTTGCTTGACAGTGTTTGCAAAAATATTTTTTAAATTAAAAAAAATTCATTTTTTTACAATTAAGAGAAAAATTTCTTTATACACATCACAGAGTAATTGTAATCTGGGTTGCTAGTGACAGGAAACCATTGCTTGTGCGGTGGCTCAGTATTAAAAAACAGAACGAGGCCAACCCTAGTGAATAGACGTCCACACAGACAATAGCTATTTTTGTTCCTTTCTCTGGTACCAAGTGTAAGAGTGGGAGAAGGAAGACTGGCACCACAACAGAACCATCTTTTATTGCCATCTTTCAGCCTAAACTAAGGTATGTGTTTAATGGATTGAGCTGAAGGCACAGTTTTCTTTTTTTCTTATTCTCCTTTAGAAAAGGAATTTAGCTCCAGGAAATGCTATTAGTGTATATTTGAAATTGAAAAGGCAAAGGATTTAATGCCTTTTAATATAAGAAAAAATTGATTTTATTAAAATGCTTTCAGCTATTACAATACAAGGAGTGATTTATTACTCTCTGTATTAGGAATATAATTTCCACTCCCGATGTATTGATTTTTTAATGAATTTTGAAAGTGGAAAAAGAATCAAAGCAGCCTGCCAAAAGTCTTCTTCACCAGCCTTCTTAAACAGCACCAGGTCCATCATACTGACACAGACTCTCAGAGATTTTCTTTTCTTTTTGGTACTAGGGATTGAACCCAAGGGTGTTCTCCTTCTGAGCTACACTCTAGTTCTATTTCATTTTGTATTTGGAAACAGGGTCTTATTAAGTTGCTTACAGCCTCGCTAAGTTACTGATGCTGGTGTTGAACCTGTGATCCTCCTGTCGTAGCCTCCCAGCAGAGATGATTTCAAAACAGTATAAATTCTTTTTCTGAAGGTAGAATTATCCAATTAAAGATGCTTCTTAAATAACAAAAGTCAGGTCATAGTTTTCTAAACTATGTGTTTTGCTGAGTTGAAGCACGAAAAGTCAAAAATTTATAATAAAATAGACAGAGTTAAGTACACTGCATCCTGGAAGTGTTTGAAGGATTAAAACAAACTTTTAACATTATTGGGGTTCTTGTATGATATAGAAATTTCTATATTCATTGTAAACATGAAAAAGCTAAAAGTTAAAAAGTTAAAAGTTAATATTCATCTTTAAAAGCATCAACTGAATTGATTTAAAATTTAGAACACTTTTTATAATTCTACCTTTGTGTATATTAAATATGAACAAATTATGCTATTTTTTCATGGTTTTCTATTAAGAATATTTTTAGACTGTAGTGGATCTCAAAATAAATATCTTTGTAAAAACTTACGTTTTGGCCGGGCTTGGTGGCACACACTTGTAATCCCTGCGCTTGGGAGGCAGAGACAGGAGCATCGCGCTGGTTCGGAGCCAGCCTCGCTGGCTTAAGAGACCCTGTTTCCAAATAAAAAAGTATAAAAATAGGTCTGGGAGTGTAACCCATAAGTAGAAGGGCTTCCAGTAACCCAGTACCACCCCCCCCAAAAGAAAGCAAAAAAACGTTTTGGCTGTTTAGCCTATACAATGATACTCTAAGCACTGCATTTAATGTATAGCAATAATTATATGTATTTTTAGTAGTTTGTGGTCTGATGTACCTTGCAGTTTTACATATTATTCTTGTGTTTTATACCTAAAAATGAGCTGACTTTAGTCAGGGAGCTCATTGCAGAGCACTGCTTGATTATAAAGGCATGCTTTCTGAGGAACAGAAGTAGGCTGATTGTCAGGTATGCAGGTATGCATCCTGCTATTAGCAACCTTGTTATTTACCGAGGAATACAGAAGCATCATGAAAGCATGTTTTGCTAAGTGTCAGTCTTTCACACAGTTACCCTTGCATCTGGAGTAGTGGAATAGAAGAATAAGACAGGTTGTGAAATGAAATCTAGAAAAGATCCAAAGTCACTATCGTCAGTAGACTGAGGCTGACCTGGTTGCTGCTAAGCATAGACCCTGCGGTTCAGTATGCTTGGATTCAAATCTAAGTGCTCAACACCTGTACGACTTGGGCAGTGAGTTCATCTATTTGGACTTCAGTTTTATTGTCCTCATCTGTATAAGGAGGGTTGTTAGAGGCTTAAGGGAATATATCCATGCATGTAAATACATATATCTTAAAAATATATGTGATACATATGTACACATTAGTCACTTAATATGTGAATATATTCACTTAATTATACATGTGTATATAAATATGTATATATATGCACACTTATATACATACACATCTTAGAGCATCTTGGCAGGTGGTAAATGCTACTTAAATATATTAACTATTATTCTACTGCCTTATCATTTCTATATTTGAACTACTAGAGAGTATCAAAATAAAATGATATCAGGATTCCTTCATTTCTATGCTTTTTCCTTAAATGTTCAAAGGTTGCAGCAAATGTAACCGTTAAGAAGTTGAGTAAACACAGAATGAGAAGCCCTAAAGCAAGGTGCCAGCTAACAGACAGGTTAACGGCTTCCTGAATACATACTGGCTCTTTGTAGAACAGAAGAATTGTAAACTGGCTTTTGTTTTAGAGATGATGGACTGATATTTCATGCAGTAGACTGATGAGAGCCATCCTAACCTCTAGCTCTCCTAGTCTATTACTAAAATAGCAACCTCCCAAACAAAAATAAACCTGAAAAGATCAACACACAAGAATGTGGGCTTCAGATGGAGAGATGTTTGTCTGCTGGTTCACTGCAGTATCCATAGGGTCCAGGGAAGTGCCTAGCAAAGAGTGAAAACTCAGTAACTATTTCTTGAATTGAATTAATGAAAACCGCTCTTTCCATCTAATGGGATTAACAGGGAAAGCAACATAAAATGGCATGCTTTTCTACCTCTGGACAGATTTCTGCCCCTGAGAATGCTGGTGAGCCGGGCTAAGGAGCAGCATGTGAAGAGTCAGAGAGGTCAGAGAGCAAAGATGCTACTTCAGCAAGTATTACAGAGGTCACGAAGGGTTTGGTTCACAGGAGCATGTGCTGCAAAGTGATGCCACACTTAACTCAGAATCATGTACGTGCGCCACCCTCTGGATCTCAAATATTTTGTCCAGTATTGTTTACCTGATTTTTGCCCAGCATCTTCTGACTTCGGCAGGGAGTAAATGTCACTTAAATATTAACCACTATTATATTTCCTTATCGTTTCTATATTTGAACTGCCAGGGAGTAGCGACCTTAAATGATCTGTGTCTGCATTTACATATTTTTCTCCCCAGGGTTTTCAGAAATCTTTGACCTGTGACCAGATGTCATAAGGAACTTAAGAGAAATTCTCAGCAAACATTTTGCACTCAGCTGTGACTAGCTAAATATAATCAGTTTGACATGATCCATTTCACAGGTTTTTTTTTTTTATGTAGCATTACTTGTAATTTACCTCATAGCCTCAGAGACTGGATTAAAATAATTTAACACTCTTAAAACTCCATCTGACTTAATCAAATCTAAGTATGTATTCTATTCCCATAGCAAATAATTTTATTTTGAAAATAGAAAAGCATCCCTTTTTACAGCCTAGCCATGTCTATAATTTAAATAAGAGCCTACTCATGAATACACCTTGTAAGTTTTTCTAATTATCTAGCCAGGAAGGTAATAATCATCCATGGATAAGCTATAAGCAGTCTACTTGTCGTTCCTAAGTACAATAAAAACAGCAGATGACCTCAAAGGATATCATTAATTAATTAGACATGGTTTCTTAAAATGGTTTCCATCATCTCATTTAACTTTGAAGCTTTCAGATATTGATAAGTCACCAGATAGACATCATTGATTTATAAGGTACATTATTACATCAGGCCTGGCCCAAGGACTCTGGGCCCAGGAGGAAAAGAAAATGTTTACAAATGAACTGTGGCAGAAATATGCTGAGAATACATATCTGTAATCACGGAAAACAATTAGGCCTAATGTATTTAGAGAGAACATTCAGGTTCATTTTATTCCAAGGTACTGTTTGGAGGCTTGAGGCTCTGCGTAGAAAAGGGTTCTGAAGGCTTGGACACTACTGAAAGGGGTATAATTTAACTCGGCATTGGATGTATAGGGTAGACGTTTTACATTATTGCACAGTAACAAAAACTTACAGCCACAGATAACACAGGAATTGATCAAAATTAACACCCTTGGTTTTTAAGGCCGACGGACATTAGCAAACAATCATTTCCCAAGATGGTGATCAAATATCTTAACACAGCATCACCTGTTTGAGTTACTAGAAAAGAATTCTCATCTCAAAATATATTCCTACGACTTTTTTCACATTTGTCAACTTTTCTTCCCCATGTGTGTGCTAGACAGAGGCACTTTAAGAGTCAGGAACTCAATTTCAGAAGTACAAGATGTAGAGTTTCAACTGTCAGTAAATCTGGCAAGGAATCACAATGAAATTGGATTAGAAAGTAAACAAATCATTAAGTCAGAAATTTACCGAAATCTTGCAAAAAGCACTGCTCTCTGATTTGAAGACCTTTCATATTGAAAAAAGAAAACAATAATAATATCTGTCTCCCATCCACATACAGATAAGTGACTACTAACCACTTTCCGATGTTAAGGTACAATGGTTTTGCTGTTTGGACTTGTAAAGATTTTTTAAATACTGATGAGTTAAATACTTTGAGTTATTTTCAAGTTTTTAAAGATACTGTATTTTACATAGGTTCCTAGTAACCAGATAAACAAAAAAAACCACTGTTTTAATTGTGCAAAAATAAATTGCATTCATTTTTGGGATCCCAATAACTTTTTCCTTTTCCTTTTCTTTCCCTCTTGGGTCTTACTTAGTTGGTACATACTGCACCCGCCACAACACGTTGGAAAGTAGGTCCTGGTACAAACTAAGGAATATCCAACCAGGTAAATACATGAGGGTGATGAGACCCATGAAATTGAGCGGGTAGTGAGAATAATCCCAGGAGCAAGCCCCGCAGGTGCGCAGCCCCAGACCCCAGGACAATTCCCACGCATAGATGAAGATCACATAGATGGGCACCCGCTTCCAGGTGCCCCAACCGCGGCTGTAGTGCAGGTGGAAGTAGAGCTTTTCCACCACGAAACTGCAGCTGCCATACATGAAGAAGGACCAGAGCGAGGTGTGGCCGCTGGTGGCCCCGTCTCCCTGCCCCAGCACGTTAAAAAAGAAGGTGAAGAAGATCTCATCCAGGAAGCCATGCATCCCGAAGAAAAGAAAGCGGAGCAGGTCTGGCAGCCCCTGGCTGGGGACTCCTCCTCCGGAGCCTCTGGAGCCGCGAGGTCGTCGTCTCCGACCACCGGTCATCGCCGGGGTCCGGGCGCCCGGGGGGGCGGGCAGCGCACCCCTCCGCGGCTGCTGGCGCGGCCGCCGGTACCGCAAGCACAGGAAGCGCTTGAGAAACACTTGGCCGTGGTAGAGCGCCAGCACGTACTGCAGCGCCAGGTCCAGCGCCCCCGGCGCCGCCGCGCCCCCCGGCCCGCGGCCCAGGCCGAGCAGCAGCGCCTGGCCCGCGAGGGTCTGCAGCCCCACGTGGGCCGAGGGGTAGAGGAGGAAATTGAAGACGAAGACGCTGGGGCAGCGCGGCCGCTGCAGGTAGAGCTTCTCCAGGGCGAAGTGGGTGAGCGAGTGCAGGAGGCAGCGGTAGGGCGAGGAGAAGCCCAGCATCCGCGGGTCGGGGCTGCGGGCGAAGCGCCGCGCCGAGGACACCAGCACGTCCAGGGCGACGCCGTGCATGCCGTAGAAGTAGAGGCGCATCCAGGCTGGCAGCGCGGCCGGCGCTTCAGCAGTGGACAGCGGCTCGGGGCAGCTGGCGGCCGCCTCGCTGTCCAGCCCGCCCGGGGGCCCCGGGCGCCGCGCCTGGCCGCCCCTGGGCGCCGGCCCCTCGCTGTCCACGTCGCTGCCCGCCATGGGCTCCGAGGCTGGCCGAGCCGCCCGGCCGAGCCGCCGAGCCCCGCGCCGCCTCCCGGCCGCGGCCGGACCCCGGGCACCGCGCGGGGGGCTCCGTGCCGGCCCCGCCAGCCGGTGCGCCCCGGGGACGCGCGCCCCGAGCCCCCGCCGCCCTCACCCCGCGCGGCCTAAGGAGCAGGGAGCCCGGGGAGCGGCGCCGGCGGGTGCCCGCCCCATCCCCGCCGCCGCCTCTGCCGCAGGCTCTGCCAGCGTAACGCGAGCGGCCTCAGCCCTTCCCCGGCCCTCCCCATCCCCGCTCCGCCGCCCCGACCTCCCCGCCCCTGCCCGCCCGCCTCGCGGGGTCCCGCCCCGCTTCTCCTCCGCGCCCCTTCGCCCGCCCCACGCCCGGGTGCCGGGCCAAGCCCGGGCGCTCGCTGGCGGAGGCGCAGAGTGCAGACACCTAACAGGTGTGATGGCTGGGAGCTGCTGGGCATTCCCTGTGCAGGGGAAACCGGGGCCAGGCCTTGGCTGGCGGAGACGGATGGCCGGCTGCCACGGGCTGGAGGCCAGGCCCAGGACCAAACTATGGTGCTGTATATTTAATGTTCTTATTCAAAGCCAGCTGTGCCCCAGTCACAGAGAGTAAACCCGAGACAAGATGCCCGCCTGCGCTGGTATAACCCTGCACCTCAGATGTTGCCCCGTGACCTGATCCGCGTGTTGTTGTTGTTGTTTGCAGTACCAGGGATGGAACCCAGGGGCATTGTAGCTCGGAGCTACACCTCCAGCCCTGCTTTTAATTTTTTAAATTTTTTTAAAATTTTGAAATAGGGTCTCACTGAGTTGCGAAGGGCCTTGCTAAGTAGCTGAGGCTGTCCACAAACCAGGATCTTCTGGTCTCTGCCTCCCGAATGCTGGCATTACACATGTGCATGGCATCACCACGCCCGGCCTTTTATTATTAATTTTGCCACCTTCCCTTCTCGCTAAGTTGCTGACGGTCTTGCTAAATTGCTGAAGATGGCCGGAACCTGCGATCCATCTGGAATTACAAGTGTGCGCCTACACCTGGTTCTGACCTGCTTTTTCAGTCTCCACGCCCCACCTGTTTTTCTAAGTTTGTTTACTCGGGATCTGGATCAAGGACAGAGGCCCAAGGGCTGAGATAACAGGCTTGTGCCACCAAGCCTGGCCATCCAAAATTCATAAAAGGATTTGAGGCTGGCTGGGTTGCATGGGAGCAAGAAGAAATGCACTGCTCTGGCTAAGGTCCTGGGGGTCTCACGTCCAGAATGGTACCTTTTTCTCCCTTGCACACCCCAGTGCTGCTTTTCTCTTTTTGTAGAACTAGGTCATCTGAATAGAGGGTCAGGATTTCTTTCTTTCTGACTTCTCTTTTTCTGCTCCTTCCTTCCTTCCTTCCTTCGTTTTTTGGAGATGGAAAGAGTGCAGGGAATTTAAAATGTTGATGTGTTGGGCTCCACCATTTTTTTTTCTAACTTTGAATGAGGCTGGGGATAGGAAAGAGCATTAGAGATAAATTTTATCGATTATCTCCCTCTCCTGTCCATTGCTCCCCACCCAATTCATCATGTTTAAGAAGAAAGTAGGTAACACTTTTAATTTTTATGTAGTTCATCTCTTTCCTGGATAAATGGCTTTTGGGGAATTTTTGTTTTATTTTAGAGAGTAAACATTTTTAAGCAGATCCTTCATATCCAATGTTACGATCGGGTGGTGCTGGTTTGTGAACGAGGTAGAAGAGGAATTAGAATTTGCAGAGCGAAGAAAGGTTGTGACTCTGAGACTCAACATTTCTGTGAGGTCAAATGTTGTCCTGCCCCCACCCCCAGCTTTGTTAGCGTGTTGTTTATTTCACTGACTTTATTTGGTAACTGTAAAAGTAAAGGGCCAGGTAGCCAAATGATGGAGAAACTATGAAATCATAATGTAATATAAAGTGTATCATTCATTTGAAATCATACAAAAACTATCATGCCTGTGTAAATCCTATGATTAATATTAATAAAAAATGACCAGGATCAGCTTCTGGGACATACAAAGTAAAGTTTCTACTGGCTTTTTTTTTTTTTAAAGAAAAATGTGCTTTTATTGGTACATTATAGTCTCACATCACAATGTAAGCCATTTTGACAATGACCCCCTCATCCCAATACAGAGTACTGAGACTGACATTTGTATACTCACATACATATAAGCATAGTCAATGATAGTATTTCCATTAATGAACTGCATTCCTTTTCCGCCCCTTCCCTTAGACCTCCTCCCTGGCTCCACTGAGGTTTTCCCTCTATTATCTGGAATCCCTCTTGTATCCTAATTAATCTCTAGCTTGTGCATATTAGAGAAGACACATGAACCTTCGCTTTCTGTGATTGGCTAGTGTCATTTAACATAATGTTCTCCAGGCCCTTCATTTTTTTGCAGAAGACATAATTTTGTTCTTAATTGTCTACTGACTTTTCAATTATTCAGTAAACTCAATCCTGGGCCTAATTTCTCATATATTAAAAACAAATGCATTCTTTCTTCATGATTACTATTCAAATAAGGAAAAGTACCTTACTATAAATATAGCAATAAGTAGCCATTCAAACCTGCTAGATTAAATTTGAATTGTTTTGAAATAGTAAATTAAACTTTAAGGGCCATGGGCTTCCATTTATTCTTCTTTTGTAAGAAAGTAAGTAAAATGTGACAGGCCTAATTCTATCTTTCTCTCTAGAATTTGTCACTGGGAATATAGGGAAATATTTTGGATTAAAATATTGGAGCTTCTATTTGTAACTTCAACATTTTTAAATATCCATTTTTGTGCACATATGTATTTCATAAAGTATATCAGTATCATAGGACAAGTATGAAATGTGTGTGTGCGGGGGCTTCCTCTGCACAACATACGGTTGGTTGGTTCTCTTCTGTTCTTCGCTATCTTGTGATGCAGCCAGCAGACCCTTACCATGTCACAAGTGCCATGCTGGACTCTAAAGCCATCATCATAGTGAGCCAAATAAATAAATAAATAAGTAAGTAAATAAATAAATAAATAAATAAGTGTGTGTGTGTGTGTGTGTGTGTGTCTGCGTGCGCACGTGTGTGTGTGTGCATAAACAGGCTATCTTTTAGTACTGGAGGCTAAACCCAGGGGGTATGCTACCTCTGAGCTACAATCCCCAGCCCTATTTTGTTTTTGTTTTGAAATAGGTTCTCACTAAGTTGTTGAGGACCTCTGTAAGTTGCTGAGGCTGGTCTCCAACCTGTGTTCCTCCTGTCTCAGCCTTCCAAGTGCTGGAATATGCACCATCGCAGCCAGTTCAGGATAAATTTTTAACAGGGGTTAGACAGTGAGAAGTTTGGGACTCATCACTGGCATCATTGAAGCACTCTGTCAAATGTTTTAGAGTCTTCTCATTGTTCTGGGCCCCTTTCTGGAATGTGCCCATTTTCCTTAGAGGTGATATGAAATATAAATGTACAGTTATACATACCACGTAGGTGGAAAGTACAGCTATTATCTGAATTTTTCCATATTTCTTTTATATTTCATTAATATAAACATTAACTTAAAAAGTACAAAGAAATGGATGTGAGACGAATGTGAAAGAAAATGACTATTGCTTATTTGTCTTTAATTCTTTCTACTTATCTCATTTTAAAAAGTTCTGAAAAGTTAGTCCAATGTATTACTCTATTATGTATTATTACAACAAAATACCTGAAGCGGGTAATATGTAAAAAAGAGGTTTACTTATTTATTTATTCGTTCATTCTGTGGTACTAGGGATTGAACACAGGGGCATTCTACGTCTAAGCTACACTTCCTGCCTTATTTTGTTTTGAAACAGATTCTTGCTAAGAGTTGTGCTACTTGCTGAGGCTATCCTCCAGCCTGCAATCCTTCTGTCTCAGCCTCCCAAATACTGTGATTGCAGGTGTGTGTCACCATGCCTGGCTTTTTTAAGAGCCACAGTTCTGGAGGTCCACGAGCATGGTGACGCTATCTGCCTTACTCTAGTGAGGGCCTCATGGCGGGTGGTGGCATCACAATGACAGGAGTACACAGAAGAAATTGTTTGGGGACACTGGAAGTCAGAGAGATTGAGGAGTCAGGCTCTTTAACAACACCTAACCTCTTGAGAGCTAACTCAGTTGCAACATCATTGAAAGGTCATTGGAAGTTCCCCAGTGACATAATCACCTTTCACAAGGCCTGCCTCTTAAAAGGTCCATTTTTTTTTTTTTTTTTTGTGGTACTGGGGATGGAACCCTTCTACCTCCCGGCTACACTCCCAGACCTATTTTATATTTTATTTGGAAACAGGGTCTCTTAAGCCAGCGAGGCTGTCTTTGAACCTGCGCGATCCTCCTGTCTCCGCCTCCCAAGCGTGAGGATTACAAGCGTGCGCCACCACGCTCGGCTTAAAAGGTTAATTTCTTATTTTTGTTTCTTATTGGTTCTTTGTAATTCCATTACTTATTATCCTTAATACATCCTGGAGACCAGATGTCCAGCACATGGACCTTTAGGGGACCAACTACATCAAAGCACAGAACCCAGCAAAGATGCCAACTTGTGTTTCTGCTTTATCTTCACATTATTTTTTTTTGTTTTAAAAGATTTATTACTATATTTCCAAAACAATTCTTCTTACTTTAAAACTGAAGAATGACTCTAATGATACATGATGATTTGTGTGTGTGTGTGTGTGTGTGTGTGTGTTTGGGGGCCAAACCCAGTGTCTTGCACATAGTAAGGAAGCGCTCTACCACTGAGCTACATTTGCAGCCTTTTTTATTTTTAGACAAAGTCTCACTGAGTTTCCCAGGCTGGCCTCAAAATGTGTGATGCTCTGGCCTCAGTATCCTGAGTAGCTGGAATTACAGATGTGTGCCACCATCCTAGCTAAAAATCAATTTTGTGTTGATCTTTTCAGCTACAGGTAGCAAAATTTGCCACAATTTTTTATTTGTGAACTCAGCAACGTTTTAGGAGTTGGCAGGCATGAGGAGGAGGGAAATGTAAAGAAAAAGCAGGAAACCACAATCAAATAGCATCAGTATGAGATGACTTAGGTTCGAGGGCAGCAGCCCTGGAATTCAAGCCCCAGTATTGCCAAAAATAAATAAATAAACAAACAAATAAATAAATAAATAATAAATAAATAAGGAGAGGAGAGAAAGTATAGAAAAGGTCAGTAGGATAAGGCATTTTAAGTGAAATTTGCCCCACTGTTACCTCTGTATATGTTTTACATTTGATCTAAAAGTTTTGCCATACATAGCAAACCGTAAGGTGACTTTATGTATAAACATATTCTGAACTACTCTTGTAAAACGTAGCTATGTCTCAGTCACAAGCATACAGTCCTGCTTTCTAAGGTCTTTCTAATCCTGTTTTTAATGTTTTCCCCTTGAGTGCTAGAGATCAAACTCAGGGCTTTGTACCTACTAGGCAAATGCTCTACCACAAGCTTTTTATACCATCTCAGCCTGTTATACTTGAAAAACTGCTGGTTATTTTAATATTTTATTTTCTAGATGTAAGGAAACTTTTAAAAATTTTAATCTATATGTAATTTACTGGATTGTAGCCCTGTTCATTGACTTTAAGTTTTTATGATCCACTCATATACTGGATTGGATTCTGGATTCTTGAAGTTTTCTTTAATGCCTTTAACTCTTCAACCAAAAGCAAGAACTGCTGTGTTTCTTAAACTTTACAAGACAAAGCTGGGCAACTTGATGAGCCTCGTGCCTGATGTGTAGGCTGCACAAAGTTTAACAAATACCTGATGAATATCATAATAATTAATGAGAGAGGTGTCAGGATCCAAGTGGAGTTGCTTGTGTCAACCTTAACAAAGCCGTAAATAAGCTGGTAGGTTATAAGGAAAGGCTCTCACACCTGATTGCCTGATAATAGCTGTCACAAAAGACTTTTCTAGAACCACGACCTTGCACAGAGGCCACTTCAACCTTACACACACACACACACACACACACACACACACACACACACACACACAAACTTCTGCAGGAACATTTTTCAAACAAATGCTTGTTCAAGTTCAGACTAGTATCATGTTTGCTATTGGTACTGGTGGCCAAGGGTTATTATTGCAAAATATCTTGTGTAATTTTCTTTTTTGGGGCTTTTCAAAAATTTCCTTTGCCTCAACTTCTTTGAAGACACTTATGCATATTATGGTATGCAAATTCTCATTACAATGCTATTCTGCTCCCAAATATACTCATTTAATCTTTAGAGAATCTCTCTCTGCTCATTATTTAGATTGACAACAAAGACATTCAAATGTAAACCAGGATAAGAGGTTGTTGGTATCATGTTGTGGGCAGCTTTTTTCCAAGACTGTGAGACCAAGACTTTCTATTCTCATGATACTCTTTGACCTCTTCATTTTTCTTTGCTTAGGACTATGTGTTTTTCTTGGCAGAATACTGCCATCATTAGAATTTTTTAGTAACTTCTGCGCATAACTTGCAAATTGCCATTCCCTAATTATTTCATAACATTATTTATTTTGTTCCTATGGATTGAATCAAGGGTTACTCTATGACTAAGCTATATCCAAGCCTTTTTTACTTTGAAAAAAGTTGTTGCTAGCCAGGCGTTACGGTGCACGCTTGTAATTCCAGCATTCAGGGATCGCGGTTTGCGGACAGCCTCAGCTACTTAGTGAGGCCTTTCACAACTCAGACCCTGTTTCAAAAATAGAAAAGGACTAAAAAAATAGGGCTTGGGGTATAGTTTGGAGGTAGAATGCCTCTGGGCTCCATCTCTGGTACCATAAAAAAAATGTTGTTGCTAAATTACCACTGACTAGCCTTGAACCTGTGATCCTCTTAGATTTTCAAGAACTGGGATTACAAGTGTGCATCACCATACAGCTCCTTGCTTTAATTTAGATTATTTACTTGCTGGACCAGGAGGAATCAGAGCTGTTGCTACCTCTTCTTGTTGCACAGGGATAAATATACTGAGTGTTACAGACTCAGTTGCACAGTAACAAATAGGCTACTTTTTTAAGATCAATAGCCTCTTCTGGCTTATTCTTTGATCAGTTTTAGTTGGACTGTTTCTGGGGATCCTGGAAAAAGGGACATACTCCAGTTTGGTATTATTCTGCTCATGGTCTTAATAGTGTCTTCCTGCTGCTTTGTATCCTCCTAAAAACTTCTAAATGTTTACATATAACCATCTATTGAATGTCAAATATCTCCCTTGTTGGGAGGACAAAATACTCAGACATGCGTAGTAATGAAGACACTATAACGTATGAATGATAGATTGAGACATGAAACCCAAAATGATGGTAACTGAGAATAGCACTGGCATGCACTGGCACCTTAAGTTTTAGTCACACTCTCACCTTGTTGAATCCCTCCCCAAAAGAGAGAAAATTGTTCAATGTATTTTGGTTGAAAGTAAACTCCAGAAAACAAAATTGGACCAAAATTGAGAGGATGACCAAAAGGGAGGAATTGCTAAGTTGTATTGTTTGACCTAAATCTGCTTCTGTACATATTTTAAGTTTGGCTTAAAGGTGTCCCTGTATATAGTGAACTGCAACCTAACATGATATGTAAATATACTGTAACCTACATTTATTAACAAGTAGCTGAGTCTCAACCAATCACAGGCAACCATCTGTTCAAATCAGGTTCAAATAAAACCGACAGAAACTGTAACCAATCATGCTATCTCTGTACCTCATTTCCATTTTCTGTATGTCACTTTCTTTCTCTGACTATAAATATACAACCCGCCCATGTGGTAGGACAGCATTCTGAACCATTTTTGGTCTGGACTGCTTCCCAATTCTAGAATTGCAATTAAAGCCAATTAAGATCTGCAAAGCTCGATATATTGCAATTTGTCTTTTAACAGGCATAGATGTTTTGATAGAGAAAAAAGTATAAGTCAAAGCCATATTGGCAGTGGATAGGAAAACCTTTCTTATTATAGACTGTTAACTAAAACTCTTGAGACAAAGTTCTCTGAAATGAACAGGTTTACTGAGCTGTTCTATGTCAGAAAAGGACCAGTCCTAGGACAAGTTCCTCAGCTACCAGCAGTAACCTAACAGCAAGAGCCTAACAGCTGGACCTAGCAGCGAGAACATTTGTATGATGAAAATTTTGGGGAAGAAAAGCATATGTTGTTTACACTGAACCTACACTTGTGGGATAACACCAAAATGGGGAAAGTTTTAGGATAGGAGAGGAGTTCTTAAAGGAGAAGTAGTTGGTGCATCTGGATTGATTTGGATCCAGAAAATTTACATTTACCTTAAAAAGGAAGTGGCGGTGCATAGGGTTAGCAGCTATGGCTTTAAGTCAAGGTCTTAAATATATTTAAGAACGTGAAACATTTTTTCAGCATGTGGTTTTAAACTAATTAACGTCTCATCTCTTCCATCTTTTACCTTACATCCTTTACAATTAAGTTTAGGACACCGTAGAATGCTATTTTTGTTTATTAAAGAGGTTCAAATTGTGTGGACCTGCAGTGATGTGTAGACACATACCCACATCTCTTATATACTGTAATCAACACATTAAGAAGGATGCTATCTGCCTAACACAGCTTGGAATTGTTTAATGCTGGGCCACTAAAAATACTATACAAATAACCCGTTGATAGGCTGAACTGTGTTTTTGATGTGCCTAAAGGCAGGGAGTTCACCTTTCAGTGAGTACAAAGCCCACAGGCATGATCAGGAGATAGAGGAGTGGAAAGAGATTTATTACTTGTGGCAGGTAAGGAGAGCACTGGAGATAAATTCATAAAGCAGCATTCCCTTTTCCAACAGAGAAAATAAGGGAATTTTATTGGGAAACTTACACATATTCAAATAGGAAACCATGTGTAAGGGTGGACACAATCCTGAGCATGCTCAGTTTGTTACAATTTCTGAGCAAGTGCTCAGTTAAGGCTCATAAATCACATGATGATCCTCAACTCTGTGTAGTGGTGGAGGCGAGCCCTTTGGGGAGAGAATATAATGAGCAAAGACTACTCTAGGTGGCCTTACAGATTGAGTCAAATTGACTCAATGACCTTGGTGGGTTTTTTTTATAACTTTATTCATAGTCTAAGCTGAAATAAAAAGAAAAAACTTTGAAGGCAAATTAACCATCTTTTAAAAGGGCAGCAAAGTTCTACCCTATAAGATTTTTCCCCTGAAGATATCTGCCTTGTTCAGCAGGTAGCAGTTGCTTACCATGGTAAGGCAGTTTCTATCTTGACAACTTTTAATAGCTTGGAGAGGAAGGGCACAGTTGGGCTATGTGTGCGATTTTTGGAGTGTAGTTTTAGGTTGGTCTTTCAACATGCAGGCTTGATTACAATTGGGTCATGATTAGCATATAATTGTTTACTATTGATAGACACAGCAAAGAGTCTTGAGGTAAGGTTTCAGAAAGAGTGTTGAGAGTAAAGGGTAAGCTCCTATCTCCCTGGACCTGCATAGAATAGTAAAGCTATATTAACAAAGACAGTGGAATAGTGAAGTCATGTTAATGAAGGTGGCCATATTAAAAAGTTATGTTTATGTAAACAATACATTGTGTGTGAATAGATTGTTTCAAGTTTGCAAAGTCTAATGGTGAGACCATTTTGAAACCTAGAGGAAAGTACTATAAGTAAAGACAGGTAAGAATACTGAAGAAGCAGGATTGACACTTTGAATTTCGCTAGAATGATGCTCAGCCCCAGTGTGGGTGCTGTTAGGGAAGCAGGGATTTAGAGAGGGAGGTTGATTTAGGGTTTGATAAAATCATACTTATACATATCTGTAAAATGTTTGTGTCCATATAACATGTTTTCATTACTTTAATCGTATTTTCTTCATAATTTCTTTTGTTTTATCCTAGAGTTCTGAAATAAAGAACTTCATGTCTTGCCTAAATATAAATGAGATCAAGTGAACCTTCAGGAGGAGATTATTAATGCTTCCCAGTAAGTACGGAAAAATCACATAGGAGCATGCTGTTTGACAGGGACTATCGTGGAAATTTGTCCTATTGTTTAATATATATAATATTTGAATATATATATATATATATATATATATATATATATATATATATATATATATGAAATAGAGTCTTATAGAATCTTGCTATGTTGCCGAGGCTGGCCTTGAACCTGCAATCCTCTTTTCTCAGCCTCCTGTGTACTGAGATTAAAGGTGTGCGCCATCATGCGCAGCTACTCCTTTTCTTCTTCATTCTGACAGTAGGATTAATGTAGAGTCATGCGGCTATCAGTTCTCTTTCTTTTCCTCTTGTGTTTCCTCTTGCAGCTTTCTGTGCTTCTTAAAAATATTGTTAATTTTAATTCCAGGTGTTCTCTTATGTCTCAGAATTTCTTGGAGCTCCTAGTTTTTCCCAATAAATATTATCTCATCTGAAGATTATTTCTGAGATTTTGCTGAGTGAGGCTCCTTAGGAACAGATGTTGCATGAAGTCTTTTAATTTATCAAGTTTAAAACAAAAAATGTAACTAAGTTGCTTAGTAAGGGGTTGCTTGAAAAATTTCACCTTGGATACTATTAAAATTAAGAGCATTCCCTTTGCCAGTTCCTCAACTTGGGTTGCTAAGGAGGATAGTTTATTCCATTATATTTTCAAAAAGTGTAAGTTTTTTTTGACTAATAATACTTTTTTGACTAATGATACTTCCATTACATTCATTAAGGATTTGCTGGTTACATAGAAACTTCGTAAAGATAGACTCTATTACAGTTAAATGATATCGCTCATTGAATACCTATTTAGTAGCTGTGCACTTCACATATATTATCAATAATTCACAGAACCGTTTTAAACCTTTCCTCCTCCTCCTCCTCCTCCTCCTCCTCCTCCTCCTCCTCCTCCTCCTCCCTCTCCTCTCCTCTTCCTTGTCCTCCTCCTCCTCCTCGTCCTCCTCCTCCTCCTCCTCCTCCTCCTCCTCCTCCTCCTCCTCCTCCTCCTCCTCCTCCTCCTCCTCCTCCTTCTTCTTCTTCTTCTTCTTCTTCTTCTTCTTCTTCTTTTTTCTCTCTCTCTTTCATTATTGAAAAGTTACTTAAGGTCTCATGGCTAGTAACCTCCACATGGCAGTAAAGATCATTTGTGATACTTTTCACATCATATTGAAGCTCTCTTAAATGAGTTATGGTTGAAAATTCAATTAATTAAAGTTAATTAAAAAAGAGAGATCAAGCCTATTTTTAGTTATTCCAAAAACCCTTTCCTTTCCCCAGTCACTGCCTTCCTTTTGTTATGAAGCATTTATTTTGATCAACAACTTGCACAGTCATTTTAGATCCCCCCCGTATCTTTACTTACTTATTTTGTCCTATCTTTCTTTCAGTTTTCTTCACAAATTAGTAAAGTACTATGTTCTAGACAGTGTTTCAATCAACTGAAGTCTCAACTTAAAGGGGCAAAATATTTATTTGGTTTATGATTTCAGAATAGGTTCACTGTTCCTTAGCTCTAGCTTTTGTCTGTCACAAGGCAGGACAACATGACCAGGAGTGCATGGCAGAACACACCTGCTCACCTAGTGGCAGACAAGACACAGAAAGAAAGGGAGGAAGAGTCCAGGATCCCAGTAGCCCCTGCAAGGGTATGCCCCCAATATCTCCTTCCTCCAACTCTGGTTGAACTAGGGTGTACCTCTAAAATTTCCACTATCCCCATTTGTATCATCAATTGGGAGCCAAGATTTAACATATAAGCTTTGGAGGATATTTAAGATCCAAACCACCACAGCCTATTTGTTTGTACAAATGTGAACATGTGGAAGGGGTTGTTTTCTGGTATTGATGTGAAAAAGAAGAGGTTGGGGGTTATATAACAGGAAAACAGTCTGGAATGCAGCAAGTATTCCCATTGTCTGTTGTACCCAGAACTATATTTAGAAGTTAAGCAAAACCACACCCTACTCTTCTCATTCTTAATACCCATATCAACACTATATGGTTCTCATACATGAAAAAACTTGAATTGGTTCAGTCCAGTGACTAATGAAACTGATTTGCATGTGTTAATCTATGTAATAGTCTATTCAACAGTCCTTAGGGCATATTCTATTTTAATAATTTTAGTAGAGAAAAAATACAAGTCACTAAACTTAATGCCTTATCTGGAGACTGGGAAAAATCTATACAATTTCTCAAAGCCACACTGGCAGTGAGAGGTAATGGTTGGCAGATAAAAGTAGGTAGTCAAATATACCAGCCTAAGATACAAGTTATGAGTGAAGGTCAAACCTCACAAATGTCTGGATTTTGTTGTAGGGAACATTTCCCCTTCACACCTTGAAGGCTCATCACAAACTATCAAAGACAGAGAAAAGGCATACAAATTTATTATATGACTTAATTACAGATGTAATTACTTACATTTGTAACATGATTTGGAAGCACATGTGCCCCTTTTTCTATGGGGGAGAGGAAGAATAAGGAATATAGACAATCTTAAAGGGTTACAGATGACTATTAAGGAGGGGATGAACTGTCCTGGAGACTGGACATAGGCTTATAAAAACATTCTTTTTGTAATTTGAATGAGCCTAGGAAACAGGCATTATGCAGGGAAAGCATATTCAGGTGGAGCTCCATGTCCCTTTCTTCCTTCCTTTCTTTTCTGGCACTGTGAATTAAACCCAGAGTCTACCTCTGGCTACACTCCCATCTGCCCCTCTCTTTATAAAAATTTGAAACAATGTTTCCCTAAATTAATGAAGTTCTTGCTAAATTGTTGAGGCTGGCCTCAAACCTGCAATCTTCCTGTTTTAGTCTCTCCGGTACTGGGATTACATTCCACTGTGTCAGGCAACAGGCTCTTTCTTCCTAAGAGAGAGATGATGATATTTTATCATAGAAATGTAAGCAGTGTGATTTCTATTACAGTTTAGTCTTTTTTTTTTCATCTTGTTTTCTGTGGTACTAAGGATCGAACACAGACACATTGTACCTCTGAGCTACACCACCAACCCTATTTTATTTTGAAGCAGATTCTTGCTAAATTACTGCACGTTGGCTTCAAACCTGTGATCCACTGGTCTCAATCTTCCAAATACTGGGGTTACAGACATGTACCACTATGCCTGGTGATGGTCTAAATTTTTGGGGGGGAGTGGGTACTGGGCTACAGTACCTGGCCTATTTTAGTTTTAATTTTGAAACAAGGTCTCACTAAACTGCTAAGGGCCTCACTAAATTGCTAAGTCAGGTCTCAAACCTACAATCCTTAGCCTTTCAAATACTGGGATTACAGTGGGAAAAAGAGAAACTCACCCCAAGGGCCCATGGGGTCCTTGGCTCTCATGGTTGATAGGTCAGGTCCCTCTCTTCCCCCATGGGAACCCGCAGCAGGGACAGGAGGCAGAACCCTGGAACCCGGAGCAGAGATGTCCTGAGACTCTAGGTGCCATGAGACTACAGATATTGTGAGAGAAATGGCTAGCCCCACACTAGAATCCTGCTACATAAATACCATCAGCTCCTCTTTGATCATGTGACTGCCAACCTACAGTGACTGCTAGCAGACTCTGCTAACCACATGGCTCTGCTGCTTGGTCATCAGTCCCTTCCCCCATAGTAGGCTGACCGCATCCAAAGGTGTCAGTTTGATTAAAGATGCCTGGTCTCACACAATAGCTTGGCTGGCGTTTGCTTCCTTCACGCCCTCCAACTCCATTTCAACATTACATTGGTGAAAAGAATTTCAGCGTGTGCAGGTCAGAGATAAAGACAGAGGTTTATTAAGTAAAAAGTGAGGATACATATTCAAGGGAAATGTGGGCCAACTTGAGAGTGTGAGAGGCCCCTGGGTCTTTGGGATCCATCCTTCATAGGGGTTTTGGGGAAAGGATGACTAGGGGCTTGTAACTGGATTGAGTGTCTGGACTTTCACCTCCTGGTGGTAGCTGGGTGGTGTATGACCTTGTCCCTCCTAATGTATCCTTTGTTTATTAAGCATCTCAGGAATCTCAGATGGGAAAAGCCATTGTGGTTAACGGTGTGGGCTTATAAGGTTTCTTCTTAAGACCAAACATATCTTGTAGGAGTTAGAGATTATGACCTTTCCAGATTTTTTAAACTATATTTTCCTTTCCTTCTCAATTCATCTCCTTTCTATATAATATTTTATTTCTACTATCCTACATCAACAGGAACTTGATGCTGCCTGGCTACAATCTGATCTTGTTGCATGTAGGAGTCCAGACAATTTCTCTCTTCCCTACAGGTGGGTGGCCAAAAGCAATAAAAGCTTAGAAAGAAGACCCTGATTCTCGGCCTGATTTAAGATCTTTAAATTTCTTTCTGACCAAATATTCATCATGCCTAAAACATCATAGTTTTGTAGTATTATTATCTGAGCCCCAACATTCACATTTTTTAAAAAATACAGTTTTTGAGCACCTACTTCATTCTAAGTACACTACTGTGAATTGATGATGCAAAGCTGAACACCACATGAATCTTGTCCTCATTGAGATCACAGTGTAAGTTGAAGTGTTAATTTTTAATCATTACATACAAGATGATAAGTTCTGGATAAAGATAGATGTGTACTTTCCAGTAGGTGTGGATCTGATTTGATGCCAGTATGCAAGTATTGCTAGGTTCCTTTCTCAAAAACAAGAACCCAACAACTAACACATGCAGAACAGGACAGAGCACTTGCTGGTTGTTTGCTCAATATAATCTGGTTCTTTGACCTATAGCTACATTATTCTGCAAAGGTATGAGGTAGGTAAGTTGGTAGGTAGGTAGGAAGTCAGTAGGAGTAAGTAGGATTTATTTACTGTTTCAGGTCAAACTACATTAACACTGAAATGAATGATCTTTTCCTTTGAACTAGAGTTTGATATAAAATTATGTTAAGTCCAGTTTGCTCAGGAGGCTGATTTTATGGCCAAACTTTCGGTTAGTTATTAGAAGTAACATTAATACATTTAATAGTTTATCACCAAGAAATTGCACTTAAATTTTTTCAGTTATCATCTCATTTTATCTTCAATCTTGTGATGACAAGGACTATTTTTAGAATTCATATTTATCAAGTGAGCCAAAAAAATATGACTTGCCAAAATTCACACATGCTGCTAGTGACAGGATTGATTTTCACTTGGAATCCAAAAGCTCCTTCCTCCAGACCACATTGCCTCGTTCAGAAAATGGAAGAGTGTGTGGTATTAGGGATTGAATCCAGAGGCATTCTACCCCTGAACAACATCCCAGCCTTATTTTATTTTGAAACAGGATCTTGCTAAATTATTGAATGCTGGCCTCAAACCTGGGATCCTTCAGTCTCAGTCTCTGAAGTACTGGTATCACAAACATGTGCCTGTATTAGCATTATGCTAATAGAAGGCTTCTAAGTACCCAAACTTGGCCCTATGAAACAAGCTCACTGATCAGGACGATCTTAGTCTGGTTGTGCTACCATATACGAGTTGGCTTATAAACAACAGAAATTTATTTCTCATAGTTTCGGAGGCTGAAAAGCTCGCATCCAAAATACACCAATGCCAACTATGGGAGCTCTTTATAATTTAATCACCTCCTGATGCTCCACCTCCTGATAACTTCGCCTTGGAGGGTGAGGATTTCAACCTAGAAATTTTGTGGGAACTCTAGCATTCAGACCACAGCTAATATACACATATATACATATATACATACATACACACACACACACACACACACACACACACACACACACACACACACATATATATATATATATATATATATATATATATATATATATATATATACACTTGTGGTACTGGGGTTCTTGGAAGCCCTTCTACCTCTGGGCTACACTCCCAGACCCATTTTATACTTTTTTAAATTTGGAAACAGGGTTTCCCAAGTGTGGGGATTACAAGTGTGTGCTACCATGCCCGGCAAAGATATACATATTTTAAACTATTCTTTATTGTAACAAAAGAGCCCTCGAAAAGCCTCCCTGAAACCTTTGCATACTTGGGTAGAATAAATACTTTCCTCTGATGGGACCATGGAGTCTTACTGGTGAGAGATGATTTTAGAGAATCTCAGTGTTGAGAATGCAGGTTTGGGGTGTGCAATACCAAGGGTTGTGCTGAGTGTGTAATAATAAGGATGACAGCTGAAAAAGTGAATATGGTTAAGCAAAATAGAAATGTGTTCATTTGAATAATATATTGTAACTTTTATCTGCCCATGTATAAAATTCTATTGCTCATTTTTCTGTTTAAAATAGATATGTCATTTCTTTCTCTTCGTCCTCTTCAATTTGCATATAAACAAACATTTATTTTTTTTTACCAGATATGCCATCAACAGAGCATATTTCCTCTTCAGAAGCTCACAATTTAGAAAAGGAAGCAAGAAAGCAGATAAGTAAACACATTCTACAAAACTGTACAATAAATACTAAGATAAAAATCACTGTGTGTGTATTTTGCACACAGGAGGGGGCTAAATTTAGTTGGGAGAACTTGTTTGTTAGTCAAACTAACATTGACTTCTTAATATCTCTCCCATATTTAGTGGCTATTTAATCTCTAATACCACCTTAAAATGTTTTTATAATTTATTATGTCTTTCCCATATCCAGTGCTATAGCCCTCATTGAGAGCTTTATCACCTCAACAAGTACTATTCCAGTACCATTCTAAATGATGTATTTAGCACAAGTTTCTTGAACCTCCTCTATTCTTTCTTGGGAATTTCTATCAGTGTAATCTCCCTAAAATGCTACTTTGTAGATTTTATGCCCATGTACAAAAAATTTTCAAAGGATTGTGATGACTTTTATTTTTATGACTTATGACCCACGGGCTTTCAGCTTGATACCTGAGATCCAATGATGATGTAGGTTTTCAACCTTATCTCATCTTTTTCCATATTGCCTTGTAACTATCCTGTGTAGGCAAATCCTACCATTCTCCAAAACCTGTTCAACCTGATACACCCTTCATAAACCTGGGCCTGACCACACTTGCCTAAGGTATTCAAGTGGTTGATGTGTCATCTCTAACAGTTCACAGTGTTACTTTTACCACTACCATGAGTTTTTCAGTGCCTCATGTTCATGTTCAATCATATGGAAAACTCATTTGAGTCAGAGAACTATTGCCATCTCTTGTAGACCTTAGAAGAGAAAGGTATACAAAAGGCATCATTCAATTTTTGTGGAATCTGATGTTGACATAAATGTGTTGCTGTTTGGACAAATTCTTGAACATCCTTAATTGGGTTATATATAAATATGGTACAGTGATATTGACATGAGTCATCTCATGTATATCTTTCCTCCTTTTTCACATTTTATTTTAATAACCATGCTTGAACATTTCACTGGGCTGCAGATATACTCTTCTTCCATTTCTTCATCTTTTCCTCCTACTAGAAAATTCTAGGGCGAGGAAACATCTCTTTCATTTTTAGTATTAGCCAGTACATATCCTTCCTTCATGTAATCCTCTCTTCTTGAAATTTTTTTTGTAGAAAAGTATTATGAAGAATAGTAGAAAGGAAGAAGTAGAAGGAATCATGTATGAAAACAGGTATAGCATATATGGCCATATGCTGGCCCATACCACTTCTCACTTTCACCCATGTGGAAGGCACAATCATTGCACCATTCTTTCACAAGAAGTTCAGATTTCCCTTAAAATTCCACTCCAAGGAATGATCCAGGCAGACGCTATCCATCAAAAGGAGGTGGCAAGATGAATAGCTCCTACCTACCATCCCCATTGTAGGCTGTTTATGGAGCATTGATCTCTCTTTGAGGAAATTTAGATGTATAGAAACTTGTACTTACACACATATATCCTTAGGATTAGTATAACTATTTATTTCATAAAAGTTTTCTGCCTTGTCAACAAATCCTCATAGAAGAGCTCTTTCTTCTTTGAAGCCTTTTTTTTAGTGCACTAGATGTATTGTTTGGCTTACAGAAATTTCTGGATATTGTATGACATAAAATGAGTTTTTATTTGTGTTTAAGGTTAAACACAATTCATAGAAACCAGAGTAAACAATCAGCAAATAACTAGGGTTAGAATTTGTGTGACATTCTTAAATATTTAGGCTCAAGTATTCAGTTTTAACAAAAGCTATACACAAAGCAGCTATACATTTCACAGCATAGATGCAGGAACAGTTAATATTGTTTTGCAGAGGCCTGTTTTTTTACATTTGCATAGTGCTTTATAGTTTACAAAGTGCTTTTATATTTATCATGTTACTAGTTCCAAACCTGCCTCTATCTAGGATGATGTACCACTCCATGACTGCTGACCTCCTGGGCCTGTCCCAGAAAGAAAACTATTGTGCCACTCTTTCCCATGCCCTGTTGTCCACAAATGGATTTTAGTGGGTTAGAGCAAACCAAACACAAATTCTGAAGACATAAAGGACAGATTGTAATTGACAAACCCTTTGTTTTCAAGTTATCCATGTGGATTTTCAGCAATAACACAAAACTCTCTTTGTCCTTGAAAAGCAGAAAGAATCTCTTAATTCACCAAGTATTTAAACCTACTGAATCATGATGGCTGGACTAATGCATGAATCCTGGCCTGGTACAAAGAAATTGCTATGAAAAACTTATTCTATATATGCTGCTAAATTTTCAAACCATGAATAGTACTTAGGTAAAGATTAAGAGGAATTAAAAACATTCAAAGATTTACTTTGTGAATAATTCAAATACTTGGGAAACTAAGACTACAAGGAAAACTATAAGGGCACAGGATTACAGTTAACTTGCAAGAGAGAAGTTGTCAGGATACTTTAATAGTGCATTTCAAGGCCATAGAATAATATTGGAAAGGAGGTGCCCAGGTAGCCTTTGAGAATAACAAATGTATTAAACAGAAGAAAAATACTTATGTTGGAAAGAAGGTAAGGCTTTGCTTGAATATGTCCCTTATTTAAAAATAAAACTCTGTACTTTCCTCTATATATATTACATGTAATAAAATGTTAAAAAGGGAAAAGACTGATTTTTATATGTTGTGGGATTTCTTTGTTATGGTCACAGAGCTAGATGGTAGAAATTCTGAGAGTGATCTCTGCCATTAGGTTGCTTTGACTAAATCCTAGAATCTCTACTTCCCATTTGGATGATCTTGGGTAAATGTCTCTTTGGTTTATAGTCTCTTTCTTATTTCTAAAATAGAATGATCTATTCTTCTGTTGATGGACATCTCAGCTGGTTCCATAGTTTGGTTATTGTGAATTGTACAACTATCAATATCTCAGCTGGTTCCATAGTTTGGTTATTGTGAATTGTACAACTATCAACATAGATATACATGTATTAGTTTGGTAGTTTGGTTTCCATTGTTTTGGGTAGATACCTAGGCCTCATAGGAAGTAAAGCAGAGTAGAAAGGGGCAAGTGACTGGATTAAAGCCACAGAGTAAGAAGTGGCAGTGAGGATTCAAACTTTCACAAGGCTGACCTTACAGTTCACTCTCTGAGTGTTATATCTGTGCCAGATGTTCCCCCTAATATGCAGAAGGTATGGAAAAAATGGGGCATAGAAAGGACTCCAGACACAGGAGGAGAAACCTTAGATGAGCAGATAAGGTGACCTAACTGAAGGAGATGGAAGAGGGTAAGAGGGAAACACCTCAATGAACATGATGTACTACACAAACTTATCAGAGTCAGTCACTGTGCTAAACATAGGAAGGAAGGGAGGGAGAGGGAATGGAGAGGGATCTGGGGAAGGGTTCAATGAGGGCTGTGTGCATATATGCCTCTACCACCCTAAACTTCATCAAGATGTATGATTATAATGCATCAGTAAAATATAAAATATGTAAAATGGAATAATTATCATATATGCCAACTTGTGTTGTCATGGGGGTCAGATATTATATTTTACTTTGGTTTTAAAAGGCAGAATCTGAAACTCTTAGTGGGATAAATAAGAGACATGCTACTTTTTATCATGAATAATAAGCAGCCATCTCAGGGTGATGTGGCGCTACATAGCTCTTGGTATCCAGGCCCTGTCTCATCTGGTTGCTCTAGTGTGTATGACTTAAGTATGTATTACTTCCCTAAATGACTTGTAGGGAAGTGACAATATTTCAGACACCTTGCTTCTGTACCAACTTCCTTCCATAAACTTCTCTTAAACATTTGCAAATGATTCATAAGTAAATTAATGTCTAGTTAAACGTTAACTAGCTTTTTAAGCAGTTGAAGTCTAGCTATTTGGTTGCTGCAAATTCTTAAACTTTTCTTTCTGGTTTCTAAAATATCCAGTCTCTTGGGATTGAATCTCTATTACTGAAATACTTCTCTGACCCCTGAAATCTGTTCCTGTGCCACTAAAGAAAAATCAACCTGTAAATAAAAACAGATTTGTAAATAAAGTTATAAGTGAAATTTGGCTAATTTTAATAGACACACTTTAGCTATTCCTTATAAGTAAAGCTTAAGGTGTGGTTAGATAAACTAATTTTGTTACATATGATAAAATTTGTACTGATTTATTTCAGTTCAGATATCCTCTATGTGTACTTCCAACTTCATGATTTAATATATTACATAAGACATATGCAAGTAAACATGCCTCTTTTCTGGCTAAAACATTATTTTAAAAGAAAAATTGAGCTTACTAATCTATTATTTTATTAGCCACTAACAGGTATATTATTTTCACATAAGATGAAAAGAGGAATTTATCACCTATAGGAATATTTGTTAAATTTTAGTATGCAATTTAAGACATTGACACAAGATTCACTACTGAAAAAATTATAAATCTTTAAGATATAAGGACCAACCACTTTTTTGTAGTCCTTACTATATTTAGATTATTTACAAATTTTGTTGGGAGAGGCACTCTTTTCATTTTAATTAATTGGTGGTTTAACGAACATATTTTGTGATAATTTTTTTTCTGGAATACTCTTGTTCAGGTGAAATATATAGTATCTAAATGCTAAAATTTTAATATTTTATATAAAGAACTATAAAGGTAAAGCCATATAGAAGTTCAACTATTTTTAAAATATCTTCTTCTAAAACTATTTGGATGTGGTGGATTATATATGCCTAAAATCTTAGTACTTGGGAGGCTGAGACAGGATGAGAGCAGATTCATGACCAGCCTCAGCAACTTAGTGATGCCCTGTTTTGAAACAAAAATTAAAATAGAGCCTGGGGTATAGCTCAGACTATGCCTGAGTTCAGTGGTGAGTACCACCAAAAAAAACAAAACCACAAACATAAACTAAACTATTTTCTAGACTCTTGGGAAAATTTGGACATGGGTTGCATATTATATGGTTTTATTTATGGATTATTGTGTTTTCTAGGGGTAATAAAGGCAGTGTCATTACATAGGAGAATGTTCTTTATTTTGGAGATATACGCTTAGGTATTTAGGTAGGAGTATGAGGTGGGAGAGAGAGAGGGTTAAAAAAAGAGCACATATGTCAAAATGTTAACTGGTGATGCTAGCAGAGTGCTTATTGTATTTTTTAAAAAGCTTTTTGTTGGAGAGATTTTTAATGTTTCACATCATTATGTTTTGGCTAAATAAGCAAAAAAGGTATATTATTCAATTAATTGTAATTGGGTAGCTGGAAAATCAGAAAGGCAGAAGTTTGATATTTCTAGTTGCTGTATCATCCCAGCTGACAGAGTATTGAATGCCAGTCTGGAGAAAGTCTGAGGTCAGAGATGTCTTCGGAAACCATGACTGCCAGGAAGGTGAAATGATACTGCGGAAGTTGATAGTAAAGAAGGACAGGACAGGACGGGAAGAGGAGAGAGACAAGGAGAGGGAGGATTTTACAGTGATAATGACAACAGTAGTCATTAATTCTTGTGTGTTGTGCCTCACCATTTTCCAGGCACATGTCCAAACACTTCACAACCCACCTAACCTTTGTCCTACCTTATGAGGAAATGGCCATTACCCTCTGGCCTCATAGGAAGTAAAGCAGAGTAGAAAGGGGCAAGTGACTGGATTAAAGCCACAGAGTAAGAAGTGGCAGTGAGGATTCAAACTTTCACAAGGCTGACCTTACAGTTCACTCTCTGAGTGTTATATCTGTGTCTTTGTGTGTGTGTGTGTGTGGTACTGGGGATTGGAACCCAGGGACATTCTACCTCCAAGCTATACCCCCAGTTTAATTTTCTTATTTTTTATTTTGAAATAGAGTCTCATTAAGTTGTACAGGGCCTTACTAAGTAGCTGAGGCTGTCCACGAACCACGGTCCTCATGTCTCAGCCTCCCAAGTACTGGGATTATAAGAGTGTGTCACCATACTCATTTTCTTTAAATTGTTTTTATTGGTGCATTGTAGCCATACATTTTTATGGGGTACAAGCTGGTAGAAGCATACATGGATAAACTATTCTATTTAGCCCTTCCCCAATTCTCAACCCATTCTCTCTCCGCTTTCTCCTTCTCATGTTTGTGATTGCTTAGTGATTGATTTTGATTATTTTCTCAACTCAACAGTTGATCCAAAAAGGCATTTTCATTAACTTAGGGGACATGGTGAATGTTCTGGCCATATATTTCTAACTGTTTGAAATAACAGGACAAAACTAGGATATTTTAGTGGTATATGTATGGCTCTACTATTTTGTACCCCATTAAGATGTATGACTACAATGCACCATTAAAAAAAAAAAACAAAAACGTTTATAGTCTGGAGTTAAAATGCTGTGAAATTGGTTCTCTCTCCTCTAGGTTATAGAACCTTGGGCAAGTTTCTTAGCACATTGGTGTTTCTCTAAAATGGCTGTAGATTAGGTTGTGCCTTTCTCAGTGTTTTCTTTTTCTTTGATATTTTTCTTAATGTTAAGGAAATCACTCTCTTAGACCAATGCTCAGTTCATAGAAGCTACACAGTAAATGATAGTTTCTATTAGTGCCATCAATTAAGAGACTGCCTCTGTCTCTGGTGTCTACTTCTCCATTCTGGGTAGAGCCTCAGGTACTTAATCCTTGAGCTCTATTTTAGGGTTGCTTGGCAAATTACGAGCATCATAAAACACTATGAATTGTCATTATTATTCTTACTCCTTGACTTGTAGATGAGGAAACAGGGTTAGAAATTTTCCCAGGGTCTTTGAGCAACAAATGATAGAACTGTGATTTGAACATAAGTCGGACTGTCTCTCAATACTAAACCCTTTCTATATTATCTGTCACTTGGAAAGTAAGTCAGGTATTTAATTTGAAGTTGTAGTGGGTGCATTTCTGTGATACTAAAAAATATGTCAGCCAGTGTTGAAATTGGTATCTGCTGAATTTGAATGCCTTAAGTTTTTCAGGCTTTCTCTGAAAAACTAAAAGCTAATAATGTTAATCAAACTAACATTAGGAAAACTAAAAGCTAGGGAAAACTAAAAGCTAATAATGTTAATCAAACTAACATTAAACTGTTTACTTTCTAAATAAAGATCAAAGCATATTTTGATAAGATAGTTTTTTCTCCTCTGTGATTTTTTTATTCTGTCTTTATATACTACAATGTTGTTATTGATATTATTGTTGAGAATCCACATCTGTCAGTAAAAATTAAACTTATTATGTATTTGTTATATGTCAAAATGAACCTTTTTTCTGGGCATGATGGCACATGCCTGTAATCCCTGTACTTCGGGAGGTTGAGACAGGAGGATCACAGGTTTGAGGCTAGCCTTAGCAACTTAGTGAGATATTCAGCAACTTAGCAAGACCATGTTTCAAAATTAAAAAATAAAAACTACAAAGGGCTGGGGGTGTAGTTCAAAAGTAGAATGTCTCTGAGTTCAATCTTTAGTACCAAGAAAAAAAAATGTGCCAGATTTGTAACATATATAATTTCATTTATTCCATATTAACAATTAATTTTTTAAGCATTTAAACATTGTTTGGGAGGATTAACCAACAATCCTGTCAAACTGTCGCTGTCATTTATTTTCCTGGGAAACATTTGGCATTTTCTGGAGAGAATTTTGGTGTTTACAAAGAGAGGATGTCCTGGTCCTTGTATTTTGTGAGTAGAGGTCATCCTACTGTATACAGGACAGATCCCTTAAAAAGTAATTAACTGCTATATAATATTTTTAGTGCCAAGGAGAGAAGCCACGGTATGAAGTATTAGGACCTCTGTATTATAGATGAAGAAGCCTCAGAAAGCTTAGGTAACTTTCCCAAGATATGTTATATAGGCTGTAAGTGACAGAACCAGGCTTGGAAAGGAGGTACATGCTCAAAGTACATTTTTCCCCATACAGAGGCAAAGACAATTTCAAGTCAGGGAAGGAGAAATTTAGTTCCCATATACCCAGACAACATAAGTATTTTAAAGGATGATGAAGTGAAAACATGACATTGTCAAGTGGAATATTTAGCAGAAGCTTGAAGCTTGACATTATTTTGAAGCTAATGCCTTTTATTTCTGATATAGAGAAATAAAAATGCAATGATGCTAGTAAGAGAAGAATCATTTTTTTTTCATTTATGGATGCCTGGATATATTGTAATGTTCTTTTCAGGTACAAGGAATTTATGGACTTAAAAGAAATTGGTGGAAAGGCTCTGTTAAAAGAACACCTGAAAGAGGAGGAGGTAAGTGTGTGTGTAATTTGTACACAAAGAAACAGAAGCACAGGGAACAGATAAGAAAGGACACAGACTAAATTTGGAAGTGAAATAAGAAGCTAAAGATAGACTCCAAGGAAGGGTTAGTGAATGGGCTGTAAGACAACGGAAGACCTTATTTGAACCTGCCAAAGGCCATTAATTAAAAGACAAGCAGAGATCTCAACAATTTCATTTGCCTGTGGCGGGGTTGTGCTGTTCACAGCTCCTCTAGTTGAGATGTATTCATGAAAAATAGTACTTTGTGGCTGCTATGATTATTATTTTTACTGTGCATATCCACTTTGGAGTGAATGCACCCCAACTGTTAGTAGTCTCTCTTCTGTAGGTTTTTTTCTTTAATAACTTTTATAGCTGGGCGTGATGGTGCACACTAGTAATCCCAGCATTCGGGAGGCTGAGACTGGAGAATCGTGGTTCGCAGACAGCCTCAGCTACTATTTAGTGAGGCCCTCTGTAACTTAGTGAGACTCTGTTTCAAAGAATAAAAAATAGGGCAGGGGGTGTAGCTCAGAGGTCTTATGCCCCTGGGTTCCATCCCCAGACCCATAAAAAATAATTTTTATATTGTGATTTTTAAAACTATTTTATTATTCAAGAAAATATTACTTAAATGATGTGCTTAATTTCTCTGTGTTGTAAAATATATTAAAAGTACTTTTTTGCTTCTTGGAAATATATTAAATTTATTTTCTAAAAATGTGATAATTTATTTAGGGTATATTATTAGAATAACCCAGAACTTTGAGGGAAACCATGTAAAGAGTAGAAGTAACTAAAATATGATATCTTGCACTACAGTTTACTTGCAAAATGAAATAATGGAGGAAATATGTCCCTGGGACTTCTAGAAAAGGGTGAGGTCACTGGAAAGTGAATTGTAGTAGATGAGTAATTGAAATGTGTTCCTCTTAGCCTGCTCAGCAGATCAGAGCTGCTTGAGAAGTTGTTTTCACTGACTGACTGTTGTCTGGGTTTAGAAAGAACCAAACGTGTCAGTAAAAGTGGCAGAAGCAAAATCATCCTGTAAAAGGAAAGTCAGAGGATTAAACACATTGTTGTGGCTGTTATGAATGATATGAGGACTTACTGACTGGTTCAATCCCTGAGTTGAAGTTTGATGTGACAGGGAGCTTTTTCTGCTCCCTGGGTGTAGATTTGCCATTGGCTGTTATAGATGGTGGTATTTGTAAAGTGCTGATCATGTTAAACCTTTTATTGCTTAAGAAACATGTGTGCACTATTGTCATGAAGTGATTTGGCCATGGTATTACATGGATTGGTGGCTCAACTACATCTTGACTTCAGATGTCTTATCTCCAAATTAGTTCTCTTGCTGCACACTGTGCTGCCTCTATAATGTGCCAGAGAAAAAACTGGTAGAAAGAGAGAAAGAGAGATGCAGGTCATGGTACTTGCTTGTTAGTGGGCTACAAAAATTAATCCATCTAGAATTCTGAATACTGAACATGTTAAGATGTAATTTCCAATGAACCTTGCTGCTGACAACATAGAAATATCCTGAAGTAAGAGACTAAACATTTACTGATAACTTGAGAGAGTGCAGACTGCTGGGAACTTAGGAGATGGGGAGATCTGCCTGGGTTGGATCACCTTGACATGGTGCCATCCCGTGAGTAAAGGGAGAGGCTGAGGATATTCCCAGCAGATACTGGGGCCTCTTGTGTTTCTGGAATATCCTGTTTTCTCTCTCTACATGGGTGTACCTTGCTCTGTCATTTTGTTTAATTTGAGAAGAAAGAAAATAAATGCAAAAGAATCATGACACCTAGGCCATCTGGGTTAATTCCCCCAGTGCACATGCCAAGACCCTTGATTCCACACATCTGGTTTTCATTTGTGGGGACATCTGTGTCACTGTGGAGTAGGAATCACGGCTGAGTAGGATTAGGAAGCCTATGGGATTTGTCCCATCATCAGTGGATCTGTTCTGTCTGTGCTTTAGAGGCTCCCATCTGTCAGGCTTCGTTTTGGGAATTCCCTTTGGTTGTCTGTGCGTGTTTCTTTTGTACTTGTTACTTGTCCTTTAAGACATGGGTAGCACTATGTCAATTCCTGCCTGTAGTAATTAGAGTAGTTTTGTAATTCCTTTCCAAAATCCTTCTTGGAATGGATTTTGGCTGAATGGGCCACTTAGAGCTATATGCTTCTGAAAGATGGTGTTGGACTCTAGCACAATCTGGCTGATGTATGTTTTGGAAAGTAAGGAAAGATGGCTGTTGACTGGTCTCTGAATTATGACATGATCTTGCAGTTGGAGTTATTCTTTGCAGTGGAGGAAATGGAAAGAAATTCCCTATGTGGGTCATATATGAAGTTGAATAATAAGAAGTCCAAAAGACCAAGGACCAAGTTGATGGTGTAGAGAAAAGCACAGCCTTCATTGTAAAAGAACAGCTAAGCTCCTGGAGGAAAAGTTGAGGAAGCTTTAATTAATTTAAATATGATGAGCCTTTCGACCTCAATTTCAACCCAGAGCTGGCTGGCCTGGAATCACCTCTGGCTCCACATTATTTGATACTCTTCTGCTCTCATAGGGCAATGGTCTGAGAGGATGGGGTGGCCACAGGTTCCCTGCCATCAGCACCACCAGGTTGTGACTCAGATTAGGAATAGCTTCCTTTTGTAAGATTCAAGAATGCACCCCATTTGGCCCCAAAACACTTGTCACCAGGGCAGGATGATTTCTGCTAAGACAATACCCAGCAACCTGAACCCAGGGACCAATCCAGGGGGACTGGCAGGATGCAGGGAAAATCCCTGGTTGCCACCCAGTAACCAGTGGCTCCCACTGGAAGGTCACGACTGGATGCCTTCAGAGGCTGGCATAAACCAGAGGTCAGAGGCAGCAGCCATGAAGACAATCAGAACAACCCCAGGGCCCTGCAGCAGCTCTACTTCAAAAATCAGAGAACATGTTTGCTTAAGGACAAGGATTAGCTGCCTCTATAGGAGTGTGACTCTGAAGACCTTTGTGCCCAGAACTCAAAGTCCCTGGGAACCTGGCTGGACCCCAAGGTCACAATGGAAGAGGGGTGGGGGGCCTCCCTCCTGCCCCTCCTTTTTCTGGTCTCACACATGTTGGACCACAGTGCTCTACCAGGGGACACTTTCAGGTGGCACCTGTGTTTTGCTGTAAGGCCAAGCCAGTGTGAGAGTCTCCCAGAATCCTCAGTGTGCCACCCCTGCCTTTGGGCTCTGCTGGATTCTGCAGAGTGAGGCTCAACCATGGGAGGGTGGTTTTAAAACAGCAAAAACTGGCACCTGTAAGCGCCCCTTATTCTTGAACTTTTTTTGAGTGTTGTGAGGACCCCTCCAAATGTTTACAGCAAATATATCATGCATACAGGAAATATGTGGATACATATCCAGAAGACCCTGAAAATCTTTTTATGGTTAATTTGACTTTCATTGGATAGAGCATTCTAGACATTAGGAAAAGCTTCAGCAGATGAACGTAGCATCAGGTATGAGCCCTCACAGCTGATAATGCCTTTCAGGTATCTAATATCTGGGGGGAGCAAAAACTTAACCCAGCACATGTTTTGTTAGCAAAGAGTTCCTCAAGAAAGCCTAAAAGAGCCAAGCATGGTGGCAAACACTTGTAATCCCAGAATTTTGGAGGCTGAGATGGGAGGATTGTGGCTTGCAGACAGTGTCATCTACTTAGTGATGCCCTTTGCAACTCAGTAAGACCCTGTTTCGAAATAAAGAATAAAAAATAGGGCTGGGGGTGTAGCTCAGAGGTAGAATACTTCTGGGTTCCATCCTTAGTACTGCAAAAAAAAACCAATACAAAATAAATAAAAAATAATGTAAAAAAGAAAAGTCTAAAAAGCCTTCATAAAAAAATCAGTGCATCTACTTTAAGTAAAAAGCCTTGTCAAAGCCTGGGCATAGTTGACAGTGGGAACCCAAATAAGGTTAATGACACCCCAGCAATGGTGAGAGTGACAAGCCTAGCTCCATGTGCAAACAGGGAGACAAAAATTATGACAGCTTTTTCTACATGCCATGTCATTGTGATCTCTCTTTGAGGGTGTGATTTGCTAAAAATTTAAATGCTCAAATAACCTTTCCATCCCCAAAGCACTGATTCCATTTGCAGATGCCACTGGAAAATGTGATCAGATTCCAGCTTTTGCTTGCCATCCAGGAAAAATAAACTGGGCCCATCTCACTAGAGGCCTACAAGAAAAAGAGTAAGGCCGAATAGACCTATGGGATCCCAAGAAAGATGGCAATGCTATCCCACCCAAAGTCTTATTTAAGGAGGGGTTTGCTGACACAATGATATGGCATGTACAAAAAGCTGTCTTAATTTTTGTCTTCCAGCATTTGGGAGGCTGAGACCAGAGATTCATGGTTTGTGGACAGCCTCAGCTACTTAGGCCCTTTGCAACTCAGTGAGACTCTGTTTCAAAAATAAAGATTAAAAAATAGTTCTGGGTGTAGCTTAGAGGTAGAATGCCCCTGGGTTCCATCTCCGGTACCACACACACACACAAATAAATTAATAAAAGAAGTGTACATTTTGTGCACCTGGGACACTCCGAAGACTAGAAGGCAGCCCACCATGAAAGGATACAACATGTGGGAATATGGCCTTTCAGTGATTAGCAAGTAGGTTTTACTCCAGTGTTCCAGGTCACAGGAAACTGCAGGCACTTGCTTGCATTGGCAGCCACCTTCTCAGGGTGGGTTGAAGCCTATTCTGCTAGAGCAGCCAAAGCTTTGTAAATACATAACTCACATTTCCTTAATGTTATCCCAAGCTGCAGGGTATCTTCCTTGATGCAGAATAAGAATAACAATGAATTGTCTTTTGTTTTGTTTTTGGCTTTTTTTTTATGGTACTAAGGATTGAACCTAGGAGGCTTCTACCTCAGAGCTATACCCCCAGATTTATTTTGTTTTGTTTTGTTTTTGTTTGAAACAGGGTCTACTAAGTTTCTGAGGTTGTCCTCAAACCTCAGATCTTCCTGTCTCAGCTTCCCAAGAACTAGGGCTGCAGGCATGCACTCCCGTGCCCAGCTATTGTCTTTATTGCAGAATGAACCAACAAGTGAGAAAAGCATTGGGCATCTAATGGAAGGTACACACATCCTGGAGGCCCCAGTGCACAGGAAAAATGGAGAAAGATGAAACATAGCTTAAAGACAGCAGTGGCTAAATTATGTCAAGAAATTCATTTGTAGTGGGATAAGGTGTTGCCATTTGCCCTCCTTTGGATACAAGTGGTTGGTAGAAGTGGGCTTAAATTGTGACTCTATCCAATAGTGTTCAGGAGATCTTTTTTGGTACCCCGGGGGCGTGGGGGAGGAAAGGTGGCTCTAGTGGAAGAGGCTAGATTAAAACAGTCAACAATAAATCAGCCAAATATTAATTGCTACCCATTAATATGCTTCTTCCAGGTCCCCACCAAGGTTGAACTCACTTCTCCATTCCTTCTTGAAAAAGCCTTGCAGGAGAGATGACAATAGCAGGTAAAACAAAAAACGAAACAAAACAAAACCTTACAATCTAAGGACTCCCTTCATCCCCTGTTTCTAGAAGAAATCAGTTTGGTAATATCATTGTCTGCTTTTTCATAGAAATGGGAGATAGATATTGGCTGAAGATAAAATTTTTCAGGTTCATTTCATGGTTTAAGTATGAGCATTGCTACTTTATCACCAAGTGACTTATTTTGAAACTGATGTATTTTTTCCTTCCTTTTTCCCTCTCCTCTTCTTTTTCCCCTTTCTAATTTTAAGGAAGCCTGATTAATGTTCCTTTTCTTGTAGGCTGGTTTATCATGTCCTGCAGTCACTAGTAACTGGTGTCTGTGGATCTGAGGAATGCTATCTCAAAGATACCACTCAGACATAAATTATGATTGCTGACTGGGCACACCTGGATATTAGCCCCAGAATTTCTCCTTTATAAAGTCCCTTTTACCCTGATGTAGAAATAGTCATTTTTAGACATTAGTCTCCTATTTTCCCAAATTACTATCAAATGTATAAACTCCTCCCCCCCTTTTTCCTAATTGTGGTGTTCTTGTTATTTGGATTGTCACTGGGGACTTACAATTAGTATATGTGAACAGTTAGAAAATTAAATGGTACTAAAATGTTTTCTCTATATCAATACCATTGTCTAGAAGTTGGCTTTATTTGTTCTAGTGGTTAGCTCCATATCTCCAGATAAATCACACACAAGGCTCTTTCATGACTTATCAGGATACTTTCTAGTGACGTTTTACTGTGAGTGATGAGGATTTACTTCACACTGCTCCTGTCATCACTTCTCAGATAATTTTCTACAAAAGAGTATATGGGAAGTCAATACGTCAGTGCTTGTAGACTGCAGAGTTCTTCATTGTGGCTCCCTCACTTGATTAATGGTCTGGCTGTGTAGAGAGTTCTAAAGTAGAAGACGGGCTTTCCAAAGGTATTGCTCTACTTACTATTTGGTGTTGCTAATACAATAAACAAAAAGAATTTTAATGCTTTCTGATTTAAATTTCTGTATATGCAGTCCTCTTTGTCCAGCCCTCTCTGGAGTGTTGACAATGTTTTAGCCCTTGGAGGTTTTTGTTTGATTGTTTGTCCTATGGTGGTACTGATGATTAACCCAGAGTCCTGTGCATGCTAAGCAAGTGCTCTACCACTGAGCTTTAACCTTTTATAAATTTTAATTTAATTTTATTTTTTGCAGTACTGGGGATGGAACCCAGGGGCATTCTACCTTGGAACTGCACCCCCAGCCCTACTATTTTTTTATTCTTTATTTTGAAAACGGGTCTCGCTGAGTTGCAAAGGGCCTAAGTAGCTGAGGCTGTTCTGTTTCGTGAACCACGATCCTCTGGTCTTAGCCTCCCAAATGCTGGAATTACAAGCATGAGCCACCATGTCCGGAGGAGTTTCACCCTTTTAAAGAATGTCTGCAATTCATCTTTCAAACTTCTGATCAATAATTTGACTTGAGAAATCATTCAATTAATTTTCAAAATAAATTTCCACTCTTGTTTTCTGTATTTTTCGAGTCTTTGTTTTTCCAGTGGTATATATATATTCTACTTTAGGACAGTATTTAGAGCTGTACTTGAAGTTCTCTTTTGCTCTCTTCATATTTCCTCTTTGTTTGGGGGTCACTTATTTTTGTCTGGTACCGTGGTCATTCCGTTGTGCTTCAGCCTTCACTCAGTTGTCGGCTGATCATTCATTGCCCACTTATAGTTGAGACTAAAAAAGTTATAAAGTCAATGGTATGCTCTGTATGTGACAGTGATTTGTGGTCTGCAGTTCTTATGTTATAATGGGAAGAAGGTGAGCCAGAGAGGCCTTTTCTTTTGCCAAGTACCAGAAGAAGAGGACTTTGCTCTCTGGCACCAATGTGCAATGGCCGAGAATGGGAGCTGCATGACAAGATTGGCTCTGATATTTCGCATACAAGCCCTCAATTCATACCCATTTTCAGTTCTGCTTCATCTTACATCTTATTTGTTTTTCTGCTATAGTATGTGATCTGAAGTATTTAAAAATATCTTCTGGGCAATTGTCTCTTAAATCTGTTGTAGTCCCCTTTGTTTTTATTTTAGTTATAACTTCACCTTATGGCTTTCTCAATTTCCATTTGTTGAAGTAGCATTTTGGTTTAATTATTATGTTTTTAGGTTTAGATAGTAGTTTACTATAGTCTTACTGAAATCCATGGAGAAATGTAAGATGAATAAATGGGAATAATCTGCCATGTTTTAAAACTAAAGTCTTATATAATTCTGGTTGAAGGTGTCAAGGGGTGAGTATAAGACCAAGCATAAGTTGGTCAAATATTCTATATATTCTCACCTATTTTAATTGCTTTAGATCTTTGTCCTTTTCACATTATCTGCAAAAAGAGGAGAGAAGGGCAAGAATACATATAAATACCATATTAAGTGACATGATACTGATAAAATTCATGGGTAATACCTTGTGTTTTTTCCCATTATTTCTCTCACTTAAATCCAATCACAACTATTTAAACACATCTAAGATTATAAAAATATTCTGTAATTCTGATTCTTTTGGTTATTAAGGCCTTTTATTTCTCTATGTAATTTATTAGAATTTTGTACATTGCTTCAAATGTGATAAGTAAGTTATATCACTGTGAAATATATGGAATAGAAGATTATTATAGATACTAGACTATACACAGCAGAAGGGGAATTGTGTAGACAAAAGTCTAAAGAGGGATATCTGGAGGTATCTCTGGAGGTAAGGGGAAAGTCTCAAGTCATCATGAGGAATTGGTGAGTTTGTAGAAGGCCCTTAAGTCTCTGTAGTCTTTTGTCTCCACAAGACACATAGTTGGAAAAGAAACCTGGACCAGACCTAGGGGAAGGCAAGTGTAAGTTAGAGTTTGTGGGGATAAAGTGCAATCCAAGTGGACAAACTTGAGCCCATGGGGGCATCAGAAAACTTTTTGATACTCAGGGCATCTAACCTTGACAGTGTGGTGGGGTGAACTGAAAATGAAGCCGGTACTTTCACATGTCATTGCACACCTGGTTCAGGACTCAGAGGCTTCAAAGGAAGGGATTTGGTGGGAGCTGGAGGAACTGTGGGCCTCCTTCTGCCCCTGGCCAGGAAAGTGAATGGACAGGTCATGGATAAGGTATGTTGACTCTCACAATGACTGGATTCCAGCCCCAACTTAATGAGAATAATGTTTGCAGACTCACTGTCACCTTCAAAATCTCACAAAAACTTCCAACCCTTACATGGAACCACTCTGGGAAGGCAATTCTTGAAAAATGGCTCCATTTTGCTAAGTTCAGAAAATGTAAATCTATACATACTCTAGGAGTGAGGTTAATGCAAAATAACTGAAATGAGAACTCTTACCTCTTTTAGAATGTGTAAAGGCATGGGTCATAATTATTCCATAACTGTGTATTTACTGAGCACTTCTGTTACTCATCACTCTTCTGGGAAAAAGGTAACCACAAATAAAGAACAGCTTGTCCTCAAAAAGCTGGGGAGATATAGAAAAAAAAACAGCAATAACAACAATAGAACTCTAGATAATGAACAGAGTCCATATATATCCCAGTGCTTGGCACAATTCATTGAATAGTTACTCTTAAAGTCTATTAAGTAGGCATTCCATACTCTTATGGAATTTACATTTTAGCTATCAATATGTATTTGTTAGATTAATGCATGATGAATGAGTATGAGTTTGTATGAGTACAAAATGAAGATGGACTTAGTGAGGACAGAATGGACTAGGGAAAGCATACTGGGTAGAGCTGAAGTTTGAAGGGTCAGTTGCAAGTAGATTAAAAAAGAGATGGTGTTGGGTGGAGATGGAGCATTTTAGACAAATACCCAGGTGAACGCATACAAACATAGGAAATTATGGGTTGATTGGAGAAGAGGAAAAGGGCAGAGGAAGCTGGTGAGGTAAGCATGAATGAGGTCATGAAGAGATCAGTATGCCATTGTTTATGAACACAATGGGAGTCACTGGAAGACTTTAAAATGCCAGTGACTCATTTGAATATGTACTTAAAGTTTCTTATTTGTGGTGCTGGACATAAAGTCCAAGTCCTTATACATGATAGACAAGTGCTCTAACATTAATCCAAATATTTCATTATTAAATTAAGACATGCCGTCAATTTATAGTTCATTTTTAAGTAAATTCCTTTAATTCCTTTAGTTAACTTGTATATAGTTGTCACCATAACTTCAAATGAAATGTTTGTGATTTAAAGTTAAATAAGTTTAACTTTATCAAGTTTAGATATTATCTATTTACTTCTTATAGTAAGATAAGAGCTGATCATTTATAGTTATTAGAACACTTTTATTTCTCTACTCAATATAGTTATATCTCTTTTTAAGTTGAATAACCAATAATCAATTAATAGAGTTAACTATCTTCCCATGATTGGACCCCAGGGAGGAGTATGGCCAAAGCTCTCAGTGTTTTGGGGATGTGTACATTTTGCATGCACACTCTTTCAATTCATCCCCATGTTTGCTGGACCATGTTTCACTCTCATCTTCCATCATAACTGAAAGTTTCTTTTTTGTTTGGTGGTACTGGGCTTCCTGGAAACCCTTGTACCTCCGGGATATACTCCCAGACCTATTTTATATTTTTATTTGGAAACAGGGTCTCTTAAGCCAGCAAGGCTGGCTTCGAACCAGCACGATCCTCCTGTCTCTGGCCTCCCAAGCATGGGGATTACAAGCATGCGCCACCATGCCCAGCTCTGAAAGTTTCTTTTTTAAATTTCCTAGAATCCTGGAGAGCTTCTTATTTAGAAACTTGGAGAGCCTTCTAATACAGAAATCACATTGTACATGGAAGCTTCTAGTGTCATTGCTTATTTAGATCACCATTCTCCCTTCTAGTTTCCATTTTCCAAAGTTTTGTTAAAACATTTCATCAGATTATGTCTCTTTTCCTGTCATTCATATAGTGATGGAATAATTTTTTTAAATTAAAATCACTTGCTGCTGGATGTGGTGATGTACGCTTGTAATCCCAGTGTTTGGGAAGCTGAGACAGGAGGATCTCACAGGTTTTAAGCCAGCCTCAGCTACTTAGTGAGGCTCTCAGCAACTTAGTGAGACTGTTTCCAAATAAAGTATAAAACTAGGTCTGAGAGGATAGCCTGGAGGTAGAAAAGCCCCTGGATTTCACCCCTAGTACCATATACCCCTCAAAAAAATATCACTTGCTTTCATTTTTCCTGGGGGGGGGAGAGAGAGAGAGAGAGAGAGAGAGAGAGAGAGAGAGAGAGAGAGAGAGAGAGAGAGAGGAGGAAAATGAATGAGAATATAACCATATTTTGGAAAGTTTATTCTAGAAGCACAGTGGAAAGTGGTTTGAAAGGAGATAAGAATGGGAACTTTTGTAGAAATCTAATTGATAAATAATTATAGCCTAAATTAAGATTATGCCATGGGAAATAAGGTGAAAAAAAGGGGATTTATTATAAAGCTGCTAATAAAGTGGAAGCCATGGACTGGGTTTCTTTTTGATTCTGTGGTGTAAGAGAAGACTAAAAGGTAATTCCCAAGTTTCTATATTCAGCAGTTGAAAAAATAATTTTATTCATTGGGGTAGAATATAAAGGAATAGAGTATTTGTAAAAATTTTATTTGAGAGATGAGTTTTGGGCATATTGATATTCCTGTTGGAAGTCCACGTGAAAAATTGGTGAGATGCTGAAGATGTTGACTAGCAAGTGTAATAGTAGAGTGCTACAGTTTTCTTCGGTTTTTATTGGTAAATTATAATTGTACATAACCATAAAATTCATTGTGACATAGTTGTATGTGTATATAACAGAATTTCATTAAATTCATCCCCAGTACCTCCCCTTTCCCACCCCTCTTTACTATGATTCCCCTTTTCTACTCTACTGGTCTCCTTTCTATTTTATAAGACCCTCTCCAACACACATACTTTCTCCTCTTTTTCTCTCTAGCTTTCACATATGGGAGAAAACATACAACCCATAATTCTCTGAGTCTGGTTTATGTCATTTAACATAATGCTCTTGGGTTCCACCCATTTTTCTTCAAATGAGATGATTTAATTTCTTCATGAAAATAAAAGTCCAGCATGCATACATACCACTTTATTTTTATTTAAAATGGTAAAAATACCATTTTATTTTTCCATTCATCTGTTGACAGGGACCTGGGTTTCTTCTGTAACTTGTCTGTTCTAAATTGTGCTGCTATGAACATGTACATGCATTCATATCTCTAGTAAGTGGAATTTAATTCTTTTGGATAAATACTAAGAAATGGAATATCTGGGTTACATAGTGTCTTGTTATGGTCAGATATAAAATGTCCCCCGAAGAGCTCAAGGTTGATATATTAAGTCATGAGGGTTTTAATCTCATCAGTAGATAATCCTAACAGCAGAGGCTAGTGAAGTGTGGCTAGAAAAGATGGGTTCCTGAAGCATGTGGCCTAGGGGGTGTGCTTGTGTCTCTGGATACCCTTGCTTGCTTGGTATCTCGCTTCCACCCTCCATGATGTGAAGCCAAAGCCTTGTGCTCTCCCTCTTTCCACTTTGCATCACCATGACCTAAAATCTGCAGTCCCAGCCACACATGGACTGGATCCCAAATCTCCAAGGAAGCAGTGAACAAATAAATCTCCTTTCCTTCAGATTGTGTGGTTAGTCATTCTTTTTGATTGTAGCAGTGAGAATGCTGACCAAGACAGGCTTCTTCTGTAGTCTTTGGAAGAACTTCCATACTGTTTTCCATAGTGGTGGTACTAATTTACAGTTCCATCAGCACTGTATAAGTGTTTCTTTTTCCAACATTTTTATCATAGAGTACTATTTTTGAAGTAAAAAAGTTCTGTTATTGATAAGATTCAGAAAATAGCAAATTCAAATCACTAGATTTTATTAAGTAACTGTGAATCTAGGACTTTAGGCCATTGGATAAATTATCCAAATGGACATTAGAGTTGCATAATATGATGATGATGATGATGATGATGATGGAAATTATAAAAGATTAAAACCAGGACCACCCATATTAAGATAGAATAATTTTGTGACTCAAGTTGCTTCAATGAATGATAGCTGTTGAATTTTATTTTTGGCTATAAAACCTCAGTTGGTTTTGAAGGAATGATCAATTTTGGTGTTTCATTCCTAACAGTGAAGTGTTTGTCATGTCCTAGATTGGGGTAATAGCATAATATCCTCCACAGACATTGAATGGACCAAAGAATATTTTTTTTGTGTGACTTGAGTTACTTCAGTGAGAGCTCCTTTACACTGTAGAAGTACTGTTTGAGAAAGGAGTAAAGAGGATGTAATTCTGAGGTTATAAGCAGTCATATTGCCTACTGCCTAACTGCCTGAAACACTATGAGAGAATCCTAAGGATGTTAATTCAATTAAAGGCAAATGGAGAAGGTGGCTGAAAGTTGGAAGTATATTATGACATTGCTCATATCTTTGAGAATACCTCTCTCTCTCTTGTCTGATGTAAATACAAAAATAATCTTATTTTTTTCTCAATTTAAATTTTTGTCTTCTGTTACTACCAAAAAACCCAAAAGACTATAAACTAATAAACTTATTCTTCCACCCCATCAATATGACCTTGAGTATAAAATTATGCATTATAAAAGGAAAAATAGCCTTCATTTGAGGTGTTATTGTTTGGATCTTAAATGCCACTCAAAGACTCATATGATAAAGGTTGATCCATAGCCTGTAGTGCTGTTGTGAGCTGCTGAAACCTTTAGAAAGTAGGGTCTCCTTGAAAGAATTTAAGTTACTGGGGACATGCCCTTGAAAGGTAATATTGGGTTCCTGGCTGCCATAAAATGAATAGCCTTCTTTTCCCTGTGCTCCCCACCACGATATGTTGTCTCCTTTTGGTCCAGAAGCAATAAGGCCAAATGATCATGGACTAAAACCTCTGAAACCATGAGCCAAAACAAACCTTTCCTTTCTGTAAGTTTATCATTTCAGTTTTTTTGTCAGAGCAATGGAAAGTTGACTAATACAAGAGGACTCTAGAGAGAGGGGCGGTGATTCTCCATGGAAAGTTGTTTCAGTTAGAGTAGGAGCTAAAGAAGATTTATTTACAATAAGGGTTTTAGAGGCCATGATAGAAATAATGGAAGAGTGAGGAGTATGAGGAAGGTGAAAGGGGAGGAAGTATTTAGTAGGGAGGGACACAATTGATATGAAAATATTTTGAAATGATTAAAGAGATGTATAAATAAGTAAGATGTATAAATAAATAAAAAAAATCACCAGTTACTATTTTATGACTATATATATATATAACTGTAATTTGTATTTTTTATAAAATGCTATGTATATAAGGCATCACAAATTTAAATTTATAGCAACAGAACTCAGAATCATGGTTACCAGGCACATTCAGGAGGGGAAACAGGAATTTATTTAACATGTATAGTTTTAGTTTTACAAGATGAAAAAGATTTACAGATCAGTCATGTAACATTGTGAATGTACTTAATTTCTGTATATACTTTAAAATGGATGAGATGAGGCATTTTTTGCTGGCTTCTTTCTTCAACCACAATTAAAAAAGACTTAATTAAACTAGAATTTTCCTAACACTATACACAATTAAAAAGTAGAAAATGCATTTAGAATTAAATAAAATGATTAATCTTACTAAAAAAACCAAAAATGCAAACATGATGTTTGTTACTGAATATTGAATGGTAGGTTTAGTTTCTGCCTAAGGGAGCTAAAATCCAAATTAGATTTGAAGACAGATCAAAGGCCAGGAAGGAGACTGGAGAGGAAATATCACCATTAATGGCTAGCTGATGCCTTAGCAAGAGAGTATAGAGCAGACAATTGAAAACAAAGAACTTAGATTTACTCTAGGATTTTAATGAAGGGGAAAGGAAGGAATGGTTTAAAAAATTAAAAAAAAAAAGCTCCTGGAAAGGGAATGATTGTATCTTTACTATAACTGTATGGTAGAGAGGCTTCCTCGAAAATTCCTAGAAGAAATTTTGTGGATGATGTGCTAGATGTGAAGGGGCCTTATTATTAATCTTGTTTAAGGCCAGAGAATATATATTCTTTGCTTATAGTATTAAACTACAAGACATTTTTAGGTTGTTTGATCTGAATCTCCTCCAAGAGGTTCATCTTTCTGTTTTACAAATAAAAGCTTCCAGAATCTTGACTTGCTTTGAACTGGCTTTGATTTCTTCAAGTTCACACAACTGAGGAATGGCACCATTAAACTCCAAATCTTTTGATGTTCTTCCTAGTATTTTGACCATATGTGAGTCTGGTTGTCTGCAATGTTATATGAAAAAAATTCACTGTGTTCTGTATCAGTTATCATTATCTTCATCATCATCATCATCGTCATCATCGTCGTCATCATTATCGTGGTCATTAACATCAGTATTGTAATCCTTATTATAAAAAGTTTTTAGCCAAAAGTATTTATTATAGGGGACATCACTAAAGCTGTAAATAGACATGGCCAAAATTAAATAATGACTTAATTTCCTATATCCTTGGATTTGAATAAGGCATAATAACAGGGAAGTGGCACTGAAAAAAATAATGAATGCAGAGTATCACTTCAAGAATTTATCCCAGCTGGGAGTGGTGGCACACACCTGTAATCCCAGGTCTTCAGAGGCTAATACAGGAAGATTATAGCTCAAGGCCAGTTTCAGAAACTTATTCTTCAACTAAGTGAGACCTTGTTTTAAAACAACAACAACAACAACAACAACAACAACAACAACAACATATCGAAAAGGTATAGTGGTGTAGCTCAGAAGTAGCTACACCACCAGATTAAACCCAGTGTTCAATACAAATACAAATAAATAAATCTATCTATCTCGACTGGGCAAAGGGGCAAGCACCTCTAACCCTTTTGACTAGGGAGGCCCAGGTAGAGGATAGAAAGTTGGAGTTCATCCTTGGCAATCTAGTAAAACCCTGTCTAAAAAAATGTGTGTGGGTAGCTAGAGGTGTACCTCAGTGATAAAGTGCCCTGGGTTCAATCCCCATTCAGTATAAAAAAAATCCCAGAAATTTTCAAAAATGTGTATCTGAATTTAATCAGCTCCAAATATCATGGTATTCTGTGTTATTTTGATTTGAGGAAAATAGGCTGTACATTACTGAATTATGATATTAGAAGTGGCATGAGACAGTTTGAATGATAATGTACTATTTCCAACCTAATGTTCACTCTATGAGCAGGAGGCCAGATAATTCTGCTCCTGCCTTCCTGACCTTCTCTCTTCCCTGACCCATCTAGACTTTTCTCTTGAGAACCCAAAGAGTTTGTATGGAAGTTGGAGGAGCAAACCCAGTGCAATTTCTTGTCTCTGAGTTAATATAATAAAGTGACCAAATAACTTGTCACTTAAATTGGAGCATGAAGTGAAATGGGGACACTGTGATAGCTGGCAAAAAGAACTGTCCTGGACATTAGAAAGTATGGTTACATGACAAGATGTAGCTTATTCATCTCAGAGCAAGGTGCATTCATTCATTCATCCATTCATTAATTCATTTATTCTGGATTGAAAGCAGCAATGCTGTACCATTGAGCTACATCCCAGCCTTTTTGTTTTTTGATTTTGAGGCAGGGTCTCATTCAAGTTGTCCAGGCTGGTCTTGAACTTGTGATTTTCTTGCTTTTCTTTTTCAAGTAGCTGGAATTACAGGTGTCTGCTCCTGTGTCAGTGATAGAAGCTTCTTAGATCAAGCCTAAGTTTAATCACCTATACAAATATGAGACACAAAGATGATGGTAAGGATTCTCATAGGCAGAATGTTCATGCATTTAGCACTGTGTCTCTGAGCTGAGTTGTGAGTATTCTAGGGCCACCATTGCTTCCCAGAGAGTTAAATAAAACTATAATGGATGTGATTAGCTAAGGGTTGTTAATCTTTGTTACAGGTGAACATTTAGGTGTTTATTAAATATTATGTTTCTTCACTGGAATTTGGAAAATATTTTGGAACATACTTAAGCATAAATAATCAAGGGAAATTTCTGACTCTGGAATAGATTTATACCAGAAAACCAGAAATTGGGGGAGGAGTACTCTCGGAGACTGAACCCAAAGGCATTCTACTTGTGAGCTATATACCCCTGGCCCTTAAATCTTTTTTTTTTTTAAATTTTGAAACAGTGTCTTAATAGGTTGCTGAGAGTCTAAGTTGTTGAAGCTGGTCTTGAACCATTAATTTTCTTGTCTCAGCCTCCTAGGTACTGGGATTATACACAAACATCACCATGCCAGGTTAGAAAATCTGCAGTTAATTGCTGAATTTGATGCTCATTTTATTTTCCAATAAATCAGATTAGCATCCTTCCTAAAAATCAGATTATGTCAGAATTATCATTGAAAATGATTATCCTAGAATTTATCTTTTGCCTTTGAAACTACAGATAGAATAAATTAGGTTTTGTTGATAATTTCTAAATTTAAATCTTCTTGAATAGGAAACAAAATGCTTTAAGTCGTTAACATTTTTAACCTGTTATGAATCCAGAAAAATTACAGCTTAGCCTTCAGTGCTTAATGTGATATTTTAATTTAGGGCCTTTATGGTTGGTATATGGAGGAGGAAGCCTTTCCAATTTTAGAAAGAAGTGCCATTTACTTTTGGCTTAAGTTTAGTTTGTAGGTGAGCCAAAAAGTTTGAAGAACAAAGGCTATTAGTAATTTAGTAAAATTATATTAACATCTTGCCAGTAACCTAAGCCCTTTGAAACAGAGCCCCAAATCAGAAATCTTTTGAAAAATACTTCTCAGGTTTTTACCTTTGGATTTGGGATTGAACTCAGGGACCTTCTTCCTCCAAGCTATACCCCAAGTCCTTTTTCAACTTTTCATTTTTTATTTTTAAACAGAATCTCACTAAATTGCTGAGGGTTTTGCTAAGTTGTTGAGGCTGGTGTCAAACCTGTGATATGTGTGTGTGTGTGTGTTTGTGTGTGTGTGTGTGTGTGTGTGTGTGTGTATAAAAACTTTGTTGTCTCTATGAATAAAAATTGTGAACAAAAACTAAAATGAAGGTAGAATAGCAGATAAATGATAAGACAGATCTAATATACATAGGCTTTTAGTGCAACATATCATTAATGGAGACTTTGGTATATCTAACGGAGAATAAGAATATAAGAATAAAAAAATCTAAGTTATACCCACTACCCACTGTTTAATAAGTGTAAGGTGTCATTTCTTTTAAAAACTTCATAAAAGATTAATATACATACATATATATATATATGTTTAAAATTTGTTGATATTTAAAGTGGTAGGCTTCATTTTTTAAGAAGATTCACTGACATTTTTCTGTACAGGTAGCAAAATTTTTATAATGTAGATTCTGTTAAAGATAATACAAGCTTTTTGTATATTCTAGATATTAGTCCTCAATTAGAGAAGTAGCTGACAAAGATCTTCTCCATTCTATAGGTTTTCTCTTGAGACTCTGATTGTTTCTTTTTCTGCACAGAAGCTTTTTAAACTTAATGTCATATTAATTCTAGTTTTAATTTCCTTAGCTTATTTTTTTAAAGGGGTTCTTTTTTTTTTTTTTTGTCTTTTTTGGAACCAGGGATCGAACCCAGAGCACCACACCTGCAAAGCAGGCGCTTTGCCACTGAGCTACATCCCGGCCACTAGTTTTAATTTCCTGAGCTTTTGGGTCTTATTGAGGAAGTCTATACCAGTACCTATATCTTGGAATATTGGCCATATAACCTCTTCTAGAATTACAAAGTTTCTGATCTAATTTCTAAGTCTTTTATTCATCTTGAGTTGACATTTGTGCAGATTGAGAGGTTGGAGGGTTAATTATATTCTTATGCAAATTGATAACCAGTTTTCTCAACACCATTTGCTGAAAAGATTGTCTTTTCTTGGCATATGCTTTAGACACTTTTGTCAACAATCAACTGTCTATAAATACGATTTCTAAATAAGATTTATTTCTAAATCTTCTATTCGGTTCCATTGGTCATGTGTCTGTATTTGTGCCAATAACATACTGTTTTTTATTATTATAGCTTTATAGTATAACATAAAATAAGGAAATGTGATATCTCCAGCATAGGTTTTGTGTGTGTGTGTATGTGTGTGTGTGTGTGTGTGTGTGTGTGTGGTACTGAGGATGGAACCCAGAAGCATTCTATCTCTGAGCTACACCCCCAGGCCTATTTTCTAGTCTTTATTTTGAAAGAAGGTCTCACTGAGTTGCAAAGGGCCTCAATAAGTAGTAGCTGAGGTTATCCACAAACCCGGATCCTCCTGTCTCAGCTTCTCAATTGCTGGGATTACAAGCATGTGTCACCACGCCTGGCTACCAGCATAGTTTTTATTGCTGAAAATTACTTTGGCTATTCTGTGACTTTTTTAATATATAAATTATTTATTTATTTATTTATTTATTTATTTATTTATTTATTTATTTATTTTTGGTGGTCCTGGGGTTCCTGGAAGCCCTTCTACCTCTGGGCTACATTCCCAGACCTATTTTTACATTTTTATTTGGAAACAGGGTCTCCTAAGCCAGCGCGCCTGGCTGGCATCGAACCTGCGCGATTCTCCTGTCTCTGCCTCCCAAGCACGGGGATTACAAGCGTGCGCCACCGCACCTGGCAATATATGAATTTAAGGACAGATTTTTTTTAGATCTGTGAAGAATGACATTGGTATTTTTATAGAGATTGCATTAAATCTAAGATAAATTTTGGTAGAATAGCCACTTAACATTAAAAAAGCATACACGCAAATAATCCAATTAAAACTGGGTATTTGAATAGAATAGACACTTCTCAAAAGAAGAAATATATGAAAAATATATGAAATTTATGAAATATATGAACATTGCTCAACATCATTAGCAATCAGAGGAATACAAATCAAAACAACACTGAAATTCCATTTAGCACCATTTAGAATGTCAATCATCAAGAATGCTGGTGAGGTAATTCTACTGCCGAGCTACCTCCTAGCCCTATTTCTTAAAATTTTTCTTTATGTATTTTTATTCTTTATTTATTTTATTATTTTTTTGCGGGTCTGGGGATGGAACTCAGGGGCATTTGACCTCCGAGCTACACCCCCTGCCCTATTTTTTATTCTTTATTTTGAAACCAGGTCTCAGTGAGTTGCAGAGGGCCTCAATAAGTAGCTGAGGCTGTCTGCGAACCACAATACTCCAGGTCTCAGCCTCCCGAATGCTGGGATTACAAGGGTGCGCCACCATGCCTGGCAAGCATTTGGAAATATTTTACCCCATTCTATCAGTAACTTTTAACTCTGTTTACATTGTCTTTGGATGTACAATTTTTTTTTTAGGAAGTTTGTTTATTCTGTTGTTTCCTGTTCCTTTAAAATCATATCCAAGAAATCACTGCCAATTTCAATGTTGTGAAGTGTTATGACCCAGGTTTTCTTCTAAAAGTTTATAGTCTTAAGATTTACATTTAGATCGTTTATCTATTTTGAGTTAATATTTGTATATGGTATTATGTAAGGGTCCAACTTTATTCTTTTTTCTTGTAATTATTATTTTTCAACAATATTTAGTGAAAGGATCATTATTTCCTTCACCAAATGTTCTTGGAAACCTTGTCAAAAATAACTTGACCATATATGGAAGAATTTATTTCTAGGCTTTTAATTTTTCTCCACTGGTTTATATATCTGCCTTTATAGCAGTACTACACTGTGTCAATTAATGTAGCTTTATAAGGTTTGAAATCAGAAAATGTACATCTTCTAGCTTTGTTCTTTTTCGAGATTGTTTTGGGTATTTAGAGTTTATATTTCATGTTAGGATAGATTTTTTTTCTGGAAAAAAATGTATGATAGTTTCACCTTAAAAAAAAAGAAAAAAATCCTCTGGTAAGAAAGAAAGCAAAAACAAATATTGAAATGTTATCTCTAAGTAATCAAATGTTTGATATCAGACAAATGAATATGTTATGTGAGATTATCATTGTTAATTTTGGATAAATTGCTATAAAATTAGATATCAACCACTAAGCCAAGCATGGGAAGTAGGGAGGGGGAGGGCATGGTGTGGAATAGGGGCTAACTGGGCGATGTGTACAAGTATGTCTACACAAGTTTTTTATCCCATTATGATGTATGAATACAGTGCACCAATAAAAAAATAAAAATAAATTTTAAAAAAGAATGCTGGTGAGGATGTGGGGTAATAGGAACCCTTATACCTGTTGGTGGGACTATAAACTAGTATTACCTCTGTGAAGATCAATGTGGAGGTTTCTCAGAGGACTTGGAATGGAATTGTCATATGATCCAACAATACTACTCTTGGGAATCTTTCCAAAGGAATTGAAATCAGAATATTATAAAAATATATGCATATACATGTTTTTAGCAGTATAGTTTACAATAGCCAAATTATGGAATCAGCCTATATATCCATCAGTAAACGAATGGATCACAAAACTAAGGTATATATGGAGTATGAAATCTTACTGATCCATAAAGAAGAGCAAAATTATGTCATTTGCGGAAAATAGATGAAACTTGAAAATATTAAGCTCAATGATAAATTATCAATACAATCTCAATTACATGTATAAGAAATGGGAGGGAGATGGGTTGGGCCTGGAGGAAAATATACTAGGTGTTGTGTCCATGTATATTCCCATCACTATATACCTTATTATAATATATAATTATGATGCACCAATAGAAGTATAAAAATGTGCATATTATGTGACGCATGAGTATAAAATACCTATCTTGATGAAATTTGCTCTCAGAACAGAATTTGGGGATTTAAATACTTGAGCCTTTGAGTTTGGTGAGAGTATGGAAAAGCACATATGGTTCTGTTTCCCTTGGCCCATATTCATAGGATTGTTTTCAGCTGCTGCTTGGCTTATTTGATGTGATACATCATGTCATGATGCATTATAGGCTTATAGAAGTGCTGTTTCAGCAACAAGTCCAAGTTAATTTTCTTGAAAAAGTGATGAAGGTGACCTGAGAATGCCTGTACGTGTTGGACCTGCTATAAGGCATCACTCTAACATTCTCCCTACTCTCACTAATCACAAGCAAGTTTGTAAAAACATTCATCTTTGGGACCATGGAAAAGTACAAGATAAAGTTGAAATAATTCCAGCCCAAGGCTAATGCTGTTAGGATTCTGAACTTTACACCAAATACATTCCAGTTGACCAACTTCTTTTTCTATCCAAATTATGAATGGATCATTGAGTTGTGATATAAAACTCTGAATCATTTTGTTAGTATGGAAATATGCTTTATTAATGTGCATTCTCTCCCTTTATTTCTTTTGGGAATATAAGACATTGGATCAGGGCTGCAGAGAGTCTAGTCAGTTTCATTGTCTCTGTTGATGTGAAGTGCCTCGTACAGGAATAATCTTTGGCTTTTTTTTTTTTTTGCCACTGAGATTTTAACAACAGATCTGCCTGGACAGAAGATTATGGTTAAAGAACATCATTTATCTATTTATCCATCTAGTCATTCATCTATCTCTATGATGGCACCTCTTTCCTTTTTTTTTTTTTAAGTTTTTCAGGTCCTGGAGACCTATGTGTAACATAAGCACCAGGCTGTAATCTCTGATGTGGAGATTGTGGTAATTCATTGACCTACCCAAGCTGTTCTTAGCAATTTTTTGTTATTCTTAGGTGACAAACCAGGTGCCATGAACCTTTTGTTTTTCCTGACTGATATTCTGACCATTATTTCTCTAACATCTTTAAGACACATAGAAGAGAAGAGACAATGATTTAACAAAAACAGTTTTTGATCATCTGAATTTTTTTTCAGTACTGGAGATGGAACCCAGGGGAATTCTACCTCTGAGCTACACCCCCAGCCCTAATTTATTTATTCTTTATTTTTTGAAACAAGTTTTCACTGAATTTCAAAGGGCCTCACTAAGTAGCTGAGCCTGTTTGCAAACAATGATTTTCCAGTCTCCACTTCCTGAATGCTGAGTTTGTTTCTTTGTTTGTTTGTTTGTTTATTTATTTATTTAATTACTTACTTATTTGGTGGTACTGGGGTTTCTGGAAGCCCTTTTACCTCCAGGCGACACTCCCAGACCTATTTTTATACTTTTTATTTGGAAACAGGGTCTCTTAAACCATCACAGCTGGCTTCGAACCTGTGCGATCCTCCAGTCTCCGCCTCCCAAATTTGGGGATTAGAAGCCTGCGCCACCACGCCCGGCTGAATGCTGGGATTATTATAAGTGTATTTCTGTCTGGCCTTGTTTTTTATTTTTTCACTGCCATTAGTTTCTTTCTTTTCTTTAGTTTTTTTTTTGTGTGTGTGTGTGTGATACTGGGGTTCCTGGAAACCCTTCTAACTCTGGGCTATACTCCCAGACCTATTTTTTATGTTTTTAAATTTGGAAACAGGGTCTCCTAAACCAGCATGGCTGCCTTCGAACCTGCGCCATCCTCCTCCTGTCTCTGCCTCCCAAGCTCAGGGATTATAAGCGTGTACCATCACACCTGGCCACTGCCATTAGTTTTTAATTTTTGGTTGTTTTCATCTTTGATTTTCTCTTGTTGTTATTGTTAGCTTTTGTTTTTTATGCATTTTTTTGCTCCCTTACCATTCCATTTACAAGCTTTCTCCCTCTATCCTGTCTACTCTCTTTTCCAAAAACTTTTTTCTCTTTATATATCTCCTTGTTTTATATTCAAGCTATTTCATATCTCTATCCCTAAATACTCTATAGTAACTACAAGAATCCTATTATATATTTACTATCTCTCATATCAAATAGATAATACCTTATTATACTTAAACTCTTACTCTAGTTAATCATATCATTTACTTTACCCTATTCTTGTATCCATCACCCCAGCTCCTCCATCCTCACCTAACCCTCACCATTGAAAACAACACTGCTTCCCCATGCATGAACTTGGTATCACCTCTAAATCCTTATGGCTAAGATTGGATCAGAGAGGTGATCCACAAGAAAAAACAACCAGACAATAAAGATAAATTAACCACAGCTGATAGAAGAAAACCCTCAAAAGACCAAATATCAAGGTTTAAAAAACACAAAGGTCACAAACTTTTCTGCCCATACCGCTGAGGTGCCTCTATTATAGTATTGTGATCAATTAGGGCCAGTTCAGTCTTTCAGTTTCATAACTCATACATTGAACAAATAGGATCTTTTATATGCTAGCATAATACCTAAATATTGAGATTATAGCAGGGTATTGGGATATAGAGCTTTCACAGCTTTTAGTGGAGAGACAAAACAAATAACTAGAAGAATAAGATAATCATACGTTTTGATGATTATTGTAAAGGAAATAACTAAAAGACAACACCTAAAAATAGTCACAAAGATGTCAGAGAAGACCTCAGAAAAGTCCAGGATTATAAGAAAGAATGGTTTCTACAGTGATACAGGAAATACTGGAAATAGTCTAGGAAGATGTAATAAATGTTACACTGGAAAAAGAGATCGTTTTTGGGCATGGGGGCAAGAGTAATTGACCTATCCAAAGACACACAATTAGCATTAAATGTTATAAATCTCATTCTTTGTGTACTGTCATCTAAATTCAAATTTTTTATGTACTATGATCTAACCCATTTGATAAAATATAAAAGGAATTCATTATTCATTGATCCCTTCATTTATTTAATATACTACATTGGCAATACAAATATCAGAATAGTAAAACCATGCCTTAGACATATAAAATATTATATATACATATATGGTTAGCTTTATTTTCATAAAAGTTTTTAATGTGATTTTCTCAATCTTAAGACACTTCCCAAAGAATAATATACAAAATGAAATATTTGGCATTAGATGAGTGAGTATTAAAAAGAGATGCTAAGATTTCCTAATTTCAAATAGGTCAGCAACTCTACATTTATAAGAGATTAATGCATAGATTTGACAATATACAAGATATTTTACTTTTCTTGGACAAGATAAACCAGAGGTAGACTTTTGATCTAACTTAGTCCAATCATATTGTTTTCTCCTGGAAATTTAGAATCAGAAACCTGGTAGAACAGGCCCCTTCGAATGGAAATGGAAGTTTAAACTGAAAGATTCGGTAGAGTAGGGTCAGAACCATTCCATGGCAAAGCAACAAGTTAGCTAAAATTTTGGGAACAGCAGAGAAAATGTAGAAAGTAGAGAAAACCAACTTTGATATGTTTGTGAGCAAATATTTTTAAATGATAAATTCATATATAACATTACCAAATAGAATATATTCTATCCTCCTTGATAGACTTGTTAATAATGTCTGTACACCTATGGTTTATTATGGCCATAAGTTGGCAAGATATCATATAAATGAATTTAATTATTATCATATATATCTGAGTATTCTGCTGGTAGGCTTTAGATGCTTTGATGACTTATATAGTTACGACATGTAAGTGTGTTTATTCTACAAATTGATTCCATATGTTTCAGCAAATTTGCCAGTTACCTTGTTATAATTAAAACGTTCATTTTACAGTGATAATATTAAATGAGGCAATCCGTCTTATGTCACTGTAGTTTTTTGAAAAAATATATTGATATATTTCAACTGGAGAAACTTTGCTCTTATAAATCCATGGAAATAGAAAGCATCAATAACTCAGATATGCAGCAAAAATTGAACATATTATCTTTAAAATTGCATGTGAAAGCCAGGGGTGGTGGCACATGCTTGTAATCCCAGTGCTTGGGAGGCTGAGATAGGAGGATTTCACAGGTTCGAAGCTAGCCTCAGCTACTTAGTGAGGCTCTCAGAAATTTATCGAGACTCTGTTTCCAAATAGTTTAAAATAGGTCTGGGAGTGTAGCCCAGAGGTAGAAGTCCCTGGGTTCCATTCCCACACACACACACACACACACACACACAAAATTGCATGTGAAAAATTAATTCCACAGAAAGTAATATAAAATATACTGATTTTAAAATATTAACTCGCAAAGCATGGTGGTGCATGCTTGTAATCCCAGCACTTGGAAGGCTGAGACAGGACAATTTCAGGTTCACATCCAGCATAAGCTATTTATGAGGCCTAAAGTTTTTTTTCTGTCATTTTGTGCTATATGTGTTTATTTTATATATTCATGTTTATATTTAATACTTATGTTTTTATTTTATATTTATATTTTATATTTATTTTATAAAGTAATATTGTTATTTCTCCTTTGCCTAGCTGCTTATCTGGTGGTATTTGTTCCTTCTCTGGTTATTTCTTTTTTCTATTTTCTTAAATTTTTTAAGTTACCGCCTTGGTAGTCATAATTTCTTTTAGTTTCTGCTTGTATTGTAAGGTTTTTATTTATCTGTCAATTTTGAATAATAATTTCTGAATAGGGAAGTCTTGGTTGGAAATTGTCTTCTTTCAGGGCCTGGAGTACATCATTTCTGTTCCTCCTAGCTTTCATGACTTGTGTTTAGAAGTCTGGGGTGATTATAATTGTGTTGCTTCTGAATGCCACCTGTTCTTTTATTCTCAATGCATTTAAAATTCTTTTCTTGGCCTCTATGCTATTAATGTTGATTATTATGTGGTGTGGAGAAGTTCTTTTTTGGTCTTGTCTTACTGATGTTCTGAATGTCTCCTGTATATAGATATCCAACAGGTGTTTGGTTTTGGCTAATTCTGTGATAATGTTTCTCTGAAAAGGTTTTTAATGGCCTTATTTGTGCTTCTAGACCTTCTTCAATGCCTATTGTTCTTATGTTAGGTGATTTTATATTATTGCATATTTTTGGACGTTCTGTTCATGTTGTCATATCTTCTTCACTGTTGACTGTAGTCAACTATCTCTTCAAATCAGTCAGCTGTTTTGAATAAGCTGTCTTCCAAGAATGATACTTTCTTTTCTCTCTTTCTTTCTTTCTTTCTTTCTTTCTTTCTTTCTTTCTTTCTTTCTTTTCTTTCTTTCTTTTTTTTTTTTTTTTGCGGGTCTGGGGATGGAACCCAGGGGCATTTGACCTACAAGCTACACCTCCTGCCCTATTTTTTATTCTTTATTTTGAAACCAGGTCTCACTGAGTTGTGGAGGGCCTCACTAAGTAGCTGAGGTTGTCCCTGAACTGCGATCCTCCGGTCTCAGCCTCCTGAATGCTGGGATTACAAGCATGTGCCATCACACCTGGCTCTTTATTTACTATATTGTCTAATCTGCCAGAAATGGTTTCTATGGTCTTTAAGGTCTTTAATGGTCTTTAATTCATTTATTGTCTTATTTATTTCACTCAAAGCCTTATCTTGGTTCTTAATTAGGACCTTAATTTCTCTATTCATAATTTCTTTCATTTCCTGTACCCTTTCTCTAATTTAATGTCTGAGAACTTTGATCATGTTGAAAATCAAAATTCTGAATTCTTTTGACATATTCTGCAACTCAGTGTTGGTGAGCTCTCTTGTTGATGAATTGTGAGAGTATATTGTTTTCATTTTGTTTTTCATTCTCACATTTTCAGAATTCTCATATTTGTATTTCTGTTGTCTTGGCATCTTTTTCTTCTTTGTGTGTGAGTCTTATGTCAATTTGTTATCCCTTTTCAATAAGGCCTATGCTGGGGGTATATATTTGCCTCAATAAATCTGTCTAATATAATCATATCTCTAAGGTTATTCCCCAGAACCTTTTTAACAAGATATAGTTCTTCATTGGTGCAGGAACACAGGAATCTTTGCTTGGCTGAAGGCCACTGTGCTCTTTAGGCCCAATCTCAACAGAGGCAGAGACTGTGATTTTCCTTTTAAAGTCTGAGGCCTGCTGGTTTGGTTTTAATTCCACATAGACACCACTGCTTCTCTACCCATTGCAATCTACTGACATTATGCAGAGTGATGACCTCTGGACTGTTGACCCTAGGTCCCACCTACCTGAATGCTTCTAGGGACTGTTTGTTAATTGCCATTTTTGCTGTGTCTAACTGTAGCCCCTGCAGGAATGATGTGCAAACTCACAGAACTTAGGGTCTGTTTGTTGCCATGTAAATATCTGTAGCCATGCAGACTCCAACTGAAATGATTTATAGACTTATGGTCTTGACAAGTGCTTCTCAGGTCCCTGAGGTAAGTGACAAGTTCAGCCACGACTACAGGAATTCAATGGGTTGCTTGGATGGTTGGTAGATTCAGTGGTTTTGAAACAGCAAGTTGTAGCCAGTGGGTTCTGTATAGGAAAGTTTTTGCATTTATTGATCTAAGTTCAATTTCAGCCATAGGAGTTCACTTTGAGGTTTTGCCAGGAAGTCTGGAGAGTTACTGTCTTGAGAGATTCAAGTATGGAGAGAAGGCTGCAATTACTTTTGAAGATGGTTTTCTGCAATCACTGACTCAACAAGATACTGCTTCTTTTTTGTTGTTGGTTTCTGAGAGTCACCAGGTCCTGCTTTCCATTCACCAGATAAGATTGGTGGGGCTCTTTTCAGTTCTATGCTCTGTATGCTGAGTTCAATTACATCATGTTCCAACTGTCTTTTTTTTTTTTTTTTTCTGTTGAGTTCCGAATGCTTTTCTTTTCTTGTCAAAAAGCAGTCTTCCGAGTCATTGAGTTCCAAGTCTCTGAGCCACCAAAATGTTCTTTTTTCTTCTATTCTACCATCTTTAATTTCCTCAAAGCCACACTAATTTAAATATGCCAGCACCAGGCCTAGCACCTGTAATTCCAGTACCTCAAAGCTGAGACAGGAGGTCCAAGATGAGTCTCAGCAACTTAGCAGACCCTGTTTTAAAAAGGTTTAAAAGTGCTGGGAGTGTATCTTGAAGATAGAATGCCCCTAAATTAATTTCCCACTACAACAACAGCAAAATGCCTTTAGCCTGTCAGTCCGTCCTTCTACTTGTTTATCCCTCACTCATTCTTTACTGTATTTTCTCTCAACTTTGTCCTCCCTTACACAGCTAACCCTAACTCCTTCTTCCAAATTCCTATAGAAATATTGTGATCCAGCATTCACAGAATTTCTGCTGGTTGCCTATTTGCTAAATGTACAGTATATTTTTCAGCCCTTATATTTAATGATCTGTAGAACATCTGGAAATGCTACATCTGGGAAAATGTATATAATTGTTCTAGCTTACTTAAATGACAGTTGTAAAAACTTAAGAGCAGAGAGTCTAGGCATTCATCCTGATGACTTTTGGCAGTGTTTGCATGATAAATTAAAAAAAAATGTCATTTTGGCCTAGAATTCTTCACTGTGTATTTCACCATTTTTTAAGTGAGACAAATAAATGAAAATTAATAATATCAATAGCGAACTGTTTTCACTAAAAATATGACCCATGTTTTGCATTGACTACTGAGCCTCATTTACAAATTTTATGGTAACCAGTTTATTTTTAAAATATGTCAGTCATTCTAGAATTTTAAAATTATTTACTTAACTAGAGAAAAGGGATGTTAAGAATCCCAGGAAAGTTTGGCAGGAGTGACATCCTTCTCTTAGTATTGGTGACCTTATTAAGTGGGTGATGCTGATATATCTCCCTCTAATAACTCACACAATAAAGAATTGAAAGTTGCCTTCTGCTGCAGCTGTGATATATCAGCCAGCCAAGTATATTTCTACTAGAATAGGAAGAAACTGTCTTCTCTGTTTTCTTCCTCCAAGAAGAAGAAAATTGCTATCTTTAACCTTTAGCTTTGGCCATCCCAAAGCTCTTCCTGTTATACTCAATTATCTTTAAGTTTCACACCCATCTGGTACTTCTCAGTTTCAGGAATTAGGTCAGTGTTTAAATATAGAGGAACTCCTGATTTAACATCTTGAGAATTTTTGGAGCCACATCAAGCCTCATCTCCATGAACCTTTCTTACTAGTTTTTACTATACTACTTGAAATGTTTCAGTGCTTGGGTATTAAGTTTGTACTACATATCAAATGTCTGCTCATATATTGTCTTGTATTATTTTCTAGTTTTTCTCTTTTTTTTGAGTGCATTTCTTTGACTACTCAACTGGTCATTTCCAGGAAAAATTCCATTTAGACTAATGGTTGTGACTAATTTTGACTAATTTGTTGCCTTTTCTAAACCTCATTCTCATCATCTCTACAGTAGGAATACTATAGAGAAGTGTGGTGAAAATTGAATATGGCAGGCATTGACTATATATTGCCTTCCCTTCTTATCTTTGTTCTTTCTACTTTTCTCTCTTTTTGTTCCTCAAGGCTGAACCATTATTAGCAGATACTTCTTTTTATATCTCATTAAATGAATGAGTATTGCCACAGCGTATTAAATCTGACAATTGTTTTGCATGGTGACATTGAAAACTGTGTATGTTACTTGGGATGAATTGTGGCTCTTTTATGGTTCAGCTGACTGAGTATGTTATGTGACCTTTTAAGACAATACAATGAATTATTAATCCAAATTAGTGAGTGGTAGGCTAGAGACCTGGATTTATGCCCAGAGAGTGGTTCTGCCACATTATATACCTATGGTCACCTGGATCAAACAAGGGCTTTCTGTACACATGCTAAAGAACACTTCAAAATGTATGTTGACATTCTGTCCTTCCTTTGTTTCTCTATTATCCAATAATTTTGCTGCTTTATCTTTTTTATAAAAGATAGATTTTATGACAACATATGCCTAATAAAACATTACAGGGAAAACAAGCAAGATAAAGAGGCCAGTATGCCTTGTTAGATAAGTTTGTTAGGTGATAAATCTAAATAAAGCCTTCAATAAAATCTAGATGAGTGGAGCTATGTAACTATTTTTGGAAAGTCAAATTTTGTCTCCACTCATGTTTATAGGATATGAGATACCTAGTAAGGCAGGCCCTGTTCACATATGAAATTTGTCTTATCCTAGAGGTTCTGGATGATTCTAAGTATTCTCTTACACAACAAATACCTGCCACTCAACCACCAAAGGACTGTCCTCTGCATATATCTGATTTGAAAACTATAGTTCTGAAATTCTCAGTAGATTATATCGATAAGTAATGTTTATCTCTACTGCAGCCTGACTTTAGGACAAAGCTACTTACTTGATGAGAAAGTAAGCTGGGTGCAGTGTCACATACCTATAATCCTAGTACTTGGGATGCTGAGACAGGAGTATCGCATACCCCAGGAAAGCCTTAGCAACATAGTGAGAGCCTGTTTCAAAACAAAAAATAAAATGCTCTGGGAGTGTAGTTAGGAGGTAGAGCCATCCATGATTTCAATCCCTAGTTAAAAAAAAATAAATAATAAGATGAAAAAGCTGTATTAATCTTCTTAAATATGCCTAGGTAATCATATGTTGCTAATGTGTCAGTTTTGCAATATGTATATATATATATTTTTATCTAGTAAAGTAGGTAACAGGATATCTAAATTGTCCTTCATGGTGGTTGCTTGCCATGGAATTTAGTAACAGACCAGAGATTATTCTAGGAAGGCCATGGTAAAACCACACACTTGTGGGAAAATGCTTGTGCACATTGGCCTGTTTAGTGGATCACACTAGAAAGCTGTGATTGAGGACAAGTAGAGGTTCAGGTATAGGATTGGTAAGCTTCTGTAGAAAAGGAGGAAGTAGAATCATAGCAAGGAAGGGCTTAGTGGTGAGGGCCTTGGAGGAGAAACTAAAAGGAAAAACAGAAACAAGAGTGATTATACTCAATCATAGTTGCAGGAAGGGCCTGTCCCTGGCATCCCAGGAGCTTCAGCTGCTAGAAACTGGCAGATGGTGGGATACTGGTGTGGTGGGAAGGACACTTACCTGGAAGGCAGGAATTATGGTTTGATCTGGGCTCTGCATTAACCAACTATATGATTTTGGATAACCTTTTATTTTGAATGAGGCCTCTGTTTCTTCAGTTGCAAAACAATGAAATCAGACCATTTAAACTATCTGCTATACTGGTAACCTTCTACTATCTTAAGATGAGCTAATTCTTGCACTGTGTTCACTATTTAATAGCAATATTTTCAAATATTTTAAGTTGGAGAAATACTCACTGTTGTTTTCTGGATACTACTCAATTTTACTTTTGACTTTTGGTTTTGTATTTCCATATTGACTAGTACTAGTAACCACTTGACCTCTATCTCTACGTTTTCACAGATGAAGAGAGAACATCATTTAACATTATTTATAATTATGTGAAGAAATATACTACAAAACTTTAAAACCTACATGGTTGATAATTTGAATATGCTTAGTCAGAACACTATTAACAATTAAGAATTTTATGTGACCTTAATATTTTTAAAAAATCGATTAACTCATTCTTCTTACTGTTCATTATTTTAATTTTAATTTTAAATACTTTTATTGGTATAATATCATCTCACATATAATGTAGTTCAGACTAGTAACATATGCACACAGCACTTGATGAACTTTCCACTGGCTCCCTCCCTACTCCTCCCCTTCCGAATACATGGTATTGAGATTGGCATTTATAGTTTCTCACACACATACACACACACACACACACACACACATATATATATATATATATATAACATACATAATATATGCATTATTAATATATATGCATATTTGTTATATGTGTTATTTATATATAAATATATGTATTATTAGTGTACAATATATACATATATTCTCATATACCATCTATATAAGTTTGTCCTGTGCTAATTCTTTCGCTCTCTCCACTCTCTTCTCCTAGACCACCTCTCTTGCTTCATTGGGTTTTCTCTTTCATTATTTAAAGTACCTCTTATATTCTAACTACTTCCTAGCTTCTGCATTTGAGAGAAAACATATGACCTTCATATTCTGTTATATTTTTAGAACCTTACAACTCTTGTTTCACCAAAGTGTTGATGGAAAACAAGTGGCAAAATATGATACCAGGAAATTTCAATATAACCTCTTCTTTCTTTATTATGGTTATTAAATTGACTGTTCTTTCTTTTATTTAATTTTGTTAAACAAATATTACAGCTGGACATGGTGGCGCATGCTTGTAATCCCAGTACTTGGGTGGCTGAGACAGGAGGATCAAAGGTTCACAGCCAGCTTCAGCAACTTGTGAGGCCCTCCCCAACTTAGTGAGACCCTGTTTCAAAAAAATAATAATACAATAGGGCTGGGGATGTAGCTCTGAGGTAGAATTTCCCTGTGTTCATTCCCCAGTACTACAAAAAACAAACAAACAAAAAACCAAATATTACTCGTATTAAGAATTCACATGCAATGGCCTGGTTGCTCATATGATATGATTCAACACTAAAAACTGGCCTTAAACTAGCAAATTTAGAGCTCAAATATATTATTTAAATATGGAATTGAGTCAAAAGAGATCCAAACTACGTGTAGAAATCTATATGAAATGAGCATATGAAAGATGATAGAGGAAAATGTAGTATCCTAGATACAAGAAACTCTAGCAGCTAGGAATGCTGGATGGAGAAAAAGTACAGACTTCCTAATAGATAAAAATATTCAAAAGCATAGATAACTTCAACAGATTAAGAAAATTTATAAATCATCATCTTGTCAGAAATTTTGTAGAGCATTGAGAGAGAAAATGAAAAAAGGCATTGGTCCCCAAGAGTTTAAAAACCATTTAGTGAAATGCACAGGCCCTATAGAAGATATTTTCCCTGGCTGCACTCGTGAACATAAATATAGTTCAAGATTTCAACTGAAATCGAGCTCTACACAGGGAGCCAAGGAGAGTGGGTCAGAGTTCATTGGAGTTCAGTCCTCTTCTCTCTGTGGAATTAAGAAAGAAGAAATGGCAAGTGACCTGAAATTTAATGAGACAATGTGACAGTTTCAGTGAAAAAGTTCACCCAGTTCAGGCCGGAAAAAAACTGAAACAGGATTTTCTGCTGAAACAAGCACCATTTATAAACAAAAGATAGTTTAAAAAAAAAGTTAAAAAAAAGAAAAAGTAAGTATTCTAAGTAATACTAGGAAAACCAGATGTAGCCAGAAAATTGTGGCAATTCTTTGCCTGTTCTTGCTCAAGTTCTGGAAGTTGTGTGACAGCTTCGAGAAGGTGGCCTGGAGTTACTAGTGTGTGGGTTGGGGTGGGGGTGCTGAACTGCTGAGACCCTGCTCTATGCTTAGTCCAGGACTTTGCAGCCTGAAAGGCAAGGGAAGAAAGAGAGAGAGCAAGTAAGCTCAGGCAATATCTATCTTTAGGAACAGAAATGATGAGAAATGTTGATGTAAAATAACAACTTCATGAGAAATGGTTTATTCTGAGCCAAATATGAGTGACCATAGCTCATGAACACACTCAAGTTACCCTGATTAGCAAGTTTTACTTTTTTTTATATTTTTTGATATTGGGGATTGAACCTAGACGTGTTCTATCTCTTAGTCACACCCCCAGCCTGATTTTATGTTTTATTTTCAAACCGGGTTCCATCAAATTGCTGAGGGCCTCATTAAGTTTCTGAGGTTGTTCCTGAATTTACAATCTTCCTGTCCCAGCCTCCCAAGTACTGGTATTACAGGTGTGTAGCACTGTACCCATCCAACAGGATCTTTAGTATAGATACATTTTAAAGAGAACTTTAACTTTATGATAGGAACAATGACTTTGAATTTTTTTAATCAAGACTTCTTCCATATCAGAAAGGAGAGTTTTACATGTCTAGATAAGGTGGTTTGAATATGTTTAGGAGTTGTTGATTCAAGATTCAAAGGCAAAACATAACAAAAATTTTGACAGGTCATTTAATATTATAAAATTATATGCAAAACAAGTGTTAAAATAATCTTTCAGCATAATTTAAATGTTAGCTACAGTGAATAGAGGAGCTGGGATTTAAGATCTGGGATTTAAACCAGGTGGCTTAGCTCCCAAGGCCATATTCATTGCATTTACTGCTGTGATCCAAATGTTCCCCAAAGTCACACGTTGAAACGGCACCATCATTGCGGTGATACTGAGAGGTGGGGCCTTTTGAGAAGTGTTTAGTGCCTTATAAAAGCGCAGAGGGAAAGTGCTTTGCCATATCCTCATCCTGCCCTCTTTCCCCCTATGCCTTCTTCCATGTGAAGACACCATACACACCATCTGGAGAATGCAGCATAGGCAGGCTCTACTTTGAAAGTAGAGACTGGACTTTGGTGTGCTATATTTACCAGGTATCAGGACCTAATGGCATCTTGATCTTGGACTTCCAGCCTCCAGAACTAAGAGGAATAAATTTCTGTTCTTTATGCATTAACAGCCTCAGGTGTTTTGCTATAAAATTTAGGTGGTCTAAAATACTGATCAATCCATAAATATAAACATTCCTCAGATTCCTATCTTGGGTACTTTTTCCTCCTAGATCCTCATACTCTTCCTGGATAGTGTCATGCAGCCCAGTTCTTGTGAACATATGCTAATCACCTCCAAATCTGTCTCTATCAAATCCCTTTCATAAGCTTTAAGATTATATTTCCACATATGTGTCTTATTGCTTCTCATGGATATCTCAGAGGTTACTTAAACTTAACATATAATAATATGCACTCCTCATCATTGATCCCTTCCAAAATCCTTCTCTCAATTTATAGCTCTTTCTCTGCAACCCTGTAAGTTCTGTTTGTTAGCATTTCATTTCTTGTATTTGTACCATATATCAATTTATATTTCTGATGTTCATGATTTAAAATTTAGTAATGTGTATAGTTTGTATATTTTAAAACCACTTTTATTCTATTATGGAAAGATGATAAATAAATAAACTGGTAAATAAAGAATAAAAACTAAATGTTGTTTGTGGTAGACCGGGAGGGCACATTCTTGCAAATTTCTAGGATCTGTCCAGGAGATGGCGCCCACAGTGTATTTTTTCTTTTAGTTTTTTTTTATGCTAAGGGAAATGTCACACAAATTTTATTATACAGTCAATTCAAAGAAACATACTATTTTGTTTTGTTATCTTTCAGATAGTCCCCTAGGCTACTAAGTCTTTACCTAATGAATTTGTGTTCTACAAAATAGGTTTTAGGGGTGAGGTTGCCAGAAGAAAAAAAAATATGATGGCAGAAAATTTGTGATATGGGATAAGAGTAGCAACATCACCTCAGCCCTTGATACTAAAAAATTAAAAAAAGAATTTATAATTTTTTTAAAAAATAAAATAAATTCAAAATGAGAAGGGAAAATTCAGATTTGGAGAGAGAGATCATACTGAACATGTATCAAGAGTTATCTGAACAATAGAAAGATAGAACTATATTTTAAATGCAATAGCACACAGTAGTTTTAGAATTACAAGATGTGCGATCTTGGGTAAGATTTTTTCTGTCTCTGGGTGTTAGATTACTTTTCTTTAGAGTGACAAAGCTGAGCTAAGTGACCTAAAAAAAATTCCTTGATTGCCAAGCAGAAATACAAACTATAGGAAAAACAGTAATTCCATATTGAACTGGTAAATATAATATATATATATATATATAATATATATATTCTATAAGTTCTATAAAATATACATATATATCTATTTATCTTATAGGTTAACTTACAGGTACTTATATATAATTTGTTCACTGATGGATAGTAACTGAGTCACTGTTATCAATCCTGGCTGTATCTAAAGTGGACTGGGAAGAATTTTAAACTCTATCGGTGATGGCCCCACTCAAATCAATGAATCAGCCTCGGCGTCCCAGGTACCAGTTTTTGTTAGAAAGTGCTACAGGCAATGCCAGTATACAAAACAAGATTAAGAATTACTGATGTAGATACTTAAAAAGGTTATTATACCTAAAACCTTTGGCAGGAATAAACAATGTTCTTAATTCTAGAGAATGGCTTATGTATAATCTTGAAGAGGACAAAAATGCAAAAGGACAAATGAAAACATGAAAAAAGAGAGAATAATACAGAGAGAGAGAGAGAGAGAGAGAGAGAGAGAGAGAGAGAGAGAGAGATAGAGAGAGAGAGAGAAACATAGGAGAATAGAGGTCACATGGTAGGGAGACTGTCAAATCCGAATTGTCACTGCCTTTGAAAATGTTTCAAAAATGAAGGCAATATAAAAAGACAGACAAAAGAAAGAAAGTAAATAATGAATGAATGGATAAATAAATAAATTTCTTCTTTCTTTCAATTTCATTGTTGCCACTGGAAAATGAAAATAATGAAAACGGGAAATGTTGACAGTAAGTAAGTGATAACATAATTGTGTTTCTATAACTCAAATATTCATACCTGAATTTGGCAATAAATAACAAAAATACATGGGCAAATCAACTTTTTGAAGTTCAGAAGAAACTAGGCAAAAGCTGTCAAGAGTCTTCTCCTAATAGAATCACTCAAGCTGGTCTTAATTGCTCCAGCATAAAATTGTGATAAAGCTTGTACAACCTGTTACACCAGGGAAGTTCACTAGTGGCTCAGTGTCCAGGACAAAGGCCATGCCAGGATCCTGTCCCTGTCGTTTATGCTGCTATAACAAAATACTACAGACTGGGTAAAGTAAAAACAATGGAAGCTTATTGGGCTCACATTACTGCAGACTGGGAAGTCAAAGATGTAGGAGATGAAAGGATGGTGGAAAAGCAAGTAGCCATGAGACAGAGAGAAGAAAGTTGGGCCAAACTCCTGTTTTTTTTTTTTACTTATTTTTTTCTTTTTAGTATATTTTTATTGGTGCATTGTAGTCAAACATATTAATGGAATAAAAAACTTGTGGAGATATACACGCATACATCACCCAATTAGCCTTTATCCAATCTACATCCCATTCCCTCCCCCTCCCTCATTCTCATGCTTGATTTAGTAATTGACTGATATATTTAAGAACATCCTGTGCTTTAAAGTGTTTCCATCTTTCCCCCTTCCATCCCCTAGGTTACCTTAATCACTCCTCTATAGGGCCACTTCTTCAACTAGAGTTCCTCCTGGTACCCATTTCTCCCGAGTTCTTGCATATTAGGGAAAGTATCTGATTTCTTATTTTTCATGACATTTCCCTGTAGATGCCTTAATTTTGTTCTCCTTTATGGCTGGGTAAAATTCCATTGTGTACGTATCCCTAGTTTTGTAATCCACTCATCTGTTGTTGGGCATCTTGGCTGGTTCCTTAGTTTGGGAATGATGAATTGTGCATCTATGGACATAGATACTAGTGCATTGGTTTGGTAGTTTGGTATTAATTTTTGTGGATAGATAACCATAGGTAGTATCGGAGCCTGCCAAGTGGCAAGGCCAGGACCAGTGCCTATTGCACAGCAAAGAGCCAGTGGATCCCTGCAATTGTGTGCTCAGGAAACACTTGAAGCTGCACTGCCTCACACCATGTCTCAGCAGATCTCCAGATCCAAGCAACCTCTATTAAAAAATTGGGTGTGAGTGGATCATTTCATCAAAGTTTCTCACCTTCTGGCTGTCATGATTTCAGCAGATCAGAAATAGTGTGGAAAATAAAAGTAGGACTTCCAAGGAAGAGATAAGCTTTAATCAATCAGGTGTGGAAAAGTAGAAACTCTAAAATACATTATTGGTGGGATTGCAAATTAATGCAAACAGTTTGAAAAACAGCATGGAAGATTCTCAGAAGAATGAAAATGAGCCTACCATATGACCCAGCAATACCAAACTACCCCCCCCCTTTTTTTGGTGGTACTGGGGTTCCTGGAAACCCTTCTACCTCCAGGCTACACTCCCAGACACTCATTTTTTATTTTTTATTTGGAAACAGGGTCTCTTAAGCCAGCGAGGCTGGCTTCGAACCTGCGCAATTCCTCCTGTCTCCTCCTCCCAAGCACAGGGATTACAAGCGTATGCCACCACACCTGACGCTCCAAACCCCTTTTATTACAGACCTCTCTTTCAACAATGAGCACTATCTTGTGATGGCACATCAATCTATTTATGAGAGCAGGGGCCTTATGACTCAATCACTACTTATTAGCCCATCTCTCAAATAATAGGAGGCTCCACCTCCAAGTACTGCTCATAGTATATTAAGCTTCCAACACATGAACTTTGGGGACCATGTTCAAACTGTAGCATGCCATATGCCTAGAAATACCAAAATCCCAGGGGGAAAGCACACATGTAATATAAGCCACATTGTCATACAATAGTTTAGGCAGAGCAAACCTTTCTTCTTGTCAGAAAATGATGGGACTTCTCTAGAAATTCAAGTTTGTAGATGCCAAAAATAGGAACTATCTTACAAGCAGGCCTTTTTATCACAATTCAGATCTGCAATATTAACTAATTTTTGCTCAAAGGAAAAAAATGATGAGCACTCCAAGGCATACCTGATAGCTAAATTTGGGCATTTTGAGCCATAACAGTAATAGCTTATAAGTCAGCGAATAATAAAATACAATGAATTCTTGCTGACATAAATGCATAAGCAAATAAAAAGAAGAAAAGTTATTTCTTATGGTGCAATTCCAACTAAAACTTGAGAATTAATAATGGAAATTCAAAACCATCATTAGTAAATACCACAGTCAAAATTGATTAAAGCAAGAATTATAAATGTTAAAATGAATGGGCAAAGGCATGTAAAAATAGGATATTTACATATTCTAAAATCATCTCCCAAAGAGAGACTTTTCTATTACAAAAAAAAAATTATAATAGAGAAACCTGGCAGATACAATTTTAACCAATTATTTGAGGTTATCCTCATTAATATAGTAGGAAAAACCAACATCATGTACCTCTTAGTGATGCCCTGAGAACACAACAGAACTTTTGGAATATTCCCACCAAGAACCTGATTTCAGTCATGAGACACCATCTGAAAAAAAAAAACCAAATAGAAGAGTATTTAATAAAAAAAAAAGAAACCCAATATTTTTCAAAAGTTTCCATATCGCAAAATACAAAAGCCGATGAACTAATGTTTCAGTTAAGAGACACTAAAAACAAATAACTTTAAAATATATTTTCAATACTAGAAAATTGGGAAAATATGAATATTGACTATGGATTTATGATAGTATGTTAATTATCTTTCTCTTACTGTAACAAAATACCTGAGATAAATAAATATGAAAGAAGTTTTATTCTGGTTCACAGTTTTATAGGTTTTAGTCCATGATCAATTGGCCCCATTGTTTAAAGCCAGCGATACATATCATGATGGAAACACATGATGAAGAAAAATCACTCCTTTATGGCGGGAAAGCAAAATGAAAAAGAGAAAAGGGCTCATGTCCCACTCTCTCCTTCAAGAGAATACCTCCAGTGCCAGAAGACCTCCCACTAGGTCCCATCTTTACAGGTTCTACCCCCTCCTGATAATGCCAAGGAACTTGGCAAATTTTGGATAAAAGGTTTTAACTTCTAAAATTTTCATGAAAATCAATGAATTATATGACTATAACTAAATATTTCAAAAACATGCATTTGCTTTTGGGCAGAAAACAGATATTTTATGAAAGACTTAAATGTCAGTTCAAATAACTCTAGGCTGTTTCAAAGGCTGTTTTCAGTTGAGCATAGTTGTTCAAATTGTTCCAATTTATTTAAAAAAATCTAGTTAAAACAAGCCAATACAGCTCTGACAGGTATTATTTCCAGCCCTAAACAGAGTTAAAGTTGTTGACTTTAACAATAAATTGAGAAATCATGCTTCACTGTAAATTACTGATAAAAACAAAAGTAGGTACAGTTGTTTAGAGAACACTTTTGAAAAATCTATCAAGCAAAATATTTTCATTTTCAACTGGGATGATATTTGGATGACATAACACACAATTACCTGGAATTACTTTTGTTCTTCAAGTGTAAAGTTCTTTTGAATGACTGTTTCTAGCTGGAATTTATCAGCTCTGTCCTGACTTCTTTTCTGTCACAATTTATTTGTGGACATGGTTTCCTATAACTAGCAGCTAATAGTCACCTACCTCTTCCATCAGCTTTTTTCTTTAATTATAAAAAGTTACCATTACAGACAAACATTAGAAATTTATGAAATAGTGGTTTTAGTTATTCTTTAAATAATGATTCTGTTTACCTACTTAAATGGGCCTCTATATATAACCTCTAATATTTTTCTTTCTCTCATGATTTGTGCCTCAGTCATTACTATTTTAATCTACTTCATGTCTGACTTTTAGAGTTTAAAAAAATCGATTACTTTACTTTTTACTTTAGAATCTTTAAATTTTTTCTTCTTTTGTTTATGGTACTAGGAATGTAAGCCAGGGGCTTTCTACTTCTGAGCTTTACTAGCATCCCTGTTTTATTTTGAAACAGAGTTTCATTAGGTTGCCGAGAGTCTTCCTGAATTGCTGAGTCTGGCTTCAAACCTGCAATAATTCTGTCTCAGCCTCTCAAGTACTAGGATTATAGAAGTGCTTCACCATGTCTAGCTTCTGTCTTTAACTTGTGTTTCTCTTGTGTTTCTCTCTCTCTCTCTCTCTCTCTCTCTCTCTCTCTCTCTCTCTCTCTCTCTCTCCTCAAACCCTTGAACCATCCACTAGCATTTTGTTTGCTCTTTGGCTCCATAAGAAGGACTCTGATTTGATTTATTTCATTGGCTGTTTTAGAATTTCTTCAGATTTTTACAATTTATTTTTATGTTTATGTGGAACATATTAAAAATGGCATACATTCATGCTGTGCTTGGTTCCCTCTCCTCCCCCCTGCTTCCCCTTTCCTCTCTACAACAATGAATGTCCAGGTTGACCATGCTACATTCATACTTTTATTATACATATTCAGATGTAGCTCCTCCATTAATCAACCTCAGCCTTTTTCTTCTCCTACCTTTACATTCTAGCTTTGCTGGGGTTTCCCCTCCATTATCTGGAGTCCCTCTAGTATTCCTAATACTCCCTATTTTGACATATTAGAGAGAACATATGTCCCTTCTCTTTCTGTGCCTGGCTGATCACACTTAACATAATGTTCTCCAGGTCTTTCCATCTTCTTGCGAACGACATGATTTTCTTCTTCTTTATAACTGATCCACCATATGATCGGGCTATACCATATGCATACTCATGTTCATAGCAGCACAATTCGTAATAGCCAAAATATGGAACCAACCTGGGTCTCCATCAACAGTCGAATGGATTGCAAAATTATGGGAAATACACACAATGGAATTCTACTAAGCTATAAAGAAGAAAACTTTCTTCAGATTTTATAACTGCAGTTTCAAGTTTGTTTCTTGTAATCCAAGTTGGTATACCTGAGCTATGATGAGGAGAAGATTCTGAGAAGTAGGGTCATTATAAAACATAGATATCATATTGGAGAAAAGGAGATCTTTATTACTTTTGTGGGCTTCTTAACAGGGTAGCCTATGATTACCCAACCAATTTATAATGATGGTCTCAGTATTGCTCTATTGTATCTCACTAAACCAGTGGGTCTATAAAAAATAAGGAATTTCAAGGAAATATTGGGTGTTCTTTTTATGAGGGAAAATTCTGGGGCAGTCTCTTCAGAACTACATAAAATATAACCTCATTAATTCTCAAATGTGGGAAAGAAAGGCTCACTTTTGAGACTAAAATTCCAAAATGTGAACAGAAAAGATTTGTTACATTTCTGAATGGGAAAATCCAAAAATGTAACTATGTCAATGTCTTCAAATTCATATGCTCATTTAACATAATTCTAATAAAAATGTCAGTATATGATTAATATGTTAATTTTTATTTTTATTAACATATTAATCATATACTCCGTTGAAAAGAGAAGAATACAATTTAAATTATTTTTATTAAAGGTATAATTATATCTGTAAGTTACCAATTTTGATATGCCTTAGAGAAAAATTTATTAAATGGTATACACTATTACCACATATATACCCAGAGATCAAAGCATTGCTTGATTAAGGTACTGTTTTCCCATGCTCAGTATATTTAACAGTTTGGGCAGGTTATTGTCAGTGAAGCAATTAATTAGTTTGGTCAAAATACTGAAATATATTGATAGTACTATAATTAACTTTTATTTAATAAAGTGATTTCAAAACATTCACTTTCAGTATTTATTACATTTACTGAACACATGTTAGTACTGACTTGGAAAGGTTATTTGTGAAGGTTCATGTATATTCTTTATCCTTCTAAGAGTCATATCATCCATCATGTGAAGAGCAGTTTAAACTCATTTTTTTGTATCCTTCGATGTTGAGGCACACATGGTTCAGGAGATGCTGTGAATGATTACAGTGTGCACTGCATATTGGTTCAGCTTTGCAATTAATTCTGTCTTCAAGGGTTGATGCAGATCTGATGTTAACTTGGGGGATGTCTGAAATGTACTTAAGATATTAATTAGACATGATGAGTCCAACAGAGCTATTTGCCAACATAATATAGTTTATTCACTAGATAAATATTATTTATATTTTGGGAATTCACAGTGCCCAAAAGATGGGGGCACCCTACCTTCAGATCCACAGGGGTGAATACCAAGGTTGATTACAGGCAAAGTGAAGGCAAGAAAGACCTTATTAAGGTTTTTCTCAGGAAAGGGTCTGACCAGGTTAGGATTGGCTAGCATGAATATTCTTAGTAGACTTTGGAAAATAGGAGCTTTTGCTAGTTATCTGATGCAAATTATTTTTAGTAATTAGGACAAGTTGTTAGTATTTTACAAGTGTGTACAGACTCTAGATTGGTTAGCTTGCATATCAAAGGCATGCTTTAGAGAGATGTGTTTTGTATCTTTAGGAATTGGCTGGATTTGCACTAGTACAACAAATGCTGGCGAGGATGTGGAGAAGTGGGAACTCTAAAACATTGTTTGTGGAATTGCAAATTAGTGCAACCACTTTGGAAAACATTATGGAGGATCCTCAGAAGAATGGAAACAAATTTACCATTTGATCCAGCAATACCACTTCTGGATATCTATCCAAAAGAAAGAAAACCAAACTACCAAATTAATGCACGTGTATCTATGTTCATAGCTGCACAATTCACCATTGCCAAACTATAGAACCAGCCAAGATGTCCATCAACAGATGAATAAATTTCAAAACTGTGGGATATATACAAAATGGAATTCTACTCAGCCATAAAAACACACAATTACATCATTTTCAGGGAAATGGATGGAACGGGAGGACATTATGCTAAGTGAGATTAGTCAGTCACAAAAAGTAAGAAATCAGATGCTTTCCCTAATATGTGAAGGCTAAGGTGAAATGGGTCATAGGAGGAAGTCCAGGTGAAAAAGGAAACCCTATAGAGGAGCAAATAAGTCAACCTAATTGAGGGGATGGGAGGGGGGAAAAGGGAAACTCTCTAAAACACATGATGTACTTAGACAAACATATAGATATCAACCACTAAGCCAAGCATGGGAAGTAGGGCTGGGGGAGGGAATACGGTGGGGATTGGGCAGGGGCTGACTGGGCGATGTGTGCATGTATGTCTACACAATTTTTTTTAATCCTATCATGATATATGAATACAATGCACCAATAAATAAAAAAAGAAAAAAATTAGCTAGTCTTGATCTCAAGGCTTCAGATGTTAAAATATTAGATGCTAAAACTAGAAAACATGATTAATATGGTAATACAGTAGTCAGTTGGCAATCTTAGTTTCTTTTAACTCACATGCAGGAAAGAAAATTTATAAATAAATGGAATTTTTGAGAATTCCAGATTCCAAAAACCTTCATCAATTTATGAAAGCTTTGTTTTGTAGCAGCAGCAGTTCATTTAGTATATTCTTCTCCAAGCTTTCCTTTATTTATTTTTTATATTTTTTATTGGTGCATTATATTTATACATCTTAGTGATGTAAAAGATGGTAAGGGCATACATGCACACATCACCTGATTAGCCCTCATCCAATTCCCACGCCATTCCTTCTCCCTCCCTCTTTCTCATGTTTGGGCAAGTGAACTAAATAGACACTTCACAAAAGAGGAATTTCAAATAGCTAATAAATGTATGAAAAAATGTTCAACATCATTAGCAATCAGAGAGATGCAAATCCAAGCTTTCCTTTAAAGCTGGAAATATCCTGGCAAAATTAACTCATTATACAATACTACCTTGTTTGAATCAAATGATTGTATCTAGTTTTCTCTGAGAGTTTTCTCAAGTGTAGGGCCTTTCAAACATGGTTGATGGTGGAGAAAGATTCACCGTAGTAATGCCAAAGCTATGTTTGATTCTTTTATAATTCTGCAGAAAGTGAGCCTTCATTTTAGTAGTGGCCTTATGCTATGCCATTCATTCTATAGCTTACTTTTTACTTTCATGGTACACTATGTAATTGACATAGCAACTTCTTGGTACCAATCATACTTTATTCAGCTTCGTGTCCTTACTGCTTTCACAAAATGATTGACATACATGGGGTAGAAGAATGAATAAATGAAAACTATATATATATATATATATATATATATATATATATATATATATATATACCATACTCAGACATTTGGACTTTAGTACTCCTCTGAATAGTTTATAAGTCCTCCATCTTCTGCTGCTGTTTCTCATATGGAAATTCCTAGTTTGAATATTCCCATAGTTTAATAAGTCAGAGAGTAGAATAGTGTGACTGTCTTAGTATTTTTGAATGCCTGAATTCTAAAAACAATGATGTTATTGAGTCAGTTAACAATCATTTTTACAAAATGATGTGGACAATAAAGCAGTTAAAAATAATAATTTTGTGCCAGGTGTGGTGGCGCACGCTTGTAATCCCCGCTCTTGGGAGGCAGAGACAGGAGGATTGCGCAGGTTTGAAGCCAGTCACACTGGCTTAAGAGACCCTGTTTCCAAATAAAATATAAAAAATAGGTCTAGGAGTGTAGCCCGGAGGTAGAAGGGTTTCCAGGAACTCCAGTACCACAAAGAAAAAAATTTTAATGTATCAAATAAGAGCAATATTGTGCAAAAGAACAAAATTAGACATATGAACAAAGAAATAAGAACTGAAAATAATGCATTTAAATTTATATGTTAAACTTTATTGTCTTTATACCTTTTCATGATAATTACATGAAGTGTGTGCAGAATTAGATGTGTCATATTGAGGTTCAAATTAGGTTTTCAGTTTCCCATAATTCATAGACAAATAGAATCATACTCCTTAGAGGTTAAAATGTGAATGGCTAAGACCAGGAGGGGAGTGAGCAAGTTAAAGTTTAATATTTTTTCATGTATTTTCCTCTTATTTGCACTTTTGGTTTGTTTCTGGAATGTACACAAGGATTTCAGAAAAAATAAATAAAATAAATAAATAAAGAAAATAAATACAAGTATATAATACATAATTTATATATTAATATATAAATTATTATATAAAGTATATAATATAAAATGTAAAATGTGTAATGATAAAAATATGATTTATACTCAGTTTTAGTGAATTATGGGATTTATACACTTTTATTCTATTTTTACAACCTCAAATAATTTGTGGAACTGAATAACACCTTCTTCCTTTCTTTCTTTCTTTCTTTCTTTCTTTCTTTCTTTCTCTTAAGGGATAAATTCTTAAGTTTTATACTTGGTGTATTGGCCTTCCCCAAATTAGACTTATAGGGTAGGATCTATACAAAATTACATTGAAATATGATGGCATCTCAAACCACATGTGTTGATTTTCTTACACAGGTATTAGCCCAGTTTTTTTTTATTGTTGCATTGTAATCATACAACTTAATGAGGTACAAGATGGTAGATGCATACATGCACACATCACTCAGCCCTTACCCAATTCCCACCTTATTCTTTCATTTCCCTCTCCCTTCTTCTCAAGTTCAGCCTAGTAACTGATTTTAATTTGTTTGTGACTGTACATAATGTGCATTAGGGAATTTCCCTCTTCCCCTCTTTCAGCTCCCTCAGTTAGGTCACCTTCTTTACTCATCTAAAGATTCTCCTAAAACCCATTTTCTCCCTAGTGTCCACATATTAGGGAAAGCATCTGGATTTTTACTTTTAAGACTGACTAATCTCACTTAGCATATTGTTTTTCAGTTCCATCCATTTCCCGGTAAATGACATAATTTTGTTCTTCTTTATGGCTGAGTAAAATTCTATTGTGTACATATCTTATAGTTTTGTAATTCATTCATCTGTTGATGAACATCTTGACTGGTTCCATGGTTTGGAAATTGTGAATTTTGCAGCTATAAACATAGATATTCATGTATTAGTCTGATAGTTTGTTTTTCATTCTTTTGGGTAGATACTTGGAAGTGGTATTATTGCTTGATTGTATAGTAGGTTCATTCCCATTTTTCCGAGGATCCTGCATACAGTTTTCCAAAGTGGTTGCACTAATTTGCAATCCCACCAACAATGTATTAGAATTCCCACTTCTTCATACCCTCAACAGCATTTGTTGTTTGTATTTTGAGTGATTGCCATTCTAGTTGGAGTTAGGTGAAATCTCAGGGTAGTTTTGATTTGCATTTCTCTGATTGCTAATGCTGTTGGAACATTTTTTCATACATTTATTGGCCATTTGTATTTCTTGTTTTCTAAAGTATCTATTTTTTTCACTTGCCCTTTTTTGATTGGGTTATTTGTTTTCTTAGCAATGAGTTTCTTGAGTTCTCTGTATATTCTAGATATGAGTCCTCTATCACAGTAGTATTTGGCAAAAAATAATTCTCATTTCGTTGGCTCTCTGTTGAGGTTCTTGAGTTTCCTTTGCTGCACAGAAACTCTTCAACTTAATGCAATCTCATGTATTGATCTTTTTTAAAAATTTTTTTGTATTACCTGTGCCTATGTGTTGAAATATTGGAAGCCGGGTGTGGTGGCGCATGCTTGTAATCCCAGCACGTGAGAGGCTGAGACAGGAGGATCACACAGGTTCGAAGCCAGCCTCAGCTACTTAGTGAAGCTCTCAGCAACTTAGTGAGACCCAGTTGCCAAATAAAGTATAAAAGTAGATCTGGGAGTATAGCCCAGAGGTAGAAAAGCCTCTGGGTTCCACCCCCAGTACCACAAAAAAAAAAAAAAAGAAATATTGGACCTATGCCCTCTTCATATAGCTGCAAGGTCTCTTGCCTAATTTTCAGGTCTGATATTACTTTTAATATATTTTTGATCCTTTAATTTCAGCCTTTATTCTCTCTCCTATTCCCATTTTTCTTACGTTAGCTATTTAAAAATGGCCCAGATCTCTTCAATGTCCAATTCGTGCTTTAAAATTGTTTTTTCTTTTTCCTTTTTTGCAGCACTGGGAATTGAACTTATGTGCATTCTACTTCTGAGCTACATCTCCAGCCCTATTTTTATTCTTTATTTTATATTTATTTATTTATTTATTTAGGTGATACTGGGGATAGAACCCAGAGGCCTTCTACCTCCAGTCCATACTCCCAGACCTATTTTTATTTTTTATTCGGAAACAGGGTCTCTTAAGCCAGAGGAGGCTGGCTTCGAACCTGCATGATCCTCCTGTCTCAGCCTCCCAAGAGCGGGGATTACAAACGTGTGCCACCATATCTGGCTTTATTCTTTATTTTTGAAACAGGGTTTCACTAAATTGCAGAGTGCCTCACTAAGTAGCTAAGGCTGGCTGCAAACTTGTGATCCTCCTGTTTCAGCCAGCCAAGTACTGGGATTACAAGTGTGTGACACCATGTCTGGCCTGAATTATTTATTTCTTAAGTATATACTATGCATTTATTTTTGTAGTGGTCATCTTCTAAGAGTAGATTTTACTTTCCATGTGGTCTAGTCTACTATTTATGGTTTTATCCGCTATTAAATTTCTGATTGTTCTTCTTGCAAGAAACAACCCTGCAAATGTACAACTACAGAGCAGACTTGGCCTTTGTAGTCCTCCTGTGTCTTCATGAATTCTTTCAGTCATTTCATGTCTAATCACTTTAGTAGGTTCTTGAGTATGTTCCAAGCATTCTAATTTCCTCAGTAACCTATAGCAGTGATGTCAGCTTTCAGCCCCACTTTTGGGTCTCCTGGAATGATTGGGATCCTGGTCTGCTGTTTCTCTCTGTCAGTGTAGGAACCAAGTGCTGCTGGTACCTTTCTTGCTGCAGACTTGGGTCTCAAAGCTCTCCACTGAAACTTTCCCTGTGCCTCTCTCTATTCAAGTTATGGGTGTCACTGGGGCTGGACCCCATGTAACCACTGGCTCTGCACTTTCCACAGGCCCTGGGTATGTGTGTGTGTGTCTCTTTCTGCCTACACATGTGGCAGGTGTCCAGTGTAATCACAGGTGATCTCTAGAGGCCATAAGACACTGTGCCCTATGTACTATCGGCCTCTCTCTTCCTTCTCCTGTGTTTGGCTGCAGCTTCCAACCTAACCTCCACAGGCGTGGACCACAAAGTCTTAGACCCCATGAGTCCATTGTTTGCATTGTGAATCCCTGTGACTTTATTGGGCACTCTCCTGCTGGGGTGGGTAGTTAACTTATAGCTGAGGGCCTCTCTGGATCTTTGAAAGAAGAGGTGGGCTGAGCCATTGCTGCTGAAGGTTCTGGTCAGGTGGCCAGGCAGTTAGATCTCTATCAAACATGGAATGAGATGCTAACTGCTTATGATGCTTAAGATCTGCAGCTACTTACTTCACATCAAGTTGTTAGCTTCTTTGCTGGGGGTCTCTAGAGGCTGCATTGCTAGCAGTACCAACACAGCTTACGTGTTCTCTAATATCCTTCCCAGCATGAATATTCCATTTCTCTACTCTTTATTTGGTAGAGTAGTACCCTAACAAAGATTATACTTGCATAATTGTAAGAAAAAAGGTCCTCCCACCTATCATTGCCTGAAAGTGGGTTGTGCCCAATCAACCAGTCTTGTCTGACCTTTGGGGAAGTCACATGATTAGCCTTTGGAAGATTGCCTAGCTGTCTGTACAGATATGCATTGGTCCAGTCTCCTTCAGGAGAACTAACCAGACTGCTCAGAACTTGCCCCATTGGCTAGAATGTCTGGCACCTCTATCATACCAAAAGATCTCTGTTGTAGGCTATAAGGCAATAAGCACAGACACATGAGACTGCCATGAAAAGAGCCATCTGTATACTATGCTTCCATGGGTAGAGGGACTTCACCTTCCTCAAAGGGACTTGTGGCATCTCCTACTTCTGTGTGTTCTGAAAGAGCTGTTGCTTAGAAATGTATTGGCTCCAGCAGAGTATGCAGGTGTTCACACAAAGGGCTACTAGCTTGTATCTTGTCTATCACTGCTTAAAGTATTATCTTTGTCTTATCCAATCAGACAACTACCAAGAATCTTGTCTATCATTGCTTCAAGTATCATCATTGTCTTACCCAATCAGACAACTACCAAGAATTTAACAGAATACCCAGGTCCTTGAACTTTATTGTCTTTGACAGCCCACTCCTATTCCTGGAGAGTGACTCAGAGGCTGCATGCATCTGGTTCTAACTCTGTAAGAGAATCAGAGATTAGCATAATATCATAAATATAGTGGCATAACCATACAGCCTCAGGCTTCTGCCAATAGGCGAACTCCTGTGTCACTAGACCATGACACAAGATAGGACTATGCAGGTATCCTTGTCTAAATACCAAAAGGGTCCTTTGCCACCTTTCACAGGTGAAAGCAAATTGTTTTTGGCTTTCCAAGATGATATCAATGGAGAAAAACACATTAACCCAGTTCCTGTGGCAGCTGATCCATCAATTCCAAGATGTTGGGTACCACTGCATGCAAGGGTGGTGTCACTTTAGTTAGCTCCTGATAGACATGGTGATGTACTGGGAACCATCACATTTTCTCACTAGCCACACAGAAGAGTTAAATGGGATATGAGTTGGGCATATTATACTTGCTTCTTATAGCTTCAGTATCATTAATCAAATTTTCTCATACCCCCCCTGGTAACTTGTACTGTTATACATTTATAATCCTCATGGTTTATGTGAATTTTAAAAAATTGTGCTAAAGATGTTCTCTAGTAAAAGTCTTTACCACATGCACCTGTAGCCAGAATTCTCCGATAGTTGTCAGTACTGTCAATTCTCTATAACAGGTCCATTCTCAGGATATACTCAGTCATGGGGGGATAAATACATGTCACACTACTTATGAGGCAGATATCTGGCCCCTAAAGACACAGGGGCATGTCAAACTGCAATGAGATGGCCCCTTAAAACACTTGTGGAATTTTTATGTCTGGTAAATTTGTCTGGGTTGCTGAAGATAAAGATGCTATATGCTCCTGTATCATCTAGTGCCCAGATGCATTGAATATTGCAGGGGAACCAGTAAATAGTCAATTCCACATGTGATCTTAGGTCAGATGGTTCTCTCACTAACTGGGTACTTCGACCAAATTTAGTCTAGTTGTCCACTGACCATCACCACCATGGCAGTCCACAGCATGTACAGTTTACCAGCATTCTGACTCACTCCTGTGTCATCCAAGGGCCCCAATAACTGCTGCTCTGGCTTGAGAGCCCCTACTGGTGTCTTGAGCTGGCTCCTTGTGCTGCAGCTGGGCCCAGAATCGCAATTCTAAAGCTTTCCAGACTTCTTGTGCCTGGGAATGTACATTGATTCAATCTTCCGTACTGGTCCACACTGCCAGATTTGTGGTTACCAGAAACCACATCTGTGGCTGAGGGCCACATCTCCACTCTGGGGTTTTCCTCCTAGAGCTGTTCCTTCAGAGGAGTGCTGGGTGCACTCACCTCTTCCTGCTGACTCTGCCAAGTGTTAAAGGCCAGATGAGGTCAGCTATGGTTTCAGGGGAAGTTTTGGTGGTGAGATCCTCAGAAGAAAACACACAGAGTTATCATTAGGAGGCCACCAGCATATTTATTCCACAGACCTGTCTTTTGTACATGGTTCTGGGCAGCCAAAGTGAGCTGTGCAAGAGTATTGCATTTTGCTAGTTATACTTATTATACACATGTATATCTGCAAGGATGTGCAGGATCATGTCCTCACTGATGGCCTATATGTCCTCTGGGCCCCACAGTATCCGTTATGTCAAGATACAACTGCAAATATTTATAATCTTTAAAACAACATGCATCAGCTACTAAATTATAATTATCTACAATAAAAAATGGAGATGAATAGAGTATAAAACATTTTTATATTCTAGAAATCAGGATGCAAAAATTGAAAATGAGAAATGTCTTGGGTCTTTCTTTTGACAAGAAAATTATTTTAGTAAAATTGTCCTTATTTATCAATCATCTTCTGAAAATGTAGAGGAAAATATGTTTTACTTAGGAAAAAACTTCTACTAATCTAAGGTCAGACTGGTCATTGATTTCTAAGCTCTGACATGCCAGTTATTATTTTATTTCATTTTTTATTAAGCAGGTTCTGAATGAGAAATGTTTCTGAACTTATTTCCATCATTTAAAAACATGTTAGAACCCCGGCATGGTGGCGCATGCTCGTTCCAGCATTTGGGAGGCTGAGACTGGGGATTGCGGTTCACAGACAGCCTCAGCTACTTAGTGAGACCCTTTGCCGTTTGGTGAGAACCTGTTTCAAAATAAAGAATAGAATTTGGGCGTGGTGGCTCACGCTTATATCCCCGCACTTGGGAGGCAGAGACAGGAGGATCGCACAGGTTCTTAAGAGACCCTGTTTCCAAAAATATATATAAAAAAATAGGTCTGGGCATGTAACCTGGAGGTAGAAGGGCTTCCAGGAACCCCAGTACCACACACACAGACACACACACACACACACACACACGAAAATAGAACTGGGGGTATATCTCAGGGGTACAAAGCCTCTGGGTCCCATCCCCAGTACCACACAAAAAAAGAAACATGTTAGAATAAGCAGTCAAATAAGTGAAGGAAATGTAAAAGAAGAAATAATGAAATCAAGGAAGTAGAAAAATGAATTAGTAGAAAATAGGAGATGGGCGTGGTGGTGCACACTTGTAATCCCAGCGTTTGAGAGGCTGAGACTGGAGGATAGAGGTTCGCGGACAGCCTCAGCTACTTACTGAGGCCCTCTGCAACTCAGTGAGACTGGTTTCAAAATAAAGAATAAAAAAAATATGGGAGGGGGTGTAGCTCAGAGGTCAAATTCCCCTGAGTTCCATCCCCAGACCCCCCCACCAAAAAAAAAAAAAGAAAATAGGAATACATTATGCATCATAGCACCCTATACAGGAATGGACCATATATTACTTTATCACATTTAAACATATATGTACATATAAATATTATATTATAAATAACATATTATATATTATAGTTATATGTGTTTATAATTATATCATAATTATATATACTTATATATCATATATATTATATATTATATATAGCATATATGTATTAGTTTTGTTTTTTAATTTTTTTTATTTTTTGGTGGTACTGGGATCCTGAAAACCCTTCTACCTCCAGGATACACTCCCAGATCTATTTTATATTTTTTATTTGGAAACAGGGTCTCTTAAGCCAATGAGGCTAGTTTGGAACTTGTGTGATCCTCCTGTCTCTGCTCTGCCTCACAAGCAGGGGGATTACAAGCATGTGCCACCACGTCCGGCCTTTGTTTTTTTTAATTTTTTATATTAAGTTTTTCTCCCAAAATTTGTCTCAAGATTCATATTTCAATCAAGCATGGTGGTTCTAACAAGTCAGTACAGATTCTGATATATTGGAGGAGGTAAGAAGGAATGATGTGGAAATGTGTGTTTTTCATTACATCTTTAATATTTACTCATTTCACTTAAGTACAACATAGTTATCTAGATTTTGTGAGTCTACCTCCTACTTTTAACTCTCTTTTACACTTCAACTCTTTTTTTTTTTTTTAGGATGTCTTCACTTCCAAAGAGAGAACAAAGAAAGATGTTTACACATAAAAGTACAATTTTTATTTAATTTTATTTCTTCCCATAATTTTCAAGTTTTTAAAATGATGTCAGTTACTGTTTCCTTAAAATGCAAGTGCTACAGCAAGAGATAAACATACTCAGCTATTTTAGGTATGTGCATTCTTAAATTATCTGTGAAAGCCAGATGAGTGATGGAGACATTGGAATGCAAAAGCATGTGCTTGGATCCATTAGCTTTCCAATGCTCCTTCATAGCGTCTAGTCCTAAAAAAACAAACATCTTTTTGCTCCTGAAACTGGTTCAGAACAGAATAGAAAGAACAAGGCTTGCTGGTTGAAGCTGGAGGCCAGCGGATCATTTGCCTAACAAAGCAAGCTCCAGTCCACCTCTCCAAGGCGCTTTCATCTGAAAACTGGGTTTGGAAACAAGTAGAAATAAGCTCTCTCCAGTGGGAGTCATCATTTCCTGCTTCCAGATGGGCACAAAGAATAGAGACTCTTTTGTGTTTTACTGCTATTCACGTTTTTTTAGTCAGGTCTGAAATTGGAGGTGTGCTTAAATAATGAAGGCTTGTACACATTTCCCTTTCTCCAATGGGAGATTCAGATTCTTATTTTCCCAGAGCAATGTGAAACTGCGTTTTCAATTTAGCTCACTAAAAGCTAATGCAAAATAATATGAAGGCAAAGTCTTTCATAATGAAGCAGATAATTGGAAGAGTATGGTCTCTGCTGTCCCTTTGAAATCCCTTTATTTATTTTTTCTTGGCTTTTAAGAGCTATGGATTTCTCTTTTGAAAACAGAGGGTAGAGAGAGGAGAGCTCTTTAGCTGTCCAGATACTGTTAAAATCAGATATTTTGGTCTAATGTGATATCTAGTACACCACTTGTTCCCTCTCATTTTTGTGTAATTAATGAGGACATTGCATTATTTCACCTCTGTATACACTAAAATTTAGAATGCCCTGCCTATCATCAGCATGAACACATCTCTGTGGCGTGTGTGTGTGTGTGTGTGTGTGTGTGTGTGTGTGTGTGTGTGTTACCAGGGATTGAACTCAGGGGCATTCTACCTCTGAGCTATACTTTCAGCCCAACTTTATTTTTATGTTGAAACAGTGTCTTTTTTAAGTTACTGAGTGTCTCACTAAGTTGCTGAGACTTGTCTCAAATATATGTTCCTACTGTCTCATCCTCCCAAGTGCTGGGATTATATGATATGCTATCGTGCCTGGCTCTATGTTTTGTTTTAAGAATGACCAGTCTCTTTGAAAATGAAAAAAATTATACAAACTAAACTAATATAAAACCACAGCAAGTACTGCTTTTACCTCTATCTGGCCATGCCAGTAAAACTCTATTTACTGACCTGATTCATTATTTCAGTAAATCCTAGAAGTTATACCCATAAATGTACATTGTTCTTGCTCACAAGGGAATTTTGTTAAATATCCTTTCCTCAGTCACCTATTCTTATGTGGAACATGTCTTTGGATAAAGAGACAACAGCAGCATCCAACTACTAATGTTTGTACCAGTTCATCTCCTACAAGAAGTACTGTCTCACAGATATTTGCTGTCACACAGATATTCTGGGGTTGAGATACAATGCATTTCAGGATCTATAATTTTGTTAGTGACATTCATGAGTCCACCAAGAATTACAACTGGTTAGTAAGATGACTTGTGAGGAACTATTTTCTCATTTTCCAGCCAAAGTCCGCCAAGTGAACCTTTCAATACGCACTTCTGTAGCTAAATTTTCCGAGAATTTAAGTTTCTTCATCATAACACTCCTTTTTCACTTAGTAATGTGCATTTAAGTTTTTCTCTCTTTTCATGGCTTGATAAAACTCATTTCTTTATCACACTGAATAGTATTCCATTATCTAGTATCCACTATGGTTTATGAAACCATTTCCCTACTAAAGGACATCTAAGTTGCTTCTGAGTTTGGGCAATCATGGATAAAGTCAGTATCTTTATGCAGCTTTTTGTGTGGATGTGTTTTCAATTCCTTTGGGTAAGAGGATATAGTAAGAGTGTGTCAATTTTTGTAAGAAACTGTCAAACTGCCTTCATGATACCTGTGCCACTCTCATCCCCACTAGCAATGAATGAGAGTTCCTGCCTTCACATCTCAATGTTTGTGTTATAATTGTTCTGTATTTGAGCCCTTCTCACAGGTGTGCAGTGGCACTTCAATTGTTGGTTTTATTTGCATATCTCTGGCTACATAGGATGTGTGAAATATCTATTTTATGCTCGTTGTCTATGTATCTTCCCTAGTGGAGCATTTCTAAAGGTCCCTGGCTCACTTTTTAATAGGTTGTTAGTTTATTATTTTGAGTTATTTTTTATATTAGATGTGTCTTTTGCAAATATTTTCTCTCAATCTGAATTTTCTCTTAATCTGTAGCTTATTTTTGCATCCTCTAGGCATTCTTTTTTTAATATAATAATGTCATTTACAAAGTTTTCAAAAGTTTACCCAAGTCTAGTCCATTGATATTTCTTCCATAGATCTTTCTTTTGGTGTATCTAAAAGTCATTCCCATAACCAAGGTTATCTAGGTTTATTTCCCATGTTATCTTCTAAAATTTTTATATTTCTGAATTTTACATTTAGGTTTCTGGTTTATTTTAAGTTAATTTTTGTGAAGAGTGTAAGGACTGTTTCTAGATTATGATTATTATTATAATTATTATTTGCCTATAGATAAACCAGTTGTTCCTTCACCACTTGCTGACAAGACCACCTTTGCTCCACTGTATTGTCCTTGTTTCTTTGTCAAGGATCAGTTGGCTATATTTATGTGGCTTTATTCCTGGGCTTTTTATCCTGTTCCATAGATGTATTTGTCTATTCCTTCTTCAATACCATACTGTCTTGATTACTGCAGCTTTAGAATAAGTCTTCAAATCAGGCAGTTGTTCCTTTATTTTTATAAAAGTAATCATTAATTTGTAAAGCCAAACTCCTTGCAGTGAGGGTAACTTTAGCATGTATTCCCATTGTTGATATTTTTTAATCAAAGTAATGAATCTTAAATGATTTACAGAAAATAGAAAAGAAAAATAAAAATGAAAGAGAAAAGTAAGAAAGGAACAAACCTCCAACACAAAATATACATAACACATTTTTTTCAGTTTACTGTTATAGTAAATGTTACCAAGAAAATATCACTTTTGGTATTTTAAAGCAATATCACTTTGCAGAGATGTGGCCTTATAGAAAGCAAAGAACGATGATGTTCACTGGAATGGTAGACTTGAGGGTGTTTCTGTTTTTAACTTTTGCTCAGTCCCCTGGGACTCTTCAGACAGCAATGCGGTGTGCTTTAAGACTATTAAGTTAGCCACAGATGGCATGTTCACTTTCCCAAGCAAAGATTTGCAACTGATTCAAATAAATACCACTTATACTAATAAGAGCTGCTAAGCTGATGTCTTGGCGATGGAGTTTTTGCTAATATTTGTGGTGGCCAGAGTCCTCTTTTCCTCATTATTCCCCTACAAAGCATTTCACTTTTTATCTGTTAGAAGGCCTGTAACTAAGTAGTTGTTACTAGAAACAGAAATTTGCTCAGATTACATTAATCAAGGAGGATTTGAGAGGGAAAAGAACCCAGGGACTTTTATGAGATCCAACTTTATGCTTAGCTGCACTTTACAGAAGCTGGAAAGGAAGTAGTCATATTTCTCTCTGTGTTTCTCTGTCTCTTACACACACACACACACACACACACTCACTCTCTCTCTCTCTCTCTCTCTCTCTCTCTCTCTCTCTCTCTCTCTCTCTCTCTCTCTCATACACCCTTCATTGCAGATGTACAACTGTTTCATCCTTTTCATTTTGTAGGTTGGTTCCTTACACTCAAGCCCCAAGTCCATCTGGTCTTTTAGTTCAAATTTTCCTATCAGCTAATGCTCCAGGGCTCTATTTTTATATTCTAAGAAGAGAGAATTATTTTGGCCCTGGAGCTGATATCCATGCTGAGTTCAGAGCTCTTGAGTCTGTAGCAGAAAAGCAGTCTGAGCTCTGGCACAGAGGACCAGCTGTGAGGTCTTGGGACATAGCTTTTCATCTCCCTGGGCTGTAGTTCCAGGACTGAGGCATGGGGAAAGGCGGCAAAGTTTTTGGGAAAAGGTCTGGACCAGATGGAGCTGGGTAGGAGCAGGTGGGGACCACAGAGGTGATTCTCCATCTCTTTCCCTGCTCAGAGCTTTTTGGGAGCTTCATTTTTAGCATCACTTCAGAGACTCTCCCAGATACACAAGAGAAATAATTTTAATCTCGTATGTGTACTTCCTCCCCACTGTCTGCCCTTTTTTGCCACACTGAATTTGTTTCTTCTTTCTCTTTTTTTGCCCTTTAGACAACAGGCTTAGGAGTGCCAAAGAGAGAACTCGATGTGTGCATCAGAGACTGTCAAGCAAGTCTGAAGAGCAGAGGGCTGTGAGGCCAGTCAAGTCCGGAAGTCTGACTCACTGTATGCAGAGAAGTTGCCTTATTGATTTTTCAATGTTAACTATGGTCAGACTTATTGAAATGGACAGTTTCTAGTTTGGCTGCTATATTACTCTGTGAATAACATAAGTACCTAATTCTAAATCGTGCAAAAAGAGGTTTCTAAAAGAATCAATCCAAATTATTGGACAAGACAAACAGTACAATAAATAAATATCTCTTGTTTATTTTTAAATATGATAGCCCAAGATACTAATGTAATATTTTTAACTGGGTACTGCTAAAGTCAACTAAAAAACTTCAAATTATTAAGAGCTAAATGCTTCCTGTAATCTGAAGGACCAAACCATTCATACCTATGCTCTTCAATATGCTTATTAAAAACAAACCATCTCACTATTTATTACCATGTGTCACACTTGTCATAGAAAACAATTTTCCTGACCCTAAGGTCCGGGCCACCCGACCCTGGGCTGGTGGGTGGGTGCCGGCGGGGCACCCTTAGGCGACACCCTCCCCACCCGGAAGGACCCTGAGGTCTGTGCCTCAAGGTCCCAACCCTGGGTGGGTGGGGCACCCTTAGGCGACCCCCCACACCCGGAAGGACCCTGAGGTCCAGGCCCCCAGGCCCCGACCCTGGGCCAGTGGGCAGGCGCTGGTGGGGTACCCTTAGGCGACCCCCTCCCCACCCAGTAGGACCCTGAGGTCCAGCCGCAAGGCCCTGACCCAGATGGGTGGGCGGCACTGGCGGGGCACCCTTAGGCGATCCCCACCCCACACACCTGGAAAGGAAAAAAAAAATTTTTCATTACAGAGGGCCTGATCCCACATCCTCCCCAAACTACACATACTCTCTTCTCTTATTAAAAAAAAAAGAAAAAGGGAAAAGAATAAAGAAAAATATTTGAGAGGGGTTAAGATGGCCACGGCGGCGGCAGCTAGAATATTGGAGATGAAGATAAAACATATACATCTCAACTGGAACTTTTGGAAAAATTCCCTGTGAAGGAGGACTGCGGCTTCTCTACATCTTTAAGAATCCTGGACATCACCTGTAAGGAGAGAGTCTAGCAGAGACCTAGGAGGAAGGCAGTGGCAGCAGCAGTGGCCAATATGGCGGTGGAGACTTGTATTTGGGAGAGGCAGACATTTGATCCAACCACCATGATCCTCTGAAGAAATTACCTCAAAGGTCGAATGCTACTGTCCCACATGCTTAGGAACTGGACATTATGCCATGTGGGAAAAGAGCTCGGGAAAGATTTGAAATGGTGGAGACAGTCGCATTGGCAGCAGCAAGTACTCAGGAGAGGCAGAGATCTGACGTAATACACCTGGAACTTTTGGAGAAATTAACTCAGAGGCAGAATACTACCACCACGCACCTTGGAAACATGGGGCAACCTGCTGGGTGAAGAGGGGGCTTGGATCAGAGCCTGCCATGAGGCAAGGCAGGTAATGGGGCCTTCGAGGCCAGGAGCGGAGCCTGCCGAGGGATTAGGTCAGTGCTGGGGCCAGCGAGGCCCGGATCGGAGCCTGATGTGAGACAAGGTTGGTGCTGGGGCCTCTGAGGTCGGGATCGGAGCCAGCTGATGCATTAGGCCAGTCCCAGAGCCAGTGAGGCTGGGATTGGAGCCTGCCGCGAGGCAAGGCTGGTGCTGAGGCCTCAGAGGCTGGGATCAGAGCCTGCCGAGGGGTTAGGCCAGTCCCGGGGCCATTGAGGCTGGGATGGGAGCCTGCTGTGAGGCAAGGCTGGTGCTGGGGCCTCCGAGGCCTGGATAGGAGCATGCCGAGGGGTTAGACTAGTGCTGAGGCCAGCAAGGGCAGGATCGAAGCCTGCCTTGAGGTATTGCCAGTGCTAGGGCCTCCGAAGCCAGGATTGGAGCCTGCCTTGAGGCATGGCCAGTGCTGGAGCCTCCGAGGCCAGGATCGGAGCCTGCCGAGGGGTGAGGTCAATGCCAGGGCCAACAAGGCCGGGATTGGAGCCTGCCGTGAGGCAAGGCTGCTACTGAGGCCTCTGAGGCAGGGATTGGCACCAGCCGAGGGGTTAGGTCATTGCCAGGGCCAGCAAGGTCGGGATTGGAGCCTGCCGTGAGGCAAGACTGGTGCTGGGACCTCTGAGACTGGGATTGGACTCTGCTGAAGAGTCCAGGACCAGCGAAGCTGGGATTGGAAACTGCCATGAGGCAAGGATGGACCTAGGACTTTCGAGACCAGGATAGGAGCCTGCTGAGCAGTTAGGCAGGTGCAAGGGTCAGCGAGGCCGGGATTGGAGCCTGTCGTGAGGCTAGGCCGGTGCTGGGGCCTCTGAGGCCGGAGGCGGAGCCAGCCGAGGGGTTAGTTTGGTGTGGGGGCCAGCTAGGCCAGGATCGGTGCCTCCCATGAGGCAAAGCCAGTGCTGGAGCCAGCGAGGTCAGGATAAGAGTTCCCTGGTTGGCCAGGCCACTACTGGGGCCATCAAGAGTGGTATCTGAACTTTCAATGTGGCATGCACAGAGAAATATCACAGAAAATAAAAACCAGATGCTTCCCCTAATTAGCAAAAACTTGGAGGAAAGGGGTAACAGGAGGAGGTCGAGTAGTAGAAAAGGCCCTATTGAGAAGCAATTAAGGTGACCAATCAGAGGGGAGGGGATGGGGGCGGATGGAATCTCTTTAAAACTAATGAGGTATGTAAACAAATATATTAAAGATAATCACCAATTAAGCATGGGATCGACGGAGGGGGAGGGAATGGGATGGGGATTGGATGAGGGCTTATTGGATGATATGTGCTTGTATATCCTCTCAAGTCTTGTGTTCTAAAGTGATGCATGATTACAAAAAAAAAATAACAAATAAAAAAATTTAAAAAAAAGAAAACAATCTTCCTCAGAATACAAGTTTTGTGTGCAGAGGTGATCCCCAAAGAATAGCTTATGGAAGGGGTCAAGGAAGAATAAAATCATTTGCATTTGTGTCTTGGCTCTTGAATCTCTAAATTTATATATTTTAGGATCTTATCAATCTGACTTATGTTTATATTTTCAGAAATATTTCTCTACTCATGTTCAATTCCATTCAAATATATATTCTATTTTCTTGCTGTCATGATTCAGGTTCTATGTCCAGCATAAAATGTCCTGGGGAAGGAAATTAAATGATAGGGATTAAGGGATATGGTTCTTGTCAGTATTCCTTCCCCAAACTAACAAGGCCAAAGGAACAAATTTCTTCCTGGCAAGGAATGGACTATAGTAAACAGAGTTTATTATGTGGTCTGTTCTGCCCATGTCTAGATCATTTAACAACTTTGTCCAATAGTTGAAATGATTGGAACTTTTCTATGGTCAGAATGTAAATTGCTTCTTTGTAACACTAGAGGGTGGTATTTATAAAGCCAGTAAAACTGGTGGATACTGACTTAAATGTATCTCATGAGATTATTTATTCAAATTATATTTGTGTAGAACAATGAAAATAGATGTTTTTAGTTGCTTATGAAAGTACAGATGATAGACTATAGCATAAGTACAGTTAATCTAACTTAAAAAAGTGACTCAACTTACATTAACCTAGTAGGAATTAACTTTGTTTCAATAATTTACAGTAAAAATGAAATCTCAGTGTTAATAGTAATTATTTCATATTGGTAAAGGTAACAGTCAATGTAAATTTCTGTTTTGTTTTAGTATACCAAAGGGCACCAAAGAAGGGTTAAGAAAATAGCTATGGGATCTGAGCTTCATAATCCTCACTTGTAAAATATGGGACTTGGGCTAGTCAACTATCCTGAAGGCCTTACCAGATGGTACTTCTATTCAAAGTTTACACAGAGTGGACTTCTATTAATAACAAGAAGGTCTGCAATGGAGCCTATAAAAAAAAGAAGGCTGTTTCTGAAAGCCTCATCCAAAAACAAAGAGTATTTTTTGTTTTCCCTTTGTTTGGCAATTTGGTGCAATAGACTTTGGCTTATAGAAAGTCAAGTTTATTCTTCCATGACAAAGCTTTGGACATATTTGTTTCCACTAGTGTTTAAATTAAATTGCATGTGTATCATACAGATTGTTAGATAAATGAAGGCAATTTCCTAAGGGGGATGCTGTCTGCTCTGTCTTGATTCCTCCTCCTGGAGAAATCAAGAATGTAAAAACATGAAATTGCATGACATCAGAGAAAATGAGTTAAGAAACTGTTGATCATAAAACAGGGTGTATTGACTTCATATTTAAAATACTAAAATATACTTAAAGTTTTTTAACTTTTTTGAATAATTTAAAAAGTATTGACTAAATAAAACAGATTTTTTGTGTTGTTTTTCTTAACTAAACAAGATATGGATTTCAGAATCTGTTAGCATAGAAAAGTTAATGTAAAACCATTTTTGACTACGGTTTTTCTCCTCTAGTTTTTAAGCTTTATTTAAAACTGGAGAATATTTTGCACTGAATATTATAGACATAGGGATGCCACTAAAAAAATTAGAAAATGACTACAGAGCATTGCGTGAGTATGGATACTATAGAAGGCTAACTGAAAATCTATAGCAGAAAAATAATAAAGCTTGTACTCCCAATTTTAGGCACATTATTTGAATAATTTAATAAAATCATATCAATTTGTAAGCATATTACCACTGCAACTTATTCATGGTCAGATAATAGCTACAATAGAAATGTATGATTTATGAATTCATAAATTATTCTTCTGCTTAACCTTTTGTTCTAGAAATTTAATGTTTAAGTCATGCTTTAGGCTTTTGCTACTGATGTTATATAAAAAGTACCCTTCCCTCTGGCCTGAAACTTAAATGGAACACATTTATGTGACCCAAACACAATATCCATTATTAATGGTCTCACTTTCTCAACAAATATAAATGTAACACATTATTTAAATTATTTAACTCATTATTTAAACTCATTTAAATGATTAAATGTGCATAGGTATTTATTTGGGTTGGAGAATTGCGTATTACTATTAGGAAACTACCACTGGAGTCTACTTCTACCAAATTGCCTCTTGCTTAGAAATACATTTTTCTGAAATTGCCTTATGTGATTGTTTTATACAATGTTCATTACTGGTAAACAGTGATCAGGCATTGTCTGAAAGCATAATATTTGTAAGTCATGGATCCTGTGGTGTCTGTTTAATAGAGAGACACACTTGCAAGCTGTTTCTTCAGTACTATGAAATAAACCAGTGGTTATATTAGTCCCTATTATGAACTGAAAAGTGCACCCCCAAATATGATTGTGTTTCGAGACAGAACCTTTAATAAGGTAATTAAAATTAAATGGAGACATAAGGGTGGGGCCCTAATTAGATAATTAGACTGGTTTCTTTTTAGGAAGAGAAAACCAGGGAAGACTTTGCCAGAAATAGAATTTTTCACCTTGTACTTGAACTTCTGAACTCCAGAACCATGAAGAAACAGTGTTCTGTCATTGAAGCCTGCCTGCCTGCTTGCTTGCCTGCCTGCCTGCCTGCCTGCCTGCCTTCCATCCTCTCTCTCTTCCTCCTCCTCCTCCTCCTCCTCCTCCTCCTCCTCCTCCTCCTCCTCCTCTTCCTCCTCCTCCTCCTCCTCCTTCTTCTTCTTCTTCTTTTCTCCCTCTCTCTCTCTCTCTCCCTCTCTCTCTCTCTCTCTCTCTCTCTCTCTCTCTCTCTCTCTCTCTTTCTTCCAAGCTAAACCCTAGATCATTTTATTTTGAAACAGGGTCTCACTAGGTTTCTTAGAGCCTTGCTAAATTGCTGAGGGTGACCTCAAACATATGATCCTCCTGTTTCAGCCTCCCAAGTACTGAGATTGTAGGCATGTGTCACCACAGCCAGCTTGTGGTATTTTGTTATTGTAGCCCTAGCTGTGACACTAATACAAGGTCAATGTCTATTGACAGGTAGGATTTTCCATATTATCTGATAGAAAGTGGAATTCAGATTTTTTAACAAATAAAACAAAATGACAAAACTCTAAATATCCTATAAAATAGATTATAATCCTTTACGGCCAAAGTATTTTCCTTGAGTGTCGCCATTCCACTGTTATTCTGAGGGGGCAAGCTCTCTGTCTTTGCTTCTGTTAGTCCTTGCTATGACTAATCTGTTCAGTAGACTTCCTGCTTTCGCCAGATATTCTTGATTCTCATCTTACCCACTGGTACCAACTAAACGTTGCTAGATTCTTCATTGACCAGAAACTTGAGGTGATATTGATGTGCGCCATGCAATATATGCTAAATTTCAGGTGGAATTAGCATCAATATAACAGGTGAAATGTAGCTTCTTCTATCATCATGTAATTTCTTCTTAAGAGATGTTTTGTTCACTGAAAAAATACTATTATAATGAGCCAAAATGTGATTCATCTGTACAATGAGATTTGTTTTTCTAGAATGTCATAACAAATACCATGAAGTGGGTGAATTAAATGCTCAAAATTCATTTTTTTCCCCACAATTCTAGGAGCTAAAGTCTGAGAACAATGTGTTGGAAGGATTGATTTCATTCTGATGCTTTCCTTCTTGGCATGCAGAAGACTGTCTCTTATTGTCTTCAAGTATTTTTTCCTTGAGAATCCTTCCTTCCTTCCTTCCTTCCTTCCTTCCTTCCTTCCTTCCTTCCTTCCTTCCTTCTTTCCTTTCCTTGTGCTAGGGCTTAAACCTAGAGGCATTTTACCTCTAAGCTATACCCTCAGACTTTTGTTTGTCTGTTGGTTTTTGAAACAGAGTTTGGCTTAAGTTGCTGAGATTCTTTCTAACTTATTGAAGTTCATCTTGAACCTGTGGTACTCCTGTCTCAGCTTCCCCAGTACTGGGATTACAAACATGCACTACCACACCCAGCTCCAATATTTCCTTCTTATAAGGACACCAGTCAATGCTATTAAGGTTATACTGGGAGTCAAATCCAGAGCCTTGCACATGCTAGGCAAATGCCGTATCACTGAGCTACACCCCTAGCCCTTGGAACCATTCATACGTCCTCACTTTACCTTAAGACTTCTTTAAAGGCCCTCTAAGGACAGTCACATTCTGGGGTATCAGAGTTAGTATTTCACCATGTGAATTTTGGGAGTATGCAATTCAGACATAATGAAGAGTAATAATATTAACAATGTTGCAAAATGTATTGACAATCTCTTTTTATAATATTCCTCAGGATTTATGCTGCCAAATAATTCAGGGAAATGATGTTTGTATTTTCAATGCAAACTTTTTACTACTTTTCAGTTTCCTTGGAAGAAATCCATGTATAGAATTGATCAGACTTGTTTTCTGAACAAGCGTTGTTGCCCACATCTGTACTTCTAACTTTCAAGTGACTAACAATACTCACAGAAGAAATAAAAGTGAAGTCTTTATATTTTCTGATCTTCAAGAACAAATTATTTTCTGAAACTGGAGAGAGTAGTACGTCTTAGCAGTTAGCAATAAACAGAACACTCATGGAACTAAGAAAGGAAGCCAGATTTTGGCTCATTAGTATGTTACTATGCAGATTATTCATTTAAAAAGAGGTCAGAGTCTTGGCCCCATTGTTTTAAATTCCAGCAAAGTTCTCCCTTCCCTTCTGTACTCTTCCTTTATTTCTAAGTTATTTTTAGAAATTTCTTGGCAGGATTTTCTAAAGCTGCTTTTAACAATCTCACTTTCTTAATAACCAGTTTTGGAATTTTCCATGATAAATGCTTTGTACAAATGGTAATTGTAAACACCATATGCCTTGTTTCATTTAATTCTTCTAAAGACGTCATTGAACTTGCAGTTTTAAAGAAAAATAGTTAAAACTATGGAATTTATACTTGTTCAAGAATGTTGATATTTCTAGAATCCAGGTTTTTAAGCTAGACTTCCTGTGATTGAAATCTGGGTCTCCAATGAATACACTGCAATATTTGGGAAAGAAATTTAAGTTCTCTGTGTCCCAGCTTCTTCATCTGCAAATGGGGATAAAATGGGATGTTACTGACATGAAAGAGGATGGTTTATTTAAAGTGGCTTATTTAGGACATTGTTTGAAACACAGCAGCACGCGATGAGTGTTAGCCTCCATTGCTGTGGTTGTAGGCATCTTTTGGGCAATTTGGGAAGTCCAGTTTCCTTCTCCTCACTTTTCAGAATCAGACTCCAGGGAGCTCTGGGTTGCCAGATGACTGAAGGTTGCATAAGGGAACATGGGCTTTGTCCTTGACAATCCAATCCCCTTTAAGCTAGGGACATGACTTAAGTGAATATAGCATGAGCTTCCAAATCCCTCTTTTATCTCAACTAGCTGGTGGTAAAGACACTGAATTTGTAAGTGTTGTTTTCTAGGAACACAGGCTTTTTATAGACAGCACTGGGAAGACACCGACATTTACTTTAGCTCATGTCTCCTCTTCTCCTCTGGAACTTCTCATCCTAGTTCTTTCTACCACCTGGAGATATCTTCTGAGTCCTCCTCATGTCCTGCAGGTGCTCAGGGTATTCTGGGATAATTTTCTGGGCTGGTCTCTTCAAAGGTCATTAGATACCATAGCAAACTTTAAACTTGAAATACCAAGAGGATGGTGAGATAACAAATTAAAATAGAAAAAAATTAGAAAAGAAAGGGCAGGCTCAGAAAGGTAAGTAAATATGCCAGAGATATTCTTGGGAGCTATAGAGTTGGGGGAAATTCTCTTGAGAGCATGGACTTTGGGATAAAACAAACATCTTGAGCCATTATAATTGTCAGCTTTGCTGAAATTATAAATAATGATTTATGATGAATGTAGGGAGATAAGTCAATATGTTTAACTCTAAAGTTATTACAATGATAAATCTATGAAATAGGAAGTATAATTAAATTTCAGTATTCTGGAACTACCCTTGTCTATTTTTGTTGGATCTTTCTTAAGATAACTTATTTCTTTTCATGTTGGTGAAATTTTAAGGCTAGTACATATGTTGTTGATATTGACATATGTAAGTCCTATTTGACCAGAACTGAGGGCCCTTGTACCTCAATGCTATTTGTGTTTGCTTTCCCTGGAGCCAGGGAACCCTCCCCACCTTCTGCCATCACTGGTCCACTCTCGGAATTTAAGTTGGGTCTTTTCCTTTCTTTCTCTCTCTTTTCTTTTTTGGCAGTGCTTGGGCTTGACTGCAGGGGCTTCTGGACACTATGCAAGCACTCCACTGCTGAGCTACTGCCCCAGCTTGGTCTGGTGTTTCCAACCACTCACCATTTGCTTCAGAGCACCCTCGCTCTGTTCTCAAACCTGACCTCTTCAGTTTGGGTTCATAGAGTGTGTTCACTGGATTGGTTTTCAGGTGATTACACTTACTTCTTGTGCAAAAATAAAAAATGCATCTTATTTTGGAACTCTTTTATAGTAAGAGATTCCACAAAAGCATCCATTTCTCCATACCATTTGAAGTACTTACAGTAATTATTTAATTTTAAAAACTGTTTGATTCTACATCCTTGATCCTTCCAAAATATATGTAGCTGTAATATATTGCCTCTATTGTAATTATTCAGCTCTTCATCCTCCTCTGTGTATGTTACCAACTTTTTACACTTTTTCCTAGATCAGCATGTGCCATATGCAAATGTGTTAGACATGTAGATTCTGGAGAGACATTATGCATAGTGTGTGTGTGTGTGTGTGTGTGTGTGTGTGTGTGTGTGTGTGTGTTTATGGATGTATGATTTCTTAACCAACAGCTCATGTTGTGTACTTATATGCTCCTAAGGTGACTATCATAAGAGTAATGAGACTAAATCTAAACTGATGAGTATTTTTAGTAAGCCATTGTGGTTGCTGTCAGAAACTCTTCTTTAAACCACATAAATGCTGCCAGGCGTGGTGGCGCACACTTGTAATTCCCGCATTTGGGAGGTGGAGACAGGAGGATCACACTGGTTTGAAGCCAGCCTCAGCCTCACTGGCTTAAGAGACCCTGTTTCCAAATAAAAATATAAAATGGGTCTGGGAGTGTAGACCAGGGGTAGAAGGGTTTCTAAAAACCCCAGTAGCACCAAAAATAAATAAATAAATAAATAATAAGTAAATAAACCACATAAATGCTTACCATTGTATATTATGTACCTATATTTTAAAGCCTGAAAATGTTGCAGGATTCCAAGCAGTATTGATAATACAGGATTTATAACTCAAAAATTGAGACATTTCTAAAACCTAATAAAAGTCAAAGCTCATATATGACACATATGGTATGAGACTTATGGTTAATTTAAGGTTTTTTTCCTTCTGGAGTTCTTTTTGGTGCCTAAAGAGGAATGCATAACATGCTCTTTTGGACATATTTTCTTCCTACTTCACATTGTTTAGTACTATTAAGATTGCTGAGTGGCATTTTTGCATTTTATATCAGCATAGTATTTGAGGGAAGACATTTAATTCTTTCAGTAACACTTTTAAAAACTGTTTAATCTCCACATCATCTCCACTGGAATTTTCTGTGTGGATGTAACTATACTATTACTAGATACAGATGTCTTGGTCTTTTCCTATCATTTTCTCCTTCTCTTCCTTCCCTTGATTACCTCAATGATTCATTGACTTCTCTGTCCATGGACTCAACCTGTCTGAAGCTTCAAGTCCAATTTTGACTTGAGGTCTTGATATTGAATGTCTCCTTTCTTTAGGTGATTTAAGACACAGTGCCTCAACATTGGCTCCTACCCTCCAAGAAGTGTCTGAAGTTATCATTTTTGACAGCCTAAGCTATTGCATGGTGTCCCAGTGCTGAAAAGTCATAGCCTACCATTTTATTCAAGTAACAGCTTTGTCACCACAAAACAAAGTTACAAGGAAAATGGATGAAACTAGAGACTATTATGCTAGATGAGATCAGCCCATTTCAGAAAGTCAAGGGTGATATGTTGGAAGCTAGAGAGAAAATAAGAAACAAATGGAACTTCAGACAAATAAGGAGAAAAAGCAGTAGAATAGTGGAAAAGGGATTGGGAGAAGGGGTTTTTAAAGGGAAAAAGGAAAACAGAGAGAGTAAAAAGTTTAAATAATGCCATGTTCATATATAAAGTATCATTACTAATCTCATTAACATGTATGGAGAAGGAAGAGGGGGAGCAGGTTGGAATTCAGAGGGAAAAACACCAAGTGATGTGTGCATGCATGTGTGTATAATGTGAACCTCACTATAATGCATAATTACAATGCACCAATAAAGGTATAAAAATAAAAGAAAATACATCTCTCTAATTACCACAAAAAACCTAAATTCTGAGACTGAACTAGTGATGTTGGAAGGAGTTGGAGTGGCTTTAGATGGAGACCATTCAAAAATGTACTTTTGCACCCTGTAGGGTGCTATTAAACACTAACTAGTCCTATTGCTGTATATGGGCTTTAGGCCCAATACCTAATAAATTTGAAAGCATGCATTTTTCTTAGATTAATTATTTTGTCTTATAGTTCCTAAATCATATTTCATCAATATGAAAACTCCCCAGGTCCCCTCCAAGGATGGGTTCCTGGTCATTTGGGACTGATTTCTCTAAAGCTGGTACTGCCTGGATTTCTGAGTATGTTTAGCATCCGTTCTGTGACAAGTATCTATCCTTTGTCCAGGACATCTCTATTATTTATCACGGATTTGTCATGCCAATTCTTGCTGAACTGAAGACTGAAGTTTGCTGAATCTTTTTTATTTATTTTTTTTGCGGGTCTGGGGATGTAACCCAAGGGCATTTGACCTCCAAACTACATCCCCTGCCCTATTTTTTATTCTTTATTTGAAACCAGGTCTCGCTGAGTTGCAGAGGGCCTCACTAAGTAGCTGAGGCTGTCTGCGAACCGTGATTCTCCGGTCTCAGCCTCCCAAATGCTGGGATTATAAGCATGCTCCACCACGCCCGGCTTTGCTGAATCTTTAGGTACTAGATCTTTGTCAGTTTAGTGGGTGGATGAAGTACCAGGCCTGAGTCCTCTTCCCTAATCACTTTATTTTTTTACTGTATGTCTTTGAGAAAATTATAGACAACTTGTATATGGGAGAATATACTGTCAAAAATTAAAAACATACATAAAGTAAAAAAAACCCTGGAACTTGAAAATTAAGAATTTTTACCTGTATCTTGTAATATTATATATTTATTTTATTTTGATATATTAAATTTCTTTGGGAAATTCATAGTCTGCTAGATGGAGGAGAACTCACATCCTTTTAAAAAATACTTTCAACTTAAGGATGAGGAAATATGGGCTCATCATGTTAATGTGGCTTGCCATTTACCACACAGAGAGAAACCCAGGCTTGCTCAAAATCTTGAGAGGTTAGAGAGACTGATTAAGTTTTAGAACTTATAGGTCCTTTTGTCTCAGTATTCAGCTGCTTGATATCAGAGTTATTCCAGTAGCTTTTGAATGGCAAGGAATGGGCCACTGAATTAAATCATGCTGGAAAAGACTTTCAGAAAGAGTTTTAGTTTTATAAAATTACTTGTTTCAAAACCAAGAGAATCTATGAATTTTTAGACTCACAGACTAGTAATGACAAGGACTATGTCAGCAGGGGGCAGCCAGCTATTAAAATTTAGAAAGGTGTTTTCTCCTTGGCTTTTGTATTTGTCTTGAAGTTTCCGAATCTAGTTTTATAAGAGCAGTTTTCAAAAATATTTTATACAATAGTGATAATATTTGATTAAATATGATCATAATGTATTTGGTTTCTACTTTGCACCAAGGATAACTGGTATACTAAAATTAAATTCTGATACTACCCAAAGTTAGTGTCAGATTTAACAAAATCAGGCAAAGAGGTATAATGTATTAAATACTTTACAGCTGTTAAGTGGCAGAGCTGTGACTTGATCCCAGGAGGACATGGTTTTGGAGGTCAAGTGTCTAACTTCTACTTTATAGCAACTATCTTAACAAACACTTAATTTTAACCCCCTGAATATTATGTTACTGGGTGAGGGTCAAATATTTAGCAACAAATAGGGTGAGGTTTCATCTAATCAGATGAATCTAATCAAAGTCAATGCTTTGACTAATTAATGCAATACTGGTTAAAACTAGTTTGAGTACATGTAAGCACAAAACTGTCATACCAGCCTGACACCCTCCATCTGACTTAAGACAGAGGGGGCCCATCGGTCAGCTCTACCTTTTATCCTTTCATACATAGGCATCAAAATGGTACCCAGTAGCCAGGTGTGGTGGCACACGCTTGTAATCCCCGCGCTTGGGAGGAGGAGACAGGAGGATCGCATTGGTTCGAAGCCAGCCTCGCTGGCTTAAGAGACCCTGTTTCCAAATAAAAATATAAAAATAGGTCTTGGAGTATAGCCCGGAGAAGGGTTTCATCCCCAGTACCACCAAAAAAAAAAAAAAAAAAAAAAAAAAAAAAAAAGAAAAGGTACCCAGTATCACTCTTCCCATCAACTCCTTAGGACAAGAATATTATCTTATCCCATGGCAGACATAGTACTTGGCATATAATTAATGTGTAATAAATATTTGTTGACAACATGGTAGAAAGAATGAAATCACTTAGCTTTTCTAGGGTCTCAATTTCCTTAGTTGGTTGATTAAGAAATGTAGATTAATAAAACTGTAGGATCCTTCTAGTAGAAGTTCATTTAGAAACTAAATAAGTTTTATGAATAAATGCCAGTTGACAGTGATTAAATGGTTTCACAATAGTAACTCAAAGGAGATGCTCTTTAATTAGACATTTTGAAACACTTAATATTTTCAGCAGAGCCATTTAAACTTTATTAAGTCTAGATTAAAGACCCTGTAAATGGCATACTCAAACCTTTCATCAGCTCATAATATCTTATTTCTTGAAAGAAAATAAGAGTGAAAAAAGAAAATATTTGGTTGATGTTTCATAGGATAAACTTACCTTTGGTAGAACTTGAAAAATTGTGGGAAGGTTAAGATATTGAGGAGAGAGCAACAGGCAGTGCTGATGGTTGAATTACTTATATTCATAGCAGCTTGAATGAGTGACAGGGGGCATGGCAACCATTTCCCTCTTTTCTTTTATGAGACTCAGTTGTTTTTCAGTTTGATGAGAACATCATCTAAGTATTTTGATTCTAGAAGAGTCGGAATTTAAGAAAAGAAAGCAAGATGCAAGTAGGAAAAGTGATAAGAAACAGAAGAAAGCAAGATGGAGAGTAGAGAAGAATTGGATAACAAAAGAGGAAGAATGTGTCTCTGATTGGATGTTAAAAACAAGGAAGGACTGTGTGTGTGTGTGTGTGTGTGTGTGTGTGTGTGTGTGTGTGTGTTACTGGGATTCCTCGAAACCCTTCTACCTCTGGGTTACACTCCCAGACCTATTTTTATACTTTTTTAAATTTGGAAACAGGGTCTCTTAAGCCAGCGCGGCTGGCTTTGAACCTGGGCGATCCTCCTGTCTCCGCTTCCCAAGCGCGGGGATTACAAGTGTGCGCCACCACGCCTGGCAAGGAAGGAATATTAAAGTTCTTATAGAAAAAAATGCAAAAGAGATGTTTCTGCTATGATGTGACTGTGACATGGAAGGAAAGCACGTGAGAAGAAGGGCACAGTCTCCTAGCAGGAATCTTTTCTATCATATAGTTATACAAATAGGAACATGGCATATCGACATGAAATGAGTCACTAAATATGCAAACAGAATAAAACATTGTGTATATTAAAATATAAAGCACTGTAACCAGGAAACATCTGCGTATTTTTGTTAACTATCTAATGAGACCATGGTTTAACACTACTATTTTTTCTTTGTTTTCCTACACAAAATAAATCAATTTTAAAATCTCAAAAACAAACTAAAACAGAATGGAAGATTATTAACACTGAACTTTTATGCAGGTGTCTGATTTTGCAAAGCTATTTCTTTTGGCTCATGCCATTTTTGTTTTATATACTTTATTAATATTTTTCTTAAAATTCTTTTTAAGAGCCAGATTATTAATTTAACTCTTATTTTCATGAGCCAAAATTTATCTGCCAAATTGACTCTTGCAATTATAAGCTCGATTAATAATTTGATTCCTAGATTATTACATTGAATCTCAATTTAAAAATTAGACTAATGTGTTGAGCCTATTATATTTTTAGTTTTTAAAATTAATACCAACTATAATAATAAATATTGTAGAGGAAGCGTGGCTATACTAATTTGCAATTATACTAACAGAATACAAGAGTTACATTAACAGTGTAACACTGTAAATTGTACTAATTTACAATTATACTAACAGTATTACACTGTTGGTGTAACTTTTGTACAGTTAGTGTAAGTATAAATTAGTACAACCACTATGAAGAATTAGTATGGAAATTTCTTAAAAGACTAGCGATAGAGCCACCATATGACACAGGTATATCACTCATTGTTATTTAAAAAAAAAACTAAATTCAGCAAACACATGCATAACCATGCTTATGGCAGCACAATTCACAGTAACTAAAACATGAAATCAACTTAGATGCCCATCAACAGAAGAATGGATAAAAATAATTGTGGTGTGGTAAGCCTGGCATAGTGATGCACACCTGTAATCCCGGTATCAGGAGGCTGAGACAGGAGGATTACAGATTCAAGGCCAGTCTAAGCAATTCAGTGAGATCCTGTTTCAGAATTAAAAATAAAAAATAAATAAAAAATATGGGCTGGAGGTTGTAGCTTAGGAGTAGAATGCCAAGAAAAAATTGTGGTATTTGTACAGAATGGAGATATACTCAACCATAAAGAAGAATTAAAAATATAAAATATAAAAATTCATAACAAATTTCAGTGTTAATTAACCAAGTGAATGAATTTATTGATGGAAGTTGATTGCCAGGAAACCAAAAGCTCCGATCAGAAACTCTCACATATTCATATCTCATTCCACTGGAAAGTCAAGGTAACTATTCAACTTACATTGGACCCTAGTATAAATTAGGAGAATAGGTGCCAGTTGTAGCTTTCTTAGAGGTACTTCGAGGTGTGAAGCAGTGGTATTCTTGCAGCTGTCAGTGTTGGAAGAGTGAAAGCTGTGTGTTTCCTAGTTCATGTTTTCATTTTACTTTGAACACAAGTCTGCTGGCTGCCTATAATTAAGATCCTTCACCCTGCGTAATTTGAGAACAGCCAGTTGTGTTCCTGTGAGTTGTCTCCTGCAATGGCCACCATGCAGCCTTTTAATTATTTGCTTCAAGAGCAACCACTTAATGAAGTAAAACAGACCATTTTGCCTTTGCCAAGTACAGGGAACAGGCTTTGATCTCAAAATACATATGGCATTGAGATATTCTCTTTGTGTTCAGATTCTGGGAAGTCATATACTGAATAAATCATAGCAAAATATGTTGTAAGTACAAAACAATTGAAGCTCACTAGGAAATTCCTGGATTCCTGAAAAAATTTTAATATTATAGAATGAAAGAATTAAGATAGCATTGTTAAAAGATAAAAAGAAAATGTCAAGAATAGAATTCTAGAGTGGAAAGTATAGAACAAATAGAAAAGTAGACAAAACGGAGTCAGCGTAGATGCAGTGAAAGTATATGTTTTTCCTCATATATGGAAGTTGGAGGGAAAATAGGAAACAAAATAAGAATGTCTTGAAAGTAGAAAAATGATCCCTAGGATGAAGGAGGGGGAAAGAGGGAAGAAGGAGAAGTTTCAGCCTTATTGGAAAGTCATATTGATAAAATTGTATTTTTATATTTGAAGCTTCACAGGCTGTATAATGGAAATGTACCAATTAAAAAAACAATTCTGTAACTAGAAACAATGAAATTATCAACACATAAAATCATTAATGGCTGAAAAGAAAGAAATGCTAATTCAGTTTTAATATTACACATCATATAAATATATTGATTTATCATAATGTACCTGGTAAAGATGAACAAATATTATGTCTGAATTTTTAAAATTTAATTACAAAGTAACTAGATAAAGCCTATGAGGTCACCTTGACCAAAATATAAATAAAATAGAATCAGGAAGATAAATTTGGAAACAGTAAAAAAAATTTTTTTTTAGTACTAGCACATGTGGTTATGAAATTTTAGAGAAAAGGACTTTAGTGATAATTCTGTGAGACCTTGTCTTTGAAGATAAGAGATGGGGACCAGAGAAGTTGACTTGATCAAAGGTAGTTGGTGACATCATGATTTTTATCAATCCAAAATTTCTAACCACTGCTCTTCAGTATGTTTTAATTATAACACACTACTTTTAAGATTTATTTTTGACAATCAATAGAATCTTAAAACACTAATATTTTTCTGACTTCCAAAGAGGAAGAAAAAGAAAAGTAAAACAAAAAAAATCCTGAATTGAAGAACTTGTTCATTTTCTTCTAAGTTTGGAGGAAAATAAAAGAACAGAAGGAAATTGTTAAGCCATTTGTGTTAAGTTTTGACTTTTACCAAAATTTATAGGCTTTGACAGAAATTTCACTCTAGTTTATTATGAAATTAGCAAAATTTAAGCTTCAGAAACTTCAGATCCACATATCATTTCAAGAGGAGGCACACTCAAGTCACACTTTCCTTATGTGGGTAACATTGGAGTGCCTATGACAATTTTTAGATCATCCTAAGAAAAAGTCTGTTGATAATACATTTAAGTTTGGTTTAATGAGATTTTATTTTTGAAGCCTGCACTCACTTTGTGCAGGTGTCTTTTGGCTGTGCAGGTGAAGGAATTGGCATCCAAGAATTACTCTATACCCTCCTGAGCTAACAGACCCAGTGAAACCAACAATAAACTGATTATAGGAGTCATCAGTACAGAGGACTTGAGTAGCCACAACATGGATGACTTGATATGCCCTAAAAAATTATACCTCATACATGCTTTAAAATCTTGTTCTTATGCTGTAGTTGTACAAGCTCATAATTCTAGATACTCAGGAGACTGAGGCAGGAGAATCCCAAGTTTTAGGACAGCTGGGACAACTTAGCAAGACCCTACTTCAAAATAAATTAAAAAGGGTTGGGAATGGAGCTCAGTGTAGAGCACACACAAGGCCCTGGGTTTGATCCCAGTGCTTAAAGAAAAAAAAATCTGGTTGCTCATGAATGAGAGAAACCAGATGGGTGATTCCCAAAATTTGATAAAAATTTTCAATTACATACTGAATTGAGACGCTATACTATCAATAATAAAAAAATTTCATCAATCATGTCACAGCATGCTACTGCAAAAGCTGAGCCCATGAGAGCTAAAGTGAATGTCCTGGTGGTAGCTGCCCTGGGTCAACGAGTTAGCCCTTAGATCAGACACATCAAATGCTGTGTGATGGCATCATGAATTGTGATGGCCCCTGGCTACCTAGACAGACCTCCAGAATACCATCACTACTCCCTCATTTCACCTTTCAAATACTAAAAAGCTTTGTGATCAACCCTAATGTCAACCACACAGAAAAGGGAATTCTAGGAAATGACGTCATGGCTTATATGAATTGACACGTTCATTTTTCCCACTGACTAGAGATTGTTGAGTGTGTTGGGGAGAGGCCAGAAGGGGTACACACAAGTGCGTATTTCCTATCTCTTACCACATGATGGCTTGTGCTGTGTCAGGATTCTGCCAGCAAAAAGAGCATTGTGTCCACGATTTTCATTGCTGTGACCAAAATATCTGACATGAATAACTGAGAGGAGAAAATGTTGACTCATAGCTTCAGAGGTTCCGTCCATGAGCCACTGGCTCCACAAGAGAAACATTTTTTTGTGGCAGAGGAAAGCTGGTCATCTCATGTAAGACAGGAAACAAAGGGGAGGGCGGGCAGAAACAAACACATTCTCCAAGACCATGTCCCCAGTAGTCTACCTCCTGTATCCATACCTCACCTACCCACAGGTGCCACCCAGTAAATCCATTCAAATTATTAATCATCAATGGATTAATCCACTGATGAGGTTCTGACTCTTGCTTCATTACCAGCTCATGATCTTTTCTGGGGGACATTACACCTCCAAATCAGATCAGTCATCATAATATGTGGCCTGTCAGTCTTGCATCTTCAGAGATGGCAGGCAAATAAATATTTTTCTTTATAACTTGGTCTGTGGTGTTCTGTTACTATTTGTGTGTGTGTGTGTGTGTGTGTGTGTGTGTGTGTGTGTGTGTGTGTACAAAAGGTTGAACCCAGGAGTGTTCTACCTCTGAATAACACCCCCAGTCCTACTTTATTTTTTAATTTACCGGTGCATTGTAATCATACACATTTATGAGGTACAAAATGGTTGAGGCATATATGCACACATCACACATTTAGTCCTTCCCCAATTCCCACCCCATTCCCTCCCCCTTCTCTCCTTCTCAAGTTCAGCTAAGTGACTGACTTTGATATATTTTTGAATGTACATCATGCCCATCAGGGTGCTTCCCTCTTCTCCCTCCCATCTCTCTCAAAAAGGTCGCCTTTTTTAATCATTTAAGATTTTTCCTTCTTTGTCTACAGTCCTTCCTATGTCCCAATTTCTCCCTAGCATCCACATATTAGGAAGAATTTCAACTTTTCACTTTTTGTGACTGGCTAATCTCACTTAGCATAATGTTCTCCAGTTCTATACATTTCCCTGAAAAATAACATAATTTTGTTCTTTTTTATGGCTGTGTAAAATTCCACTGTGTACATATTACATAGTTTTGTAATCCATTCATCTGTTGATGGACATCTTGGCTAGTTCCATAGGTGGACAATTGTGAATTATGCAGCTGTAAACATAGATATGGATAAATTATTCTGGTAGTTTAGTTTCCATTATTTTGGGTAGATATTCAGAAGTGGTATTGCTAGGTCATATGGCAGGCTTATTTTCATTCTTCTGAGGATCCTTTATACACTCTTCCAAAGTGGTTATGCTAATTTGCAATTCCATCAACAATAATGTATTCTCTACACCCTTGCCAGCATTTGTTGTTGTTTGTATTTTCAATGATTTCTATTCAAATTGGGATTAGGTGAAATCTTGGGGTAGTTACTGGTAACAGAATATGGGATTGATAGTTTAGAGAAGTAATATTTTTCTTTCCTTTAAGAATAATGCAGCTATAAAAAGAGATGTCTCTGTGTATTGATAGTTTTATTTCTATGAGCTAGAGCCTCAGGAGTAGGATAGGTGAAGCAGTAAAGTGTATATTAAATTTAATAGATATTGAAAAATGATTTTTATTTTTATTATTTATTTATTTTTTATGTTTTGGTAGTACTGGGGTTCCTGGAAGCCCTTCTACCTCCGGGTTACACTCCCAGACCTATTTTATACTTTTTTAAAATTTGGAAACAGGGTCTCCTAAGCCAGAGCAGCTGGCTTCGAACCTGCACAATCTTCCTGTTTCCGCCTCCCAAGTGTGGGGATTACAAGCGTGTACCACCACGCCCGGCATATTATAACCTTTTAAAAATAAGGCTGAGCGTGGTGGTGCACGCTTGTAATCCCCGTGCTTGGGAGGCGGAGACAGGAGAATTGAGCAGGTTTGAAGCCAGCCGCGGAGACCCTGTTTAAAAAAAAATATATATATATATATATATGGTCTGGGAGTGTAGCCCGGAGGTAGAAGGGCTTCCAGGAACCCCAGTACCACCAAAAAAAAAAAAGGCTATGATATGTTAAGATTTTAGCTTGCATTTTTTAGAAAAAATATTTTATTCCTCCCAATAAGATAAATTATAGCCTTTTTAAATTTATAATAATCAAATGTGTAAATTGTCATATCATTCTTTGTTATTTCTCCATTTATTCAAAATTTTGAGTATATTTTCACAATTGCTGGACATTCAGATATGTTCTTTTGTTCATTGTCAATCCACTTTTTAATAATTTTTCTATTGTAGATTTTTTCTGTCAAAATATGCTTTGTGATTTTTTGCCGTATTGGGCTTTGTAATTTTAAAATTGTTCTTAGAAACAATCCGAGGTTCATTATGATGTTCTCTCTGCAGAGATTTATGTTTGCTTCTTCCAGGTTGATATTTCCTGGTGGCTCTAGCCATACACAATCACTTCAATTTTATTTCAAGGATGAAGTGATTTAGTTCTTAGCTTGAGAACTACCCAGAGACCCACTGCTTCTGGTGTATACTTACTCCTGCAGCACAGTATTTTGTTTCTGCCCATGAATTCTCACAGCTTTCCATTCTAATTTTGAAACTTGTGTCTTCAGCAGACTGTTAGAAGGTACAACTCAGTATCTTATTCTCACTGATACTCATATTGGAATCTGCCAGGGAGGATTGGTTCTAAATTGCTAGGCTCATCTTCCTGGGCTGTTCCTCACTGTTTTGCTAATGCTTGTAGCCTTTTAAGGAGATTTAAAAATATGTGGCAATGATCTTACCATTTGGAAATTAGGTCACATTACTCAATCCACCATCACCAGCCTTCGGTGTGTGGGGCTGAAGTTTCAGTGGCACCCGTGCTTGGAATAAAAGCGTTATGGTAGCTCTGGTGTTTCTGAGCTGAGTGGGTCCTCAATGAACAACATCCCTTTTCTCCACTTCAGATGAAAAAGCATGAGAAATAAGGCATAAAATAACAACAGTGTTCAAGATATTTCTCTTATTAATAGTAGATTCAAGGTTGTGTGGGTAGCTTCCAGGAGAGTCCCCAGACCTGCTGACCGAACTTTGACAGAAAGAGTTACTTCTAGTCCACTGCAGGTTGTGGTGAAGAAGGTGGTTGGAGTGTCTTCTGACCAGGCCACCAAGCAGAGGACAACAGCTTCCTCCAGGTGGGCCTGGCTTCTAGTCAGAAATCCGTCCCCTGCTGGAGAGAGAGCAGAGAGATGGCTGGCTTGATGATGCTTAGGAGAATTCTCTCCTTAGGGACAGTGGGGGAAAGGCATTGTTTCTCAGGTGATTAAAGCAATTTAACTTCTCTAATCCAGAAAGACCCTCAACAAGACTAACATTTGATACTTACATATGGCTTGATATAAAGCACCTCGCGCCTTTAAAGTGCTGAATACTGTTAAATACTGAATACTCCAATACTCAGTCCTTTAACTTTTTAAATTGTGTGGCTTTGGCTAAGGCACTTGCTTTCTTTGAGCCAATGCTTCTTTATTAGTATTTTAAAGGAGCTTATAAACTCTTCTTACCTGATTCTTTCTTAAGCCCAAATGTGTTTAAAGTACTATACACATGGAAGCAAATGCCCTTGGTATACTTTTCTCGTGGGTGCTTGGCATTTTTGAGGCTCCCTGAGTGGGGCCTCCTGGGTGCTTCTTGTCATGAGGATGCTTGATCGTGTGCCCTCTGCCCCTGATTCTCCAGGGGCCTCCTTCATCCTTTCTTTCTGGAGCTACATCGCCACTTCCATGAGGCGGAGGCTCTCACTGCTTTATTACCTCGCTTTTCCTCTTTTCCCCAAGCTCAGACGAATGGCAGGTATTATGGATCTTTTTAAATTTAATATTATGTTTCTGAAAAAAAAATCACTTTCCCATCTGAAAACTTTTCCCAAACCCTGAAGGTTGCTTTCTTCTATCAAAAGATATTCTTTAGTTCTCTGACATGCTAGCTTATTAAATTGCTGCTCAGCTAACAGGTACTTTAATAGAGAAGTAACTGTAATTTTTATTTTCTTCAAGTTTAAGGCTTTAACAAAGTATTAGGAGAAAAGTGTTTGAATTATGTATATATGCATATATACGTATATATGTATATTCATACATATAACATATTTTTAAATTTGTATAATATATAAAATAGGGTTATATAATTATATATGACATATAAAATTATTTATGTATACACTGTATATATACACACTGTATAAATACATATACACTACACACTACACACACACAGTATGCACACACACACACAAACACACACACACACACTCAAAACGTATTCTCTACCCTCTACTCCAATCACACTAGACATTTATTCTTCATGATTCTGTGAATGTCATAGAGATTTTGGAAATGTGATTGGGAATACTAGTGGGTTTTACTAGTAGAGGCTTTTTTCACCCTGAGACCACTAGTGGATTATATAGTAGAGATGTTTTTCACCCTGAGAATTTTCTTTTTGTCCATTACAGTGTGGGACTTTAAGTGAAACCTTGTATATGTTAGCTCATTTTGCTTACAAATCATGAAAAGAAAATATTGAAAATACAAGTATACAAGCTTAAACACTCTATGGCTGAAAGTTAAAATGCTTTCTTCTACAATCCTAATTCTCATGTCAGTTTGAAAATTAACCTTGGCTCATGAGATATTTGACAAGGCTGCCTATGAAATGGGTATGAAGAGCAGCATATTTTCCCTTGGAACCTGCTGAGTACACTAAAGATCCACTGAGCTCTGTCCAGCTCCGGCTCCGCTGCCCTGGCCCAGGTCATTGCTAGCTTAACACCCTTTTTTCTTCAGAGGCTTCCTGAGTCTCTGGCCTTATGACTGCACAGAAATTTTGCCTTGTTCTGAAAATAAGGCCAGCCTTCACCTGTGTTCTACCTCTAGCATCTCCTACACTCAGCAGCTGGACATGCTTTCCTTGTCCTAACAGGAGGTCAGGGCAGATTCTTTTCTTTCCTGCTGTCTCCAGGAATTCCCTGGTTCCCTATTAACAAAAGGAAATCTGACTTTAGGTTAAAGAAACATTCTCCATTTATAATTATTCTCCCCAAGGAACAACTCTGTTGGAAGTTTTTTAAATTGAGGCTGCCTCGGGTTTTTCCCTGCTTACCAGTATGGATTTTCTCTTTTCAATAGATGAAATTCCCTCTTAAATTTTTATTATGAAGACCATTTGTTTTTCTTAGGCTGAGGCCACATGATACCAAAATGATATTTTGCATAATGCAAATGGTTTTGGCAGTTTAGGTTTAGACAAAAAAAAAAAAATCTGTGCCTCCTGATAGTCACAGTGTTGGGAAACTGTTTAAATTTTATATTTGTTTCCTGGAAAGTTAAGATAAAAAATGTTAGGGTCATTTTTGTTCCCAAGATATAAGAGCACCTTGTGGTCACCAAAAGTCCATAAGATTTTTTCACCCTGCAGTTCCCTGACAACACTCTGGTCACAATCATTGTAAAATCTTCTAGACCCCGACATTTAGCCTAGAAGGACCCTAATAAGTTGCTGACTTAGCATTTTGCAGGTAAAAGTCTCTGTGATAGCACTCAGGGTTATAGACGATGACAACTAACACATGTTTAGCTTGTCTTTTAAAAGTCATATCACAAGCGGGGCGTGGTGGCGCACACTTATAATCCCAGCATTTGGGAGGCTGAGACTGGCGGATCGTGGTTTGCAGACAGCCTCAGCTCCTTAGTGAGGCCCTTTGCAACTCAGTGAGACCTGGTTTCAAAATAAAGAATAAAAAAAAAAAAATAGGGCTGGGGGTGTAGCTCGGAAGTAGACTGCTCCTGGGTTCCATCCCCAGTACTGCATACACACACAAACACACACACAAAAGTCACATCACAGACATTCTAGGTTAACATTCATTGGATTCTTGTTTCTCAATTTATACCACAACCTCTGCACAAAAGTACTCTTCCTTAAGTGTAAAAGCACCAGCCCAAGCTTTCTGTTGAGCATCATAACATCCATTGGCATAAAATCCAGTACTACTGTTATTTATTTGGTGGTACCAGGGATGGATCTCAAGGGTGCTCTGGCTCTGAGCTACACCCCTAGACCCATTTTATTTTTCATTTTGAAACAGGTTCTTGCTAAGTTTCTGACACTGGTCTTACCTGTGATCCTCCTGTCTCTGCCTCTCAAAGACTAAAATTACAGGTGTGTACCACCACGCCTGGTCAGAACTGCATGTTTACAAAGTGGTGAGATGGTATTGAAATAGTACCAGAGAACAGAAAGATATGTCATCTTTTGTTATTTCCTCACCAGCTTTCTGAGCTACACTGGTTATGTAAATATGTGTGTGTATATATATATATATATATATATATATACATATATATTATACATATCTCTCTGTATACATATATATCTTAGATTCAGATTACTTTTTTATTGAAAAGACTGACAAAGTGGCCAAACAGGGCATATAGTGCTATACTGTATTGTGCCATAAATGAGATCACGAGGAGCAAAGGGGAATCCTCAGTGGGTTGTGCAACTCTTATTGTCTAGAACCATGGCGTTCATTTCAACTGAATTTCCAGAATCTTAGATGCTTTAGAGTGTCTGGAAATGTATGATTTAATTATTTAAAGTTTTATCTTAAAATGTAGCATCTTAAAGCTTTACTAAAAATCAACTCTCTCTAAGGGAGGCTATTCACCCATTTCCACACTTTTGGACATGAACCAGTGCATTAGCTTGTGCTGTTAGGCTAACTCATTTGGGAGCTGATCTACGTAGAAAGAGGATTTTTCTGTCTTTACTGAATTATGAAGGCTGCATTAGAAATCTTAGGATGATGTGTAGCCTCCACAGTGCCACTGAACTAAATGTGTATTAGCGTGTACCCAGTAGGGCACATACAGATTGAACTTATTAAAATGTCAGATGCAGCCCAGGGGCACCTGAAACTTGGGATCTCCTGCTGCTGCTGCGGCTGCACTACAGATGCAGAAATGTGTAGAAACTCTCCAAAGTCACTCGAAGAAGAGAAAATACAGTGACAGTACTTGCACTATGAGGCATCATATTTTATAACAAAACATAAAATTTTAATTCTTTTTCTCAATGTATTTTACATAGCAACATTTTGTAAAACTATTTCTGTTATCCCTGTAAAGTAGCACAGCCAGTAAAGGAAGGTCTCCATTCCATTCGATCTTTATCACACAAGTGAAACCTGATACTGCAAATGTACCTTTAACATAAATTTATCACTGGATTGTTGAGGCAAAGGAGATGATGGAGGAAAAATCTCACTGATGTAAAAGTTAGTGAAGTGATAGCAAGTGTGCTATACGGGTCTTCACTGAGAAAAAATGACTATTACAGTTTAGAAAGGCTCCTAGCCATGCATGCCGTGATGTGGTGGAAAGTTTTATTTCCTAATTCCTAATTCTCTTTCATACCTAATTCCCTAATTCCCAATTTTCTAATTTTCTTTCATATCTAGGAAAGAGAGCTATACTTCTTCTCTGGGCGCAGACCACTAAGAACAAAGATTGTGTTGTCCAGCCTTGTTTGTACTAGGTGAAATCATGAAAGAATGGATTTTACACAGCAAATTTGGGGAATCCATCTGCCCTTTCTTTCCCCTTTTCTCCAACCTGTTGCCTGGAGCATGAATGTAAATGCTGGGAATTTCAAATCTTGCTCAACAACAAAGTGGGAGAGCAGAGTCTTTGCTGGATTTGAGGATCTCCTTTAGTAGTCCTGAGCTGCCTATTACTGAATTATTTACTATGATATTATATGAGCTTCTATCTTGTCTAAGTAACCATTATTTTGTATTTTTGTCATATACTGTTATGCAAAATCTTAGTAGATGTATACATCTATTTTTAAATTTGGTACATTCTAATCATACATCATATTAGGGTGTAGAGTGACAGAAAAATACATGCCTACAACTCTTGGAACATTTCCCATTGGGTTCCTCGCCCTTCATCTTCTTTCCTGCACATTTCTTTGCAATTGGAATTGATAATTTTATATACATCTTTATGTAATCATTTTACAATTCTGACATAAGAAAAAAGTTATATGCTACTCCACATATAAGTTGGTTGGATTTTATACCATTTATTTTGCTAGCTGAATATAAGGAAGATATGCTACTTTAAAAATGATAGATACATTCATAATAGAAGAAAATATTAAATATTTAAGATTTACTTCTAACCCACTATCAAATAAATGGGCATAGAGTGATAACCTGTGCTGATGGAATAATTATAGCAGCAGTTAAGACTGTAGATAAAGTAGCTCCTATAGCATAATGTCCAAAATGCCTTCAAGAAGTCCTTGTAAAGTAAAACTATATCTTGCACAAATTTATATTCTCAAGTTAGCACTGCTAGCAAAATAACACATGGTAATCATTATCCTGTAAGTCATTTTACAGTTCTCATAAATGTAAATTATATATAGCTTTGGGATAGAGCTCTGTTCAGATTACTGGACAGTCAAAACTTTCTTCGTTTTTATTTTTAGTAAAATTTCTAATGTAAGTGGACTCCTGACACAAAAATTCTCAACTTCATCCCTTTCCTGCGTTCTTTACTTCTGATTCATATAGTAAACATCTAAATCCCAGTACACCTTAATTATATTTGTTTGAGTGAAGATTAAATAGAAAAGGAGAGTTGCATCTAACCTCCTGGAGGGAGGTTTCAATGTCAGCTTACAAAAACATGTTATGTGTTTAGAAATGTCAGCTTCAAGTTTTAGTCAGATACCAACATCTTTCTAAACAATATTGGTTAATTACCATACAAAATATTCTCAAGGCATGTTGTTATAACTTTTCCAAGTTAGATATAATTCTTTGGGCAATGAGTTCCAAAATTATACTCTTTTATATCCAAGTTCATTTGTCAGGTATTGGTGTATAGGATTCACCAAATACATTACTGATAAAGAAAGAATATAGGCTTTTAAAAAAAATCTATGCTCATTCCAGCTTTTTATCTTGCTGGTACATTTTGTTGATTGTTCATGATACTGGGGATAGAATATAGGGCTATGTACATATCACCAGAAAACTCTACCCCATCTTCTTTGTTGGTTTGTTTTTTAATTTTGAGAGAGAGTCCGTGTGTGTGTGTGTGTGTGTGTGTGTGTGTGTGTGTGTGTGTGTGGTGTGTATTGAACCCAGAGGCATTAAACATCCCTAGCCCTATTTTATTTTATTTTTACATTTACTTACTTATTTATTTATTTATTTATTTATTTATTTATTTATTTATTTTTGCGGTACTGGGGATGCAGCCCAGTGGCATTCTACCTTTGAGTTATACCCTCAGCCCTATATTTTTATTCTTTATTTTGAAACAGGGTCTCACTGAGTTGCAAAAAGCCTCACTAAGTAGCTAAGGCTGTCCTTGAACTGCAATCCTTCTGAGTCAGCCTCCCAAATGCTGGGATTATAAGCGTGTGCCACCATGTCTGGCCTGTCTTATTTTATTTAAATTTTTTTGTGGCATTGGAGATTGAACCCAGAGGCATTCTACGTCTGAGCTAAACCCCCAGCCCAATTTTCTTTCTTATTTGGAAACAGGGTCACACTAAATTGTGGAGGACCTGGATTAAGTTGTCTAGGCTGGCTATTAACTTGTGATTCTCCTGTCTCAGCCTCCCAAGTACTGGGATTACAAATGTGCAACAACCACACCTGGCTTATTTCTAATTTGTTTTAAATTAAGGTCTTGTTAAATTGCTGAGTTTGACCTCAAACCTGAGATCCTCCTGTCTCAGCTTCCCAAGTACTGGGATTATAGGTGTGCACCCCTCTACCCAGCTAGAGTCAGTATCTCTCTAAGTTGCACAGGTTGGCCTCAAACTTGTGATACTCCTTCCTTTACCTATTTTACTTGTATTTTAAACCTACTGAACAAACTCAATGGCATTGTAGGAATATATTTTTGCTCTGTGGAGAAAATCTTAGGGATGAAATTAACTTTATAAATTGGGATGGATATAAAATGCAAAGTAAACGTTTTTTGTTGCTTTAAAGATTTGGCAAAAGGTAGCACCAAAGAATCTTTTAATACTAAATTAATTTTTTTGTGTGTCTGGGGCTGGAACCCAGGGGTATTTGACCTCCAAACTACACCCCCTGCCAATTTTTTTATTCTTCATTTTGAAACAGGGTCTCACTGAGTTGCAGAGGGCCTCACTATGTAGCTGAGGCTGTCCGCGAACCACGATCCTCCTGTCTCAGCCTCCAAAATGCCAGGATTACAAGCGTGTGCCACCATGCCCTGCTCTCTAAATTAATTTTTATAACTCAAAGTATTGTGAAAAAGCCATTTTAAAGTGACCCTGTGCTGAGAGACATAAGAGCATCATGAGTATCTGTTCTCTTCAGATCTTTCATTGACACCATATAGAAAAGACATTTGTTGTCGTTTGTGTTTTGAATGATTGCCATTCTAGTTTGAATTAGGTGAAATCTCAGGGTAGTTTTGACTTGGATCTTTCTGATTGCTAATGATGTTGAGCATTTTTTCATGCAATTATTGGCCACTTGAATTTCTTCTTTTGTGAGGTGTCTATTTAGTTCACTTGCCCATTTTTTGATTGGGTTACTTATTTTCTTAGTTCCGAGTTTCCTGAGTTCTCTATAGTCTAGATATTAGTCCTCTATTGTAGGAGTAGGTGGCAAAAATCTCTCATTTTGTTGGCTCTCAGTTGAGGTTCTTGATGCTATACAGAAGGTCTTCAGTTTAATGCAATCCCATGTACTGATTCACCTTTTACTTTCTTGTGCCTTTGGGATCTTGTTGAAAAAGAATTAGAATGGCAATCATTCAAAACACAAACAACAACATGTTGGTGAGGATATGAAGAAGTAGAAACTCTAATACATTATTGGTGGGACTGAAAACTGTAAAACTGCAAAACTGTAAAACTGTATGGAGGATCCTCAGAAGAATGGAAATGAACTTGCCATTTGATCCAGCAATTTCATTTCTAAGTATCTATCCAAAAGAATGAAAACCAAACTATTAAACAAATGCAGGTGAATCCATGTTCATAGCTGCACAATTCAGTTTCTAAACTATGGAATCTGCTAAGATGTCCATCAGCAGATACATGGATTACAAAACACCCAGATCAAGGAAGCCAGGTATCTGAGTGCATTCAGAGAAGCTGCAGGACTTAGCCTGCCCACCAGGTCCAGCACTAGCCCTGGGCACCTGTCCCCAGTCCCAGATACCAGAGCTATCCTCTTGTGCCCTGTCTGCGCCCCAGGACCTGCGCTAGTTGTCTGTGCCACCCACACCCCTAGACCCAGCGCTCATCTTGTGCACCTAGCCCATGTGCACCCCCCAGCCCTGGCGCTAACCTCGTGGGCCCTTCCCACTTCACAGGACAGCACTAGCTGCGAGCAACCCAGCCACACCCTGAGACTGGGTTTTAACCTTGGGGCCCCAGCCCACACCCTGGGTCCAGCACTAGCCTTGTATGGCAGGCCCATGCCCTGGGACCTACCACTATCCTCATGCGCCCCACCTGAGCCCAAGACCAGTGCTAGCCTCTGTGCCCCACCTGCGGCCCTGGAACCAGTGCTAGCTATCTGCATCCGCCCTGCGACCCAAGACCCAGCGCTAGCTATCTGCATCCATCCCACGTCCAAAGACTCAGCACCAGCCTAGAGTGCCCAGCCTGCACCCCGGGTCAGCACTAGCTCTGGTCACCCTGCCCAAGCCCTGGACCAGGCACTAGGCATCTGCACCCAACTGCACCCCAGGACCAGCTATAGCCGTGCACCCAGTCTGTGCCCTGGGATCCAACAGCACTCTGGTGGTAATTGTGTGCACCCCAGGACCCTATAGCAACCCTTTCCCCAGAGTGCACCTTGGGACCCCATGGCCTAGCCCAGTTAGAATTTTCAGAGACACAGGAAAAATCCTCAAGGCACAATACCTGTACAGGGCCTCAGGGGGTGGTTCTGAGACTACTTTGAATACCCTCCACCCCTGCGGTATGGAAGCACAGACCTGAGTCCAGGGTGGAGAGTGCAAAGGTGCTGACTACAGACTGGAAATACACAGAACCCAGGACTTGTACAGAATTTATTAACAGTGACACCAGATGCCCTGACACCTAAACCCAAAGCTGCCAAAGGCAAGAAAGGGGTCCAAACACCCAGAGAGTGGCTTAAGAAGTTGACAATAGAGTATAGAGAAAATTAAGAGACAGTGGATTATACTCCAAAAGCTACCACAGCAATTAGATATTCAGATATTATATGGACTCGACCCCATATTTGTAATTAATAGGACTTTTTTTTTTTAGTTTTTTGGTGTTTTTGGTTTTTTCCCCCTTCTTTCTTTTCCTTTTATTTGTTTTCTTTTTTTAATATATGTTTGATAGGTTGCTTTGTTTTCTGGTCTCACACAGTTCTTTTTAGTTTATTTTATTCTTGTCCTTTTTGTCCTCTTTCTTATTCTTTTTTTTTTTTTTCAATTTTTCTTTTTCCTCATTGATGGAGCCAGCCGGCAAAAGTATGGGCTCTGAAGAGAGGTGTGAGGATGAAGAATTTTTAATTCTAATATGGGGGAGCCACCAGCCTACTATCTCTACTGGTTGACCCCTGTTTCTGGGTCAATATTTCCTATCGGTCAATGACTACACCTGGGTCAGTATTCTCTATTGTGCCAACACTCCTGGCCGACGCCTACTTCTGGGTCAATCTCATCTTTATTGCACCGATGCTGGCTTTGTTTTTACAGAGGTATTTATACACAGCTACAGGTCAATCAACATTCTCATGCTATCACCACTGGAATACAATAAAGACCAAATCCAAAGCACACATATTACAGGTAGATTAATCAGTACTCTTGTCTCATCACCACCTGATCTTCTCTCAGACCTTTTTGAACTTTCCATAACCCCAAACCTTGTTGACTCTGGACGAAGGACAGTCAGATGAGTCAGAAACATTAATCTAGGGGAAAGCCTTAATGGCTCCCCATACCTCATTCGTTTTTTTTTTTTTTTTTTGATTATATAATAGTTAGCTTTTGTATCTTGTGTTAATACTTTATTAGTGTTTATTCGCTGCTCCTTCCCCCATCCTTCTTACAAACTTCCCCACTCTAGCCTATATACTCGCTTCCCTCAAAACTTTTTCCCGTACTATATCTCCTTTTTAATATTCAAAGTATTTAATATCTCCATACATAAATACTCTACTAACTACAAGAGTCCTACTATTTAACTCTCTATCATTCTCAACTAGATATTACCTTATTATACTTAAATTCTTACTCAACCTAAACATATCCTCTACATAACCCAACTCCTATACCCATCACCCTGGCTCCTCCCCCATCACCCAACACTCAGCATTGGAAAAAGTACTGCTGACCTGCTGACACTTCTAAGTTCCTAATACTAAGATTGGATTAGACATAATACTCAGAAACGATGGGTAGACATCAGAAAAACAGGCCTGAGAATCTTGAAAATATGAGAACCAGGAATAATGAAGAGACAACAGAAATCATGAATACTGACCTACAAGAAATGCAAGAAAGGGAGTTCAGAATCTTGATCTACAATATAATGAAAGGGTTTAAAACAAGTCTACAGGAAATGAAAGAGGAATTAGAAACATAAGAATCAGAAAGAGTTCTGGAATTAAATGAAAGTGTCAATAAATGAAATGAAGACAGCAATAGAAAAAAATTCTGGAAGATTAGATGAAATGGAAAGTAGAATATCACTGTTAGAAGACAGTTTATTCAAAACCAAAAACACATTCAACAGCATACAGAAGTCATTACAGCAACAAAATCTAAACATTCAACAACTATGGGATAATATGAAGCATTCTAACTTATGGATAAAAGGTATTGAAGAAGGGATAGAGGTACAGACCAAGGGCATCTGTAATCTCTTCAAAGAAATAATTTCAGAGAATTTTCCAAACATGGAAAGAGACGTGAATCTGCAAGTTTAGGAGACATACAGCACACCATTAAGACAAAATCAAAGAAGAATCTCCCCACACCATATAATAATCAAAATGACCAACATAGAAGTCAAAAAAAGAATCTTAAAAGCAGTGAGAACAAAAGGACGGGTGACATATAGAGGCAAAACAATAAGAATCACCTCAGACTATACATCCCAAGTCATGAATGCCAGGAGAGACTGGTATGATGTGATCCAGACCCTGGAAGAAAACAACTTCCAACCCAAACTGCTGTATCCAGCAAAACTATTATTCAAAATTGATGGAGAAAGAAAAGTGTTTCAAGATAAGCAGAACTTCAAAAAATTCATGAATTCTAAGCCAACACTAGAGAAAATACTTAAAGAAATAAACCATAAAGAAGAAACAAGAAGCAGACTCCAGAACCAGAGAAGAGAAGAAGTTGATTAGCAGGGCATCTAAGTAAAAAAGAAATAATATTATATCCAACAGAAGATAGAACACAAAATGACAGGAAACAAGCACCATATTTCAATAATAACACTGAATGTCAAAGGACTTAACTCTCCAATCAAAAGATACAGACTGGCATTGTGGATTAAAAAACATAATCCAAATATATGCTGTTTGTAAGAAACTCACCTTATAGCAAAAGACATTCACAGACTAAAAGTGAAAGGATTGAAAAAGATAAAATGATATATCATGCCAATGGAGATCAAAAATTGGCAGGAATAGCAACACTGATATCCAACAAAACAGACTTTAAGCTAAAACACATGAGAAGAGACAAAGAAGGGCATGTCTTTTTATTAAAAGGAACAATCCACCAATAAGATATAATGATAGTAAATGTTCATGCCCCGAATGTGGGTGCAGCCACATTTGTAAAATAAACCCTATTGGACATCAGACCTCAAATAGACCCAATACAATAATAGTGGGAGAGTTCAATACACCTCTCACACCACTAGATAGACCTTCAAGGCAAAAGATTAGTAAAGACTCTTCAGAACTAATGAAAATTATAAACCAAATGGACTTAATAGACATATACGGAATATTTCAACCAGAAACAACAGGATACACATTCTTCTCAGCATCCCATGGCACTTTCTCCAAAATAGATCACATCCTGGGACACAAAGAAAGCACCAGCAAATTCAAAAGGTGCAATATAATTCCCTGCATTTTTTTCAGACAATAATGGAATAAAAGTAGAAATTAACAATAGGAAACCCAAAAGAAACTATTTTAAAAATGGAGATTGAATGATACACTATGGGATGATAAGTGGGTAAAATCAGAAATTAGGGGAGAGATAAAGAAATTTCTGGGATTAAATGAAAACAGAGAAACAATTTACCAAAATCTATAGGACACTTTGAAGGCAGTGTTGAGAGGAAAGTTCATAGCATTTAATGCCCACATAAGAAGAACAGAAAGTCACCAAGTAAACAACCTAATGACACAACTCAAGGACCTAGAAAGACTGCAACAGTCTAATCCCAAAGCTAGCAGAAGGCAGGGAATTATTAAAATCACAGCAGAAATAAATGAAATAGACAAAAAAATTTCAAAAAGTCAACAAAACAAAAAGCTGGTTCTTTGAGAAGATTAATAGGATTGACAAACCCTGGCCAACCTAATCAAAAGAGAGAATCAACTCAAATTATTAAAATCTGAAATGAAAAAGGAGACATCACCATAGACAGAGGCGAAATTCAAAGGATTATCAGGAACTATTTTGAGAATTTATACTTCAACAGGCTGGAAAACATGGAAGAAATTGACAGATTTCTAAGCACATAGAACCTACCTAAACTGAACCAAGAGGCCTAAACCAAACAATAGCAAACAAAGAAATAGAAACAGCAATCAAAATTCTGCCATCAAAGAAAAGCCCAGGCCCTGACGGGTTCCAACTGAATTATGCAAAATTTTCAGTGAAGAACTAATACCAATACTTCACAACTTGTTCCGGGATATTAAAAAAGATGGAATGCTCCCGAATTCCTTTTATGAGGCCAGTATCACATTAATCCCCAAACCAGAGCATGCCAGACCCCTGGAGAAACCAGGCCCAGTACCCTGGGTCCCGGGTGGGGGTTGCACAGGGCACGCCAGCCGGGGCCTGGGTCGCGAGACTCTGGGCCCCACGCGGAGTACTATGGAGCACGCTGGACCCATGGGGACACCAGGCCAGGTCACAGTGCTACTGAGTGCCTGATCCCACTACCTCCTCAAACCACACATACTGTCTTCTCTTATTGAGAAAAAAAAAAAAGAAAAATATCGGAGAGAGGTTAAGAAGGCCGTTGCGGACGCTAGGATACTGAAGATGCAGACAAAACTTATCCAAATGCACTGGAACTTATGGAAAAATTCCCCATGAAGGAGGACTGCTGTTTCTCTATATTGTTAAGAATCTTGGACATCACCTGTAAGGAGAGAGTTTAGTGGAGACCAAGGAGAAAGGCAGTGTTGAAGAGGTCTCTGCGATGGCGGTGGAGACTTGTATTCAGGAGAAGCAGAAATCGGATCCTACCAACCTTATTTTTTTGGAGAAATTACACCAAATGTTGAATGCTACAGTCACGCATGCTTAGGAACACTGGACAACATTCAGAGTGGAAAAAGAGCTTGGAAAAGATTTGAAATGGTGGAGGCAGTGGCAATGGCAGTGGCCAGTACATAGGGGAGGCAGAGATCTGATGCATAACACCTGGAACCTTTGAAATAATAACCCCAGAGACAGAATGCTACCACCACGCACCCTCGAGAACGTGGGAAAATTGGTTGGGTGAAGACGGTGCTCGGATTGGAGCCTGCCGAGGGATAAGGCCGGTAACAGACATAGCAAAGCTGGGATTGGAGCCTGCCATGAGGCAAGGCCAGTTCTGGAGCCTCCGAGTTCGGGATCGGAGCCTGCCAAGGGGTTAGGCCAGTGCTGGGGCCAGTGAGGCCTGGATCAGAGCCTACCATGAGGCAAGGCCTCTACTGAGGCCTCCGTGGCCAGGATCAGATCCTGCCGAGGGGTTAGACTGGTGCTGGGGCCAGCGAGGCCGGGATCAGAGCCTGCTGCGAGGCAAGGCTGGTGCTGGGGCCTCTGAGGCCAGGATAAGAGCCTGCTGAGGTGTTAGGCTGGTGCCGGGGCCAATGGCCGGCATCGGAGCCTGACAGGAGGCAAGGCCGCTACTGGGGCCTCCGAGGCTGGGATCGGAGCCTGCCGAGGGGTTAGCCGGTGCTGGGGCCAGCGAGGCCGGGATCGAACCCTCCGTGAGGCTAGGCTGGTGCTGGGGCCTCCGAGGCCAGAATCGGAGCCTGCCGAGGGGTAGGCCGGTGCCGGGGCCAATGGCCCGGCATCGGAGCCTGCCATGAGGCAAGGCCTCTACTGGGGCCTCCAAGGCTGGGATCGGAGCCAGCTGAGGGGTTAGACTGGTGTCAGGGCCAGCAAGACTAGAATCGGGGCCTCCCATGAGGCAAGGCCACTGCTTGAGCCAGCGAGGTCTGGATCAGTCCACCAGGTAGCCAGGACACTACTGGGGCCGTCAAGTGTGGGATCGGTACTTGCAATGCAGCATGCACAGAGAAATATCTTAGAAAATAAAAATCAGATGCTTCCCCTAATCAGCAAAAACTAGGAGGAAAGGGGCAACAGGAAGATGTTGAGCTATAGAAAGGGCCCTATAGTGAAGCAACTAAGGTGACCAATCAGAGGGTATGGAATAGGGGAGGATGGAGCCTCTTTAAAATGCAGGAGGTACATAAACAAATGTATCAAAGTTAATCACCAAACAAGCATGGGATCGAGGGAGGGGAGGGAATGGGATGGGGGCTGGATGAGGTCTAATTGGATGATGTGTGCTTGTATATCCTTTCAAGTCTTGTATTCCAATGTTATATATGATTACAATGCACCAATTAAAAAAATAAAAAGTTTAAAAAATCCCCAAATCAAATAAATATACTTCAAGAAGTAAAAATTACAGACCAATATCCTTAATGAACATAGACGCAAAAATTCTAAATAAAATACTAGCTATATGCATTCAAAACCACATCAAGAGAATTGTATACCATGACCAAGTTGGTTTCATGCTAGAAAAGCAAGGCTGGTTCAACATATGCAAATCAATACATGTTATTCATCACATAAATAGAACTAAGAACAAAAACCACATAATCATATCAATAGATGCTGAAAAAGCATTTGACAAAATCCAACACCCATTTATGTTAAAAACACTGCAAAAAATTGGAATAGAAGAAACATGTTTCAACATCATTAAGACAAAATACAACAAACCCAAAGCTAACATCATATTTAATGGGGAAAACCTGCAAGAATTCCCTTTAAAGTCAGGAACAAGACAAGGATTCCTATTATAAACACTCCTTTTCAATATATTCCTTGAGACTCTTGCCATAACATTAAGACAGAGAAGGAAATCAAAGGAATTAAAATAGGAAGAGAGGAATTAAAGCTATCCTTATTTGCAGATGATATGATTCTTTATTTAGAAGATCCAATGAACTCAACCAAAAGACTTCTGGAGCAGATTAACCAATTCAGCAAAGTTTCAAGATACAAAACCAACCTAAAGAAATCAATTGCTTTTCTTTATGCCAACAATGAACTCACAATGAAAAGAAATGAAAACTATTCCATTTACTATAATCTCTATATCAATAAAATTTCTAGGAATAAACCTAACCAAAGATGTAAAAGACCTCTACAGAGAAAATTACAAAACATTAAATAAAAAAAATTGAAGAGGACCTTGGAAGATGGAAAGATGCTCATGGATAGGCAGAATAAATATAATCAAAATGGCCATTCTGCCAAAAATGATATATAGATTCAATGCAATCCCCATTAAAATACCAACAATATTTCTCATAGACCTGGAAAAATCAGTTATGAATTCTGTATGAAGAAAGAAAAAAACCCAGAATAGCCAAAGCACCTCTCAGCAACAAGAAGTAGGCAGGAGGCACCACAATCCCAGACTTCAAATTATACTATAGAGCAATAGTAATAAAAACAGCATGGTATTGGCACAACAATAGCCAGCTGAGCAGTGGAGCAGAAGAGAAGATACAAAAACAAACCCATACATTTATAGTCAATTGATCTTTGAAAAAGGGGCCAAACTCATTCGCTAGAGAAAAGACAGCCTTTTCAACAAATGGTGCTGAGAGAACTGGCTATCCATTTGTAGAAAGTTGTATCTGAATACTTACTTCTTACCATGCACAGGAATCAACTCAAGATGGATCAAAGACTTAGAAATTAGACGAGAGACTGTGAAGTTATTAGAGAAAGGTATAGGATCAACACTCCAACATATCGGTGCAGGCAGTAACTTCCTCAACAAGACTTCCAAAGTGTAGGAAATTAAAGCAAGAATTAACAAGTGGGATTGCAGCAAAATAAAAAGTTTCTTTTTATTAAAGGAAACCATCAAGAATCTAATGAGGAAGTGTACAGAATGGGAGAAGATATTTACCAGCCACCTCTCTGATAGGGGGCTAATATCCAGAATATACAAAGAGCTCAAAAGACTATACACTAGCAAAACAAACAACCCAATCAAGAAATGGGCAACTGAACTGAATAGACACTTTACAAAAGAAGAGATACAAATGGCCAATAGATACATGAAAAGATGTTCAACATCACTAGCCATTAGGGAGATGCAAATCAAAACTATGCTGAGATTCCATCTAATTCCAATCAGAGTGGCAAGCATAAATAAATCAAATAACAACTAATCTTGGAGATGTGGGGAAAGAGGAACTGTTTTACACTTTTGGTGGGAGTGCAAAGTAGTTCAGCCACTATGGAGATCAGTGTGGAGATTCCTTAGAAAACTGGGAATAGATCCACCATTTGATCCAGCTATCCTACTCCTTTGTATCTTTCTAAAGGGCTTAAAATCAGAGAACTACATTAACTAATGGATACCCATGTTCACAGCAGCACAGTTTGTAATAGCCAAAATATGGAACCAGCCTAGGTCTCCATCAACAGATGAATGGATTGCAAAATTATGGGAAATACACACAACAAAATTTTATTCAGCTATAAGGAAGAATAAAATAATAGTATTTGCAAGAAGATGGAAGGAACTGGAGAACATTATGTTAAGTAGTCAAGCACAGAAAGAGAAGGGACATATGTTTTCTCTAATATGTCCAAGCTAGGGAGTAGTGGTAATACCAGAGGGACTACAGATAATGAAGGGAAATCTCAGTAAAGCTAGAATGGTAGGATAGGAGAGGAAGAAAACTGAGGTTGCTCAATGGAGGAGCTACATCCGAATATGTGTAATAGTATACATATAGCATGGTTAACCTGGACACTCTTTATTGGGAGGGGGGAAGGGAAATAGAGGGGAGAGGGCACAAAGTACAATCTAAATGTACACCATTTTCAATATGTTCCACATATAAATAAAATAAAATATGGAAAAAAGTAAAATTGGTGATTTCAAAAAATAAAAAAAATAAATTTTAAGTACTTTATTAAAAAATGTATAAAAGTAGACTTAGCTGGCCATGTGAGGCTGAGACAAGAGGATCATGGGTTAAAAGCCAGCCTCAGTAATTTAATGAGGCAGGGGTATAGCTTAGAGATAGAATGCCCCTGTATTTAGTCCTCAACACCAAAATAAAATGAAATATAAATGAACTGAAATATAAAATTATTTTTTTTCTCTCATCATCCTTGACCAGTTGTACCATGGTTCTTATTATAATTCTTGGCTGGAAATAATTTTCTTGCAAGTACTTTAAAAGGAAACAGTCATTTTGTTGTTTTATTTCCTTCTAGCTGTTGTTTAAAGTAAGAAATCCAAGGCTCTCCTTAATCTTAGTTTTTGATAGTTGACTTGTCCTTTCTGAAAACTTTTATAATTTTTGTATCATGAGAGAATGATATGTCAGTATCATCTATCATAACTTAACAATCTAAACAAACTGAGATCATGTAGGCCAATTTCACTTAATTTATGTCAAAATTATCTTTCCAATGAGTTATGTAAAAGAAATGGAGAAAACTTTTAGACTATTCCATGAAACTAATTCTCTTTCCAAATCCTACATTGTTTCTATGATTAGAGATATCCATCCTTCTTAATTTTATCCAAAGAAGTCTGTCCTATGTCTTGTACCATGAAACATTCTTTGGAAAGATGAGTTGTGACTTTGACTGTCTACTAAGGTAGTTCTACGAGCAGGTAACTATTTATTCTTACAATATAGGGCTGCATGCATCTACCACAACTGAATTTTGATGACATTATCAGGATGGTTTGTGTTCTTCCTGGCTGAGACTCAGTGGAGATGACTAATTTCTGAGTGAAAAAATGTATAGGCTTTGTTTGCTGTACTTTATTTTTAATCATATTTTAAATTTTTAAATAATACATATTAAATAATGAAAACCTGAGAAATACAAATTGTTTGGATAATTTCAAAAATTATAAATGTTCATTTTTTGACACATTATAGAACATTGTATGTTTTCTTATGCTTTAAAAGTATGTATTGAGCATTTTTCCCATGTCAATAAAAATTACACATGCTATACAAAATGGATTTTTAATGCTCAAAATATGTTATTTTTTATTGACAAGTACAATTGCATGCATTTATGGCATAAAACATGGTGTTTTGAAGCATAACATTCTGGAATGACTAAATCAAGCTAATTAACATATGCATCACTTCACATATTTATCATATTTGGGGGAATGAGGATATTTAAAGTCCACTCTTCTAGCAACTTTCAAGTATACAATAGTTTGTTAACTATAGTCACCATGCTGTACAACATAACCTTTGATAGTTGAATGGTGTTCTATTGTATGAACTTGCCATAAGTTCATACAATTTTTGTAGGCCTTAAAAGTTATGGGGTTTCTAAGTTTTATTTTGTTTGAAATATTGCACAACCACAAATTATTAACCTATAAGTGAAAATGGAGTCATGTTAATATTATCTAATAGCTCCATCTTGATGATTCAAATCTCCATTAGTTATTTTTGAAGGCTTTGTGGATGTCTTATACCTTTGCAAGAATAAGTCAATATATATTTATCCTCTTGTGAATCTTCTAGGGAGGCCCAACCACAGTCCTTAGAGAAGGGGTATTGACTGTCCTGCTAATGCAGGAGCTATCTAGACCAGGCTGCCTCTCAGTGGGCTCAGGTGCTCCATGCTGTCCCCAGATCCTGCTCCACAGTTCCTGATGAAGAAGTGGATGGGGTGTGCCTTTCCTAATTTTTAAACTGGAATTTTTACTTTTTTTTTTCTTTTTGCAGTGCTGGGGATGGAACCAAAGGGCATTGTACCTCCAAGCTACACCACCAGCCATAGTTTTTAGTCTTTTTTTATTGTTTGAAACAGGGTCTCACCGGGTTGTGAAGGGCCTTGCTAAGAAGCTGAGGCTGTCTACAAAACAGGATCTTCTGGTCTCTGCCTCCCGAATACTGGGATTACAAACATGTGCCACCACACCCTGATAAATTATATTTTTAATAGACACGTAGTAATATGCTTATGTCCAGAGTCTCCATAGGCATTTCACAAAATCTTTCTTCAGTTTCTGGCTCTATTTTCTCTTTCTTAGGGCAGTGGTTCTCCATTTTAGGCATCTCTCAGAACTACACATGGGACTTTTAGGAAATACAAATTATCAGAAAATGCTTGAGACCAACTGAAACAATGTTCCAGTGGAACAGTGGTATGTGTAATTTGAAGGTACTTTTTCTTAGCATAGCACATTTTGTTGGAGCAGGATACACATGCAGAGCCCCACGCTGGTGTTATAACCCTCTCTCAACTTCTACGAAATGCTTTGGCTAAAAGCTTAAACATAGAATCTCTTTCAGCAGATTTCTACTTCATCAAGAAACTCCAGGGAAGTTATACCAAGACCACAGTATTCTTACTGTAGAGAATACACTTATTAAATCATATACACTTGAGTCTCTGACATGGGCTCTGATTCCAAAAAATTGACACAAGACAATGTGTAACAAGGCTACTATTCTCCTGGCACAGAAAAAGTCCATGGGGCCAGAAGAGAGATGGATATCATGTTATTTCAATCACTGTTCTGACTTCTTCTCCCTGTAAGGATTATAACTGTTCTTGAAAGCACATGTATACACACACACACACACACACACACACACACACACTATTAATTTCTCTTAACAGAACAACAAAGTCACACACATGCTAAAATCTCATCTACTATTTCCTACTCCTGAATTTGTGAACATCTTTTTCTAGTTCCTAAGTGTTGTGGACTGATCTTTTGATCATATGACTTTTACTTTATTTTACCTATAGTTTTTTTTGATAACTTATTTTCTCTTAATATAGCACCCACAATGTAAAAGGTTCTAGCCTTTTATTACACCCTTCTACTCTCTTTTATACCCTTACTAGGGTTGCCTCACTTTCTACCCTAGTTTATCAGCATAGGGGAGGAGTCAGACAGATGTGTTCTCTATGGTGAATAAAAGGCATTACATTAGGATTAACCTAAAGGTTTGAGTGGAGAGGGCTTGGATTGAGGTCACTTTGAGGAAAGGATGATAGCAAGTAAAATAAAAGATTCTCAGCCTGTGAAGGAGAAAAATCAGATGTTACCTAACCCAAAATGAAGAATGTGTATTCTTCAAAGAATGTTACCTAGATTTCTTTAGATTACCGTGTTATCTGAAAGTTGGAAAAGTGCTGATGTAGTTGTGTTCTGTCCAGGGACAAAGATTCAATCACATTGTTATAAATGAAGTTTTAAAAAGAAGAAATTAAATAGCCATTGCATGGAGCAGATATTTTTACTCCTTCCTTGAAATGTTTATTTTTCTTGGCCTTGAGAATAAGAGCAGCTCTGAATATGTGACTAGGAACTAGATACAAAGAATACCTATATATCAATTTTTTCAACTATAGGGTTTCAAGGCTGCCCATGATGTTATGTTCCTTTCATTGGAAAATGAATAAAAAATTCTGAACATCTATATCTGCTAATTACAGAGATCTTCAAGGGAGGTTAGGAGGTAGAATGGGTTCTCTGATATAAAAGGCTCTCTATCCTATAATATTCAGATTATCTTTATTATTCTGATTTTGGAAGAGGGAAAACTATTTAAAAATCATTTGAGGTGAAGAATTCTACTAACTTTATTTCATTTGGTACTCGAGATTGGACCTATGGACATTCTATCTCTGAGCTACATTTTTAGCCCCTTTTACTTTTTATTTTGAAACAGGACCTCACTAAATTGACAAGGGTCTTGTTAAATTGCTGACGATAGCCATGAACCAGGGATCCTCTTGTCTCAGCCTTCCACTCAAGTACTGGGATTATAAATTATACTATATCATATTATAGTATAATTCATGCCCCATGAATTATACTAATTTTATTTATAATTATTACCTTAATTCTCATAAGAAAATAAATCTAACAGGACCTACATATGAGTTACTGTTCTCTTACAGTCTTGTCTTAGGATACATGAATCAAGTTTTTAAAGTATCCTGGAAATAGGTTAGCAAAAAAAGATTCTGGTTATTTGAATATTGTCCCTCTGTGGTGTCTTTTTTCAAAGCATCTTTTAAGAGTGTGTATGTCCTAGTGAAGAATCAGAGGGGTCCAGATACATTTCCCCAGACACCACTCTCTGCCCAGAAGTGGCCACAATCAGGCTTTGTGTGCAGTAGAAACCATGGATTCTGGTGCACAAATATCCTCACAGAGGTGCTGAATTGTCCTGAAAAGTCAGAGAAAAGCTTTGTGCCAGCAACTCCCCTAAGCTGTTTTTGAAATTGACCTTATTAAATTTCTGCTGGGGTAATTTGCTCTGGGGATCTCCTGAGTTACTTGAATGGATAAAAATAAGCTTTCAGTCTTTGACCTGACTCTCATTAGAACAGGGTTCATGAGAGGTTAGCAGGGCTCTGTAACAGGCTGCTAGGGAAGTTCCCAAAGGGTTGACCCAATGCTAAAGGATTCTGGTTTCTTCTGCCTGAGCTACAGACACCTTATCTGCTCCATCCTGTTATCTTATCTTCCGATATAAAATGAAAAAATTATGTTGATATGAATAGGAAAAAATGACTAACTTAATCATTTTTTTCTCTTTCAGGGAGCACATAGGGTGGAACAAAACTATTGGGCATAGCTTCTTTCAAACCTTGTATCTAGATTCACTCTTTTGATCTGACCCAACTTTTGATCTGATCATACTATTCAGGTCAGTGACTGGTGCCTAGACTTACACAGAATATTCTTGAGTCTCAGTCACTAACAGAATTCCAGCTATTTTCCCAGGATTCTCTATTTACCCTGTGCATGACAATGGCTGATAGCAGACACTTGGCAGAGTCAGCATCTGCCTGAGTTCCCATGGGAACCTGCCATTAGACTTAAGCAAAAGAAATGTACTGACACAAAGGAAGAAGAATAAATGATAAAAGTGGGCCTAGCTGGATGTTTTTTTGTTTTTTTATTATTTTTTATGTGGATTATACTGAAAATGGCAAACATTCAGACTGTGCTTGGTGCCCTCTCCTCCCCACTTCTCCTTCTCCCTCAACAATGAGTGTCCAGGTTGACTATGCTACATTCATACTTTCACATATTTGAATGTAGCTCCTCCATCAATCAATCTCAGCCTTCTTCCTCCCCTACCCTTCCATTCTATCTTTGCTGAGGTTTCCCCTCCATTATCTGGAGTCCCTCTGGTATCCCTAATACTCCCTAGTTTGGACATATTAGAAAAAACATATATTCCCTCCCACAGTGTCATTTCCTGTAATCCCAGTATTTGGGAGATTGAGACAGGAGGAACACAGGTTTGAGGCCAGCCTCAGCAATTTAGTAAGACCTTCAGAAACTTAGATCCTATTTTAAAATAACATCAATGAATAAATAAAATGGATAACAGTGTAGCACAAGGGTGTTGAATTGGTTATTAAAATGCTCCTTTCTGTCAGAAGATGCAGCATGAGGAGGAAGCTAATCAAGGTAGTTCTATAATGTAATTTTTGGTAGATTATACAAGGTAGTTCTACAATCTACTTTTGGTGGGTTTGGGGAAACACTGGCAAAATTCAATTCAACTAAGAGTATATAAGGGGATGTACTCTGTGGCAGACACTGTTCTACATCTTGAAGAATAAGACAATGAATGGGTAGACCCATTCTCTAGTGGTATTTCAGTTTCAAGGGAAATGACACATCTACACAAAAAGTAATTTATAACCACTGAAGTAAAACCTAAAATAAGGATGCAAGCAGGTAAGTGCATGGGAACATAAGAGAGTAATGCTTAGGAAAGGTCTCAAGGATAAGGCATGGGTAGAAAGATTAACCAGGACTTCAGCAGACACCAGTGAGGGTAATGACTTTCTAGACTGAGGGAATGACTTGAGCAGAATGAGGCACAAGCTGGTCAGGCTGTTTATGTTTGGGGGAAAGTTGAACTTTCTCATGACCCTGGGGTGAAGGGTGAATAGGAGTGACAAACCTTCACAAGAAGACTGGGCTAGGTTAGATAGAGCTTAATTCCAGGCAAGATGGTTGGTTTGACAGTGTATGAGATGGAGATACATTAACAGTGATTAAAGGAAAGGCTGCTATGATCACAGTTATGCTTAAGGAAGATGAATCTAAAGTTACTCTGCCAGGTGCATTAGAGAGAGTAGAGCTTGGAGACAAGAAATGTTGCCACGCAATCCTCCATGTATCTTGCATTTCTACATGTCTTGCAAGAACAACTTCTGATTGCTCTTGTTCTGAACTGTTTTTAAGGTGGTTTATAGTAAAAAGCCTTGGAAGACATATGCATTGTCTATCTGCAGAGGAAATAATAGGTGGGCCTACTATTTCTTATAAAAGATTCAATTCCCTTAAGCTCAGGACCCACACTCCTGTAATTAAACCAATGTGTGTAGGCATTTCAACTGGGGGCATCTTCAGCGTCTTGTGGAATTTGGAGGTAAGGGTAACTGTCACAAATATATTTCTTATTTTGCTGTGAGCAATGAACTCCTACATCTCAGACTCAACAGCCTCATGACTTCTGCTATAATACTCATATCATGCTATTTGCATGTTAGTATAATATCTTCTTATTTGCAAATAGTACAATATCTCAAACTCTTCATAGTTTTTTTCTTAGTTCATGGGGAATGTTTGGTTTTAGAATGTTCCTCTAGAACTCACTGACACAAGGAATCCATGTTGGAGATGGCCTTGGTTGATAAAATGCTGTGTGAACAGAGTCGTCGTCCTCCTCCTCCTCCTCCTTCTCCTCCTCCTCCTCCTCCTCCTCTTCTTCTTCTTCTTTTCTTTTTCTTCTTCTTCTTCCTCTTCTTCTTCCTCTTCCTCTTCCTCTTCTTCTCTTATCTCTCTCTCTCTCTTTTCCCTGTGGCATGCTGCCCTGGGCTCATCAGACATCACTGGGCCTAGCATGGCCTGAACTACAGAAATCTCCGGAACTGTGAGCAAATAAATCTTCTCTCTCTGTTGTGGTCATCAGATGTTATGTAAGATGTTAAGTAAGCAGTGATAATTCTTACTAATTTTAGTATATAACAATAAAGGCTTTTGTTAGGATATAGAATATTTATTTATTTACTTTCATATCCAGGAACCTGACATTTACTTATGACTAGTTTTAGAATGCCTAGAAAAAGCTGTGAGTGTATCACAAAGGCAATATGAGCAAAAGACATACTGACTCAAACCCATCCATGATCATCAATTCATTTCTCACCTTTGTTTGAGTTTTATTCACTGGAGGCTCAAAGAAGTATGGCTCCTGGACAGGGTAGCTGTCAGGGATTCCTATAATACATAGACTTCTTTTACACCTTCAGTTTATTTTTTGGTGGCCTAAATAAAGCAAAATAGGTGCCTATTGTTACTTCCCAGGTGTTGAGCAGCAGGCTAGCACATAGTAGACAATCAGTAAATATTTAGAATCTAAAACAACAAGTGAAATAAAGTAACTGAGATTTAGAATTAGAACTGGTTGAACAATTCTTGTTTTAGGACTTACCACAATCCCCAAGATAAAAAGGTATTTAAATTTATTTAATTCATTATACAGTATGGCTGTCTTTATATAGTATGACCAATGCTAGGTATTATGGGGGATGCTTCTGCCACTTAACTATTTAGTGTGACCCTCAATCTTAGTATTCTTACCATGAAGTAAGGGAGTAGGGTGCAATTATTTACTAGAATTTTCTTAGCATTGGATAGAAAGAAGTTTAGTTTATTGATCAGAGTGTTTATATTATTTCCAATTTCTTTTTTATTTTGAAAGCATAGCCAGAAAAATATTTAAATTTCTAAGAAGGAAAAATGAGTATCTGAATGTATGAGTATGTTAAATAAGCTACCCATTTTTTCTATTAATTGGTTTTTTGGTCCTTTTCTTGTTTTGAAGTAGAGCTTAAATGAAAGGATAGTAGTTCTTTAAGTTTTGAATAGGTTCACAGTGTCTTTAATTTCTTACAAAGATGATAAAGAATTGATTTTGATAAGGCATGAACATGATGACTTCTTACTAAAATGAAGAAGCAGAATTCCAATGCTGAGACTTTAGTTAGTATCTGTATTATTTGTAACTAATAATTAGCTTTCTTTGTTTGCCAGAAGTGCAAAAAATTAGATAGGAAAACTCTTTACTTTTAGAAGAAATGGCTTATTGTGATTTAATAGAAACAGAGACACTTCAGGGTGGTGTTTCTTCTGCCAAATGTAAAGATGGGCACATGGCTGGGTGAACTTGTTATGTTAGAGAGGCTAAGGTCACAGATGCCAGTGCAATATAGGACTGTATTCGCTGCCCTCTCCTGGTCTGCCAACCATCTTACGAATAGGAAGCTGAGTGGAGGTCACACCCCATAGATGGCACGTCAGTTCTGACTTCACACATGATGGATGGTGCAAAGGAGCCATGAAACCCATTCTGCTTTGTCTGGTTTGAGTTCAAGTCTTCTTTATCTTTTAGTGCAACTTAGTCCAACAAATATTAATTGCTCCAATGTGCTCAGTACCATATGCTAAGCAAAAAGAATTTGGCCTAGTAGAATACCTAATACCTATTTCAGAGAAGCTAATAGATTAAAATACAAAGAGACATTCATGAAATGTCAAATTGAATCAAAGTAAACTAGAAACAGTATAAAGTAGTTTATAGCTAAATGCCCAGAGCAGTAGTTTACATATACATTTTTGAAGTAATTTTAACTCTTTCTATGCACATTCAGCATCTTTCTTTAGCTACTCATACTCCTCTAAAGCAAGTCATCTTCACTTCCATCAACCTAAAAGTACAAGCTCATGTTACCCTGAGCACCAGTTCTCCTTTATATAATATTGGGGGCACCAAAACACACCTCTTCCCCTTGTCTTTTATCCTATTTGTGCACATTTACTATCTTCAAAGCGAATTTTCTGTATTGCTTATATAAATAATTTGCCTTCAAAGCCACTTGATACTTGTAACTGTAAAATCATATTCTCAGAAATAATGACCCCATCGCCATCTCTTTTCTTTAAATAATTCATTCTTTACTTCATATTTTTACCAGAGCTGATTCTATGCTCTTAAGTTTTCTCATCAAGTCTTTGCTTCTCAATTCACATCTAAGTTCTCTATCTGCCTGGCCTATTCTCCAAAGAATGTATGAAGACTTAACTTAGGTTATGTGCACTTGAATTTTATTTACAAATTTAATATTTCTCCTGAAAGCAATGATATTTAATGAAGAGTTGTTAAATTTTATTTTCATACTTTCATGTGTGAATTGCAATTATACATCATAGTGAGGTTCAATGTGATAAGCATCCATGCACACAGCTCTTGGTGTATTTTCTTTCCTATCTCACCAAACTACCCTCTCCTTTTACCCATACATGTTAGAAAAACCAGTAGTGATACCTTTATATAGCGCCAAAACATTATTTGAAGTGTTTTTTCTTCAATTTTCCTTTTTCTCTCCCTACTTTTATCTCAGTCCTTCCACCAAAATCTAGTGTCCAGGCCTTCCCTGAGGAATGCTTGTTCTTTCTGGCGGTTGCCATCTTTTCCCTGGATCCAGATAGGGAATTTAAAGAGCAAGCTGCAGATCTGGGGATCAGGAGCCTCCATTTCCTCAGCCGCAATACCGTGGTCATAATGACCCATGACATTAGGAAAGAATGTCATGTTGTAGGCCATTTTCATACACTTGGGAACAGTAATTGGTTGTGAATAGGTGAAGAGACTGTGCCCCCTCACAAGGGTTGGAAAAATACATGTTAACAAAAACGTGAAGAATTCCATTTTCTTCAAATTCCTACTTTTACCACATGGCTTGGGTTAATCGCTCTTTTCATTATTAGAAGATTCCCATCCAAAGATAAAATGTTCAAATTTCTCATTCCATTATTTCACTATTAGGAAGGAAGCTGTTTTCCTGGAAATGAGTTCTGGGTCAATAGCCGGTGCGGCTCAGGGCAACTGGGCCTTGTCAGCAGGTGGCCTCCGAGGCCAAGCCAGCGCCAGCACACCTGTCCTGGTTGGGCCTCCTCGCTGCGGCTCCATGCCCGGGACCAAGCAGGACCCAAGCAGGACCCGAGCCGGACCGAGTGGGACCCGAGCAGCTGCCAGGCGGTGCCCAGTAAGAGCTGCGGGGCAATTTTTTCTTTATGACTAAGTAAAATTTGATTGTTTGTATATACCACATTTATTTACTCATGTATCTGTTGATGGAACCAACCAATCTATTGGTTCTATAATTTATGAATTGTGCTAATTGTGCTGCTCATAAACACAAGTATACATGTATTGTGATAGAATTTTATTTATTTTTTTGTAAAATATCAAAGAGTTGAATAGCTGGGTCATATGGTGATTCCATTCTTATTTTTAAAGGAATCTCTAATCTGCTCTCCATAATGGTTGTACTAATTTACAGTCTCACAGACAATTATAAAAGTTCTACTTCCCATACTCTCTCCAGCACATATTATTGCTTATATTCTTGATTTGTCATTCTAGCTGGAGTAAGATGGAATATAAATGCACTTTTGCTTTGAAATTGACTAGTTGCTAATGTTGTTGAATATTTTTATATATTTATTGAACATTGCATTTTTATTTGTGTCTATTCAATTCAATTGCTCATTTTATTAGATTATTTTATTGCTTTCTTAGTCCATTATATATTGTAGATATTAGTCCTCTGTTAGAGGAGTAGCTGGCAAAATTCTTTCCCATTCTGTTGGCTTTCCCTCTAGACTCTTGTTTTCTTTGTTGCACAGAAGCTTTTTAGTTTGATGTCATAAATTATAGAACAATTCATAAATTATAGAACGAATAGATTGGTTGGTTCCATCAACAGATACATGAGTAAATAAATGTGGTATACACAAACAATCAAATTTTACTTAGTCATAAAGAAAAAATTGCCCTGCAGCTCTTACTGGGCACCGCCTGGCAGCTGCTCGGGTCCCACTCGGTCCGGCTCGGGTCCCGCTTGGGTCCTGCTTGGTCCTGGGTGTGGAGCCGGGACCTCCTGATAACTTGGTTCTTGGTTTATTTCTTGAACTTTGGAGAATTTATTGTGAAAGTGTCCAGTACTGCCTATATATTTGAGAGTTGTACTTTTATATTCTTTTACAAATTACATGTTTCCTGTCTGATTTCTGGGTCCATCTTGAGTAGAATTTTGTGCAGGGTGAGAAGTTGTGATCTAATTTCAATCTTTTACACATGAATATCCAGTTTTCCCAGCATCATTTAAAAATGCTTTTTATCATTAATGGAAAGGTTATAATGATTTCTCTCCCAAATAAAGCATCCCAACAACTTTAACCTATACATTTAGTGATGAGATGATAGCAAGTTAATATAAAATATGTTTATTAATAAAGAAATATAGATTATATCTACAACAAAATGTAATAATATATTTATTCTATTGGTGTTTGAGCCCAGGATTTCATGCAATTTAGGCAAGTGTTCTACCATTGAGCTATATTCAGAGACTTTTTATTTGTATTTTGAGACAAAATCACACTAAGTTAAAAAGATGGCGTAGAACTTGAAAACTCTTGTCTCAGAATCCGAAATAGCTAGGATTATAGGTGTGCATCACTGCATTTGGAAGAACCATAATCTTTTTGTCTCTGACACTTAACCTTGCACCTGGCTCATAAATGTGTGTGTGTGTGTGTGTGTGTGTGTGTGTGTGTGTGTATGTTACAAACTCAGGGTCTCACATGTGCTAAGTAAGGGATCTACCACTGATAACATGCCTCTTGATCCATGTTCTTGATTAATGAAGGTGTAACTCTTCATGTTCCCTTTAATTCCCTGGCTTTAGGTAAAAAAAAAAAAAAAAAAAAAAGGTTTTTGTGCTCCTATTAAATAGATTATTGAAACAGTCACTTTCCCAATGTTATCCCAGTAGCAATGATTAGACCATTTCATGTCTGAGAGAACAATTCTAACAAAATTATACCTGATAACCTGAGTGGAAAAGTACACTAATCATCAAAGATTTATTTTTATTTCTTTAAATTTACCTGATTCAGTTGAAGAAAAATACTTGGTTTCTCTTCGTAGTGACCTGAGACAATTTGCTCTGGTACCAGATGGTTTTTTCTTCCATATGAGAATGAAAACATCTGACAGACTGTCAGGGCATGTGTCGGCAACATTATTCATGGGGAAAGTTCCAAATGACATGCCCATCTCTGAGGGCATTTATCTGGATCATGTGTTATGTCTTTAGATCCTTCAGGTTCACATATTAAAACATTAGTTCAGTCTTAAATTGTTGCAGGTTCATAGGCTCAATGCCTTGAAGAAATAATACTGTAGGTAAAGAATAGTTTCACTCTTCTTTTCCCTTTTCTTTTTAGGATTCTAAAATATGCTTATAAATTCTTAGGGAAGAAAAATCACATTTTCTTTTTAAAAACTATTCACCGTGCACTGATTTCTTCATGTACTGACAGTCAGTCAAGTTTTCTTGGAGACTATAACATCTGCTAAGAAATCGTGCATGGGAGAAATATCCAGATTGTCTTCTACCATGTCCTACACTCAGTAATTGATAACCCTCAAAACATCAGGTTGTGCTATGACAATATGTTGATGTCTACAGTGGAGATATTGCTGTCAATGGTTTAAAAATAAAAAAAAAATGGGTTGAGTGATTCCACCTCTCTCCACCACATATGACAGTTGGCAGTCATTAGAAAGAGAAGTGTTTGGAGATAGCAATTTTGATTCTGGGAAACTTTATCTCTTTACAGTTCTAAACATACAACCTTAGCATGGCTGACACTATGCCTTGGCCTCAGGAAAATGATCATTTTATGTGTCCTCATTTCAGTGTGAGCAAGAACATAGGGATATTTTTGGTGGAAGTGAATGGACATATGTACATGGTGTTATATTTCTGATTTGGACTAATTCTTTGATGTCACAGAATAACACAAATAAAGGCAGCCAACATTTATTGGGCACTTATGAATCAGGTACTGTTGTGGGCATTTTAAGGGTTTTGAATCAATTTTGAAACAATCCTATGGGGTACATGCTTTTATCATTATTACTGACTTTTTATATATGAGGAAACTGAGGCACAGAAAGAGGAAATAAATTCCCTGACATCTAACACTAGTAAAGTTTAAAAAGGGGCATTCAAAATGTAGAACTCAAGTTTTCAAACCACTATACTGAATGAGTCAAAGAATAATAATATCTCACTTGAAGATTCTGAGTTGTCTCAGCTTTTATTTAGTCTTTACTTTACAAGGGTACTATTCCATAGAAAAATCACAATCATATACTTTTCTCTTAGGTCATCTTTTTCAGCTGGGTAAATTGCACGCATGTGAAAGCTAATAGTTTGCCTTTTGCAGCCAGTTAGTCTAACTGTTCACAGTTAACTGGTTGGTCTCTAGAGTTATACTAGTGGGAAAAACCAATCAATAGGATGTTAATAATGGAACATAACACTTTTTATTGTTCCTCCTGATAAAACTCTATGATAATTCATAAGAAATTTTAGGAATCCAGTAATAGGAACTTTGACATTATGAAGGTCATAAAGAAAGAATCTATAAAAAGTATCATGCTAAATGGGGAAGATGTGAAAGAATTCTTTTTAAATGTCAGAGAAAAATATAAGGATTATCCCCACTTCTTATTCAACACTGATTCCAGTGAACCTGTAGCCAGTGGAATATGAAAACAGCAAGCAATTGAAAGACTGGAAAAAAAATAATAAAACAAAATGCAATTTTTGTTAAAAAAAGAAGAGTATAAAAATATTGGTGAAAATAAGGAGCTGGGAATGATGGCACATGCTTGTAATCCCAGCATTTTGGAGGCTGAAACAGGAGGATCCAGGTTCACAGACAGCCTCAGCTACTTAGTGATGCCCTTTGCAACTCAGTGAGACCCTGTTTCAAAATAAAGAATAAAAAAATAGGACTGGGGCTATAATTAGAAGGTAGAGTTCCCCTGGGTTCCATTCCTAGTACCACACACACACACACACACACACACACACACACACACACACACACAAAGTCAATGTATACAAGTAACAAGTAAAAACACAGTATTTCAAACAAATTGTTTATAGGAAAGCACACATACAAGTTCTGTAATGGACTGAACTATATCCCTCTAAAATTTTATGTGTTGAAGGTCTCACTCCTAATATCTCAAAGTGTGACTGTTTGGAAATAGGGCCTTTAAAGAAGTAATTGAAGTTACTTATGGGCGAACCCTTCTCCATTCTGTATAAGATAAGGAGATTAGAACACAGACACAGGTAAAGAGAGCATGTGAGGACTAAGAAGTCAGTAATTTACAACTTTACTGAAAAACATTAAATTAGTTCTAGGTAATTTATTACCACTTATCAGCAGATTGGTAACCTTAATATTATGAAGAAATTATGTTTTCTTAAATAATTCAGAGATTTAGCATAATTCACATCAAAACACTAGTAAAATTGAGAAAGTTGAAGGAAATTGATAAATTTAACTAATTAATTTTAAAACATCTGCAAAAAAGAAAAGGATTGAAATAGTTTGAATAAATCTCAAGAAAAAATCCATCTCATGACAAATGAGAGGTTTGTTTATTATAAAGCATTAATTAAAATTATACCACAGAAAAATGGCATTTATCATTCTTTTAAAAATTAAGAAGCGGCGGGGCACGCCAGATGGGGCCCGGGTTGCGGGACTCTGGGCCCCGGGCCGAACTGTGAGTACCATGCCAGACCCCTGGAGAAACCGGGCCCAGTAAGACGCTGGGTTCTGGGCAGGGGTCCGGCAGGGGGCACGCCAGCTGGGGCCTGGGTCGCGGGACTCTGGGCCCTGGGCCGAACTGCGAGTAGCACGCCAGACCCCTGGAGAAACCAGGCCCAGAACAGAAAAAGATAAAGAAAAATATCGGAGAGGAGGTAAGAAAGCCGTTATGGATGCCAGGACACTGGAGATGCAGACAAAACTTATCTAAATGCACTGGAACTTATGGAAAAATTCGCCGTGAAAGAGGACTGCTATTTCTCTATATTGTTAAGAATCTCAGACATCACATATAAGGAGAGAGTTTAGCAGAGACCAAGGAGAAATGCGGTGTTGAAAGAGTTCTCCGCGATGGTGGTGGAGACTTGTATTCAGGAGAAGCAGAAACCGGATCTTACCAACTTTATTTTTTTGGAGAAATTACACCAAATGTCGAATACTACCATCACGCATGCTTAGGAACACTGGACAACATTCAGAGTGGAAAAAGAGCCTGGGAAGGATTTGAAACGGTGGAGGCAGTGGCAATGCCAGTGGCCAATATTCGGGGGAGGCAGAGATCTGATACATTACAACTGGAACCTTTGAAATAATAACCACAGAGACAGTGATCGGAACCTGCTGAGGGGTTAGGCGGGCGCCGGGGCCAGTGGCCGACATCGGAGCTTGCTGTGAGGCAAGGCCACTACTGAGGCCTCCGTGGCCGGGATTGGAACCTGCAGAGGGGTTAGACCGATGCTGGGGCCAGCGAGGCCGGCATTGGAGCCTGCCATGAGGCAAGGCTTGTGCTAGGGCCTCCGAGGTCGGGTCCGGAACTTGCTGAGGGGTTAGGCCGGTGCTGGGGTCAGCAAGGCCGGCATCGGAGCCTGCCGTGAGGCAAGGCCAGTGTTGGGGCCCCCAAGGACGGGACCAGAGCCTGCTGAGAGGTTAGGCCGGTGCTGGGGCCAGCGAGGCTGGCATCAGAGCCTGCCATGAGGCAAGGCCGGTACTGGGGCCTCCGAAGTCAGGATAAGAGCCTGCCCAGGGGTTAGGCCGGTGCTGGGGCTAGTATGGCCGGCATCGGAGCCTGCCATGAGGTAAGGCCAGTGCTGGGGCCTCCGACGCCGGGATAAGAGCCTGCCGAGGGGTTAGGCCGGTGCTGGGGCCAGCGAGGCCGGCATCAGAGCCTGCCGTGAGGCAAGGCCGGTACTGGGGCCTCCGAGGCCAGGAAAAGAGCCTGCCAAAAGGTTAGGCCGGTGCTGGGGCCAGCGAGGCCGGCATTGGAGCCTGCTGTGAGGCAAGGCCAGTGCTGGGGCCTCCGAGGCCGGCATCGGAGCCTGCCGTGAGGCAAGGCCGGTACTGGGGCCTCCAAGGCCAGGATAAGAGCCTGCCGAGGGGTTAGGCCGGTGCTGGGGCCAGCGAGGCCGGCATCGGAGCCTGCCTTGAGGCAAGGCCAGTACTGGGGCCTCCGAGGCCAGGATAAGAGCCTGCCGAGGGGTTAGGCCAGTGCTGGGGCCAGCGAGGCCGGCATCGGAGCCTGCCTTGAGGCAAGGCCAGTACTGGGGCCTCCGAGGCCAGGATAAGAGCCTGCCGAGGGGTTAGGCCGGTGCTGGGGCCAGCGAGGCCGGCATCGGAGCCTACCTTGAGGCATGACCAGTGCTGGGGCCGACAAGGCCGGGATCAGAGCCTGCCGAGGGGTTAGGCTGGTGCTGGGGCCAGTGAGGCCGGCATCGGAGCCTGCCTTGAGGCAAGGCCGGTACTGGGGCCTCCGAGGCTAGGATAAGAGCCTGCCGAAGGGTTAGGCAGGTGCTGGGGCCAGCGAGGCCGGCATCGTAGCCTGCTGTGAGGCAAGGCTGGTACTGGGGCCTCCGAGGCCAGGATAAGAGCCTGCCGAGGGGTTAGGCCGGTGCTGGGGCCAGCGAGGCCGGCATTGGAGCCTGCCTTGAGGCATGGCCAGTGCTGGGGCCTCAAAGGCTGGGATCGGAGCCTGCCGAGGGGTTAGGCCGGTGCTGGGGCCAGTGAGGCCGGCATCGGAGCCTGCCTTGAGGCAAGGCCAGTACTGGGGCCTCCGAGGCCAGGATAAGAGGCTGCCGAGGGGTTAGGCCGGTGCTGGGGCCAGCGAGGCCGGCATCGGAGCCTGCCTTGAGGCAAGGCCGGTACTGGGGCCTCTGAGGCCAGGATAAGAGCCTGCCGAGGGGTTAGGCCGGTGCTGGGGCCAGTGAGGCCGGCATCGGAGCCTGCCTTGAGGCAAGGCCAGTACTGGGGCCTCCGAGGCCAGGATAAGAGCCTGCCGAGGGGTTAGGCCGGTGCTGGGGCCAGCGAGGCCGGCATCGGAGCCTGCCGTGAGGCATGACCAGTGATGGGGCCTCTGAGGCCAGTATCGGAGCCTGCCGAGGGGTCAGGCCGGTGCTGGGGCCAGTGAGGCCGGCATCGGAGCCTGCCTTGAGGCAAGGCCGGTACTGGGGCCTCCGAGGCCAGGATAAGAGCCTGCCGCGGGATTAGGCCGGTGCTGGGGCCAGCGAGGTCGGCATTGGAGCCTGCTGTGAGACATGGCCAGTGCTGGGGCCTCCTAACCCGGGAACGGAACCTGCCGAGGGGTTAGGCCGGTGCTGGGGCCAACGAGGCCGGCATTGGAGCCTGCCGTGAGGCTAGGCCGGTGCTGGGGCCTCCGAGGCGGGGATTGGAATCCTGCCAAGGGGTTAGACCGGTGCAGGGGCCAATGGCCAGCATCGGAGCCTGGCATTAGGCAAGTTCACTCCTGCGGCCTCCAAGGCCCGGACCAAAGCCAGCTTAGGGATTAGACTGGTGCAGGGTCCAGCGAGACCAGAACTGGGGCCTCCCATGAGGCAAGGCTGCTGCTTGAGCCAGCGAGGTCTGGATCAGTCCACTGAGTAGCCAGGCCACTACTGGGACCATCAAGAGTGGGATCGGTACTTGCAATGCAGCATGCACAGAGAAATATCACAGAAAATATAAATCAGACGCTTCTCTTAATCAGCAATAACTAGGAGGAAAAGGGCAACAGGAAGAGATTGAGCTATAGAAAGGGCCCTATAGTGAAGCAACTAATGTGACCAATCAGGGTATGTAATGCTGGAGGACGTAGCCTCTTTAAAACGCAGGAGGTACATAAACAAATGTATCACAGTAAATCACCAAAGAAGTGTGGGATAGAGGGAGGGGGAGGGAATGGGATGGGGGCTGGAGGAGGGCTAATTGGATGATGTGTGCTTGTATATCCTCTCAAGTCTTGTACTCCAATGTGATTGATATACAACTACAATGCACCAATTTAAAAAATAAATTAATAAAAAAAGAAAATATAAAAAAAATTTAGAAGCAGGAAATTATCAGTGTTGGAGCACATCTGGATCAATATCAGTATTGTGAATTAGTATGATAAATTTAAAAAGCAATCTGAACTTAATTTTTGAAGTTAAATGTCTTTATTTATTATTGTTTAAATATTATAGTCAGAAGTTTCACTGCTAGGTAGATTCCAAGAAAAATTTTTACACTTATGTGCCAATATATAATAAAAATTTTTAGCAGCTGTGTTCATGATAATAAACACTGGACAAAACCAAATACTTATCAAAAGAAAATTGCATAGGTATATTTTAATGTGTTCACATGAAAAACATTTATAGAGCAATGAAAATTATTGCCATACTTTTATATAATCATAGGTAATTTTTAATAATTTTATGAGTGAAAAATAATCAAGTCACAGAAGACTTTTACAGTATGATACTTCTTCAAATCCAAAGGAAATTATGTGCTCCAGCTGGTAATATGGTGTTTCTTACCACTGCTTCAAACTCTGTCATCTTTTCCTTTTGGGGAACTTATACAGTGTGGCAGGTGAAGGACAAATAGGGAGTTTGGCAATCAGGTCTTAACAATCTAGCTCTGAATTTAGAAATATATGGTGGTATCAGGTATTGATCTTATATAAAAAAGTTATTGTTTACTTTTAGGAATCTGTAGTTGGCTGTTTCTGTCCTCAGTCCATTCTCAGTAATATTACTCCTCTTTCTATATATGATCTTATAGTTAAGTAATTTTTGTCTATTCATCCTTTATTCCAGCTCATAATCCAGCTTTAGATATTGATGGATATGGAAAAGGAGGACTAATATTATTGCATTTTATCCTTAATCATTATCTAGCAAAATTATTTACATGCAGTGCTGCAAAGCAAATAACTATTTTAGGAATCTACTTGCTAATTATATGAGACCCTAACTATTTAAGCTTAAATGTACTGATTTTATGATATAGTTATCATTTGCTGAGAAATTAATATGTTTTAGTTACTTTACATATATAATTTATAATTTTTACATTAATGGTACTAAGCACTATTTCTTTTGTTTTACAAAGAATGGAATTGAGCCTTTTAAGTAACTAAATCAGTTTTCCTTACCTCTCACATTGTTATGCTTTCTGTCTTAAAACATACTTTAATATTCATTTTATAATTTTCTTCTCTGCCAATTTTTTCAGAAGAATTATAGCAAAGCCAATAACTGGAGCTGTTTACAAACTGCCATATGGTGGTTATGGAATGAATGAGAGATTAAAATTGTCATGTTCCATAGATTTGAACTTTTCTAGAAAATAATTCTACACATAAATTTTTGTTTGTTTTTTATGGAATACAAAGAGATTTTATTAAGACCTGCCAATCTAAGGACAAATCTATTACTTACCTCAATTGTTTTGCCTTATGTAATTCAGAGATGAACTTTCTTCTGTCAGAATTGCTAATATTCTGATTAATCTAATTATTTATATAACTTTTTATATTCTGATATTATTATTTTTCTTTTTTGAGAGTGACAATATTTATATGCAATATACTTTCCACATTTTTATACATTTATTGGCCATTTAAATTTCTTCTTTTATCAAGTGTTTATTTAATTAATTTGACCATTTTTTGGTTGGGTTATTTACTTTCTTAGCTGTGAGTTTCTTGAGTTTTCTATAAATTCTAGGTATGAATCCTCTATCTGAGAAGTAGTTGGCAAAAATGTTCTCCTATTCTGTGGGCTCTCTTTTGGGGTTCTTGATAGTTTCCTTTGCTATACAGAAGCTCTTCAATTTAATAAAATGTATTAATTTTCCTTTTAATTTCTTATGCCTTTTGGGTATAGTTTACAAAGTTTTTTTACCTTTGCTTATATGTTGAAGTGTTGAACCTATGACCTCTTCAAAGAGCTGCAAGGTCTCTGGTTTGATTTCCAAGTCTTTACCTCGAATTGACTCTTAGGCAGGATGAGAAAGACTTTCTTGATGATTGCCAACCTGATTGGCATGAGATGGAATCTCAGTGCAGTACTGATTTGCATCTCCATGATTACTAATGGTGTTGAACATTTTTTCACGTATTTATTGTCCATTTGTGTCTTGTCTTTTTTGAAGTACCTATTTATTTTAATTGCCAATTTCTTGATTGAATTATTTGTTTATAATGATAAATAATTTAAGATATTTGTATATTTTAGACATTTAGTTATCTATAAGAAGAATAGCTGGCAGGCATTTTCTACAGTGGCAATTACAAAACATTAATGAAAGAAACTGAAGTTCTTAGAAGATACAAAGTCTCCCATTGCTCCTGGAAAGGCAGAATAAATATTGTAAAAAGAGCCATTCTACCAAAAACAAACTACACAGTTAATGCAATCCCTATCAGAAAATACCAGTGTCATTCTACACAGACCTAGAAAAAATAAGTCATAAATATCATATGGATAAACAAAAGACCCAGTATAGCCAAAGAAATTCTCAATAATAAGAACCATGCAGCAGGCATCACCACTAGTGACTTCAAATTATACTACAGAGCTATAGCAATAAAAGAGCGTGATATTGACACAAACACAAACATATAGACGAATGGACAGAATAAAAGATACAGAAACAAATCCACATACCTATAGCCAATTAATTATTGACAAAGGTGCTAAACTTATAAATTGGAAAAAAGATGGTCTTTTTATTAAATGATGTTGGAAAAGCTGGCTATCCACTTGTAGAATAATGGCACCAAATTCTTATCTCTCACCATGCAAAAGAGTCAAGTTGAAATGGAGCAAAAATTTGCAAATTAGACCAGAGACTTTGAAATTACTAGAGGAGGGCATACAAATCTCAGAAAATTAAAACAAAAATAAATAAATATAATGCTATTAAACTAAAAAATTCTGCCTATCAAAGAAAACCATAAAGAATCTAAAGATAAAGCCAACAGAATGGAAGATCTTTATCTCATATTTTTGTAATCCATTCATATGCTCACAAAAGGAGAAGTAAAAATGGCCAATAAATACATAAAAATGTTCAACATCATTAACAATTAGGGTGGTGAAAATTTAAACTATGCTGAGATTCTATCTAACCCCAATTAGACGAGCAATCATCAAGAAGTCAAACAACAATAAGTACTGGTGAGGATGTGGGTAAATAGAAACTCTTATATTCTATTGGTAGGATTGTAAATTAGGTCAAGCACTATGGAGATCAGTATGGAAATTCCTCCGAAAACTGAGAATGGATCTACTGTATTATACCACTCCTGGGTATCTTTTGAAAGGAACTGAAATCAGAATATTATGGTAATACACACATAGTCATGTTTATAGATGGATAATTAATAATAGCCAAATTATGGACCTAACTCAGGTGTCCATCAATAGATAAAAGGATTGTAGTTATTTATATAGAAAAAATATCCATCAGAGTCAGGGCTATAACTTACACTTCTTTATATTCATATGTAGAAAAATGCTGTATGTAGTAAATACTCCAACACCAGAAACATCAATTTACAAATGTCTTTCTAAATACAAATGTTGAAGGAATGCAGTGTAGCTGTAGACAACAACATGGATGTTGATAAAATCAACTAAGGCTGGGCTGGAACATTAGTTCCCCATATATGAATTTAAATGGGTTTATCTTTCTTAATATAGAGAAAAAACATGATATTGGCAGATGTGGTCTCAAGTTTTTTCTTTTTCACTTATACAGCTTTTAACCTATACCACCAACCTCTCAGAGACTTTAGGAGTTTAAGATCTTTCAGGAGAATCTAACTTCCTTATCTATGGAATAGTGATACTATCTGCTCTAATTTTGTCATGAGATACGGACATGGCAAAGCATAAGTTGTGCATGAGATGCTGCTCTGCCATTTTGAGTGGTTTGTTAGAGCAGGGAAATAGGAATGGAAAGCAAGTCAAGGTATTATTTTACCCCTAATGTACTTGATTTCTTCTCTAATCCTGATTACTGAGGGAGTGAAAAGCCATCCTTGTGCTAATGGAGATAACTTTTAGAGCAATGCTGTAGAAGGTTCTTTAAGAAAAAACCCAAGAATCTGGCTTTAAATCATCTACTAACCTAAATATTCTCTAAAGGGCATCAACATAGTGTTCACTGAATACTAATTTTGTGTTTCTGATAAAAATAGATTTTTATGACCTTGACATATTTTTTGCATATAAATTTGTCTTTTGCTGTTGCTAATCTCCACATAGATACTCTTAACTACCACCATTCAGTCTGTGTATTTTAAATTAAAAAAATCTTTTTATTTTTCAATTTACATATTTTTAAAAAACCCAAAAAATTGGAGCACAATTTTTAAAAACCTAAACTTAAAAGCTAAAATTTTAATCTTCTAGAAGCAGGCATATGTGAATATCTTTAAAACCTTGGAATAGAAAGAAATTTCTCGGCAGGATGGTAAAAAAGTGATAAGTTGTACTTCATAATATTAAACACTTTTTTGTCATCAAAGAATACTGGGAAACGAAAAAGGAAGCCGAACAATATGGAGATATTCACACAAACATGTATCTGATAATATGTATATAGAATATATGAAGGATAGTTATAATTAATTACCTTAAAAGATAACATTATAAAATGAGTAAGAGGCTTTGAAAGACATTTTATAAAATAAGTTATAAAATGACTAATAGGAATATTAGAAATGATTCAACCTCTCTAGTTATAAGTGAAATGCAAACTAAAATCATAATAAAATACCTCTCTATCCTTAGAATGAGAAAAACTGAAAGAGACGTATAATATATAACACTGGTAAGGACCTGAAACAATCGGAATCTCCTAAGTTACTAAGGGAAATAAAACTAAAGTTGTATACCTGCTTTAGAACACAGTTTGGCAATTTATTATTGTTTTAGTAATATAACTGTCCCAGTAAACATCCTCCTTGCTGTAATCCAAAACAACTGACCACACAGTTTATAGAGAGGGAAATTTATTTTCTCAGTTTTTGGAGATTTCAGGGGTTAGTTCATGTGATGCTGGGGTTTGGTGGCAGGAAACAGAGAAAGGAAGAGAACAAGGGCTCTGGTTTCATATCATGGGGTTGGAAGCAAGAGTAAGCCAACAAGCAAGAGGACTCAAAAACCAAAGCAGAGTTCCTAAAAGCACATCCTAAGACCATTCTCTAGCTACATTTCACCTGCCTATGTTACCATCCACTAAACCCATCACAATGGATTTATCCACTGATGAGATTACAACTCTCATGATTTAAGTTTATCAAACCTGAACATTATTACATGAGTTCTTTAGGGGACATTTTATATCTAGCCATAATGAAAACTATGCTATGATTTAGTAATATAATTTGTAATTTTTACAATAGGGGAATAAACACATAGATTCTCAAAAAGACCTTTATAAGAATATTTATAATATCATCAGTTTTATTAGTCCAAATCTGGAATGAATCCAAATAAACCACAAACAGGATAGACCCATTGTGTTTTATTCATATGTAATAGAATGATAGGACCCATCTGAAAACTGAAATGAATTACTGATAAATGTAACAATTTAGATGAACTTCATAAACATTATGCTGAACAAAAGAGGCTGAAGACAAAACTGATTTATAATGAAAAAATCAAACAAGTGGTTTTGCTGAAAATTGGAAAATGACTTGGAAGGAAGAAATTTCTGGGGATGGTAAAAATAGTCTATGTTTTTCTATTGTCTATATTAGTAAACAAGCCCTCAAGGGTTAAAATTTCAAAGACAGTTCTAACTCCATAGTAATTTTAGTCAGGTAATGAGAGCAACCCATATTCAGTATTGATAAACTTTGCAGCTACATTTTGAATAGGAAAACCTATCTGTAGCTCTTATTAAGTTATAACATCTAGTAAAAGGTCTTTATGCCATTGAAAATATCATTTTTTCAAGGTCATTTTAGGTACCTTTTACTATTTCAAGTCATAGCCCAAATCATCTCTATTTTGTGAGGTCATGAGAGTCTTAAAAATGCATATTTGAAGCATATAATCAGATTATCTTTTGATAGTCAAGAAGTCATCGTTACCTTTGATTGTCACTTCAAAGTTTATAATGGTGTCTTGATGTGAATGAATTTTCCTTTAGAGATAGATGCAATTATTCATGGATTAGAAAAAGAAAACTGCATTTAACAGCTTGGTAAAACATGTGCATATTTTATAATTATTAAATATCAGGGTCTTTTTCATCTGATCATGTCACTGCTTTCTTAAGAACATGTGGCAAATTTTCTTTAAATGAAGGAAGAAGTACTTGAATATTTTTATCCTTAAGAGGATTAAATTTATTGTTTTTTCTCTTTTTAGGAAGTTCATTGAAGTAGAATTAGAATTAGGGCACAAGTAGTGTTTGTATGTGAATACAACAGTTTATGTGTACACATATATTTACATCACATATAACTATGTGCACACACACACAAACTTAAACATATACATATACACAAAGGTACATATACAGCATAGGCTTTGCATTTGATCTTTTCACTTAGATCAAGGAGATGGCCCTATAGAAAGTATTTCTCAATTACTTTCATAAGAATGAAATTATAGTGTGCTAACATGTCAAAAATGGCGTTAAGAGCTACTTTCCACCTCAGTAGAGAATTCAACAAAATATATTAAGAGTGGAAGTCTTAGAGAGAGAATCACCAGTTGGTGGTGAATCTCCCACCAGCTAGGGTGCAGTTGGCAATGGAAATGAGCAATCACTGCAGTTAGAAAGTTGATTATGTAGCCGACTTGAGATGCAATACAGAGATAGCCAGGCTTGGCTCTGAGAAATGGTGCAGAAGATGTGCTTTGATGGTTATGTTAGCTCACTCAGACAACCCAGCAGGATTCCATCAGTTTACTTCCCAGGTAAGACGAAGAAAAGATGAGGGAGAATGATGTGTCAATAGTGTAGCAGAGTAGGAAAAAATGTATTTTATGTTTCTAGAATTATATTCTATGAATGGCTATAGCTTAGAGATAGCCAAAAATCAAATCAAATCAAAACAAATAAAAAAAGCAGCAGCTTAAAATATTTTCAGCTCCAAAGTTATGCCTGATTTTAAAGGAAGTAGCTTAAATGTGATTCTCTTCAGTTAATTATCTAGGTATTCTTGATGGTCAAAAGGCTTATCTCAGCTCTGAGTAAGTTCATGCTTATAATACCAGTACTTGGGAGGCTGAGACAAAAACTTTGCAGGTTCAAAGCCATCTCGGCAACTTAGTGAGGTCCTCCACAACTTAGTGAGACCCTATTTCAAAATAAAAAAAAATATAGACTCTGTTCAGTTTGGTTGCCCCTTTTTTGTTGAATTATTTATTTATTTATTTTAGTATTAAGCTTTTTTTTTCAGTACTGGGGATTGAATCTAGGGTCATTCTACTTTCAAGCTACACTCCCACCCCTATTTTTGTTTTTGAAACAGAGTCTAAGTTGTAGAGGGCCTTCCTAAGTACCTGAGGCTGACCTTAAACCTGTGATCCTCCTGTCTCAGCCTCCCAGATGCTGGGATTACAAGCATAAGCTACATGACCAGCCCGAGTCTTCTATTTTGTTCTATTGGTCTATGTGTCTGCTCGTGTGCCAATACCATTCTGTTTTTATTACTATCACTTTGTAATACCATTTTAAGTCAAGTATTGTGATGTCTCCAGTAGGGTTTTTATTTCAGAGAGACAAAGTCATGAAGAATGTAACAGCTGAAATAATGCTATGGATATATACAAAACTATCAATTCCAATATCAAAGGCATACATGAGGATGGTGAGGGAGGCGGAGGGATGAGGTGGGAAGGGCAGCAAGAGCTGTATGCATGTATTTGTCAGGCACTGTATATCCCATTATGATATAAAATAACAATGCACCAAATAAAATAAAAATGCATTACAAATAAAATGAAATAGGGATGAAGATGAAGCTCAGAGGTAGAATTCCTCTGGGTTCAACTTATAGTAATTTCAATTAAAAAATTCTTGGGGTATAGCTCAGAAGTAGAAAACTCCTATGTTTCATTTTCCAATACCACAAAACAAAACAAAAACAAAGGATGCATCTCCCGTTCAAGCTAGAGAAAAGGAATGTAGCAAGTCCAAAGAACACCACAAGATGCCTACAGTCATTCTAGATGCCCTTGCTTGAGTTATGTGTGGTCCACTTATTTTGCTATTGCTGGCAGGTGAATCTTCTAATCAAAGTAATCTCTTCAAAGGTCACTGTTTTTTATCTACAGTTCTTTATTTCCATGGGCAATTCAAGAATATATTTCCACCAAGAAGATAGAAACAACAACAACAACAATAACAACAGAGTAGCTTGTTTCCATCAAAAGATGAGAGTCGCTTTTCCAATGGGAAGCGGGTATAAAAGGCTTCTCTACACATTCCCAATCTACTGTAGGGGAATGAACCTGGGGTTGAGACTGACAGCTGCCTGCTTTTCTATTACCTCTATCCCCTTATGCCCTGCTTCCCCAAATCCTAAAATGCTTGTGAGAAGTTTTCATTCAGGAGTAACTAAATCTGGTAATAATTCAGACTTAAGGTTTTTCTAAACATTCTCATTTCCCTTGGCCTGAGCTTTTCTTCAAGTCTTATTTTCAGAGGCTCTGGTAGGTGATGGATTCTAATTTTGTGGAGCAGAAATTGTCGATAAAAACATAATGGGATAATATTTTCAGCCCACCTAGGGCCAGCTTTTACCTTTATCATATAAATTGCACTTAATGAAACCTATACCCATTTCTGATAAAAATGATGTAAAAAAATACTATTTAGACTCCATCTTTGACATTCCAGTAAAAAAGAATGTATAATTTAGCCTAAATATTCACATTTTGAATTGTTGAAAAGAGGATGTATTGTATTGCACCTAATTTCTGCACGATTGGAAGTATATTTGTCACCATTATACGTATGCCCTCAATAACTTAAATGAAACTTAGGCCAAAGAAGTTCTGAAGGGATGAGCAGTACCTCCTATGTGACAAGGATTATTTCATGTCTGGAGTGCTTATCTCACCAAGAATTCATTCCTCTAGGCAGAGGATTTTCCTTGAATCAGTGCCATCTCCATTCAGGAGTCTTCTGTCAGCACTGCATAAATAATTAATTATTATTAATAACACCATTGCCATCTTCTCTTTTTTCTCCCAACACAGCCAATGCATCTGTGATAAATTGCAGAGAACAGGTTGATTATTTGGTTGCTATGATGAATAGGATGTAGCAAGAATGCTCAGGGCCATATAAAAGAGTCCAATAATAGTGATCAGGTAGAGTGGCTTCTGTGCTATATGAAAACAAGGCTATTTGATCATTAGCAAATTTTCAAGGACTTGAAAAATATAATTAGGTCATGTAGAGTTTCAGGACCTATAAAGTGGTAAAGGTCTAAGTTATGAGCTCCACTCATTCAGTAAACATGTGCTGAGTTTTTCTGGCATATGAAAGTTCTTATTTCAAGAAACAAGTGTAAAAGGAGAGTCCTCTATCCTTCACTATACCTGAAGATAAACTCATACAAGAGACGCACTTACCCCTTTTATAAATCATTTCATCTCTCCATTTATTAAAAACAAAAAAATACTTAGCATTGATAGCTACAAACTATGCTAAGCATAATGATATAACTTTTCTTTTTTCTCCAGATCATACTCAAAATTGATTATTATTAATAGAAAAAGATTAAACACCAAGATATCTATTATCATTAAAAAAATCCATTCTTTTTCTCCTATTCCACCTAAGAAACTGTCAGAATACTTTGTGTATAACCATTTTCCAACAACTCTTTTAATTAGTATTTACATAGGAATTGCCAGAATACACACACACACACACACAAACACACACACACACACACACAAACACACTGACCTACAAAAAGTATATGTATATTTGTGTATGTGTGTTTATGTATATGTGGGTATGTATTTATGAAAAGAAACTGAAAATCGTGAGACTGTAGGAAATTTACCATTTTACAGGTATCTTATCCACAGGCTTTAAACCTCAAAAGGTAGTAATGTGGAGTTCAAGGGTTCCCGGGAGACGCAGCCCAGCTTCTACTACTACCTTCTAGAAGGAGTATGGTTGAGTTGACAACATCTTGGAAAGTTCCATGAATAGTCTAAAATTTGTAGAAATCTAGCTAAGGTAATTTTTTTGTTGCCCATTTCAGATGGGAGAGAACTAAAATAGCTGGTGGGGAGATGCAGATTAAGCAATGAAGGGCTAAACAGCTCTCGCCAAGGCTCAAGACTCTGCAGTCAGTTAGACATATTTAAATTCTAAGAGTGCCTTGGACACTTTACCCAGCTGCAAGGGGACAGAAACAGGAACCATGAGGAGAAGTTTCATATATTTGCAGAAAAATATTTCTTCTGTATTCTCATAACTCTAGAATACAAGACTCCAATTTTAGCTCATGAGACTCTGAAACAGAATTGAACTGTACTATTAGAGCAAATAGAAATTTTAACAAATAATTCCATGTTAAGCCAACCAAGATGAAAATCAATATTATCGTAACTCTAAATGATATAACACACAAAAAACAAAAAACATTATGCAAGAGAAGAGCATCAAAATTTTCAAATAATGGGCTGTCTAGAAAACATAATTTTACAAAGCCTGATAGAGGTATAATTTTAATAGCATGAATTTAATAAAATAGAAGATTAAATGAAGATATGAATAGTTCAGAATTAGAGACTAGATGATTAAAAATAAACTACCTAGGATAAAAGTTAGACATCAGAGTCAAGAAAACTTATTGAGACTCCAAATAAGATTAACATAGTAAAGAGACAGCCAAAAAGAAGATATGACAAAACAGCTCACTGCCCTGGTTGTTTTCCCCTTGGCTTTCATTGTGTTGTATCTGCAGTGGCCAAATAAAATAAGCTATGTGCATCAAAGATTCCCTCATTGTGGGGCTTCTGGTATTATTTGGCTAAAGGAAAATACTTACACGAGATCAGAAAGAGACAGAAGAAAGAAGTTTTGGTAGTTTTCTTCTTGCCTAACTCCTCACAGGATCAGAATGAGTTGATTTTCTCCTCTTTCCCCTAACTGTAAGTCCTCTCCACACTGCATTCTCTCTCTCTTCTCTTCTCTTCTCTTCTCTTCTCTTCTCTTCTCTTCTCTTCTCTTCTCTTCTCTTCTCTTCTCCTCTCCTCTCCTCTCCTCTCCTCTCCTCTCCTCTCCTCTCCTCTCCTCTCCTCTCCTCTCCTCTCCTCTCCTCTCCTCTCCTCTCCTCTCCTCTCCTCTCCTCTCCTCTCCTCTTCTCTCTCTCTCTCTCTCTCTCTCTCTCTCTCTCTCTCTCTCTCTCTCTCTCTCTCTCTCTCCTCCCAATGACCCTGCTCCTCCACAAACAATCAATTTTTATAATTTTCTTTGAGTTTCCATAAGCACTTCCTTTTTCACACTTCTGGTCTAGGGCAAGTAATACCCATCCCCATCACACACACCCTGTGCTATTAAAGTATCTTATGGCCTTCGTTTCATACTTTTATAAAGTTTCTTTTTAAAAGTCACCTCAAAACACTCAATCTGGAGCTGGGTGCAGTGGCACATGCTTGTAATCCCAGCCTTTGGGAGGCTGAGACAGGTTTGTGGTTCGAGGTCAGCTTCAGCTACTTATTGAGACTCTTTGTAACTCATTGAGACCCTGATACCATGGTGAGTTCTGCCACACCTGCGAGTGCTTTGCGAGCTACACATGCACATGACACATCGTCTGTGAGCCACACCCAGGTATGCTTTGGGAGTTAAATTCCTCTTTGGCTTTAATGGAGCCCTTTTAAAAAAGGCACAAAGTGCACCATCCAAGACCTAATAGTCAAATGCAGGCACAGAGTCTGCTGCCCAGGAGCACCTTGACAACCACATGGAGTCCCTAGCAACCTGGGGACTATAATTGTCAGGACCTGAGACTGAAAACCCACAGCTTCTTCTGCCAAGGAGCCTTGCCACCTCACCATTCCAACCACCGGTAATGAGGCTGACCACTGACTGGCCAGCCATGCTGGTAGCCATCAGCCAAGTCTTCAACTTCAGTTCTGTTGAGAAAGTTCTGTTGTTAAGGTCAGGCCTGAGGACCAAGACCAGACTCATAACTGACCTGGGCCTGAGACCTAAGCATAGCCAACTGAGCTCCATGGTAATTGGGCTGCCCAACCAATTGTATCTCTTCTCTCCTCTCTTCTCTCTTCTCTCCTCTTCTTCCTTTTCCCTCCTCCCCTCTCTTCTTTTCTCTCTTTCTCTCCCTCTCTCTCTGTCCTAAAATAGAATAAGGTATATGAAGTTTGCATGGACTGTTAACAAATACAGCACCTGTCTTGATCAAGGTTACAATACACCTTGAAGTTACTGAGATCATATTTTGGTTTCTTTCCACAAGCTAAATATTTTCAGAATACCTATCTTTGTCCAAAATACAATATATTCTTTATATTTAAAAATTATTGCTTTTCTCTATTTATTTATTCATTTTAAGTTAAATTCTGACAAAGAAATAACAGGAAATTAACAAAATAGATTGTATATCTTTATTTTCTTAAAATACATTTATTTTGGCCTTGTTAGGAAGTTATGCAATGAGCAAATGATTTGCTATTCTTATATTAAGAATAGAGAATAATTAAAAATATTTTATTTCAACTGCTGAGCATAAGAGCTGATCCTTGTCCTCACTAAAAAAATGCAGAACAAAACTTATCTTTTTTATTGACTCAAATTTCTTAGTTTATTGTTTATTCACTTAAGAGCTACATGTATATATTCCAAATTAGTGATTGAAAATATGAATATGTATTAAATAAAAGTGAATGGGAAAGTCAATTCAGTATCCTTGATTTTTCTGGGACACTGTTCAGATTGAGCTCAGCCAAGCTATTCATTTATTCAGCAGATGTTTATTGAGCCCTTACCCTCAGCAGGTTCACTGGGGGTTCAGCACTGAATAAGAGAACACCCCTGCTGTATGGAGTTCACTTTCCAGCAGGAGACAAAGCCAAGCCAATTAATTGTGCTGTTTGAGGCAAATGGAAACACAAATGAAATTGAAATTATTGACCTGCAGAAATGTAATAACAAATCACAAGCAAGGGGAGATCTAAGGAAAAGCAGATTTAAAACCAAACACAAATTACATTTCAATGCAAGATGAATGTAGAATACAAAGTAAAGCAAATCAACAACAACAATCAAACCATTATTTTGATAATATCCTATGTTTCAGTGCTTTATTTTATGAGATATTTCTTTGAAAGTCTCATTATAAGGTGATCATTTTAGGGACTTTGAAAATAATTTGTCACTGAAACATTCTTTAGTCGTAGAAATTTATAGTATAACTTAAAATAACTAAAGTCTAACTTGTTAATCATTTACATTTAGGCTTGTATTAAAGAACCAAAATGTTAAAATTAAATGGTCCCTATTTTTATCTTTTTTTCATGGATATTAGGACTAAAAATTTTTGTCAGAGTAGGAAATGGGTAAAAGAGATTTCTGGGTGTCTTTTTAGTTGTTTACTGAGAACTATATGATATTTGGGGAATCAAGTGATTTTATAGGGTGTGGTCCTTATTATTTTGTTGTTGATTAGGGTGATTTATATAACTGTAGGAATAAAATATTAAGATGTAGGAAGCTGAGTGTATTGCAAATTATTTTTGCATAGGACAACTTCTATTTGGTAGAAAAGATGAGTCCAAAATGTACATTTTATTACCCTTTAGAATATTAACTAGTTTAAATTCACTAACAAATGTATTTCAGCATTTTAACTATGTATTTATATACATAATATATAATATACATATATAATATACATATATAATATACATATATATAATACATACACACACACACATATATATATATACATATCTTTAAACTGGTTCTAACATCTGACTGGTTTTATTATTAGTGAATTCAATAGAAGCTTTGTCACTTGTTCATTTATATTTATATGAGAGTCATCTATAAGATTTGGAACATTGTACTTAAGCAGTATGCATATTGACCTAAGTAATACCTATATATTGCAGAAGATTAAAACTATTTGGGGAAGGGTACTGGGATTGAACCCAGGAGAATTTATATCCCCAAGCTTGTTTTATTTTATCCCCAGGCTTATTTTATTTTTATTTTTATTATTTATTTATTTATTTATTTATTTATTTATTTATTTATTTATTTTTGGTGATACTGGGGTTCCTGGAAGCCCTTCTACCTCCGGGCTACACTCCCAGACCTATTTTTATACTTTTTATTTGGAAACAGGGTCTCTTAAGCCAGCATGGCTGGCTTTGACCTGCATGATCCTCCTGTCTCTGCCTCCCAAGTGTGGGGATTGCAAGCGTGCACCACCACGCCCGGCTATTTCATTTTTATTTTGAAACAGGGTTTCTCTAAGTTGCTGAGAGTATTGCTAAGTTGCTGAAGTTGGCCTTGAGGTGTTTTATATCAAGGTACTGAGATTTTAGGTTTAAATTCTCATCCCCACAGAGGCTATTGTTTTTATTTTCTTTTTTATTTGTTTCATTTAATAACAAGCAAAAAAAATCTGAAAAGTCTGCTTGTATGAATTGAATGTAAAATTGTCTTCCTACTTTAAAGAATTTATTTTGTAGATATTTACATTTCTATTTATTTGAGTTGCTTTTAAATTTTTTTCATTATCTGAGAAACATACAAATTGATGAACATATTTGCATATAGCACTAGGAACATAAAACAAAGTAGGTAATGCATGATTAACAGTCTCTTGATAATTTGAAACCTTTATGAGTCTACCTAAGTAAGCTAACCATACTTGAAGTATTGGCTCTGAAATAAAATTTACAACTCCTTATAATTGTACAATTTTTAACTGTTTATAATTCATTATTTTATGTATGAGTCACATAGGATTAATACATCACATTTTGTGTTTTTAAAAAGATTAATTGGCTAGAATTCCCATAATTAATGAATGAACTGCTTGTGACACTATGAACAGATTTCTGGTTTTCCCTTACGATATTGGATTGCCTGGGCCTCCTTTCACTACAATATATGCTGAAATTATGGGTGAAATATCACTCCTTGCCTTTTTTGATTTTATTGAATGAGTGTAAGTTGCTTGGCTAGGGTGATGAGTGGATTCCTTTTCACTAAATAATGCAAGAGTTGCTGGTGACACAGAAAAGAAGGGGCTTTTGTTTTACCAGCATGGTTTATGCAGAATATGGTTATTTTTGTAATTCAAACAAATTTCAAACAGCAACCTAGTTTTAATATTTTCCTCTTTTTTGTATACTTGGAACCATTGTATTTGGATCAAATTCAATTCTTAATCTTTTTTTGAATTAAGAGGGAAGCAAAGGGCAGGGAATTCTCGACAGTTTTCCGAGAAAAGATTTTTGATTTTTTCTTCTACAAAACCCTGAAGTCTTAGAGTAGGGGTTCAGGTAACAGTTAACACGCAAACCCAAGAGCTTCTTCCTTCTGACAATCTGAGCAAAATAGAGGATAAACCATATCCTGGAATATTCCCATTTTCAACTGTGGAATGCCAAGGTTTATTTATTCATTTTTTAGTTTTTAATTTTTTACCATCCAAACTGTGTCTCTAGATCTTTCACAGTGATGTTTAGTGGTAAAATTGCCTGCTGATGTAGAAAAAATTACTAGGAAATGGACATCCATAAACCCATCTTTATTGCTCCCCATATCTCACTTCCATTCATCAAATGGTGGATACTAAATCATTTACTAGACTAATTTGAAGAGGAATGAAAAACCTCTAAGGAAAGAAGAAATCATCACCAAGAAGGCAGTAATGTAGTAGGATCCCAGATAATTTAGTCAGGAAAGAAATAAGAAAGCAGCTGAATAAGAGAAGAAAGTATAATTATATCAGTCTCTGTTCCTTTCCTTAGCTCGTGGGAACTAAATGAAGAAGTGGTGTCAGTGGTGTTCTTCTTTTTTCTTTTTTTGAGGTTTTTTTTTTTTGGTCTACTGGGAGCTCTGGAAGGATATGAAACAAACATAGAAGAAAACTTTAAAAATATCAAACTGTTTTCCTGAAAAGCCCTTTTCCTTGTAGAAGGCTTTCTTCTCTGGAGAACCCAGGGAAGCTTGTCTTTCCCTCTTAGCAAAGGCTCCTTTTAAGTGTCATCCTTTTTGATAGGTCTTATTTCTATAAGGTAACTAGTAGCAGCTCCTAGAAATGAAAAACAAAATAAAACTATGGTTCAGTCAGTAAGTAAAACTAATTTTTCTCAAAGTTTTTTTTTTCAGCTGAAGTTGTTCTGGGGCAGTAGATTGGATTTTCTTCTGAATTAAAAACAATAAAATTCTCAGTACATCGTCTCTGATCTCATATCAGGTTTAAAGAAAGAACAAGCAGGAATTTATTGACATTTAAGTTTATGAAATATTTTGTGACATAGGTCATTGTATATGGAATATGTTAAATATATTTCTTCAGATAAAATATGGTACAGGAACACTCCTCATTGTACCCTCAGAGGCTAAAGATGTGCCCTACCAGTGTGCTTAGTCTCTATATACCAAGTGAGGAGAGCATGTATGTTTCCATCACTCTGAAAGTCACCATAATTACAATGAACCAGTAAACATATATAAAATAAATTAATTAAATGAACACTTAAAAATCTAGCATATAATTCCCTGGAATTAAAATTCCATCAAAAGAGATTCTGTGGTTTATTCTCTCACAGGTAGGAAAACCCAAATGAAACTAACTTCATTTTGTGTACAACTTTTGCTTGGCAAAGAGTGTTTTATAGAAGAGCACATGATCTCTACCCTTAAGAGACCAGACGATTTCCAAGTGCTTTTCTTGCAATCACTTACAAATGCTTAATCTACTAATGCTACATGATTTAAATGAGACAAAGTTCTTATCAGGCTCAAAGTCTAGAAACTACTTTTTGGGAAAGAATGTCTCTAGAGCTTTTGTACTCAGTGACTCCAGCTCTAATGTCTTCTCAGATGAAAAATCCCTGACACTGACAAGTAGCTCAAGTTAAATAGTTTCCACCAACCGCTGGCCATCCATCAAATGAGTATTGCCCATTTTACCACTGAAATCCTGAAAACACGATTGAAGATGAAAAATGATAGAGGAATTCAGCTTGATAACTCTATAAGCTGTCGTCTTTTGCCTTTTCATATCTATTTGCAAAAATTTGGAATATAGCAGAACATGGATTGCTTCATTTAGAAGCTCTCTAGTTATTGGATTTATTCAGATAACTCAAAATGAAATATTATAGGATACTCAGTTAAATATCCTTATTTGCTTTAGCATAGAAGCATGGAAAAATAGAGGATGGACTAAATAGATAAGGATTTGTATAATATCACAGCATTTCAAATTTAATTATGCCATGGAATAATGCAGAGTTCATAAAAGAGCGGAAATAGTCAAATTATTTAAAAATGAACAAACACACATGTGCATACACATATACATACATTTTTTTTACCATATTTTAGTAGTTAAAATGTGATACAAAATAAGATGAACAAAGCAGAAATTCCCAGGATGGGCAATATGCTTTCTGAAAGATTTCATTCCTGATATTTTGTTCTAACATTAATTCTATTCCATGACACCTATAAAACTATCAAAAGTGCATGTTTGAAGAAAACTAGTTATGATTTCAAAACATATAGCAAAATTATATCAGTATTTATTAAAATAGTATAATTATTATTTATGAAAAAACATGAAGACATCGAGTTTATGTCTAGTCATTGTTTCTTCCTATGAAATACAGTTATGCAGTCTTCTCATTGACAGTTAATGGTTCTCTCTACAAACTGTGAATGTTATTTTTGCCTTCCCAACAAAGAACATTTGTCAAATTACTAACAACTTTTACAATAGTACTTGAAATTTAAGAATTCTTCATTTTACTTGAAGATGTTGCTTTTTACTTACACTCACAAAACATATTCTCTAAATCCATGCCCCTTTCTTTTCCTAATACTCATTTTGGTTTAATTATTCTAGTAAATCTAATATGGTTCACTTTGGGATCCAGAACCTTGATTATATGGTTGATAAGAATTAGTTGTGTTTGCTAGAATGTATTCCTTCCCTTTCCTTATTTCAAAGGGCATATAATTCAACTTATATAGATACAATGTTGAAAACAGAAGTTCAAAATTTAGAAGGAGACAAAGGAAAAATGAGTTTAGATAAATAAAAGGAAGCCAAGAGCAAGATTATTGTACCAAGTAACCAGTACGATAAGTCTAAATTCCTTGAGGTGGGGTGTAAATTTAGCCCTCAGTTTTCTGGTATCCATGAAATGGGAGAAAACAGAAAAGACACACAATTCACAATGACTTTGGCATAAATGAGCAGTTATTCAGGGAACCACAACTGTGTTATGAAGGGATAAATACTTTTTCATAGAGAATCAGCTATGTTCCATACTTAATGACAACTTCAGTAGCATCTCAGAGTAATAAAATAATGACCTGCACAGATCTTTTCTTGTCTGGACTGACGATTTGGTTTCACTGAAAACATAGTTTTATAATATTTTGCTCTTGGGGAAGACAGAACAGAAGATGGGGAATAGAACAAAAGATGGGGTATACAGGGACTCTGGAACCCTGATCTTTCAGAGATGGGTGCTAGTCTGTGGGTTGGTTAGGTCCATGAATTTTATTTATCTTAACTGAGTTTCTGGTAAGAAATGGTCCAGAGTAGTTCGGAGATTTTATCCTTTAATTGACAAATCTTGAGCACAGCTCCTCAGTGATGCTATAACGGGAAGGCTGTAAGTGTTCATGGTCAGGATTATTCTCCATAGACTAAGTCTTGCTAGAAAGCACACCACTTCTGCCTGGGCATAATTTGAGCTAATTACTTAAATACAATACTAAGCATCTCCTCAAAAGATTTTTTGGGTATTTTCTAATAATATATTTTCAAAGGAGTAGTCACAATTTCAAACTTGTATGTTATAGAGGTCCGGCCACAATTTCAAAATATATGACTTTATGGATACCTAACATATGACTTTTTGCCTTAATAAAGCACTTATAGTATATCTGCTGCTGAACTACATAATTTATCCTCTGATCTTCAAGGTGAACAAGTTATGACACACAAATTTCAGATTGTATTACTAAATGAGGTTTATTTTAATACTTGGTAGCCATAGAGAAAATAAATATAGAGATTGAGGAAAAGAGGAAATCTAGGAAGGTTCAGAAAATTTATCAATAACCTTTCTTTTTAAACTTTTATTATTTTATTACATAAATTATTTCTGTTCTTAGTATATAATAATATGAGCACAACAAGATACATTCTTATCATCTATAACTTCTACTCAATTCTGTCTTTTCTAGGCATTATTATTACCATTACTATAATTATTATGTCATAGAAAATTTTTGTTCCTAAAGTAGAAAGCTGAAGAAGAAAATAAAATTTTCCAACTAGCCATTTGTGTTCGTTATAGATTTTTTTGTGAGTTGTTAAAAAATAATATAATATGTTAATAGGAGAAATACTGTACTTGTAAATTGTTAGGTCCCAATGTGCAACATTGTTGAAGAAGGCTCAAGTATATTTTACAAACCAGACATTTAAATTTTTGCATAAAGTAAAGCATTCAAAATGTAAAACAACGTGTTAAACTATATGGAAATGTAGATTAAAGATAACCACAAATTCTCTGTTAATCTCTTTGTTGAAAGGCTGAATTTGAGCTGAATATAACCATCAGAATAGAATATAACAGAAGTAGCATTCTGGACTTCTGAGGCCATAAAAGCCTCAAAATTTTTATCTTGGTCTTTTGTAATACTCATCCTGGGGTGACATACAGATAAGTACTGCAATTCTGAGACTCCATGCTGTGGGGAAGCCCAAGCTGGCCACATGCAAAGGGCCAGATGCCTGACCAGCCTCCAGGTATTCCTCTCTTCGAGTCCAGGCACCAACTATGAATGAAGAAGCTTTTAGAAGATCTGAGCCTCAGCTTCTCTGTGGTTGTGCTTGTGCAGGGGACCCCAAGATGAAGAACCATGAGTGGTAAGAAATTAAGCTTTGGAGAAATTTGTTACACAGTGACAAGTAGCTAATTGGAACACCAGGTTTTAACTAAAAAGAACCAGACCATAGTCAATTAGTAGTGTCATGCAGTTTTAGTTAGTTTCACAATCTGTAAAATGAATGAGTAGAGCAAAGTGGTTTTTGAAGATATTGTGGAGATTTAAAATCCTATGAGTTAATAACTTGGAATCAGTGACTATTAGTCTCTGGTTGTCTTTATATCCTAATTCCCTATAGGTTGTTATGTGTTGTCATTAACTAAGTAGGAAGGAAATAAGAAAATGACGAATCCCATTTACATTACTTTCACTGCTTCATATTCCATCTGGAAAACTTTTGGCTGTGCCAGAATGGTAGCAGTGTGGTACAAAGATATTTTTCTGAGCCATGCATGGTATACATTCCTACAATCCCAGTACTTGGTAGGCTGGGCCAGGAGAAAACTCATATTTGATTCAAATTTTAATTTGCTGGAAAGAACTTGACATTCCCTTTTATGCTTTAATGTCTCATCACCAAAAACCAACTAAAATTCAACCTCTGAGTACTCTTGATTTTTTATGTAAGAGGCATTTAATGAGGACTATGGAATGTGTCACAGTCACTGAATGTGGCAAGGTAAATGTGTAAACCTGTGTTTCCCTCTCATATTGTTTATACTTTCTCAGGAGAGATATGTGTACCAAAAACAAAAGTTATAGTTAGGCATGGAGGTACATGACTTTAATCCCAGTATAGGAGGATTGCAGGTTCAAAGAAAGCCTCAGGTATATAGCAAGACTTTTAGGAACCAAGTGAAACCCTGCTGAAAAAACAATAAATAAAGCCAGGGATGGTGGCACACACCTGTAGTCCCAATACTTGGGAGGCTGAGACAGGAAGATCACAGCTTCGAGGACAACCTCAGGAAGTAGTGAGACTTTCATCAACCTCACGAGACCGTGTTTTAAAATAAAAATTAAATAGGACTGGTGGGTGTAGCTTGGAGGTAGAATTCCTCTAGGTCAATCTCCAGCACCACACACATACACAAAGTGATAAAAAGATTTAAGGGTGAGTAACCACCTTCAATGTTTCAGACTCTAGTCTGCTCTACTGGAGCCTACTCTTAACACTTATTCCAGCAACATGTTTGGTGATCATTATGAAAATTGAGTCTAGATGAAAGAGACAGGTAAGATGGAAGAAAAAGTGGAAGACAATATGGGAAGAAACATTAATAAAGTTTTACCTGCCTAGAAGAGTTATGAGTATGATCACACACACACACACACACACACACACACACACACATGCATATACACACTCACGCACACCATCTGAATCTTCTTTCTCTTCCCATTTAAAATGCTGAATTGGTTATAGTTCTTGCATAATTTGGTCTGTGACATCACGCCCACTACTATTTCTCTGACACAGATGGATTGAGTGAGGAGTGTTTACATTCTGGTCTAAATGATCGCGAACATCATTATTTCTGCACATCTCAGTAGGATGACAGATAGGACCAGTCTAGGTGTGTGTATAATGGGGCAGGGTTTCCAACTTTCTCAGTTTGGCTGTAATTTAGAGTGAGCTCTCTCTGAATGTGTCTGAAGAGCTGGGATGGTTGAGCTCCAAGAAGCCTAATTGTTGTGAAGATCAAAGTGCTTGGTGGTGATACTTTAGGACAGTACTGAATGTCACTTTTGGGGGAGAGATGAGTCATTCTTTAAGCAAAATGTGTGTGCTGCATACTATTGCAGTGTTGCCAAGCGATGGCTGAGAGGAAATGTACCCTTTCAGTATCTTATACTTTAATACTTCTTAATTAGTTAGTATCTGAGCTGCCCAAATACTATTACTTATAAATTTTGCTTATATAAAATTCTTTATTGTAATTCTTTTGTATTGGGTATTAAATATGGGGTATTCTACCTTTAAGATATACTCTCATTCCTATTTTATTTTTTATTTAGAAAAATGATCTCACTAGGTTGTTGTAAGTCTCACTAAGTTTCTGAGGATGTTGTGGAACCTGCAATCCTCCTGTCTGTTTTCCCAGTACTAGGATTACAGGCATGTGTCACCAAATCTGACTTCAGCGATACCTTTCAGCTATAAAATTCCAATTTTATATCTCATTCACTTTCCCTGTTGTTTTTATTGTTCCTCCTTCAAGAATAGGCCAGAATTTATCTCCTCAAGTAAACCCTCATAACCTCACCAGCTTGGACAAGGAACTCCATACACATTCTGCAACCTCATGGTAGACAATGTTATAAGTGACTGTATTTGTTCTCTGTGATGATATGGAAAATTGCCACTAAGTTTGGCTTTCAAAAAATACAAATGTATTACATTACAGTTTTTGGAGATCAGTAGTTCTAAAATCAAGTGACAATAGGGTTGTATTTCTTAAAGAAATTGAAGCAAAGAATCCTTTTCCTGTCTTTTTACCTCCTAGAGGCTTCTTGCTCCATTATGCTCATGCCCCTTCCTTTATATTTGAAGTAGTGTAGCATATTCAAATCTGTTACTTCCTTCCTTCTTTCATTTATAAATATACTTGTGATTATATTGGAATCACTTAGAGAATTCAATATAATCCTCTTATCTTGAGATTCTTTTAACCTAGTAGCATCAGCTAACATCCTTTTTCCATGTAAGTAATATATCCACAGGTTTTGAGGATTAATAGAGTTTCATAAGGTCATTATTCTGACTACCATAATATATACTCAATATGTCAATTAACAAATGTGGACTAATGCCCGACACTATTGTTAAGACTAGAAGTAGCTCACATCTGACAAAATAAAGCAATATATTGCACCTCTACCTTATATTTGCCTTCTTGGCGTTAAGTAGAGTATGCCATGGAAGAATTCATGATGTAATGATTCATACTCACATTGAAGTTGTTTTCTTCAGTACATTAAATATGATTATCTGGACAAATGATAATTTTAATAATAAGATGATCTCAATATGCATTATCTTCCTTCTTGAGAGATCATTTCTTCATCAAATAATGATTTTCTAAATTAGAGCAGTGGTTTCTACCTGCACATACAGGAGCTTTCTAAATGTGCTAATATCTTAGCCATTTTCTCATCAAAGATTCTGACTTCATTGGTTTTTAAGATATTATTATTTGAATTCTACCTAAATGGTTTTACTATTCCAGAGGTTTCCATTGGCACGTGTGTATCATAAAGGATTCATTGTAAGCTATTAAGCTGGTAGTTACTCTGGTGTCAAATTGAAAGGACCAGAAATGTGCAAACTGTGCAAGTTCAGCATGACTAAACCATATTAAATTCTTCCAGACCATTTTCTCATATTTCAAAAAGAAGCCATAGCTTGAAACTTGAGATGATATGCATGTACCTGTAAGTTAAGTACTTGAATTTCACTTTCCTTGTGATACAGACACCAGTGATACATTTCAGGAGAAATGATGTAAATGTATGCAAGGCGTGATGGAGCTTGAGAACATATAAAGCAAGAAAAAATTGAGCACACATCTTAGTTTGTTCTGAGAGTGTATAAAAAGAGAAAAGGAAGGAAAACCAAGTCCCACTAATCACTTCACAATGGTTTCATTCAACAAACAATATAAGGCAATGAAGACTGGTGGATTCCAGTGTATCTGAGCAAACCAAGGTGACTGGAACAGGGGGGAGGCTCAGCCTGTTTCTCTGTAAGGGAAATGACAAGGTTTTCCAATGCATCACCCCTTTGGCAATGTGGGTATAATCATGTTGTTCTTTAAAACTGAGCTGTATGGTGCATCACCTGTTCAGATGGTGGCCACTTCACTTCTTAAATCATAAACACAAGAAATGTTATTATACAGATAGTTTAGTAAAAATCAATATCTAAGTTGCAAGATGTATTTTGTCTGAATCTTATGAACCCAATCATTAGTTTCCAAATATAATACCTACAGGCTTGAATAGGTATCAGAATAACTTAACTTTTTAAAAAAGTTTTGGGGGATGCAGCTCTTAGTCTCTGATTGGACATAATAAAAGGAATTAAAAATATTCTAGGTCAATAATGAAATTTTCTGCCAAATATGACTGTTTTATTAGATTGTTTATTTTTTTGTGTGTGTTGTTAGTTCAGATAGTAACTCTAAGCATACTTTGAGTCAAAGTGATAGAGAACTCCCTGAAACTGAAGGTACTGTGACATTGCAACCTGAGTGTGTGTGTGTGTGTGTGTGTGTGTGTATTACTGGCAATTGGCCCCAGTAGCATTCTGCCTCTGGGCTATATCCACAGCCCTTTTAATTTTGTTTTTGTTTTTAAAAGGATCTCAAGAAGTTATGACACACTTGTCTCAATCCTGCAATCACCCTGTGTCTGTTTCCCAAATATTGGTATTACTGAGATGCACCACTACATCTGGAATACTACCATCTTTTGCAGGTTTAATTTTTGAATAAATTTCAACGTTTCCCTCTGAACTTTTTATTTATGTGTGTGTTGAGCTGCCCATGATACAACAACAGAAGAAAAAAGTCGTTCCAGTAAGTTGAGGAACTAGAACTTTAGCAAATATAATAGACTTAAAGTGTTAGGCATGTGATGGGTTCTGTGTGCTAGAGAATCCAGCATTTTGAAGCTTAGCACCTTTCATTTTAAAGCTGTTACTTAAAATTTTTATTTCATTGGATAGGGAAGGTGTTTGGGTGCTACAAAATAAACCATACCAGATGGTTGCTCTCTGAAGTTTAGGAATAAAATGCTTTTTTCCTTAAATAACTCAAGAGAATATACCAACAGTGAATCTCAAGGAAATTACATAAAAATTAACTTTAAACATTTTTGCAATAGTACTATAGCCCAAATTTAACTGTTCTCATATTTCTGTAATAATGGGATACTAATATTCTAATTTATAAGAAGTTTGATATATTTTATTTAAAATGAATGTTTGTTCATATAAGGTTAGAAATAATTTATTATATTCTAGAATTAAAACTAAATGACTTGTCAACAATATTAATATTGTGGTTTTTTTGTTATTGTTATTGTTTGCTTTGAAGTAGTAGGGATTGAACCCAGGGGCATTCTACCTCCAAGCTGCACTCTTAGTCCTTTTTATTTCTCTTTTTAAAACAGATTCTCACTAAGTTGCTAAGGGTCTCACTAAATTACAAAGGGTATCCTAAAACTTGTGATCCTCCTGTCTCGGCCTCTTAAGTACTGAAATTACAGGTGTGTACCACAACATTGGTCTGATACTATGTTTAGAATAATTTCTATGTTTCAAATAATTACTATGTTTCGAATAATTTCTATAAACTAGGAAAAAGTACAAAACAAATTTTCTGGAAAATTATTTTTAATTTTTTACCACTTTTTCTCTCCTCCCATACACATCCATGTGTGTGCACTATTTCTCTTTATGTATATATGCATAATAAAATTGAACACCCTTGTTTCAACTTGATTATGTCCTTGCCTATTTGGATACATCACTTGGTTTAAGGACCATACAAAGCATTTTTTACTTATATGGGTTTTATTTAGTATAATTAGTGCTACTGTGGGGTTTTCTATAAATGAATGAACAGATATCAGACAACAACTATTTTCTGAATTTAGCTCTGTGTTGTGATATTCAACTGATTTTTTTCTCTCAAGAATCACATATATTTTAGAAGATGCCCCACTTTTGTTACACTCCTTCTTCATCCAAAACATCACTGAGGCATTTTTCCCTCTGTTACTGCTATTGCTCCCCAGGCAGCAAAGCAGAAATGGACCGTAATCATTACCCTACATCAAGTTATGTGGAAAACAGAACGTGGCAGACACGAACGAGCCACCCTACAGACGAAACCTTCCATGTGTTATCTCCGTCTATTTCCAGTTCACCAGCGTTTGGCCTATTTTTAAATGGAAGAAACATTTTTATTTTCCCATAATACAGTCACAACAAAGGGATGTGGAGAAAAGTGAGTTTCATCTTGAAGCTGCTTTTATCCTTGTGCTTAATTGTAAGGGTGAGTAGGGGTGAAAGCGTGCATCAGGGAGCAGGGGACGTTTCCATTTCTCTAATGCATCGCAATTGGGAAACACACATTTGTCACTGCTGTCTCAACAGATTTCTTGGTAAGAAAAAAAAAAAGTGCTTCAGTATTATCTCTGGGGCTTGAGAATGAACCTGGTCCTAATGTAGAATGAGGCTCTCTCTCTTTTTTTGTTTATGATGGGTTTTCATGCTTCTTTGTGAATCTGTATTGTTTGTAATTTATGCCTGTTTATTGTAAAGGATTTAAAGCTTTGTTACAAAAAAAAAAAATACAAGGAGAAACAAGAGACCACGTCCTTGAACAAACAAAAGCAGGCAAGACAAAAAAAAAAATAGACTTCCCTAATTTGAAGGGACAAGGAAATGAGGAGGAAGCGATTTGGGGGTGTTCTCTACTCCTAGCACCACTGCAGGATATACATAGTCTTCCAGCTCCAAAATTTCTTATGGTTTCAATTTCCTGTCTTATTTTATTTTTCTTGGTATCTTAATCACATACTCTGGAAAGTTAATTATGAAGGTATTTTTCAACTTGGCTGCTGTACTGCTGTTCATACTGAAACAAATCCAAATATGATCATAAATATCATCAAGTTCTGATGCGATGTGTCTGCAGAACCATAATATTTTAGGATTGCAACAACCCCTGGAGATAAACCAGTTCTAGTCTATCATTTTTCCCCAGAAAAAAGAAAAATAAAAAATTGTGGCCCTCTAGTGAGAGTTTTTTTAGCCATGCTCATAACTTCTGAGTGGAAACATAAATTGAGCTGGTTGATGGCCTTACATAACCCTTAGAGGTTCTTTTGGATGGACTGGCCTTCTCCACAAATTCACATATGCACTGAAGTACCTTGTTTTAAAACACAATCACTGGAACATACATTTGTTGATTGAATTAATAAAGTGAAATGTGATCTCTGATGAGTGTTCCCAATGGCCATCCTTGAAGATTTGCTACTGTGATAAAATATGATTGCTCTAGGCACGACTCTGTTAAGATATAGAACATTTAACACATAATTAGGGAGAGAGAGCACTATTCTAAGCTTTTTTTGTATCTGAATCCACAAATGAGAGTGATATTTCTCGATATAATTTCTAAATAGTCATGTTAATTGGTCCAAGAATATATAAAAATTGAAAAATAGAAACCAAATAAAACAATCAATAGCATTTTTTCTGACATGACTTCTTCATTTTTATATCACAGTATCTATCATCTTATGAAATAATCTCACTACCACCTGACAGGATTTTTGCTTTTGTCTTCTTTACTTGAAAAAAGCACATGATCTACTTAAACATACATATCAAATTCAATCACTAAGCCAGGAATTGGAAGGAGGGATGAGGAGAGAAAGGGATGGGGATTGGGTTAAGGGCTAATTGGGTTATGTGTGCATGTATGTCTACACAAGTCTTTTTTTTTTTTTTTGGTGGTACTGGGGTTCCTGGAAGCCCTTATACCTCCAGGCTACACTCCCAGACCTATTTTACATTTTTATTTGGAAACAGGATCTCCTAAGCCAGTGCACGTGGCTGGCTTTGAACCTGCATGATCCTCCTGTCTCTGCCTCCCAAGCGTGGGGATTACAAGCGTGTGCCACCACGCCCGACTACACAAGTCTTTTATCTCATTAAGATGCATGACTAAAATTCACAAATAAAAATGTAAATAAAAGAAAAATTGGCATTAGTATATATTAATAGTGCATAAAGCCAACAGTATAGTACTTCCTGGACTTCCACACATTACGTGGCTCTTGACGTGTCAAAGACAGTTGTTTGTGTGGGTGGCTGCTGGGGTTGTCAAAGAGGGCACTTTTCTGTAGAGAAAAGAGTGGGTCATTATATACTGCCACCTTTTGCCATAGACTGAGACTCTGATTGCTCAGAGAGCACACATAAACCTCAGAGGGCTCCTTTTCTTCTATGCCTTCTAAAGTATCTTTTATCTTCTATACGTTCTGTTCCAATTTGGGTAGAGTATGTCAGTGTCAAAGGTGGTTAATCCAATGGTGATTTTATGATTCTTGCCAAACATACAATTCCAAGTAATAAAAATAAGAGAATTGAGTAGAAATATTTGTCAGTAGTGGGCAGAGTAATTAAAACTGCATTGGTTTGGGAAGGTCCATGAGCCATGACTCCACCAACTTGGAATACAAGTAGCTGTCAGATGAACTTTTAGTTCTTTAGGTTGTCAGTTCTAAAGAGCTGAATGAAAGACATTAGGCATCTTATCTGAAGTCTCTTTTTTCTATGGTATCTTTCCCCACATTTCAGAGGAGAATATCAGAAGAGTTCCACAGGGCCTGAACTGCATATTGTTTTGCTGACATTGCTCTGCTCGGAATTGCTGATCTCAGTTTGACCACAACCCTCCGCCCCTTTGATGCAAATCTCCACTCTATCACTTCCAATTCCCTCCAGGGACCACTACCTCATCCCCTCCTGCCTTTCTGAATCTGAATCATCAGGTTACTGCTCATCAAAACTGACCCTGGGGAGACTGCTTTTCCTCCTATCATTTCAGCCTAAACATGGATGCAAATCTTCCTCTGCATATCCCACACCACAGATGAGTCCAAGCCCCTTATCTTAGCCCTATGACGAATTTTTTACTGTACATGTATTCTCCAAGTGGGATATTTCATCATGTAGTTGCTAGTTTGTTTTCTGGTGGCAGAGACCAGTGCACCTCATTCTGGAAGAATATATCATATAGACTCCTTAAAATTTAGGCAGACCTTGAGATCTAATGACAAAGTTTTTTCCTCATCTTTAAGACCTATCAAGAAAAAAAAAAGTCCTGATTTATAGTTCTTAAACCTGAATCTATCCAGGATGACTGAGAATTTGAATGCTCAAACCCTTTGGGGGAACTCCATATTAATGGAGGTGGGTGTCATGTTGCCCATTGGCCAAGCCAACACTGCCACATGAGCACACATTATTTTTTTCAATTTTTTATACTTGTATTAGTGCATTGCAATTATACATTACAGTGAGGTTCATTATGATACAGACACACATGCACGCAGCTCGTGGTACATTTCTGTCCATCTGCCCTGCTATACCCTCCGTGTACAAAGCATACATTAATCTTGCATAACAGCATTCTGGATTACTCTGTGATAACACATGGCATAAGGAATAGGTCTAGTTAGATAGAGCTCAACCTCCTGAGAGTGACTTACATTAGATCTTTTAGGTGCTTCGGATTCTTTAAATTTCACAGAAGGCTTGCAGAGCTCTAATTTGTTCTAGACAACTGGAAAGAATTTGGAATTTGGTGGTGGAAGAGGGTGTGTGCTGGTTTTGGAAAGGGCCAAGAGAAAGAGATTTGTGATTAAGCTCATTCTGATACTGAAATTAATAGAGTGCTAAATGACTGAGGTGTGTATATATGCCTCTACCATCCTGTATCTCATCAAGATGTATGATTACAATGGAACAATAAATTTAAAAAAATAATAGAGGACAAAAATGATGGTGAATTCTTAGTCTTCAGAATCCCACCCCTGAGACAATGACCTTTGGCTATACCCAAAGTAAGCCTGTGATTAAAGAAAAAATCACACACACAGAGAGAAAGATGAGCTTTAAAAACAAACAATATTTCAAATGATAAAAACAAACAATATTTCAAATGAATGCATTTTAATCATGATAATAAATGTTCAATGTTTTAAGTTCTGTTGTCTAGGAAGTAGGCTGTGAGATAAAAATGATTCATTGGTACATAATTTTAAGGCAGAGAGGGAGGCAGTATGGGCCAGAAGAAGACTGTGCTGCAGTTACAAGTCTCCAGCATTTAAACCCAAGTAGTCAAAGTCAATCCCTAAGCCAAACATGAGAAGGAAAGATGGGAAAGGGCTAAACGAGTGATGTGTGCATGTATGCCTTTACCATCTTGTACCCCATTAAGATGTATGACTGCGATGCACCAATTTTTAAAAAAGTAACTCCTGAGAAATGCTCTGAAATAAAGCAAGAAGTCCAGGCCTTTATACTCCATCTTTATGATTCATTCTGAGGGACCTGCCAAAGAGGAGGCAGATCTTGAGCAAGATCATTCCCTCTGGCCAGGGGCAATGCCCGAGAAGGGACTCAGCTGCCAGCTTTCAGCAGACAATGCTCTCCTCATCTAAGGGATTGATGAGTCAGTTCAAGTAGGATCTGCAGAGTGTGCTCAAGATCCACAGCACCCGAAAACACCTGAGTGTACTCTAACCAGAACCTAAAGAGGAGACCATGAAACATGTCAGTGCCTTGACACTGCTATTAAAGGGAGAACATGAATGTATTATTATGTGGACAAGTCTTTACTGTACATGTATATTTGACAATATTTTTATTTTCTTAGATCACAAATGTGTTCTCATAGGAACTCATGCTGGATTTCACATGGAGTCTCTGAAGGCGAAGTAAGAAAACATGTATAGTATTTTTCACAGATGGCACAGGAATGAAGACAAGTAAGGGTACACAGGGAAAGTGAAGGAGAGCCCAGGAGGAGCAGGATGTGAGAGGAAGAGAAAATAATAATTAAACAAACTTGAGCAAAGGCTCAATTTTGTGCTATTCTGAATGGGAAGCACACAGCCCCTCTGTACCTCCTATTCTCACTATATTTAAAACTTTAAAATGATGGTGTTAATGGCTTCCTTTATGGTTAGACATGGGGCTGAAAGGTCATTTATCTCTCTTGCTATTATAATTTCCTTCCCTGGGCTTTGTGAACCCCTCAACACTCCCTGTGCTAAACTAAGGGTCAATTTTTTTAATCTTCTATAAAATGCTGTCTACTTAGGCTCTTTCTCAATTTACTTCATCCCACAGGGTAAGCTAATTTATATGCAAAAATTATTTTCCACATTTTGAAAAATGTAAATGAAATGAATAGCAATTCTACTCTCCTTGCCAACAATTGATAATTTGATTACCTGCATTCAAGCGATAGGCCCTGACTGCCTGTTGCAGTGATAATCTTTGCAGATGCTATTTTGAGTTCCAGCTTGACAGAGAGGCTGACAAGCTGGAATGCCAAAGGCAATATTAATGTTAATAAGCTGTCACCAGATAATTCAATTTGCATGTATCTAAGCAAACACAGGATCTGTTAAAAGATTTTGTGGTTGTTTTTTAAAAAAAAAACATTTGAGGACTAGGACTTAGTTCTCCAGGTCTGTTGCACAAAGTTACTTATTCCTGTTTCCAAATTATATCTATTAAACATTTAATACATCTGCTCTGGGAGAAATACTTAAAAATACAGAAGGCAGTGTCCTCAAGGAATCTATAGCTACTGCTTGTTCAGACTTTAGATTCAGGTAGTCTGAATTTCTAATTTCAACTTCATTACTCAGTAAACAATTATATGGAATCGTGTGACCTCATTTAGCTTGTTAAAATCTCAGTTGCCTCTGTATAAATGGAAAAAAATATTAATGACTAACTTGTAGAGTTATTGACCAGTCTGAAAAATACTGATGTGCTAGTGCCTGCATGTAGTAACCTCTTGATAAATATTTAATATTTATCTATGTAAGTCTATATGAGAATTATAAATATATGCATATATTTATAATCATATACACATATCTATGTATATATACAAATAAATCATATACACATATCTATGTATATATGTCCGTATATTCGATGTAGCATGAGAATATGCATATAAAACATGAATGCATATATATATATAATGCATACACATATATTTGATATTTTAAATAACACAATAAAATTAAATGATAAAAATTGTGTAGAATCATACAAGGTATAGATAATAGGTTCAAGTGTATGGATAGTTAGAAAACTTCCATGAACTAGTTGGAGTTCTTAGTAATACTGAAAGATAAAAATTAGAAGAAATAAATGAAGTAAATATATCAAAGTACATTGGGTCTTGTATAATCACAGAAACTGAATTTAAAGGTCTTGCACTTAGGAAGATAAATGACATCTATTCTTATTAAAAATGTTGACACAGGACTGAGGATGTAGCATAGTGAGTGGTAAAGTGTTCGCTTAGCATATGCAAGGCCCTGGGCTCCATCCCCAGCACCACATACATGCATGGACACACCCACACACGCACCCACCCACACATACACATGTGCACAACACACATTGAACAAATATGGTGTCTTATCTCTATATAATAGCTACTTCAGAGGCAGAGGCAGGAGTATTTCAAGTTAGAAGCCAGCCTGGGCAACTTAGTAAGAAACTGTTTCAAAATAAAATGGGGCTGAGGATGTAGCTGATTGTAGAGTGCTTATCTAGCATGTGCAAAGCCCAGGGTTAGATGCCAAAAAGGAAGGAAGGAAGGAAGGAAGGAAGGAAGGAAGGAAGGAAGGAAAAGGGAGGGAAAGAAAGGAAACACACATGGATCAATATTATTATTAACAGCCTTTTAGAGGTAAATGTTTCTCAATGTGATATATAGGCACAAGGGAATATTATTCATCTGTGAAAAATGAAATCCTTTCATTTGTGGCAACATTGATGAGCCCAGAAGACATTATGGTAAGTGAAATAAGTCAGTAGCAGAAAATATAAATACCTCATTTTCTTACTTATATGTGAAAACTTAAAGAGTTGATAAAATAGAAATAGAAATTAGAACAGTATTCATGACAGGCTGAGAAGGGCAGGGGGAAGTAGGGATCAATAAAGGTTTATTAGTGGATACAAAAATACAGTTAAATAGGTAGGAAGATTTCTAGTATTTCATAGCACAAAAGGATGACTACAGTTAAAAATAATTTATTAATTTTTAAAAAATATTTAGAAGAGAGGATTTTGAATGCTCTTAGCACAAAGAAATGAGAAGTATTTGAAGTGATTGATATGCTAACTACTTCGATTGGATTATTGCACATTATATACATGTGTTGAAATATCGCAATATGCCCCATAAACACATACAGCAAATCAAAAGTTATACTTGAAGTCTGTTTTTGAAAGCAAAAATAATTGTTGAAGACTTATAGAAGTTAGTACTATGCAAATGCATCTGTTTTGCATTTATTAATGAAATCAAAGGCACTTTTGGAGAACTGTCTGATTTTCACTTTGGCTTTGGAGATATTAAAATGATTTTTGAAAGTATTATTTTTAGAATGGCCTTGGATAAATTGGGAGATATATTAAATGTATATTTTGTAGAATGTTTGGACTTTTATTTGTATGTTGTTCTTCCAGGACATTTTCTAGAGAGGCATGATAGTATTAAACTTGCTTTTTTAGTTCATTATGCAGTGGATTTTCTTGACTGTTTTCTTATCAGTTATATTTAACCATGTTGCAAAAGACCACCTCTTCTATAATATTATTACTCTTTGTTTTATTTTATTTTGAAATAGGGTGTCACTGAGTTGCAAAGGGCCTCACTAAGTAGCTGAGGCTGTCAGCGATTCGCAATCTTCCTATCTCAGCCTCCCAAACGCTAGGATTGCAAGCACGCGCCACCAGGCCCGGTCCATAATATTATTAAGAGTTAAAATTAGAAAATACATTCTCACTCAACTCAAGTATCTGCTTTAAATACTTAGTGTCACTTTTAAAATAATCCTGTGCAGGATTTTCTGCTGATTGGAGTTTGAGGACAAGCGCCAACTTGCCAGTTGACAGAAAAATAGTGGTAAAATTTTTCTGATTCAAAATGAACAAATAACAAAATGATTATTTCTCATTCATTTTTATGAAGTTGACTAGAACTTAATATTCATTCCCTAGTAATTCCCCAATTTGAATCTCCAGATGGCATGTTACTTCCATACTTAAATATATTTCTTACTGTCTTGTGGGCTTTTCTACTAATTATTCTATCATCATTTTGAAGAGATAGAAAGGAAGTAGGCAGATAGGGAAGAGGCCTCGAGTAGAAAAAACTTAATTTCCTGAGGGGTGAGGGGCCAAGGTTCAGAGATAAGGACCAAAGCTTCACAAAGCCATCTGTTTACTAATCAACAAACACAGAAGCCATCACCTTGGAGCACATCTGACACTCCTACTGAATGAAAGGAGACTCTTCAAAGGACTTGCAAATACCCTATGCAAATTCTGAGAGCTGCTTCCCAGAATTCCCGGGATCTCAAACTCACCACAACCAAAAGAGGACACGCAGACATCGGCAAAACCTCAGACCGGCCACCAAAATGGGTTTTTCTCTCTCGGTGAACCCCTCCCCTTTGGGAAGCTTTTCTCTCTCTCTCGCAGGACGTGTTAGCCTTGAGAAAAGGCGGAGTGCAATGATGGCATCTGGCCCGGGCTGCTCTTGGGTAGTGGCCTGAAGGCCTCTGCTGGACATCAAGGCCGACCAGGGCTCCTGGGGGTGACTTGCACTTTTCTGGCAGATCGCGTGGACCCTGGGAGAAAGAAGTTTGCAACTGATGGCACTTGGCTTGGACGACACTCGGGTAGTGACCTAAAGGCAGCTACTGGACACCAGAGCTCCGACAGCCCCTTTGGGATGTTTGGCCACTTTTCCCTATTCATTTCTGGCAGATCACGTGGACTCTGGAAGAAAGCAGCTTATAACTGAAGGCATTCAACTTGGACTACTCTCAAGTATTGGCCTGAAGGCAGCTGCTGGACCCCAGAGTTCTGACAGCCCCTTTGGGGTATTCAGCCACCTTTCCCCATTCCCTGCTGCTTCCAATATGCCATTCACTCCCCTCCCTGCAGTCTGCGGGTGTCATTCTTCACTCACCATAGACAAGAACCCGGTAAGGAAAGGTCGAGTTTCTTCTCAAGAAACTCTGTTTCATCTTTGAAACACCAGGTTTCTTCTCAGGAAATTCCTCGTTTCATCTTGGGGGACTCAGAAGAAACCCCCATTTCAATTTCAGTTGATTTGTCTAAGGCTCAATTTATATTGTCCTTTTTCAAAAACAACAGCTTTAATAACAACCAAAAACAAACAAACAAACAAACAAACAAACAAAACCCACACTAAGTCCAAGAAAGAAAGAAATAATCTAAATTATCCACTTTGCCAATAGAAACAGCATTTTTACAGATTAGAAAATATAAGTAGCTCTTTGCTATTTCTCTCTCCTGTGCAGCCTTTCAAAGTGTCTTTCAGATTAAGCCTATTCCTCCAGCCACATTAAGCCCCTCTTGTTTTCAGACCATTAGATGGTAAGGTGACTTTTTGGAAGGCACACTTTTCAGCCCACTCTGCTTCATCATGTGGAGACTCTCTGTTTCTTAATCCATAGATCACAACCCTGTCTGATTTTCAAGGTCATCTCTTCCTTGCTTTCCCCCCACCTACCAGCTCAACTCACTCCGGCCCTCGGCCACTGTGCTTACACACATGGATGCTCACCTATTCATGACAAGCCAACCAGCTCCCTCTCTCCATACATGCCACCCTTGGCTTCCTTTCCCTTCACTGGTTCACATTGTTGACAGTGTGGAAATATCCTCCTTTCACCTTCTGCTTTAAAAGTATAATGACTCAGTTTGAGTCCAGTTTAAATACTGGGTCAGTTCATTTTCTTTGATATAGATTTCCTTTTTATTAGAGTTCATCTTAATCTCTTCTATGAAATCAGTTTGCAAGCAGAGACAGATCTAACAAATGAGTATTTAATTATATCCTGGTTATTTTGTGTACATTATTGAGTTCTGAGACCTATTCTCTAACATGATATCACACAAATTGTTTATTGGGGGTTGGTTAATGAATTATTGTTTTATCAGGATTTAAATATCATATTCAGGTTATTGACAATCACAGACTTGCTCTAAGATAATTTGTATCAATAACATTCTTTTAAAAATGATGACTAAATCAGTCCTTTGAGAAGCAGAGGTGCCTTCTAGCTTGGATCTAAAATCATCACATTCTTTAAGAATTATACATGAGAAATTCTAAAGACAACACTTTAATGGACATATAATAAAAATCCATACTTATGCTTTTATCATGATCCAAGCACATCAGTGCCAAAGAGACAAGATAGACCATAAATAAAAAAAAGCCCTGAAGGTAGCAGCTAAATAAGGATATTGCACACAAAAAACAACAAACAAACAAACATAAGAAAGGACTATGTGGCTATGTGTTGATCATTTGAATCATGTTTTCAGTTACAGTAGAGTAATTCATGCTACAAATACTTATTGAACTCATATGAGGGAACTCACTGTTGAGGTACTATGGGGCTCAGAACATAAAACATTAAGATAGCCGGGCGTGGTGGTGCATGCTTGTAATCCCTGTGCTTGGGAGGCAGAGACAAGAGGATCGCGCAGGTTTGAAGCCAGCCGTGCTGGCTTAAGAGATCCTGTTTCCAAATAAAAAAGTATAAAAATAGGTCTGGGAGTGTAACTCGGAGGTAGAAGGGTTTCCAGGAACCCAGTATCACCGAAAAAAAACCCACAAAACATTAAGATAAAATGTAATATAATAAAGACAAAGGTGTATATATATTTATATAGTACTAGGATACAATTAATGAGATATATACAAATTATATAATCAATCAAGCAATCTAATAACTACTATTATTTGGGTCCTACCATGTAGAAAGAACTTAGAGTCAAATGTATATTCATATACATATATAATTTATGTATATGTAATAAGATACAATTATCTGTAATACATATGTATGTATATATACACACACACACATATATATTAATATATAGTATAAATATACTATATATGTATACTATATATTAATATATAGTATACATATACTATATATTAATATATTGTTAATATATATTAATTATTATTATTAATAATAACACATAGTATATAATTAATATATAGTATACATTACATATAGTATATATATACTATATATATATATATACTATATGTAATCATTTAATGTGATAACTAATATTCTTTAGAACCTACCATGTGGCATGTACTGTACTAAATAATTCACATACTATATCTTATTTAATAGTGACAAAAATCCTAAGAAGTAAATACTTTTCTCTCATATTTAAATGATTTGGAAAATATAGCTATTTTATCCCATGTTACACAATAACTTGTGAAAACCTTATTCAAGTTCAATTATTGAATGACTTCAAACCCCATCATATAGCATCTCCTGCAATATCAGTGAAGAAAATTTTTCTAATTATGTCTGTAAAAGGAGAATTGTCCTCAGGAAAGGAGGCCCTTGCCGTCCAGTGGGAAGGGCTGGTTGTACTTTGGCAGATGAAGATGGACATAGAGGAAGTCCTGCAGAGATTCTAGGTGGGGCTTCATCAGGGAGCATAAAGCACAACAGCGGGAGGCTAATAGGTATACCAGTGTGTTATATCGATTTGTTCACCACTGTTCAGAGCCCAGACTTTATTGTGCAGGTAATGGTGAGCCAGTAAGCATGCTGAGGAGGAGTACATAATCAGATTTACATTTCAGGAAGGTCTTGGCAGGATAGAGGACTTTTATGAAGAGACCAATGAGGAAGATAGGGAAATATTTAGAATGAAATGAGAGATATCAAGTCTTGGACTAAAGCTGCAAAAGGGCATGTGGAAAGAAGGCAATAACCCAAGAAATACTTTCTGAGGTGGATTATGTGGGTCTCATAATTAATTTGCTACCATGAGAGGCAGAGAAGCTAAGGCTAAGAATGGTCTAAGATGGTCACACTCAGAGCCAGGCAACTAGAAGCTGGCACTAACCCCAAGCTTTAGAGAGCACTGCTCCACGTTCTCCCCACAGGAGGTAGAAACTGCAGAAATAAGGGGCATGTCAAGATCCTCTTACTCTTGCAAACCATGCTCTTAGTACTTGGAACCAAATCCGTGCCCCAAGGCGGCTACCAAAGCCTAAGTATTCACTTGCTAGGCTCCTCCTTGTGAAATTCAGTCAGAACACTGTGCGCATCCTTTGGTCTGAGATCAACAAAAGTCAGCTCGTGGGGCAAGGTGAACAAAGGCCGGACACAAAAGATAGGAGCCCATAAATATTAGGAGTCAGTTCTCTCTCAGGTTATTAGTTTGGGTAATTGTGGGAGATCATTAAACAACATTGTGAATACAACAAGACAAATACATTTGAGGGAGAAGAGAATGACATGTTTTAGGATATCATGAGATATCTCTAAGAAGTCACAAACAGGAAAGAGACCCCGGGTGAGAGAACTAGACAAGATATAAGACATAAGTTATAAGATATATGAGATATGAGTAGAAAAGTAATGTAGACAGCTCAGCTTGTTTCTGGAGGAGTGAAAATTATCAAGTACAAAATGGAATCTTGGGGTGCAGCTCTAAGGATAAGGAAAATCATAGAGGTGCAGAGGAATTGGATCAAATTGCCTAAATTGGCAATTTAATATTGTTTCCTTCTGAGAGCATGTAATACCAAATTTTGAGCTATTCTATGAGAAAATATATATAAATTACAACAAAAGAGAATAATAATTGAAAATATTCTTCAGTTGTTTTGAATTCTGGAAGGAAATTTTTTTACTCATTTAAAAATATTAAGTATATTTGTTTAAAAAATAGAGGAAGCCCAAATTAGAGTATCCATGATTAAAGGCTAATTACATAGTGGTGTTGTTGTCATCTTGGTTGTAAGCCAAGAAACTAGTTTTTGCTGAAGAGTGAGAATTAGCAGGCTTTTAATGATGGGGAATGACAGTAAATTAACTTAATTTCACTTTCTCTTGTAAAATAAGGAGACAGTTGAGGGTCTCTGATTCTGTTTTAGCCTTTGTGGTTGAAAGACTTGAGCAGCTTAATGATGAGAACCTATTGTGATGATAGTTGGTCTTTATTTATTGTTACTTTCTGTAGAAAATAAAGGGCCTTTGTTTCACAAAGCAATAATACCACAAACTATTTGAGTAATTATTTTCCCTGACAGTTATGAATTGCTTTGGAAAAACAGCATATTAATTATTTCAGGACATATTAGAAAGAATAAATGTCCCCTTAGTTTTGACCAAAATAGTCCCTGAAGTAAAGATCCCAATAATAACATTATTTTTGAATAATCAGTGCCTACCATAGAGTTAACACATAAAAGGGCTGCTGACAGAAAGGTTCAAAATTTCTTATTAAGATTGGAACTAAAACTCATTATTCTCCTTAGGTCTGACCAAATGGACTTTCATAGTTACCTCAACTTGACTGAATTTTAGACAGGCTTCTTCCTGACTCCAGCCATTGATTTTTCTTTTCTCAGTGAATTTACTTAACGAAACAAGAACAATCACTGCAAAAACAAAACAGAAGCCAAAATAATACATATAATTGAAAATCCTTTTTCTGCATCTTTCAGAGAGGCATAGGTTCTCTTTGAGGATCTTTAAAAATCTTTTTGCCTCTTTTACAACTTAATGCTGTTTTTCCCAAGGATCTGGGGCCATATCTTAGAAATGTAATTTTCAAGGAGGATGGCGCTCTAACTTCCAGTCTCAGTGTGAAGGAATGACCTAATTTAATTCTTGCTCTAAGATGTGAAACTGCTTTCTGTGTGAAGATGGGAGAAACTTTACTGTTCCTTTGTATAAAGCCAATTACTAAACACTGATGACCTACACCTCCCCACCCCTGCTCAAAACCACTAATTTTTCTTTGTTTCAGTAGAGCTTAGTATCCAATCCCTGGATGCACTGTTTCCCTTATCGCTGACAATGGTTTTGGAATAGAATCAGCATTTGCTGATCTTGGAAGGTGTGATTTACAATCTTAGTGAAAACACTTTCAATAGAATGGCATGGAAATGGAAAAAATATATTGATTGAAAAATAATTATAAACTAAGAGACATAGGTGGTGAGAGAAGTTATTGATGATCCTTTAATCCTTCCTTTTATAAGTCTTAAATTTTTATAATAGTTCACTTTAAAAAATATACTTCCGTGTGGTGGTCCACGCTTGTAATCTCTGGGCTCGGGAAGCTGAGACAGTAAGATCGCACAGGTTCGAAGCCAGCCTTAGTTACTTAGTGAGGCTCTCAGCAACTTAGTGAGACCCTGTTTCCAAATAAAATATAAAATAAGTCTGGGAGTATAGCCCGGAGGTAGAAAGCCTCTGGGTTCCACTCCCAGTACCACCAAAAAAAAAAAAAAAAAAAAAATTACGGGGAGGAGAGAGATGTCTCCACTCCTACTGTCCTTCCACTAGCATCTTGCTTTTATTGATGGTTTTAATCACATCATTATAAGATATTATTAATCACAGGAAAGAACAAAGAAATCATGGGGTGAGTCAGTGAATAACACTAAGGTAGTCACAGATGAATCAGGGAAAGAAAGGGTAAACAAGGGAACTGTCAGGGTTTTGCATATAGGTCAGGGTCCCTGGTTATTGGTTCCATTTGGACCTTGGAAACTTGTCTGCCTGCAAACAATTACCACTTCAATGGGCAGTTTGTGTTCTTCCCAAGCTGGACTGAGGTGACCTCAAAACAGATGACTAACAATGCTCTCAGCACTGAGTTTTTAAATTCTTTATTTTTATTTTTAATCCATCAAAATAACATTATTTCCAGTTGAGAAATATAGTAGGAATCTATAAGTAAAGCATGGTTCTACAGGTCAATCTTCAGGTAACATAACCCTTTCAATTTAATATACTTATATCCATTTGCACATATTTTTCAAAAGTTAGAATAAAGAAAATATTAATTATTGATAGAGGAAAAACAATGTCCTGGACAGATTTACAAACAATAATAATGTTCCTCTTTCTTTGTTTTGTTACAATAAAATATGGCACTAGGAAACAATATGTTGGTAATATTGCAATCTGCATTATGTATTTATTATATAAGTAACAAATAATAATGATCAGTAGTATGTACAAGTAGCAAAAATAATAAGTAGGCTATAAAATGTAAATATCATAATCTCACTCACTCATTTTTGTCTCTGTAAATTCCAGTATTTAGAAAATTCTGCTTTGATTAATCAGAGACAATATTTTCAATTTAGAACCTGCAGTGTTGAAAAACTGTGCTCCTTCAATTTTTATTGATTGATTGATTGATTGATTGATTTGGTACTGAGGATTGAACCTATGAACATTTTATTTCTAAGCTATACCTCCACACCTTTTTTATTTTTTATCATGAAATAGGGTCTTAATAAGTTGATGGGAATCTCACTAATTTCCCAGACCTGGTCTTAAACCTGTGTCCTTCTGTTTCAACCTCTGGAGTATAGAGATGACAGACATGTTCCACCGTGCCCGACACTTCTTCAATTTTAAATGCATTGTACACTCTTCCTAAGTGTTTCCTTATTTTCTGGCAATTCCCTTCATAAAGCAAATTTAAAGAATCAGGTATCATTTGAAAGATTAATGACTTAATTTTAAGCAAAAATGATGCAAAATACTTTTTATGGCAAGAAACATAGAAAACTGAGCAAGTAAGCATAAAAAGGAACTCAATAGGGAGCAAGTTGAATAGGTGAAGCACAGGGAATATTTTATGCTGTTGAAAATATTCTGTCTGATACTGTAATGATGAGCACATGACATCAGGCAATAGTCAAAATCCAAAATTTACAGCACAGTGAACTTTAATATAAGCACATAAAGGATACATTGAGGGCATTAAGGGATCACAGGTAGAATACCAACTGTGACAAAATAATATTAACTGTATTCCAAATATATGAATGATGTTTCTGAAGGGGATAGAGGAAAACCTGCTTGTCTAACTATTTTAGAAATGAATGACATCTATAAGACTAAAAGCAAAACTACAAACAAGTATTAGTTGATGGAATCGTTTTCTATTGAGTCATAAGCTGATAATTTTAAAATATTTTAACATGTATGCTGGAACTGAGAAGCTATGTAAATATATGTGAAATAACGGGAGCCAGTATTTTCACTGTTGGAAGGAGAGGATACAGGTGAGCCAGAGGCTAAAATCAATTACAGAGTTGGAGACATCATATGAACTCACATTTCTCTTAATATAAGATCAGATGGTTTTATATAGAAATATTTATAGATATGAGTATATCCATGGATTATTATACTTAATTATTCTCTTTGCTTAGATGAAAGGGATTGGAAGTAATGACAATAGATAAGAATATGAATATTTCACACTTAGATTCAGTGTTCCTTGGAGAACTGTTCCTATATCTGGGGCAAGAATTATACAAGATGTACCTAGGGATACCTTATAGTACCAGAAAATAATTAAGTGCCACATCCCAAAGATACCTTGTTATAGTTTTGATAGGGAATATCCCCTGGAAGAACTCACATATTGATATTCAAAAGTGATATAATTGAATCATGAGAGTCTAATCTCATAAAGCCATAAAACTAAAGTAATGGACTTATTGTGTGGTAACCTAGGTAGGCAGGTGTGGCTGAAAGAGGTCAGTCATTGGAGGTGTGGTGCCAGATATTATGTATATGTCCATAAACTCCCTTCTCAGCTCTGTCTCTGCTCCCTTGCTGCCACACCCCAAGCTCCTCAGACTTTACCTGGCCTAACATGAGCTGAAATCTCCAAAAATGTGAACAAATAAGTCTTGATTTCTTTAAGTTGGGGTCACTAGCTGTTTTAAGACACAGCAATGAGAATACTGACTTAAACACCGCCAAACCTACAATGATAAGAAGTAAGTCAAAGGGATTTAGACCTAACTGAAAGAATTCTTATTGGCCAAAGGTAGAATAATTTGAACAAAAAATACCTAGAATTTGTTTCTAATTTAAAATATAAAATAAAATTAATCCCTATCAATAAAAATAAATGTAAAATAATAAGTAGGAAGGAACAGATATATCTTCCAGATGGAAGTCCCAAATAACTTATGTAGATATTCTGCTCTCAAAAAATAAAACCAGACTTTCTACTCCTTGAGAGATATGCATAGTGAGTTCCATTTTAAGAGTAAAATTTCAAAGAAGCACAGAAAGGTCAGCTTTACAGTGAGAAAACCTGGTGAACATTATCTCAATGGGTTGAGTAAACATTGCATCAACAGTGCTAGTATGTTAATAGTGTGACCTCTTGATATGATGTAATGAGAAAGTTAATCTCTTTTGGCTCTCCAAACTCTATATAACCCCAGTTTAATCATTAAAATAGACAAATGTTTTTTTTTAAATATACTCGAATTGGTGCATTGCAAGCACACACCATAGTGAAATTTAGAGAGATAAGGACATACATGCACACAGCACGTGGTGACCTAAAAGGTCACCAGCACTCTTCAAAACAGTCAAGGTCAGCTGTGTGGTGGTGCATACCTGTAATCCTAGTACTTGGAAGGTAGAGATAGGAGGAGCTCAGATTTGAGGGCAGCCTCAGCAACTTAAGCAAAACTCTTAGCAACCTAGTGAGGCCCTGTTTGAAAACAAAAAATAAATATAGGGCTGTAGGCATATACCATAGGTAGAATTCCCTTGGGTTTAATTTCTAGTTGCATTCACACACAACCCAAAAAACTGTCAAGGTCATCAAAAACATGAAAATTTGGAGAAATATCACAGCCAAGAGAAGCCCAAAAAACTAGAATATAATGTGCTATCCTAAATAAAAACTTTGAAAAGAGATACTAAATATACACCAAGAAAATATGAATGAAACTTGGTCTTTAGTTAATAATAGTATAATAGATATTGGTTTATTATTTGTGATGAGTTAATATAATTGTATTATATTAATGGATATTTATTTGTGCTAATGTAAGATGCTTATAGTGGGGAAATTGGATATGGGGTATAAGAGAAATTTCTATTTTACATTCACAATTTTATGTAATTGTAAAATTAAACTAAATAAAATAATAATGAAAAAACTCTAATACCACCACTCAGAAAGAGTTTTCATTAAATATTTGGTAGATATTTTTAGGGACAACTCTCAAAATGTATAGTCATAAGGCCAAATGAATGGATGGAAATATACAAATGATTTTTAAAAACTAGTCAGTTAGTAAGCCAAACATGGGAAGAAGGGAGAGGAGAAGGAATGGGGTTGGAATTGGGGAAGGGGTAAATAGTGATGTATGCATGTATGCCTCTACCATCTTGTACTCTATTTAGATGTATGACTACAATGCACCAATAAAAAAATAATAAAAATTAGAGCTTACACGCATGTAACTATAAAGTGAAAATAAATGTGACTTTACTTTAAAAGGAGAATAAAGAAAACTCTTATACTATTTATGCCATTTTAAGTTTAAACCATAATACTATGCTTTACTGAATTTAACCAAAAAGCCAAAATATGAAATTAAACTCAAAGGCTAAATATTCACATAAACAAATTTTATCATTGTCAACAGTGTTCATCTTGAATGTATCCCAAAGGCTCATATCATGAAATCTTAGTTGCTAGCATGTGGTACTACTGGAAGGTAGTGGCCCTTTTGAATATGAGACCTAGTAGAAGAAAGTTAAATTATTCTGTGGTGTAACTTTGGCGGGGGGCTATTTTGACCCCAATCCCTTTCTGTCTTGTCACTATTGTTTCCCGGCCATTTTAAGTGAATAGATTCTCATGTGCTCCTGCTATGGTGTATTTTGCTGACACAGGCCCAAAGGAACAAAGCCAAGTGACCATGGACCAGAATCTTTAAAACCTAAGCCCAAATAAATATTTTTTCTTAAGTTGGTTATTTCAGGTGCTTTGTCACAGTGAGGTAAAGCTAAATTGTTAGTTTCTAAAAATCTAAATTTGGAAAAAGTAATTATGAGTAAGTACTACTTTGACTAATTATGGAACATAAAAGGTATATATTCATTTTTTATGAAAGATAATAAATATATCTCTCTCACCTAATTGATCTCCTCTTTTATGTATATAACACATAGTCATAGTATCTCTCCTTTTATTTATAGTAAATTTAATCTTCTCAAGGTTTATAGAATATAAATTTTCTTCTGTAACAATAGTCCTCAGAATTTTTAAGTCTTATTTCTATGTACAAACTGTATCAATTATCCTCATTATAGTTTCCTCTTACCATAGTTTCTTGTTTCTAATTCCTTATTTTTTTCACTTTATTCCTAAATTTTATAATTCAATAGCCTCTTAAGGAAAAGCTCATGCATGCATAGTTCCTAATTTTGGTATCCTTTAAAATTTATTTTTGCTTATACTTTAGTGGCAAATTGGCTGGGGGTGCATGCCTTTGACATACTTTTTTTTTTTCTCTCATAACTTCCTAGCTGTTTCTCATTGTCTGCTGGCATTGTATTTAATATAGAGGAGTTTGAGAACAACTTTATTTTTTCCCTATAAAATATACTTTGTGGAATGCTCCATTGATTGTTTCTTTATCCCTGAAATTCAATAACTCTATCAGAATAAAACTATATGTTAGTTTTAGCTTTTAGTTTTTAAGATATAAGTTACATTTTATTTTAATTGCTATACTCACATTCTGTTTAACATATGTATTAACTTCTTTATAACTACCATGTTGCTATTTTCTCTTTTTTGATTGCATGGTTAATAATCTGACTCTACTTTTTATATTTAACTACTGACAGCTTTCAAGCCCCAATACCCTCATTTCCCTTCTTCCCCTAGAGCTAGCAGGCTGATAGGAAAGCTTGGGTATTCCTTTTGATATCAGCAGGAAATTTAAACCTCCAAAACCAAAAGCCCATGAAAGAAAACCATTTCTACAGAACCCCCTCTAGACATCATTAAACCTCTAGTTAAGTATCCATTTCTGCTTTCTCGCAAACCATGTTAGAATATGCTTGATCTTAACATGCTCTCCTGGCATAAATAAAGCCCTTCTTTGTGAATAATATCATACACAAAGTGTATACGTATTGTTATCAACCTCAACATCCAAACCTAATTTGGATGGAAAATTTATCTCATTTCAGCAAGATGGCTGACTGTGATTTCTTCAAGCTACTCTAGCCATTTCTCTGATCTAGGTTTCATTGAAGTTCTAGAAAAAATCTTCACCTTTCAGTGAGTGTTTCAGTGCTATGTGTTATTTTTATTTTCTTCATAATATTTTCTGTTGTTGGAAGAACCACTTTAGAAATATTGGAGCCCTAAGTTAATCTAAGGGCCTTTCATGCTCTGCACTATGGTTTTCTAGAAGATCATGAAGTATCAAGCTTTGAAGAATAAGTTGGAAACTTGCAAAACAATTTTGAAATGATGTGGTGATTAAATGAGTTGGTAGCATCACAGTTAGTTTTCTAAATCCATGTAATTAAAAAGCATATCTTAATGTTTGATATTTGATCAATTATGCCAGACCTCCAGTAAAACATCTGACTGAAGCATCATCTTAATTCCTACTCCTGACACACATTCTTTCACATGTATCCTTTCTCCTGTTTTTTGTTTCTTTCCTTTCCTTTTCTTATCTGGAGATTTTCTATTTAAAGACCTATACTATATTTTCAAACCTCCCGTTAAGTTCTTATAAAAGCTTTGTCATTAAATGAATATCAGAATGTAACTAAACTTTTAAAAGCCAGTAAACTGGGTAAGAACCTCAGGTGGAAGCTTAGCTTTTTCTATGAATATGTTCCATTAAGTGAATCAAGATGACTTTCAGCTTTAGTTCAGCAAGTTTTAATCTTTTGCACTTACTTTTCTTTTCTGAACAAGGTTTTATTTCTATAATATTTGTATTATTATTTTAAATTTGTTTCTTTAGCTCTGTATGCTTAACTAACATTGCATTACCTATAATTTCCATGGTGTAAAAAGAAAGATTTAAATAAGCCATTTTATAAACAGCTTTATTAAAGTATAATTAACATAATAAAATACATGTATTTAAAAAGTGAATGTAATAATTTTTGACATATATATATGCTCATGAAACCATCATCCAAATCAAGATAATAAATATTCCCCTCATTTCCCAAAGTTTCTAGCTATCCCTTTTCAGTTTTGCCTTCTACTCCTTTGTGATCTGCTGACTTCTTCTCCAGGTAACCATTAATCTCTTGTTTGTCATTATACATTAGTTTGTGCTATGGTTTGGATTTATAATGTCACTGTAGACCTCAGAGAGACAAGAACGCTTTGTTGAAGGCAAGGCTTGGTTGCGGAGGAGAGGGCCTTGTGGGTGTGCCCTTGGGATTATATGATTTCTCTTCTTCTTGTTTTATCTTGCTTCTAGCTTCATGATGTGAGAGCAGAACTCTTTCTCTCTCTCTCCCTCTTTCTCTTCCTCTCTCTCTCTTGTTCTCGCTCTCCCTTCCTCTCTTTTTTCCTTGTGCCATGACCTGTTTTCTGTGGATTTTACCTGCCCTAACATGGACTAAACCCATGAAATCTCTAGAACTGTGAGCAAATAACTCTTCCTTCAAGTTGTGGTGGTCATCTGTTTTGGAATGCAGTAGTGAGGATGCTGATTGACTGAAATAGTTTGTATTTGCTTAAGTTTCATACAAATGTAATCATAAACATATACTAGTTTTACTTTTATTATGAACAATAATTATAAGGTAGATTCATAGTCATATGTGGTGGCACATACTTATAATCCTAGTACTAGGGAGGCTGAGACAAAAGGATAGCAAGTTTAAAAACAGCCTTAGCAATTTAGTGACTCTCAGCAATCTAGAAAGATTATATTTCAAAATAAAAAAAAATTAAAGAATTGGGGTCTGTCATGGAGATAGAATGCCTTTGAATTACCTTCTCTCTCTCTCTCTCTCTCTCTCTCTCTCTCTCTCTCTCTCTCTCTCTCTGTCTTTCACACACATGCACACACATACAAACACATGTACATCCATTTGGTTACATCATATATAGTTCATACTTTCAGAAAACATTCTTGTTTTGAAATAATTTTAGACTTATAGAGCAGTGGCACCTAGAGTACATCGGCTTCTATATATATTTTGCTGCTTCCCTGAGTGTCCACATTACACACAACTATACTAAACTACTCAAAACTAAGAAACCAACACTTTCACCACAGTCATGACTAAAATATAACCTTTATTTGCAATTCATTGTTTTTTTACTCATTGTAATATGCCTTGTGGAGAGAGGGGTGATTGAGGCAATCAAATAGCTTCTCAGAACACACTCATGAACTGTTATACTTGGATTTTAGGAAGGAGGATAGTATCTAGGTCCAGACTCAGCCTTCTCGGCTATAAGTACTTTTTAGCATGTTTGGGATTATGGTAAATCATATGTTATTTTATTTACAGTATTTTTCACATTTTTTATACCTTAGTGCCTTGTGTATTTATCCTAGGTATTGAAGGAGAAGGAGAAGAATAGTACCTGTCTAGATTTATGCTCTTACTTTGATTCATAAAGCTTCTGAATCAAAGTATTAAAATGGGCAAAATATACATATTGTCTTTCAAATTAGGAACTTTAAAAACTAATATGTTACCTGGACATGGTGGCACATAACTGTAACCACAGTATTTTGGAGGCTGAGACAGAGTATTGCAGGTTTGAGGACAGCATCTGAAATGTAGTGAAACACTCAGCAATCAAGTAAGACCCTGTTTCGAAACAAGAAATAAAAACAGCTGAGGGTTTATCTTAGATGTAGAATGAGCCTGGGTTCAATCCCCAGGACCACAAACACACAAAGAAAAATAACATGCTGCTAATAATGATTTTGATGTATTGCAGACTTTACAAATTGGTGCTTTTGGAAATGAGTTCAAGATTAGCTTTTGTATCATGTAAAATTCACTTAATTATTTCATAGTCACATTGAACATTTTATGTAAAATGGTTTACTTTAAAACAATACACTGTTCTTCAATTACGAACCATTTTAGGGCCACTTTTCAAGAGTTAATCATCAATCACTGAAAATTTAGCATTAATAAAGAATTTTAAATAAATGTTCCTAAAAGAGGCTTGTACTTTGGCTTTCTATTAAACAACTCTAGAGATATATCAATTTTTTGGCACTAGGGATTGAAACTGAGACCTTTTAAATTTTTTGTTCAGAAACAGGGTCTTGCTATGTTGCTGGGAGTCTAGCTACATTGCTGATTCTGTCATTGAACCTGTGATTCTCCTGTCTCAGCTTTCCAAGTACATGGGTTATAAGTATGTATCACCACTCCTTTCAGTATATTGCTTTTTTATTTGTCCACATATACAAGTATTAATCTTAGGCATATTTATCTATCCCAATTTTAGTGGAGCATGAATAATTTGTGATTTATGAAGTAGTCACTCACTTTTTAAAAATCTTCCAATATATTTCATTTTCATCACAGAACTCAACGTAGGGCAGTTGCAAAACAGGCTTCACTGGTAAATGAATTTGAAACACATAGATAAACAAAATAAACATGTTTCTTTGTTACAGTATTTCTGGGGATTTTTCTTTCCCTAATTCACATGGTGAATATCCAGGATGGTAATATACCACACAGTATGTCCCTGATCTAGCTGACAAATGGATTTTTTTCTTCTTTTTATTTTCATTTTTACAAAGTATGTAATATTGATGGAAAAGCATTCATATATAATACAACAAAATAGCTCATGTCATCTCTTTTTTATGTTATTTTCTACCCTTCATATATAGTATAAAGAGTAGAAAAAATATATGAATATATATAATATACATAACACTATATATATCCCCAGTACCCCACTATATAGTGCATGGGGTACTGAATATACATACATATATGTGGGTATTATACATGTGTACCTATACATACATGGTATATATACAAGGTATATGGTATATACACATGGTATATATGTGGTTTTTTTGACAATGAGGATTGAACCCAGAGGCAATCTACATTCAAGATATACTCTATTCCTTTATTAAAACTTTTTGTTTTGTTTTGAAACAGAGACTTCCTGGGTTTCTGTGAGGCTTGATAAGTTTCTGAAGCCAGTCTGGCTGGACTTCATGATCCTCCTGTCTCAGCATGCAGCACCATAACTGGCTTTTTTTTTCATATTACATCATGATCTAGTTCATTAATAAAGCATAATACAGAGGTCAAGAAGCTAAAGAATCCTGAAAATTTATATCAGCTTCACTATTTTTAAATTTTCTGGGATGTGCAAATTGTTCCTATCTCTCTTCATCTTAAAGGCCTTCAGAAGCTATTCATTGCTAAAATGAAAATGCTTTTATTTCTGGGCTTCTCTATCATAATAACTATCATGTGCTGAATACTCCAGCAGCACCCAACAGCTTGCAGATTATTTAGCAGGCTAAATATGCCAGGCAGTTCTTCAGCAACAGTGTGAGGAACTCTGTACAGCCAGTCCCTAGTGAGACTGGTGAAAATAATTTAGAAAACAAATACTTTACAGGCTCTAAAAATGCTCCTAAGGGAAAACTGTAAATATAGAAACATTTATTCAGGAAAATTCAATAAGAAAAGCAGCAGTCTGTGATTTGAACCAAGACTACTTACTTTTTTACTCATCCAAGCTCAGTGAGACATACAACAAGCCGACTTGTGAAACCTAGAAGAGTCTCTCTCACCACAGCTCCCACTGAAAGGTCTTTCTTCTCAGGAAGAATAAGTCATTGTCATTTTAATTCTGTCCCAACTACCTATTGCTGAAGTAAAGTTGAAGAGAGTTATGGTGGTGAGGTAGGGCTCCCTATCATGCTTGCTTATGAGCTACTGATTGCATATTGGGAATGGGAAACTAAGATCTCAGGTTACTGCCCAATGCCTTCAGTAAATTCTCAGTTTCCAAAAAAGGGAGAGAGAAGAGAGAGAGAGAAAAGAAGAGGGGAACAGAAATGGAGAGAGAGAGAAAGAGAGAGAGAGGGAGGGAGGGAGGGAGAGAGAGAGAGAGAGAGAGAGAGAGAGAGAGAGAGAGAGAGAGAGATTATTATAGTACTCTAAGAAATAATGGCTAGAAACTTTTCATATCTGCTAAAAATAATAACCTGTCCAGCTGGGTGTGGTAGCATAAGCTTGTAATCCCATTTAGGAGGCTGAGACAGGAGGATCGCGATTCATGGCCAGCCTTATCTACTTAGTAAGGTCCTTTGCAATTCAGTGAGACCCTGCTTCAAAATAAAGAATAAAAAAATAGAGCTAGGGGTGTAGCTCAGAGGTAGAATACCCCTGGGTTCCATCCCCAGTACTAATAAATACATACATACATACATACATACATACATACATACATACATTAATTAACCTGCCCATCCCATAGACTCTGAATTTTGAGTAGAATAAAAACAACTTCAACACACAAACACATAGGAATTATCTTTGGCTTTCATTTCCTCCTACCATTTTTTTTTTTTTTTTTTGGTGGTACTGGGGTTCCTGGAAACCTTTCTACTTCTGGGCTACACTTCCAGACCTACTGTTTTATATTTTTATTTGGAAACAGGGTCTCTTAAGCCAGCATGGCTGGCTTTGAAACTGAGCGATCCTCTTGTCTCCTCCTCCCAAGCGCGGGGATTACAAGCATGCGCCACCACACTCAGCTTTCTCCTACCTTTAATAATTAATAAAGTAAATCATCTTGATGATTTGGCTTTATAATATTGAATCATAATAGTTTCATGAATAAGTGCTGTATTCTAAAATTATAGTTGCCCTTTGCAAAACTAATTATCAATGAAGGTTATAAATAAAAGACATAGTTCAGAGTGTTAAGTAATGCAAGAGATGTTAAGATATTGGAAAAAATTTAAAACTGCAGGCAGAATTTTTTGAAAAATTGTTTACTGCATAATAAACAAAATTATAAAATAAATTAGTTAATATACTAGCTGTGTATAATACTGTTGCACCTGATTGTAGATACAAAATCTTTTACTTCCAGAGGTAGTAGTTTTAACCACTGAATCAAGTTAGTAAATTTTTATTGAGGGTGTAGTTAGCAAAATTCTAGATTTTCAAGGATGATATTCTCAGTCCAAGTTGAGAACTTGCATTTTAGCCTCCAACTTGGTATCACAGGATTTTTTTAAAGAACAGACTAAGGACCTGATAAAGAGTTTATAGGGAGGTTAAATCATCAGGAAGTATTTTAAGTGATGATAACCTTTATGATCTCTTTCAATTCTAAGATTCTATTATTTTACGATTTGAATGGTCACTCAGGCATAGAAACAATTTTGCTCCTCAACTTTATCGTCATGTGAATCACAACCTCAAACTGTAAAGTGGAAACACTGCTGCCTGATTTAGAGTCATTTGATTTTACATAGCTGAGCACACTTTTATAAAGGAAAATTTAGAAGTGCTAGTTTGAAAACTCGAGATTTGAATAACCGAATAAAAATTCCAGACTGTTTAAAAATATCTTCTAGTCCTTAAAGAGCCTACATGTTTTTTAAGTTTAGTAGTGGACATGACATAATAACATGAAACAAGCCAATAGTTTTTAAACTTTTTGAAATAACACCTCTTGTATGCAGTTAAATATTATGCCATAGTCTAACACGTTTAGCAGGTAAAAGAACTGTTCTCATTAAGGTGAGTGAGATAGAACCATAACGCTGCCCACTTAGGTTTCTCACTTAATCTCTCCTCCAAACTTGACACCCACATCATGCACGAAACACATCTTCAGATGCACATAAACCCCTTAGGGGTCTGCAGAACATTGGTTTAAAAATGACCAATTAACACTAAGTAAACAGTGAAATACAATTTATAATTAACTTTCCATATGAATGCTATCACTCAGGGATGGAAGAGATTACTATCCATTAGGGACATTTTAATGAGTATATGTAATTTAACTGTAGTTGTGCCGTAAAATGCCTCCAAATTTAGAGATTTAAAAGAGCCATGCTTATTATCCTTATTTCTGTGAGCCAGGAATCTGTGCAGGGTTAGCTGAGCTCTCTAAGCTCAGGATCTTTCCTAAGACTTGAAGGTGCAGTCCAAGCTGGAGTCATCTTGAGGCTTTCTGGTGCAGGTTGTGCTCCTAAGTTCTCTATTTTCCAGAGAATTCAATCTACTGCAGAATCTTGGACTGAGCACTTCAGTTCTTCCCTGGATGTTTCTTGCCTCAGGTGTTAGTCCCTTGAGCCCCTCCAAAGGACAGCTCAGAACACCACATCTAGATTCATCAAAGGGAAAATCTCATGAATTAAACCATTCAATATGCTCTGTTCAGATATAAAGTTAGCAAAACCAATTTCAATATTATGTAAGGGGAAGAAGAGGGAGCGTGATGGGATCTGGAGGAAGGCACACCATACTTGGTGTGTATGTATGTATACATGTATGTATGTATGTATGTTTTATCACTGACATATAATTCTAATACACCATTTTTTAAAAAAAGAAAAATATCTGAAAAAAAAGGACAGGGAAAGGACTATGCACAAGATGGAAGACAGTCTTGAGAATATAAAAACATCAATATATTTATCTCCAATATTATTCAAGATCTTATATCTTGACATGTTTGCCAGTTATAGTCTTCAGGTATTTCACATTCTTTCAAAATATTTTAAAAATATTTTCTAATCATTTTTGTTCAAAAGGATTATTAGTCCCTTTTAAAAATAATTGCATTTCTCATATCTAAGTGTTATGAAATATTTCTTAGCATCAAGTATGTGTTTGGGGGAGAGAAACTGAGTTGACTGGAGAGGTGATGATGTCTCCTGACAAAGCTTAACATCTTGGTGCAGTTTAATGTGTATTCAAGTGATTTAATTTCTGCCACAATATCAAGCCCCACAATTGCAGACTGATGAAGAGCCAGAGCCATTGCTAGACATACTTAGAGGTCATGTTAGGAAAAATGATTCCCAAAACAGCCAAATCAGAAAGCAGGTTGGTATGAATTGCATGTTGCATGGCATTAGATAACGTGGAATCTGCAGCTGAGGGCAGTAGATAGCTGCAGCTAAGTGATCTACGTGAACAGCATGCAGACAAGGCACATTTTGAAATGTGAGTTTGCTCCTGTACAGCTCGCACTGAATTCCACCCAAAGGATTTCTAAATGAAAGATGATGGGACTCTTTTGGAAGCCCTTTAGTAATCATGCTTCATTTTCTTTAGGAGAGACAGATAGTAGAAAAGAAAGAAAGATGTCTTATTCTTAAAGTAAGAAAGGAGAGCCCTGGATAAATTAAGGGTCTGTTACTTTTCATTTAATACCATCATAGCAACACCTGGATTCACAGAACAGAAAGGTAAGGATAAGCTTTCAAAGCATTTTGCCTCCCAGAAAAGGAATCTTTTCAAGAACAGAAATCCATTGCACTGCACAAAACTCCCTGGGCTGCTTCAATTCCCCAAGAGCTCCTTGCATCTTGGATGACACTAACGTATGAATAATTTTACCAATACTGAGCTCTTTTTACTTTCATCTGAGTTTAGGAACTATTTTTCCCAATTTGTGTTTTTACAATTTCATCATTCACCCCAAATTCTTATTGGTTTTAATCATTTGTACAGGTAGAGGTGTGGCTCAGCATTGCTGCTAGCTGGAAACCCCTTTGCCTCTGCCCTCTCTTTCTCATCGTCCTTCCTATGACCTCCCACTCCACCCATATTTTGTCAAGGGCTCCCTATTAGCTCTCTGATGGATTCTGAAGGGGCCATTGAAAATCCTTTTATCTGTACCACAGTGAAAACTGTCTGCCAAACTCCTAAAAATATTGCCCTGTTCATCTGCTCTTCCAAGGATTTAATAACATCTCTTAAAAGTATTCCTTTTTTACCTTCCTCTGGTAAACTTACTCAAAACAGTCATACTTGTGACAGTGATATTCCTTCCCAGCTCTATGAGATCTCCTTGCTTTAGAAGACTAGGTTCCTTAAGCTTATAGCTTCCTTGTTCCTTCTTATACCTATAAAATTCAAAACTGTGACAGGCCTGAAAAATCATGTCAACCTTTTGTATGATCACATTCTAAGACAGAGATTTCCCAGGTTTGAGGAGAGAAGCCATGCCAGTGCTCCCACCAATTTCTGGGTTTCTTATATCTGGCACTATAAGTAAATCACCTAGAATAGTGTAGATTTATAATGTTTCTATAATCATGCTCCCTCTTGTCAACAGAGCCTAGTAGCCACCAATTGTACAGTTACAAGTCACTTAGGAGCAATTTATAAACCTTTTGGATTCTATTTCATCTGAAAGAATATAACTTGTCAAATAAACATTATAGTGAGTGACTCAGATACCTAGGAAACAATGAGAGATAAAGGTCTAAAGAGGAAAGTGTTTCAAACGGGTGAGTTGAACAGGAGCTACAATCAACAAGAAAATGTCAGGGTCAAGGTGAAGCTTGTGATGTGCTTCCCAGGAAGAGCAGTCAAATAGGAATAGCTTAGGAATGGGGAAGAGTGACGAATAACTTTGTACAACTGTGTAATTTGGTGAACGTTGATTATTATCATAAATATATTTCAGTTCTTGTTTAGAAAATTAACGGCTTTACAACTATACAGCCTGTTTAAGATTGTGAAGAGTAAACACGTCATATTAAGAGAAACAAGTTAGTTCATGACTTAAAATTCTCATTTAAAGATACACTTTGTCCCTCTGTATAAGAGTCTCATTGAAAAGAAATGGAAATAAACCCCTCTCTCACACCCTGAAAAATAGTCAAATCAGAATGGATCAAAGGCTTGGAAATTTCTGGTCAAGGAGCTGCAAAGTCTCTGGTTTGATTTCCAAGTCTTTGATGCATTTGAATGGTGGGAAATTTCTATTTTTCTGCAATTAGACACTTAAAGATCGCAGCAGTAAACATCCATTTTCCCACAAATGATGTAATTTTATTCTACTTTATGGCCAAGTAAAATTGCATTGTGTAGAATGGCAATCATTCAAAACACAAACAACAACAAATTCTGGTGAGAATGTGAAGTGGGCACTCAAATACACTGTTGATGGGATTGAAAATTAGTACAACCACTTTAGAAAATAGTAGATCCTCAGAAGGATGGGAACTAACCCACCATATGATCCAGCAGTACTACTTCTAGGTGTCTACCCCCACCAAAAAAACCCCTACCAAATTAATGCATGCATATCTATGTTCACAGCTGCAAAATTCACAGTTGCCAAACAATGGAACCAACCAAGATATCTGTCAACAGATAAATGGATTATAAAACTATGGAATATATACACAATGAAATTTTACTCAGTCATAAAGAACAAAATTACATCATTTGCTGGGAAATGAATAGAACTGGAGCACTTTATGATAAGTGAGATTAGTGATTCACTAAAAGTAAGAAATTGGATTCTCTCCCTACTATGTGGAAGCTAGGGAGAAAAATCATCATAGTAGGAACTCTAGATGAGGAAGGAGAAGCAGAGATAAGCAAATAAGGTGACCTAACTGAGGGGAATGGAAGGAGGGAAGAGAGAAGTTCCCTAATGTACATGATGTACATTCACAAACATATCAAAGTTAATCACTAAGCCAAACATGAGAAAGAGAGAGGGGAGGAAATGGGGTGGGAAATGGAGTAGGGCTAAATGAGTTATGTGTGCATGTATGCCTTTACCATCTTGTCCTCAGTTCAGATGTGTGACTAAAATGCACCAATAAGAATAAAAAGTCTCATTCAAAAAAGTAGAATCGATTCAATAAAAAATAAAAATAAAATATTTTGAAGAAAAGATGTTTGATGTTTTTAATCTATTGTTTTCACTTGTAAATACATGTATGAAACTCTCAGGGATCTCCGGAGAAACAGAACCAATCCAATATGTATACAGAAAGATTTATTTTAAGGGATTGGCTTACAAACTGTACAGTGAACAGGCAGGCTAAAGACTTAAGGAGATACCAATATCATACTTCAAATTCTGAAAGCTTTTAGCCAGGAGAAACCTGGTGTTGTAGTTCAAGTCTGAAATCTATCAGGCAGGGGTCCAAGAGGAGATTGCATTTCAAGTCTAAAGGCCATTAGCTGTAGCATTCATTCTTGCTAGGGGAAGGTCAATAATTTTGTTTATTCCAAGCCTTCAACGGATTGCATAGATCCACCCACATTATTGAGGGCAATCTGGCTTACTCAAATGCTGGCAATTCAGATGTTAATTTCATTTAAAATTCTATTTCATAAATATCCAAGATAATATCTGATCACATAACCTGGTTACCATGGCCCAGCCATGTTGACACATAAAATTAGACATCACAGTCACACAGTGATTTTTCTCCCCATAATCCTATAAAAATAGATCTATCACTCTTTCTTTCCACCCCTAAGTCTTCTGTAAGATGAAGATGGTATATCTATGTTCTCTCCTATTTTAACCTTACAATGGCCTTGCCCCAATATAGAGTCTTTCTCATTTTTATCCTTCTCCATAAATAAACATTTTTAGATATATAAATACATAAGCAGAAGCAATTTATAAATATTTTACCTAACTAAAAGGAATTGTGACATATATAATTGCCCACTTTTTATCTATGTGAAGATAACACTGTCATCTACTGCTGGAACAATGTTTGGACAGGGTTATCTTTTATTTTTTTTCTCTGATGTTGATAGGTTTGAATTGTCTCATTTTCGTTTCCTCAGATGGTATTCCTTAAAGTTATAGGTCCACGTGATGAGAAGACCTGCTGCTATTCAATGTAGACTGTGTCCTTAAGACAGAGATAACTGGGAAACTTAAACACCTTATTCATACTAGAATTATGTTCTTTAATCACCCAAGCCAGCTAGGCTAATGGTCCAAGGTTTGTATGCATCATTAGCACATTAGGATTCATGACATGCTGCCTCGCTCATTAAAATACCAAAGTAAAATGGCACAACCATGTTAAACAGACCACATCAGAATTTCTCATTTAATTGTTGAGAGCACTTGGTTTTTCTGAATTAAGGAATGGAGGTAGGAAGTTAAGAAGTATGGACTTATCAAAAGCTCACCATTACTGATCCACATTCCCAGTTTTTTAGTATGTGCAAATAACTTTCAACAGTTACTAAGTAGAAATAGTCATAATAATAATTTGTGTGTATGTATGTTTGTGTGTGTGTGTGTGTGTGTGTGTGTGTGTGTGTGTATGTGTTATTGAGGGTTGAACCAAGGACATTCTGCCTCTGAGCTATACCTCCTGCCTTTTTTATCTTTTTTATTTTTTGAAACAGGGTCTCACTAGTTAGTTGAGAGTCTCACTACATCGCTGAGGCTGTCCTTGAACCTGGGGTCCTCTTGTCTCAGCCTCCAACACACTGGGATTACAGAATTTTGTCAACATACGTTTTCATAATCAGAATTTAAAAACTAATCATAAAGTGCAGCTTTCTTTCCAGAATGCAAATTGCACTACTGAAGGTGTAGCCAGCATTGTGCAAATCCTAGATGCTACCAATTTCACTAAAAATCAGCCCAATGTGTACATCTTTGGACTTACTGTTCTTGCAAACCATTTATCCTAGAGAGAATGCATGTAAAATTCCTGGAAGATACCATTTCTAAATATTTTTTACTACTTGAGGCACATAAGATGGGTATTACAGAGAAGACCTATATAACCACACCCACAATATTTCCTTAAAATTATTAGGATTTGTGGCCGGGTGTGGTGGTGCACGCTTGTAATCCCCACGCTTGGGAGACAGAAACAGGAGGATCGTGCAGGTTCGAAGCCAGCCACGCGCACTGGCTTAGGAGACCCTGTTTCCAAATAAAAATGTAAAAATAGGTCTGGGAGTGTAGCCTGGAGGTAGAAGGGCTTCCAGGAACCTCAATGCCACCAAAAATAAATTATTAGGATTTGTGTAGTTTCCCATAGGAAATAACTTTAAAAATTAATAAAAATATTTTAAATTCATAAATAAATAAATTCACATTTTCATAATTGTAGAATCATTTTAGCTAACTTTAAGCAAATGGTCTATGCAATATTTTTGTGGTATTTGTGGAGACAATTTTTTTTAAATGACTACATTGAAGCCATTTATCAAAGATCATTATAGCATTACAAAAGTGTGCCAAAAACTGACTTACATAGAGTCAAGAATCTTAACTGAAATAAATTGACATTCCAGAATAAATAGATGTGTTAGAACATTACATATTTCTTATGTTCCCAGAAAATAAATCTTTTTAAACTTTTTATTGGTGCATTATAATCATATATATTAATGAAGTACAAGATGATGGAGGCATACATACACACATCTCTCAATTAGCCCTTATGCAATTCCTGCCTCATTCCCTCCCCCTCCTTCTATCTCATATTTGGCTTAGTGATTGACTTTGATTATATTTGTTAATGTACATCATGAATATTAGAAAATTTCCCTCTTCCTCCCTCCCATCCCCTCAGGTCACCTTTTGCTCACCTATAGAATCTCCTTCACCTAGTATTCCTCCTATGACACATTTTCTCCTTAGCTTTCGCATATAAGGGAGAGCATAAGATTTCTTATTTTTTGTGACTGACTAATCTCACTTAGCATAATGTTCTCCAGTTCCATTTATTTCCCTGTAAATGATATAATTGTGTTTTTCTTTATGGCTGAGTAAAATTCCATTATGTGCATATCCCATAGTTTTGTAATCCATTCATCTGTTGATGGACATCTTGATTGGTTCCATAGTTTGGCTATGGTGAATTGTGTGGCCATGAACATAGATATGCATACATGAGTTTGGTAGTTTGGTTTCCATTCTTTTGGGTAGATACCCAGAAGTGGTATTGCTGGATCACATGGTAAGTTCATTCCCATTCTTCTGAGGATCCTCCATACCGTTTTCCAAATTGCTTGAACTAATTTGTAGTTCTACCAACAGTGTATTAGAGCTCCCATTTCTCCACATCCTCACTAGCATTTGTTGTTTTTTGTGTTTTGAATGATGGCCATTCTAGTTGAAGTTAGGTAAAATATACAGGTGGTTTTGATTTGTATCTCTTTGATTGCTAATGATGTCGAGTATTTTTTCATGCATTTATTGGCCATTTGAATTTCTTCCTCCATGAAATGTCTATTTATTTCCCTTGCCCATTTTGATCGGGTTATTTGTTTTCTTAGGGCTGAGTTTCTTGAGTTTCTTGAGTTTATTCTAGATATTAGTCCTCTTTCGAATGAGTAGGTGGCAAAAATCTTTTCCCATTTTGTTGCCTCTCAGTTGAGGTTCTTGATAATTTTCTCTGCTGTATAGAAAATTTTCATTATAATGCAATCCCATGTACTGTTTGCCTTTTATTTTCTTGTGCTTTTGGGGTCTTCTTGAGAAAGATCCAACAAACTCAACCAAAAGGCTTATAGAACTAATCAACAAATTCAGCATGGTGTCTGGATACAAAATCAATCTTAAAAAATTGGAAGCTTTTCTGTATACCAACCATAAATCCACTGAGAAATTCAGAAAACACTTCCACTTAGGATATCTCATACAAAATAAAATACTTAGGAATAGACTTAACTAAGGAGGTAAAAACCCTCTACAAAGAAAATTATACGACATTAAAAAATTAAATTGAAGACCTTAAAAGATGGAAAGATCTTTCATGTTCAGGGATAGGCAGAATAAATATCATGAAAATGGTCATACTTCCAAAAGAGGGCTACAGATTCAATTCAATTCTCATTAAATGACCAAGTTTATTCCTCACAGACATAGAAAAATCAGTTCTTAAATTTATTTGGAACAACAAAAAACCCAGAATAGCCAAAGTATTTCTCAGGAACCAAAACTCTGCAAGAGGAATCATAATACCTGACTTTAAACTACAATACAAAGCCACAGTAATATAAACAGCATGGTACTGGCACAAAAACAGATACATAGACCAATAGAGCAGAATAGAAGACTCAGAAAAAAAATTTGCACACTTACAGACAATTGATTTTTGACAAAGGGTCAAAAAACATACACTTGACAAAAGATAGCTTGTTCAGCAAATGGTGCTGGCGAAACTGGTTAACCATATGCAGAAAAATGGTAATAAACCCCACTTTCTCACCTTGCAGGAGTCAATTCAAGCTATATCAAAGACTCGGAAATTAGACCAGAGACCTTGAGGTTCCTTGAAGAGGACATAGGTCCAACACTGAAACACATGGGCACAGTTAAAAACTTTCTCAACAAGAAAATAAATCTTTACCATACAATTATGTTATTTGAAATTTACTCATTTCTTTTAAATTTATTACTGTGTTCTCTAATAATCTTAAGAAGAGTAGGAATAACAAATATAATCAAAACAAAATTATTGTATTTATGCTACTAAAATCCCCCATTTAGCCTAACATTATTGGCATTTAGTTTTGAAATTTTCTTAATATGCGCTTTTGAGAACAGATACAGAGCCCTAAAGTAATTTTAAAAGGGGATATTCTGTCAGCTGGTATGTGATGTGCCAGTTAATAATGAATGTTTCTAAATTTTCATTTGTTTTTCTGGAAAATTATGTCTAGAATATCATCAAAAATGTTTTTGAATCTAATCCCATGGCCATTTTTAGTCTATATTTCCTCTACTAACAAACAGAAAAATAAGTACATAAGTTTACTATAACTATTGACCATTCCTTTTGGAATTTTCCTATCATTTTGAGATTCAACTTCAAAGTAAACCTCTGGTGATACTTTCATTTTTAAAATTATGTTTGTAACTGTTCCTCCTCTGACTTCTTTTTGCAAGGGACAATAATTAATTCCTTCTTATCTGGGATAGGTAGCTTCTCCATTCTCTTCCTTGGAAATTTTATCTCTTACATGGAAATTTTATCTTACCTGGAGATATATACATATATATATATGTAAATATATCTGAATAACTCTCTCATTCTGGTGAGTTGTCACTCTTTTAAATATCATATAATCTACTTGCTACATGACTCTGTTATAACCAATAAAATATATTGGTGATTTATGATTTGGTGCCTAATTAAAAAACCAAACTTTCAAAAAACTAATTCATTTGCATTTTGTACATTCCAAAGATCTGCTCTGGGACCCTTTAACTATGAAATTTCTATGCCATTACATTTTCATTCCTATTGTTTCATTTATTCCTAAGTAAATTGCCTAATACCTTAGTTAAAAATTTATCTTATTACCAACAATATAGATAGAATCATAGAGATAAGGTTCTAGAAACTTATAAAACTTTAAGATGAATAATATAATTTAATAATTCTCAGTTAAGAAGTACTCTCTTACAATAACAATCTCAATTTTCTCTGTGCATTTCACAGAGTGAGATAATAAAAAAGTATAATTGACTTTTTAATGTAAGAAGATAACCTTTATCTTAAAGTTATTATAGGCAATTGAAAGTGAGGGCTTATGATGAAGGCTGCAGCTGGGAATGGTGGCACACACCTGTGGTCCCAGTCCTTGGAAGGCTAAGACAGAAGGATCACAAACTTGAGGCCAGCCTTGGCAACTTAGTCAGACCCTGCTTTATGGTATGAAGTGACAGTGGGTCTGGAGATGTAGCTCAGATGTGAAATGCCCCTGGATTAAATTCCCAGGACCTCAAAAAAAAAAAAAAAAAAAAAAGAAGGCTGACTTATCACAGACTGATTCCCATGAATATAAATATATAAATTCTGTGGTCTGAATCTGTCCCCCAAAATTTGTATGTTGAGACATACTGGGCAGTATGATAGTATTAATTGGTGGGCCCCTAGGAGATGACTAAGTCATTAGGGCAGGACACTTCTTGGCTGGATTGGGGGACCTTTGTATGAAGGCTGAGGATGTGAATATGTACTTTTCTACTCCACTACCATCTGAGGCCGGTGTTGGTCTCCACCTGAGGAAGCAGCCTTCAAGGCACCATCTTGGAAGCAAACGGCAGCCTTCAGCAGGCCTGGAACTTTCCAGAAACCTGATTTCTGACTTCCTAGCCTCTGGAATTGTGAGAAATAAATTTCTGTTATTTATAAGTTATGCAGTCTGTGGTATTCTGTTATCACAAATGGCACAGGTGGCTAAGATAGCAAGCAAAGTTCACTTAACAGTAAGGGAAGACTGTTATTTTATGTCTCCTACTTCATGTTATGACACCCTGTTCTTATTCCCTTTGCTCCCGTCACCACTCCTTACAAATATGCCGATATCCTTCCTGCCTCAGGGTATTTCCACATGGATCTTCTGATTGACAGCTCTTCCCCACTCTTAACCTAGACAATTCTCACTTATGCTTCAGCAAGTCCTTTATTCAATCTCCCACTCTAAGGAAAATATCTCTTACTGTTTGTTTACATTGCATCTACTTTTTCCAATTTAATTTAAAAAAAATCTATCATGTATTTTCTGATGTTTATCTTCCTCTGAACTTAGACTTTATGAAGCCAGGGGAAATGTTTCACCATTATGTTTTTAAGTGCTTGGTATTTATTGAACAAATTAAAAAGGTAACAGTCATGGAAACTCCAGGTCTCTAAATAGCTCCTGTGAGGTGGTTACAGTATATGTCAAATTCTTATTATGCTTTGTGGTAACTCAACTCCTTAAAGAGTAGGTAAAGCAACATGGGCATCTGCCTTCCTTGATTCAGATATGACAAGTGCTTTTTAGTGACAAGAACCTAAGGGAAAATATGTTAGAAAAGGAAGGGATTACTAAACATTGTTATGAAAATAATAACAGATTTATCTGTTAAATAAGAGACCGATTCATCCTGCTTATATCCTGGAGTCTTTATGAAGCCAAATAAGCCAAAGTATAAAAAATATTTTGAAAACTGTCAATTTTTAGGATGAAGATGGTGGTATTGGTATGCCAGATTTGGGGGAAGGATATTTTTCATGTTCAAGTACATAATAGATATAAAACAAATAAAAGAAATTCTAAAATTATAAGTCAAGGGGATTGAGAGATTTCAGTTTAGCTTTGAATAGTGTTAATCATAGAAATTATATACAATTATAATAAAAATAATAAATTAAAGCCTACTTACTTTTTCATTTAAATAATAACTTGAATATAATCACTTTTAACATTTTATAGATATTTTGAAATGTAATTTGTTTTTATTACTATCATTGGTATGTTTTTTCTTTTTTTATGGTTATGGGAATAAGGCCTTGCATGTACTAGGCAAACACACCAACACTGAGTTACATGTCAAGTTCAATGATGCACTTCCTAAAACTTCCTTGTAATTTTTTTAACCCAAATGTACCACTCTTAATTGATAAATAGTATTTCCTGTGCAAAACCATTCATTCTTGCATCTATTTATTGATACAGTAATTATCTATTGAGCACTTAATCTATACAAAGAACTGTACTTTGAATTGGGAAGATGATGTTAAAGACAGAAAATTACCAAGAATCACTCCATTAAATATTTTGTTTGGCTACTGATAAGTGCTAGAAGGAGGAAGACATACTGCAAATGCATTTTCTGTGATTCCTGTCTTAGTTAGGGACTGGAAAGTTAGAAAAGATTATTTTGAGATGGGCTTGAAAAGAGAAGAGGGAACTAGCTAAGCAGAAAGCCTATAACTTGACTTTTGCAAAAGTCTAGGTCTAGGAAGATAAAGACAAATGGAAAAATTTTTCAGAATGGGAACACAGTTAAGATTATTATTAAAATAGACACCCTGAACAAGATCTTAAAAATAATTCCATTGAAGAAAAACCAGAGGGAAACATTAAAGAAACCAAAGAATAGGAAGATTGTCCATACTCATATTTTAGAAAAATACCTAAAAGGTATAAAAGAAGGGACAAATAATCATGTATTATTATTTAGGTATTAATTAAAATGTCCCACAAGTTAGAATACCCTCTCTGGTTCCCAATGCAGATTTCCAGTTGGTCATTCAATTGCACTGGATAGAATTCGGTCATTCCCTTCCTTTTGGAAATAGACCCTGATAGAGTTATTTGATAGATTTTTGAACGCCAAAACATGTGCCATGCACTGTCTACACAGATAAATTTCTCTGAATAACTTTTCATATGCACACAGATAGCTCTTATAGTCAATAAGATTCACATATTTTTAGAAGCATAACTTCTAACAACTATATCCACATTTCCAGTTATGCTACTGATTCCTAGATCACCCACTCTTTCTCTTGCCCTCTCTTTTACTGTGAAGATCTAAGTTCCAAGTCATGAACACTCCAATTTTATCTGTCACTGTACTTAATGCAAGTCACAGGATAATTTTTTGCACATTCTGACCTTTTGGTACTTGACCTATTTTTCCCAATGACAACATTCTTCATCTTCATACTTCTGTTTGCTCCTTGTCTTTATCAATAATCAAATTACAATAAACTTTACACTGTCACATTCTTCCATGACAGGGAGGTATTCATGTACAGAACATTCTTTTATGAAATTTTCTAAGAACTAAGAAATATATATTAAAATTACATACTGAGTTGTGTTTTTCAAAACTACTTCTTTAGCCAGGCGTGACGGCGCATGCTTGTAATCCCCGCACTTGGGAGGCGGAGACAGGAGGATCGCACAGGTTCGAAGCCAGCCTCACTGTTTTAAGAGACCCTGTTTCCAAATAAAATATAAAATAGGTCTCGGAGTATAGCCCGGAGGTAGAAGGGTTCCATCCCTATTACCACACACACAAACAACAACAAGAACAACAACAACAAAAAACCTACTTCTTCGGTATCATCCCTTACATTTTCCACAGGCCATCTTTCATATAGTTCCTTTTGAAACCCTAGTAACAGATGAAGTTGAGGTTTTAATTCATGTCCTTGGATTATACTAATATTAAATTGCCTATTAAAATCACTTGACTCAGACACATATATTTTTTGGATATCTTTTTGAGTCACAAGACCTAACCTTTTGCACAGAAATCATGCACCAATTGGACTTCTGCCTGTTGAAGCATTGAGATACCAAAGAAAGTAAAGTAGAAGAGTAAAGGGAAAAGGTGAGATCATTATAATTATAACAGGTGTCACACATCTTGCTAGAATTGGAGAAAATTTAGTTTTTTGATAATTTTAATATCTTTTCATGAAATTTGTTATGCTGTTTTGCAACCTGAAGAAGACACTCAAGCTGTTCAACTTTTGTTCTGAATCTTCACTAGCTTAGACCCAGAAAAAATATTTTAAATTTAGAATTGAGCATTTAGTAGATCCTCCACATATTTTGACTATTTTTTTCTTCAGAATTCAACTATTTCAACAAGAAATGTCAACATAAGATACTACACATACATTAATTCCTGCATAAGAACAAAAAGTTTAATTTCTCATGATAGTGAGATATCCTGAAACACAAGAAAGTATTGAAATATACACAGGGGTCTATGTTACATAAAATGTAGATAGCTGTTTTTTTTTTCAATGACATTCTGCTAGCAATCATTTAGTTATTCATTTAGGTATTCAACACATGATTATTGAGGCACTGATGTATGCCAGACACTAGCCTAAACTCTTGGGCTATAAAGATGAAGCAAGCCATTATCAATTTCCTGTTTATAATGAGTGGAATGCACACAATTGAATGAGAGTACAGAACTATAATTTTTGTTAGAAGTGTGATCATAAAAATTAAGGAACACCAGCCACTGGAATAAGGCATTCAAGAAGCTTTATAGATCAAGGACTGATCTGAGACCTGTGATGAATATCAGTTGGTGAACCCAGGAAGGGTTAGGTATGGGATGAAGACAGCAAAAAAAGTATGTCTTAAATCGAAGCCTGTCTATGGAGAACAAGGTGGATTTGAGGAATCAGACAGGCTAATTTGACTACAAGATAATGTTTGTAAAATGGCAAAGGTGACGTAGTAGAGGAATGGGACACGAGAGAGAATTATGAAGCCATATTAGGAGAGCTCATAGAAAGCAATCAAAGGCTTCTTTATTTACATTTGTTTGTTTTTTATTTCTTATTGTTTTAATTTCATGTAGCATGAGATCTACCCTACTACAATTCTAGTTTTGTAAAATTTTTATTGGTTCATTGTAGTCATATATCTTAATGGGGTACAAGATGTTGGAGATATACATGCACACATCACCCAATCAGCCCTTGCCCAATTCCTGCTCATTCCCTTCCCCTTCCTTCTTCTCATATTTGGCTTAGTGATCCATTTTGATATATTTGTTAAAATGTATCATGTACATTAGAGAATTTCCCTCTTCTCCCCTCCCATCTCCTCAGGTTACCTTTCTTGCTCATCTATAGTATCCCCTTCTTTGTCTAGAGTTCCATCTATGACCCATTTATCCCTAGCTTCTGCATATTAGTTATTGTTAATTGTAAACTCATTAGTAATTTGCCAATCTCATTACTACATATATTTAAAGCATCTTTCTGGCTTGATAAGTTTTCACATATGTCTTTCTGTCACTCTGTTGATCACTGGGCCTGCTTCAGCTAATCTTACTGACTATAGTCACCTCTCTGTTCACATGTTGTTGTATACTGTATTTATCATAGATTTTAAGAAATACTTTTAGATATTTTAATGAATCCTCCCAGAAATTTTATATTTATATTTAAATATTAATGTTTGAGAAACATAATAGTTTTAAAAGTAAAATAACTCTAGGGGAAAAAAAGCCAAGAAATAAAGGTGCTTACTAATTTTTCATAATTATATAAGCCCTGGGAGGCTGATTAGTGTAATATTTAAAACTATCTATGCAAAAAAACAAGATAGTCCTTTATGGCCTCAAAAATTGCAAATCAAGCATGCTTTAGAATTTAGAAAATACAGAGTCTGAATAAAAGTCAGTTAACTGATTTTAAAAAGGAGAACACAAACTCAGGAGGTTTGTTTTGCTATTCTGCTGAGAAGGTCAGAGTGTATGACCCCAGAAGAGTATAAATTTAGATATACACTTTAGAGTCTGGCATCAGAACCACACAGAACGTTTGATTTCTGTCTTATAAGAAACAGGAGTTCAGGGAAGTCACCCACAAAATCTACTTGGCATCTGGAAACTTAAGTTCCCCCTGTTCTCAATCAATTTCAAAATGGGAGGAGTAAGTTTCATGAGATATCCTATCTCTTTTTCTGAAGCAAAGAATTTACCATTATGCCAGCTTGCTCCTGACTTCTTATTTCTATCAATGATGTATCCTTTTTCTCACTTAGGATGGAAATTCTTTATGTTTTGAAATATCTTTAACTTCCTGTATTCCTGCATCCAAGGAAAGAACAAAAATTGTTTGTTCTTCATAATGGACCCTTTTCATTATTCCAGGACTTGCTATGACCCATGACATTGTGAATTCTCCCTTGAAATGCTGCAGTGGCTTTCGGATTGAAGGAAAACATCATAACTATTGCTAACTATCTGCGGAGCTATAGTAGAGATGTGGTAACTAGCCATTACATCAGATGGTAAAGAGATGACTGGACATCCAAGCTGCTCAGTAAAGCAAGGGGTTTAGCACCCAGTAGCCTCAGGAAATAGTGGATCTCTCCTTTCTTCCCTTCAAAGGGAGTTCAGATAATTCTGGGAGGGAAGATATTTTTACATTGAAGACATAGTTGGATTTGACTTAATATCTTATAATTATTCTATGAAGAAATTAAAGATCTATGTAACTATTCAATTTTCATCAGATTAGTAGGATCAAGTATATAAAAGAAAAACATGTAAACATTCAATGATATTTAAAAATAACTTTTGGCTCAAAGCATATTATTTAGGTACTAACTTTAGAACAGTTAAAATTAAGCACATATGCTCATCCATCTGCTTGTAATATCCTGGTATGATACATAGATTTATTTATTTATTTATTTATTTATTTATTTATTTATTTATTTCGGTGGTACTGGGGTTCCTGGAAACCCTTCTACTTTCAGGCTACACTCCCAGACCTACTTTTTTTATATTTTTACTTAGAAACAGGGTCTCTTAAGCTGGCTTCGAACCTGTGCGATCCTCCTGTCTCCGCCTCCCAATCGCAGGGATTACAAGTGTGTGCCACCACGCCTGGGTAATACATAGATTAAAATCAATTTTAATTTAATCAATCTCAACATTCCCATTTACATGGTTCCTAACTTCCTATTTATTTATTTATTTATTTATTTATTTATTATTTTTTAAATTTAGTCTTACTGGGAATGGAACCCAGGAACATTCTACCTTTGAGCTACACCCCCAGTCCTGCTTTTTATTCCTTATTTTGAAACAGGGTCTCACTGAGTTGCAAAGGACCTCACTAAGTAGCGGAGGAGGCTGGCTTTGAACTGTAATCTTCCTCTTAGCCTACCAAATGCTTAGATTACAAGTCTGTGGTATGTCACCATGCCTGGCTTTAACTAACTTCCTTTTTTAAATCAAAGAATAATCTTCCCCACCTTTTAGGATTCTAAATTAGCTATTTAGGTAGTGTACATTCAGTCCACCATTATTTATTATAGAGGAACTTCAGGTTTTAGTTTTAGCATTTAGATATTTAATAAATGTATTAGTTGAATGCTTGCCATATACCAGGTTACATGAAGTAGATATAGAATTCACTGCCTTTTATGTGAATTTCTGCAAAACCCTTTAAAACTCCTCTCCTGCCTCTTATAAATTCTCCTTCCAGCCCACATTCCCAACTACTGTCCATTATTTTTTCAAAACAACACAAGTCAGGATGCATCACTGGCCCATAAACTTACTGAGGTCTCCCATTAGCAATGGAAGAAAATCCAAATGCCAGTCCCATTCTCTGGTTGCACTGCAGCCTGGGTCCTGACACCCTCTTTTGTGTTCTCTTCAGCCATAATGACTGACCCCTAGAGATCTGAGCACAGTTATTTGCATTGCCCTCTACTCCCCAGATCTGGAAGACACTTCTCCATGTAACTACTTTTGTAGTCAGTAGAACATATATAGGAAAGACACCTTCTGTTGACATAATTTTTCTTTTCCCTTTACCAAAGAATAATTAAGTTTTTCCCTAGTGTCCTAGTTTTAAAACCCAGTTTGTGTTTGATCTGTCAATATTGTAGTGAAAGTGGGCTGGGTCAGGAAAGATTATCAGTGGGTATGAGAAAAAGACATGGGAGAAAGTTCTTATGGAAATGATTTAAGTTGATGAAACAGTAGGGCAGCTCCAAGGCAGAGTCCAGCTTTTGCTGCCAAGACTGATTCTACCACTCAAGAGGTCAGAGGGGCCACTCCTCTTTAGGTTAAGACCTTACACACATTTTCCTGTTTTTATCTCCTTTAACAACTCTTCTCCATGAATATTTTCTATCTCCTTTTACAGGTTCACAATATAATTTCTTATATTTTTGTCTTATCCACTAGCTTCTGTTTCCTACTTTAAAAATAATTTTATTGGGGCACTGTAATTATGCAGCATAGTGAGATCTAAAGGGATATATGTATAAATGCACATAGCACTTGGTGGTTTCCCTTCTGGATCCCACTCTGCATTCCTCTCTCCCTCCTTGAACATGTTAGTGAGACTGGTAGTAATAGCTTCATGTATAGACAAAGCATTATTTAAACTGTTCCTTTCCTAAAACCTCCTTTTCCAACTTCATTTCTCCCCCAACACCATCCATTTTTACTATTCTACTAGTTTCTCCTCTTTTATCTGAGGACCTTTTTCTTTCTGTTTCCTCTCTAGCTCCCACATATTAGAGAAAATATATGATCCTTGGTTTTCTGAGACTGGCTCTTCTCAATTAGTACAATATTCTCAACTTCCATCCATTTTCTTACAAGTGACATAATTGTGTTCTTCTTTATGGCTGAGTAAGACCTAAAATTTTTTTGTCCACAAACAATTCTTGAAGTGATTTAATAAACAAACATCAAGCCTCAATTTGACAGAAGTTGATGAAAGAAAATAAGGATGTCTTCTTCTGTGCCCAGCTTTGCAACAGGCACTAGACCATGAAGGAAAAGAAGACAATTGAAACCCCTTCCACCTTGGAGCTTAGAGTTAAGTGTATGTGTGCTGGGGTTGGGCAATTTTTAAAAATAAGGACCATAGATGAATAGTACTTGTAATTAGAACATATGATGACTATACTTATGGAGTCAGATACATTAGTATAAATGTGAATAACTTTTCCTTGAATAGTATCTAGGTGGATAAAAAGAGATACAGGCAATATAATCTATGGGGAACCATGTATGAAGGCATAGATATACATACATGCCCATGTCTTCATGTCTTCACGTTACAAAATAACGTGACAAGAGTGAGGCCAGCATGAGGGTGTAGTTATTTCCTGATGTTTCTGGTTCAAAATCATAGTGTAGATCTTAATATCCCAAGTGTACTAGACTATGAAAATTTAATAAAATGCAGTAAGACAGTAAGCGCCATGAAAGCAAGGGCTGTGGCATTAACATTGGAACCCTATTGGCTCAGAGCATGCTCAGGCTCCCTGGTACTAGAGTTACATTTCTGACTCTCCCTTATATGATCGGGGGATGGGCAGTGTCACTCCACAAATACTATTCTGTCATCAACTGTGATTTATGAGTTTGAGAACATGCAAATTGTCTCTTTCAAAAATATCTTTTTGTTGTTTTATTTAATTACTTTTTAAAATTAATTTTATAACTTTAGTTAATACTAATAATTGCATATACATTGAAGAAAAATGTGATATTTTGCTATTATGCTTACATGGTGGAACAATTAACAAATCTATTGCCTCAGACTTAACATTTTTTTGTATTGAAAATTTTGAAATCTTCTATTTTAGTATATTTATTCATTATATATATATATATATATATATATATATATATATATATATATATATTGGTGGTACAGGGGTTCCTGGAAACCCCTTCTCCGGGCTAACTCCCAGACCTATTTCTTTTTATATATTTTTATTTGGAAACAGGGTCTCTTAAACCAGAGAGGGGCTTCGAACCTGTGCGATACTCCTGTCTCTGCCTCCCAAGCGCAGGGATTACAAGCATGTGCCACCATGCCTGACGTAATATTCTGTAATTTTGAAAAATATACAATCAATATGTCAAGGAGGTGTCTGTACTCATTGGTTCACTATGGCAGTATTCACAATAGCTAAATATGGAAGCTACCTGGATGTTAATCATCAGAAAAATGAATAAGGGATAGGTAATAAAAATATACATAGAGGAATACTATTTGGGCTTTGAAGAGAAGAATATACTGTCATTTGTGATGATTTGGATAAACTGGGAGGACATTATATAAGTGAAATAAGCCAAGGACTGAAAGACAAATATTGCATAATCCCACTTAGATGTGGAATCTAAAAAGTCCAATGCATGGAAGTAGAGAGTACAATAGTGATCAAGGGAAGCATCGGGAAGGGGGTGAATGAAAAAAAAATCACTGATCCAAGGGTACAGACTCAGACACGAGAACTTTCAATGTGAAACTATAACTTGGAGATTTGGAGGAAGACTGATATTTTGCAATTTTTTTCCATTTGGCATCGTTACTCAATGCTTTCTGATTAGGATAGGTAAGGGGTTTGTTCTCAAATATTAAACATCCTCACTTTCCAGGAAGTTGCATGTGGATTGGTGCCAAAAGTTCAAGGATAGGAACAGCATCTTTCCTGAAAAAGAGATAAATTTTAAATCACAGGCTTGTTTATATGGTTAGAAAAATCTACCTTCCATAAGCAACTCGCTCTCTTCAAAAAGTTGAAAAAATATTTCAATTTTTATTTATTTTATTTATAAATCTAATAATTTAAAAGTACGTTTTGTGCATGGAACTGGCAATGATAACCCAGATGCTTTCTACCTCTGAGTTATCTCTAGCTCTATTTTATTATCTGGAAAAAGGATCTCACTAAGTTGCTATCAGCACTATTACAAGCATTGCATTTTGGTCCTCAACACCTAAACAACATTTGTTTTCTCATAAAATATAAGAAACAAATATATTTCAAGTAAGAATTATTTCCCCATAAAAATACTTTTTTATGCAGTTCAGAAATTTCAAGTTGAGATTTTACTGAGCCCACCATACTTAGCATCGCCAAGACACATAAAGAATAATCATAGGGAAACGTCCATGGAATGGTTTAGACATCAAGGCATACAGGATGGCACAGACAAGGGTACCTTCCCCAAGTTTAAACAGCTTTTCAAGAGAGATGGGTTCATCTGGGAAAAGGGAATATCCTGTCATCAACATGGAAAAAATGTGGCTTTGCCCTCCCAGGCTGAGGCCCATATAGTCATTTTTCAAAGCATGGCCTACTTATGAGGTTAAAAGAAGATAGTAAGTTGTTATGTGGGTTTTTCTGTGCAGATCTGGGTATTATCAGAAATTTACAGAAGGCCAAGACAGCATTATAATTGCAGAAGAGGGAGGGCCACCAAAATGTCAAACGTTAAGGAAGAAAATGGAGATTTATCACATCAATGGTGAGGCAGGTGAAAGATGGATGGGATAGTTTAGTGTCAGTCCAGTGAATTTAGTGAGCAGTGAAAGATGGCTGCTGGGAGGTGGGTGAAGAAAAAGCTGGGATTTATCGACTAAAATGTGTACTATAATGGAACCTGTTTTAGGACAGTCACAGCCACAGCATTAGGGATGAGCTCTATAAAACTTTAATGAAACTTTTCAAACCAATTGAAGGAGCATTAGCACCTCTGTGTGCCTACACAGAAAATATATCTAAACCCCAAGTTGACGCGGCATGCACAGAGAAATATCGCAGAAAATAAAAATCAGATGCTTCCCCTAATCAGCAAAAACTAGGAGGAAAGGGGCAACAGGAAGAGGTCGAGCTATAGAAAGGGCCCTATAGTGAAGCAACTAAGGTGACCAATCAGAGGGTATGGAATAGGGGAGGATGGAGCCTCTTTAAAACGCAGGAGGTACATAAACAAATGTATCAAAGTTATTCACCAAAAAAGCATGGGATTGAGGGAGGGGGAGGGAATGGGATGGGGGTTGGATGAGGGCTAATTGGATGATGTGTGCTTGTATATCCTCTCAAGTCTTGTATTCCAATGTGATATATGATTACAATGCACCAATTTAAAAAAAGGAAAAAAAAGTTTTGAAAAGACAATAAATAAATAAACAAATAAACCCCAAGTTGTTGCCTGCCTATTCCTCAAAGGCAAAAATCGAATGATACATAAAATTTTTCTTTCTTTCCATAGGAATATTTGCTAAATAAAAATTTAACAAAATTAGACTTCTTGTCTTTTGCTTTCTGAGCCTGCATACCCTAATCTATATTTAAATCTGTATTGTGAATATTTGGAAATGGTTATGGTAAAGAGAAAAAAAATGCCCCAAGGGAAAGACTGAGAATCAGAAGCCTCCCTTTGCTGCTACGTTTCCTGGCCCTGGGCATTTCAAGACCACATGTTTGTAAGGTGAGCAAATTGGATTAGAAAGGATGTACTTCCAAGTCTTTCTTGTCCTAAAATTTCATGAAACATAAAGGGACTATGACTATTCATACTAAAAATACAGAATGACTCTTTTACCAAAAATGAGACAAACTAGCCAGGTGTGGTGGCGCACGCTTGTCATCCCAGCATTCAGGAGGCTGAGACTGGAGGATCACGGTTCGCAGACAGCCTCAGCTACTTAGTGAGGCCCTCTGCAACTCAGTGAGACCCTGTTTCAAAATAAAGAATAAGGCCGGGCGTGGTAGCGCACGCTTGTAATCCCCGCGCTTGGGAGGCGGAGACAGGAGGATCCTGCAGGTTCGAAGCCAGCCGCGCTGGCGTAAGAGACCCTGTTTCAAAAATATAAAATAGGTCTGGGAGTGTAGCCCGGAGGTAGAAGGGCTTCCAGGAACCCCAGTACCACCACCCAAAAATAAAGAAAGAAAGAAAGAAAGAAAGAATAAAAAATAGGGCAGGGGGTGTATCTCGGATGTTGAATGCCCCTGGGTTCCATCCCCAGACCCGTAAAAAAAAAAAAAGAGAAAAAATATATAAACTATCGGCAACCACGTACAAAATCATAGAGATGTCAAAGCATTAGCATTCAAATAACAAGTATCTACATGTGTGAAGTAAAAGTTACACTGACTCTGCCCTCTGCCCTTATTATTACCTTTTATTGCATACCCATTAGAATGTTATAAAAATACAGAAATTAAAAAGTATTGATGAGGTTGTGGATAAACTATATCCCTTGTACATTTCTGGAGGGAATATAAAATGGTACAGTAATGACAAAAACATGGTAGGGCAATTTCTCATGTGTGCACTGATGCTCACAGCAGCTACCTTCACAAAAACTGAAATATTAGAAGAACCCTAAATGTACATTGATAGATGAGTGGATAAACAAAATGTAGTGGATTGCAAGGTCAAAGTGCTGTGGAAAACCTTTAAGGGTGGATTTATTTTAACTCTACTATGTAGAACTCATAGTAAAACAATTCAGTGAATACACACAATGGGATATGAATCAACCATTAAAATGAAAGGAATTTTCACACATTAAAAAACATGGTTGAACCTTGAAAACAAACATTATGGTACCTTATATAAGTGAATTGCAAAAGGGCAGTTGTTATGTGATACACATGTATGAGACACCTGGGGTAGTTCTCAAATTTGTACAGACAGAAAGCAAAAAGGTGGTTGCCAGAGAAAGAGAGAATGGGGAATTATTATTCAATAGGTACAACTTTGAGTTAGGAAGAATGAAAAACTCACCAAAAGTGGGAATGCACTTAATGCCATAGATAGAACTCTGTAAAATGGTTAAGATGGCATAGTTTTCTTTATGTATATTTTATCACCATAAAATATTCTATTAACATAAAATAACACAGAAGTTCCAATTCAATTTGGAAATAAAGTTAATTTAGTTGACTTTCTCTTCTGCCAGATTTGGGGTCAATTTGCATGTTTTTCATTATTATGAGAGTTTTTGCCAGCAAATGAAAGAAAAAAGATGCTGAATAAGAAAAAGTAGCAAATTCTTTCTATAAATTCTAAAAAGTCAGGAGGGTTTCTATAAGTTTTCTATATATAATGAGTTTTCTGTAAATAATGGGTTTTCTATAAATAATGAGTTTTCTATAAATAATAGGTTACAGTTTTGAATTATCCAGTCATTATTCTTTTTGGCACTATTTATATCATTATACATATCCATTTTCCTCCTAGTAATTTGGTTCAAAATTTTTGCTTTTCTGACTATATTATATATACCTTTAGAATTCAATTTGGGTGCTACATTTTTTATAATTTTTTCTTTAAATTTTTTTTTTATTGGTGCATTGTAGTCATACATTTTAATGGGGTGAAAGATGGTAGAGGCCTACATCCACACATCACTCATTTAGCCCTTCAACATTTTGCCTAAGTTGCTTGTTATTTTAATAGATACTTTCTTCTTTCTTTCTTTCTTTCTTTCTTTCTTTCTTTCTTTCTTTCTTTCTTTCTTTCTCTCTCTCTCTCTCTCTCTTTCTTTCTTTTTTTTGGGGGTGGTACTGGGGTTCCTGAAAGCCCTTCTGCCTTCCGGGCTACACTCCCAGACCTATTTTATATTTTTTATTTATTTGGAAACAGGGTCCCTTAAGCCAGCAAGGCTGACTAGGAACCTGCGCGATCCTCCTGTCTCCACCTCCCAAGTGCGGGGATTACAAGCGTGCACCACCAAGCCCGGCCTAATAGATACTTTCTAAATGATGAATTAATGAAGGCAAGCTAAGTAACAGTGCTTGACCTATCACAATTTGTGGCTCAGGGAAATACTGATTTAACAATAAAACAACTGAAGTATATCTTAACAAATTAGTTGAACTACCTAATCAACTCAGGAAAAATATTCAAAATAATTTTTCTAACCTACAAGGGAAATGAAATATTAATTTGGATAAATTGATCCTATACATAATGAATAAATATATATTAAGGCAATAAAATATAACAGCTATCATTTGCTTAGCATTTCCCAAATGGCAGATTCTATTAAATATTTTCATGAAATTTACTTACATCTAACAACAAATTTTGAGGCATTTATTTTATAAATAAAATATTACAAAATATAGCATTAAATATGTATCTAAGTAAAAAATAAGTATTAGATTCATTATTATTATTATTATTATTATTATTATTATTATTATGGTACTGGGACTAAGTCCAGGGACATTCTACCTGTGAGCTACACCTCTAGTCCTTTTTATTTTTTATTTTGAAACAAGGCCTTACTAGTTGCTAAGACTGGACTCAAACCTATAATCATTCTTTCTCAAATATTAATTACATAAGCCCAGAGAAGTTAATCCAGAACCTATAGGCTCTAGGACCAATGTATCCTTTGACTGGGGATGTGATGATCAGAAGATCAGGATATCTCACGCTGCACAAATGTTCGCCACATAACATATCACTTCTTAAACATTCATGACAGTTGTACAGTGCTTGTTGTTGAGGTCTTTCTTAGTGGTTATAATTTTATGTGTTTTTTTAAAGGGGTGCATGCTAGTTGTTATTAGTATTGGAATTGTCATTTAGGGTTTGTTAAGGAACATCTGCTCACCTGATGGGTTTCATGGAGTACTACAGGAGCACAGACATATTTAAAATGAAAGTAGTAGGCCTATCTCTGAAAGAAGAGCTAAAAGATTTCCTATGGAAAAACGTATTTAAAAAATGGTGAAAATAATTATTTTTAGTGAAATTGAATGTCTTAATCTTTCAAAGCATATTATTTTGTTATTTATGCCAAAGAATTAAGGATGCATGAATTCCCTGTTGAAGTGCTCATTAGAGATTATTTCTTCTCTCAAAGCACATGGTACAGGAATTCCTTTAAGATAAGGCAGCCTAAAATGACACCTTTTTTAAAATTTATACTCCTACTGGTGCATTGTAGTCTCACATCATAATGTAGTTCAGAATAATAGTGACATACATACCCACAGCAATTGGTGAATTCCCCCCCACTCAGCTTCCTCCCCAATTACTCCCCTTCCCCACTGATTATATTGCGTTTGGCATTGGTAATTTCACATATGTGCATAATAATTGGAGTGTTTTCTTCATTAATTCTCCTTACCCCTACTCTCCTCTAGACCATCTCCCTGGCTCCACTAGAGTTTTTTCCTAAATTATCTACTTTAGATAATTTATTCCAATTACTTCCTATGTTCCACATATTAGATAACACAAATGACCCATCACTTTTTGTAACTGGATAATCTCACTTAACTCTACAGGTTCATCTAATTTCCTGCAAGTGATATGATTTTGTTATTTATTGGTGAGTAGAATTACATTGTGTGTATATCCCATATTTTTGTAATCCACTCATCTATTGATGGATACCTAGCTTAGTTCCATAATTTGTCTATTGTAAATTATGCTGCTATAAATATGGATATACATGTATTACCATAATATTCTGATTTTAATCCTTTTGGAAAGGTACCCAGGAGTGGTATAGCCAGCTTGTATGGTGGATTTATTCTCAATTTTCTAGGAATCGCCACACTGATCTCTACAGTGGCTGTACAGATTTGCTATCTGACCAACAGTATAAGAGAGTTTCTATTTCCACACATCCTTGCCAGAATTAATTGTTGTTTGGCTTCTTGATGATTTATACGCAGCTTTACAATAGGCTGGACATGCATAAAGTGTATAATGTTGCTGACCAGATAAATATTTACTGGTAATTACTGTCTAGCCTGCTTCAATCCTTTGGTTTTAATATACAAGTATTACCAAATAGAACCAGCACATGGTTTCATTCCTCCAAAGGCCACTTAGTTCTGCACAAACAAAACAGTTGCATAGATTTATTCTCTGCACCTTTAATCCTACCTATTATCTAAATGCGCCATGTTATACTGAACAAGAGTGTTTTATTTGTGGAAACAATAAACTAGCTAAAATAAGCAAGGATCATCCCCCTGACTTCCACTAGGCACTCAAAAGATTGATTATACAATTCAGATTGGTAGAGACAAATATATACCTCCAGCATACACCTTATTATAAAGGGATAATAAATAGACACAGAACTCACACACAAAGAGGAAGAAGATGCCACAACAACAAAAATAGAAAATTGTGAACTCTAAAAACATGAAAATGAGAAACAGCAAAGAAACAATAAACTCCCACAACTCAACCACAAGGGAGATCACCAATACTGATCAGCAGGAAATGCAAGAATGAAAATTCTGAATTTTGATCTTAAATATGATGAAAGGTCTCAAAGAAAGTAGATATAAAATAATGAAGGAAATTCAGGCTCTTAGAAATAATCAAAAAGAGGCTTTGAGTAAAATTAGAGAGTCAGTAAATAAAAGACTACAATAGAAACCAACTCTGGCCGACTTGATCACAAGAAAAACAGGGTATCACTTTTGAAAGACAGTTCATTCAAAACTGGAAACAGTTACCAACATACAGAAGATATTCAAACAATATTACCTAAACCTCAGAGAAATACTAGACAAGTAGAAACATCCAAACTTACAGATAAAAGGCACTGATAACCAGCAACAGCTGAATACACTTTTGAATGAATCCTTCTCCCAAAAAGATCACATCCTGGGCCACAAAGTAAGCACCTTCAAATTGAAAAAATGTAATTATTCCCCTACATTCTCTCAGTATACAACAGAATGAAAGTAGAAATCAACAACAGAAAGACCAAAAAGAAATTACATAAATAAATGGAGGAATGATACACTCTTGAATGAAGAATTAATAGAAGAATAAAAATTTGAAAAATTCTAGAATTAAATGAAAATTCTGGAATTAAATGAGACATGACATATCAAAATTTATGGCACATTTTGAAAGCTGTGTTAAGATGAAAACATAGCTCTGAGTATTCATATAAGAAAAACAGTCACCGAATAAACAACATAATGACATACCTCAAGGACCTAGAAAAACAGGAACAGTCTAATCCCAAGGCCAGTGAAAGGGAGGATATAACTGAAAGAAGGGCAGAAATCAATAAAATAGATGACAAAAAAATACAAAATATCAACAAAACAAAAAGCTGGTTCTTTGAAACATTTACAAGATTGAAAAAAATGCTATCCAACCAAACCAAAAGAAAGACAGAATCAACCCAAATTATTAAAATTAGAAATGAATAAAGGAGACATCACAACATAAAGAGGGAAAATTCAGAGGATCATCAGAATCTATTTTGAAAATTTATACTCCAATAAGCTAGAAAACATATAAGGAATCGATATATTTCTAAACACATACAACCTACATAAGTTGAACCAAGCATATATAAAAAACCTAAACTGCCCAGTAGCAAGAAAAGTAATGGCAACAGCATCAATGAAAATAAATATCAGATGCAGATGGATTTCTAGCTGAATTCTATAAAATCTTTACAGAAGAACTAAACCCAATACTTTACAAGTTATTCCTTGAGAAGAACTAAACCCAATACTTTACAAGTTATTCCTTGAAATTAAAAGAGATGAAAATTTTCCAGACTCCTTCTAAATGAAATCAGTATCATATTAACACCAAAATCAAATAAAGATACCTTAAGAAAAAAATTAAAAACCAATATTATTGATGAACATAGATGCAAAAACCCCAAACAAAATATTACCCACAATTTTCATGACCATTATTCCAAGCTTTCATAGTTGTTTTCAGTCCACTTAGGGGTAACACAGAGGGTTAATTCTTCTTATCATTGATATTAATTTATATTTCTTTGGAATGTTTTGTGTGGGACCTTTCCAGTCTTATCTATATCACAAGGTAGAGAAATGAGAGATATATTTTACGATTAGTCTGTAGAAATTATACTATCTCTACAGGAAAAGATACAAAGTTTTGCATGGAAATATGACAAATATTCAGCCTTTGAAAGGGAATGGGAACTCTGTTGGATCAAGTTTAGCTCCACAATAAAATGAGTAGAGCTATATAGCAATAAAGCATTCCTTATGGACATTGAAATTTTAATATCATATACTTTTTTCATTTCACAAAATATTCTTCGTTTAGTTTTTCAATAATTAGAAATGTAAAAGTTATTCTTATTTTATTTACAATATCAAAACAACATGGTGGGCTGATTTGTTCCACAGGATGGCCCTCTACAAGATTTTGAATTAGAAAATGAAAATATTAATTTATCTTATTTTACCAAGGTAGCCTAGTTACTTGCTATAAAAAAGAATTCCCAAACTTAACACTTCCTACTTGAAATTAATTCTTTGACAAAATGTGGTTAAATTATTTTTTCTATATGTAGACATAATAGAAAATTATCTGTATTTGTGGTATTTATTTTTATTTTATTTTATTTTATTTTATTTTATTTTATTTTTGCAGAACTGTAGATGAAATCCAGGGGCATTCAACCTCCAAGCTACACTCCTGCCCTATTTTTTATTCTTTATTTTGAAACCAGGTCTCACTGAGTTGCAGAGGGCCTTACTAAGTAGCTGAGGCTGTCCGCAAACCGTGATCCTCTGGTCTCAGCCTCCCAAATGCTGGGATTACAAGCGTGCACTACCACGCTCAGTTGGTGGGCTATATTTTATAAGAATACTAATGTATAATTTATTTTGAAAGACAACTTCATATTCTCATATTATCAATCTTGATGACTATTTATGCCTATCAAATAACTATATGACCATGTTTACATTTCTTGATGTTTCTAAATAATTAAAATTTTAAGATGTCAAGAAAGCTAAGTTTTATAAATTATCATGTAATTATTTTTATAAGTTGATGATGGTGGTAATGAAGTATGATAAGAACTCTATTCCCATTTCTAAGTCTTTTTTGGCCTTCTATGTTTTTAATCACTGTAAAGCAAAAATATCTTTCTCATGGGATTATGGAAATTCTTTGTAAATTTCCATTTCCTAGAAACATATAATGGATTATGAGAATAAGAATATTTTTAATTAAGAAACATACCTTATTTTAAAGATGAAAACTTGTATGTATATATAACTTTTAAATGAAATATATATCAGTGATCATTAAATTTATTCAAAATTTAAAATTAGTATTAAAAGTAAAAATTTCTTTGACTATGCTTGTGTCTGTGGGTGTATAATGCAAGATAGACGAGTGTATTCATAATATCTTAAATTTATGCATAAATTAAACTGAAATATTAATTTTTATGTTTTGTTTTTATTTTTTAAATTTGATTGGTGCATTGTAATCATGCATCTCGATAAAGTTCATAGTGGTAGAAATGTACATGTACATAATACTCATTGAACTCCCTCGCTGTTCCCACCCTGTTCTCTCTCCCCTTTCCTTCCCTCTGTGCTCAGTATTGTGAATGACTTTGATTTCCAAACATATACTTTTAATGTTTGCCAGAAAGTCTTTTAAACCTGTACTCCCTCCACAGGGGACAACATAAGTGGTGCTAGGGAATGCAACCCAGTTTTTCAAATTAGCATTCATGAAGCTCAGTGGCTGAGTCTTAGCAGAATATATTAAAAATGTCGTTCTAATTGTTTACAACCCTTTCTACTGCTGTATTTTTAATATTTTATTTTATTTTGTTTTATTATTTATTTATTTATTTATTTGTTTGTTTATTTATTTATTTATTTCGGTGGTGGTACTGGGGTTCCTGGAAGCCCTTCTACCTCTGGGCTACACTCCCAGACCTATTTTTTACATTTTTATTTGGAAACAGGGTCTCCTAATCCAGGAAGCGCTGCTGGCTTCAAACCTGCGGGATCCTCCTGTCTCCGCCTCCCAAGCGCGGGGATTACAAGCATGAGCCACCACGCCTGGCTATTTTATTTTATTTTATTTTATTTTGGTGGTACGGGGGTTCCTGGAAACCCTTCTACCTCTGGGCTACACTCCCAGACTTATCTTATACTTTTCTTTTATTTGGAAACAGAGTCTCCTAAGACGCTGGCTTCGAACCTGCGCAGTCCTCCTGTCTCTGCTTCCCAAGTGTGGGGATTACAAGCGTGCACCACCACGGCGGGCTGCTTCTGTATTTTTTAATACCACCATTTAGAAAGCCCTAAAGGATGCATTTTTCTGAATTAAGAAGATCTACCATCATACAGTAAAGTTACTGTCTTTTTTTATTCTAAAGATTTATTGTCACAAAAATAAGTTTCTATTTTGTTTCTGAGGTAAATAATAAAATTAATGCATGCAGCATTTTTAAAAAGTTGAACACACTGAAAAAAATTAAAGTAAAAATTTTACACATTGTCCCATTTAGTCTAAATAAAATCATGAATAATATTTAGATGAATTATGGATCCATTTATGTTAAATCTATTAAAATTAAAATTTACATAAATTTTGCATGCTGGGTTTTACAGTTAATATTCTGCCACAATCCTTTTTCAATGCTGCTATAAAAGATACGAACATCATTGCAGCTACCAGGGCTCAATTAAAGAAAAAACTATGTATGTAGTATGGCTTAATCTAGATATACATATATATTTATTATAAGTATTAATCTAATGCTGCTAAAGGAGAAGGGCACATAGTCTATGTGCAGCTATTGTTCAGTGTCTGGAAGTTAAGAAGGAAAGATAGTTGCAAAATAATGAAAGAACTAAGATAAGACAGAGTAATTAATCATGAGTTGTAACTAGTGTTTTAGTTCCTGTTTTCTATCACTGTGATTAAAATATATAATACATACAATATAGAGAAGGAAAGGTTTCTTCAGGCTCACAGTTTCAGAGGTACAGTCCATACACAGCATAATGGGAAAAAGTTGAGAGATCAATTCAATTACGGGGGGAGGGGGGGGAAGAGAAAGAGAGAGAGAGAGAGAGAGAGAGAGAGAGAGAGAGAGGGAGGGAGGGAGGGAGGGAGGGAGGGAGGGAGGGAGGGAGGGAGAGAGAGAGAGAGAGAGAGAGAGAGAGAGAGAGAGAACCAGAAACACACTAGGAACAGGTAGAATTCTCAAGACAAAACCCCTAGTGATATTTTCTCCAATCATGGTTCACCTGCCTAAGTTACCACTTAGTAAACCCATTAAAATTTTATATACCTCTGTGGATTTATTAGAAACCAGATTCAGTTCTTTCACCTCTGAATATTACATCAAGACAAGTTTCAACATATGATCCTTTAGGAGGACAGCCCATATCCAAAGCATAGCGCTTAGGAAGCCAGACTAGACCTCAGTGCTCTCATGGCCTCCAGAATATGCCTGACACAGCTGCACATTCCATACATGTTTTTTTGGCACTCCTAACAAAGCAGAGAATTCTTAGAAATCTACATCCTGCTTAAAAAATTGCAGTCCACTAAAATAATTTTCATTTTAATGCCTATAAAGGTCCTATCAAGTACCCTTACTATACTTTCTATCACAAATTACTGAATATTTGGAAAGACCTATATTTCTAGTAGTATTTATACATATTTTGTATTGTTTTGAACATTGCCCCTAAGGATCCTGGTGTTTGACATTTGCTAAATGTCAAAACACATCGATTCTTTTACTTTTTTACCTACTTAACCCTATTTCCATGCTGATCTTAAGTGTAAATGTCAAGTAGAAGTCTCCCTTGATTTTGTAAAACTGGCTTGTGATCCTCCTTGGTATTCCCAAAAAAGCTCTAGCAACTGCCTACTGCCAGGGCAACTACCTTTACACATGCCTGTTTTTCTCTACTCTCTATTTTTGAAGGCTGACAGAGGATATTGCTTATTTTTTAATCTATGATTCTTAGGAAAGTTCTTGGCACATAGTAGGTAAGCAATCAAACTTTCAACTCAGACGATATATTATTTCTCTTTTTGTTTCATACCTTATTTGCAAAATATACTATGAATTTAACTATTTAAAAATTTTTAGCCGGGCGTGGTGGCACACGCTTTACAAGGCTTGGGAGGCTGAGACAGGAGGATCGCATGGGTTCGAAGCCAGCCTCAGCTACTTAAGTGAGGCTCTCAGCAACTTAGTGAGACCCTGTTTCCAAATAAGATATAAAAAAAGGTCTGGGATTATAGCCCATAGGTAGAAAGCTTCTGGGTTCCACCCCCAGTACCACCAAAAAAATAAAAATAAAAATAAATAAATAAATAAATAAATAAAAAATAAAAATAATTTAGAAAAATAGGATGTCAATAGCTTTTTCCTGGCTTCATGGATGTTTTACTAGTATTAATAGATGAAAAGCATTTGAAATGTTCACCATAGAGCCACAGGATTGGTCAATATCTGCTGAAACAAAGCCATTTCATCATGAAATAATGCTTTGAGGTTTTTTTTATTTGGATTGACTGTTGTAATTAGTACACAATTTCTATGTACCATGCTGTTTCAAAGACTTAAAAGAAATTTATCGCTATTTGGGGAGAAAATATACATGTAAAATAAGTATTACTTGTGAGATCTGTGTCATTGTCCCTGATTCATCTATTATTCAAGATGCTTTTACAAATGATACATACCTTCAATCTAAAGAAAGATGAGAGCGTATGAATAAAGGACAGACACAGGAAAATTTGATGTCTGAATATTTTGTTTTTGTTACTATCACATTCTATGGGTACATTTAAAGTGTTCACTGTTGTGCTATCCTAAACATATCAATTGTAGGAGCCTTAGGTATGTAGTTGTTTATGATGGGATGATATCTGGCTCTTCTCCAAGTTTAGTGAGATGGTATATGTACTGTATTATTTTTGGTGATAGTTTTTTGTTCATATTTTTAGTTTTATTTTCTACCCAACTAGTAAGTTTTAAAATAGTTAATTATGAAATAGATATTTAAGCATTTTTAGTTATCATAACTCATCCTTTTCATCATCCCCAATACTAATTCTATTCTAAGTTCCTTTCCTTTGATAATACTTTTTGTCCTGTGAAGTCAGCTTTTTAAAAATAAGCTCATTAGGCTTTAATTTGCACTTTTCCTTTTTGCATTTATGAGCAACCAGGGATGAACTGCAAAATGAGGTAAAATGCTCAAATATCACTGGAGGAATTCTAATACATCCATTAAAATAAACCCATTCTCAATAGCCTAGCCAATAAACAATAAATGAATCATTGTCTTTTCTCCTTGAATATTTTGGATTTGGTGGGTTTTAAATTTTTGAGATCCATTACATGATATACATTCACAAACATATCAAAGTCAATCACTAAGCCAAACATGAGAAGGAGGGAGGGAAAGGGGATAGGGTGGGAATTGGGTAAGGGCTAAAAGAGTGATGGATGTGTTTAAGCTTCTACCATCCTGCACTCCATTAAGATGTATGATTACAATGCACCAATAAAAAATATAAAAATACATTTTTGAGTTAAGTACCTATCTTTGATTCCAAGTATTTTCTTCCCTTTTATTTTTTTCCTTCAGTTGAATTTCACTCTTACTGTGTTCTCCATCTCTGATAAGTACATTATGATGTAATTTATCTGTCAAACATCTGCCTTGAGATGTCAGGCAGGAGATGGTTATGCACCAGTGACCGTGAGGTGTGCAACAGCAGAAAGTGTGGCTTCTGCTCAAAGGGTACCTGTGGTAATGTGGCACTTTCTTCCTCGAACTTTGGAGTTTTCTAAAGAAATAATTTTCAGTGAATGTCTTGGCCATTAAGCCATATTTTACCCTGTTTTTGAATAGTACACTGAAGCTCTTAATAGTATTCATTCACATAGTATTATTTTGCTTATTCAAATTAAAAAAGCAATATATATAAATATTCTTTGATTATATTGCTTCAAAACATTATTTTTTATCCTTTTCTCTTTTTTTGATGCATTTGTGCCCTAACTTCTTTCTTTTTTTCATTTTTTCCACTTGGCTTAGAGAGAGTATAATTCAATGAACTCCCTGTATTCATTCTTTATGGGTTCATGGGGTTTTTTTTCTCACAGACTTAGAGGAACCTTCACTGTTGGATTCACTTTATTTTATATTATAGATCTCTTCTTACCTGACTGGTTTCTCAGAGGAGTGATTGTCATTTCAAGAAACTAAGCGACTGATTTTCAGAGTGTAAAAAACTGGGAGAGAGAAGGGGTGATGAATGGTAATTGTCACTATTCCAGGATCAGGTACTTTAATATCCAGATTCATAACTTATTTCTTTTTATCCCCAACCCATAGAGTGATGGTAACAACATAGAAGATAATAACTTTTCCTTTGAAAGAGAAAGACCAGTAGTGCCTGAAAGAGAGATAGGCACTGCATCAGAAACAAGCCTATACTGGTATTCCTGAGAGTAAGGGGCAAATGTTTTATCCTTGAATTTTGGTAGTTTTTTTTTCATGGGAGACAAGAGACAGAGAATGATTTCACTTACTGTACTTTGCATCACCAGGCAAATATTGGAAACAGCAGAGACAATAGAAACTCTTGATATTCTGGCTCATCTTATTCTTGGTAGAGATCATCTTGTTCTTCTCATTAGGAAAAGTATAAACTAAGTTCCTCTGAAATTTCACCCTTTACCTTCAGTGATTCTTCTCAGAGTCAACAGAGCAGAGATCAGAACCACATCTAATTTTTCTTTTAAGATGCTATTCATTTGTGCATTGCAAACTGGAGGCATGGGGGACCATAGCTCAGTTATGGAGATGAGAAAAGAGCAAACTGAATTGACACATAGAACCTACTAAACTCTTGTTCTACCAGTCTCTTCATAGAATAGCAAGGGGAAAGAAAGAGAATCACAGTTAGATAATTGATAAACCACAGCAAGTGCTATTATTCTCAGAAGTAAAATATATTTTCAATATATGCAATATTTTATTTAAAATATGAGCCACTACAAATAGGCATTGATATGATACCACACATAGAAATTCCACAACATGACAAACAAAATTATGAAAAATACTGTATGCTACTTTAGCTATGTATATAAAATGCATATGAACTATATTTAGAACATTATCTCTTCTATAAAATATTTTATTATGTATATATAAATATTGTAAAATCTGTAAAATCTAATCAGAAACACTTCTGGTCCCAAAGATTTTGGATAAGGGAAACTCAGCCTTTATAAATATATGATGTAATAGTATAATTACAACAATATAATATAATATAATATAATATATAATTTTAATAATGTTATTATGTTGATAATTGTAATGGTTATAATTTTATACAAGTACTGTTCATGCATGGGAAAAATGTTAATAACTTGAAATTATGATGTAATTTAAAGTAAGCACAGTCTACAAATAAGGGATATGACCATGCAATATGTCTTTCTATGAATTTCTCAGTTAGTCAATAATGTAGTCTCCTGCATTAGCAGAGTTCTCCAGAGAAAACAATCAATTATCTATCTATCATCTATCTATCTACTGAACTGTCTATCTAATGTATTTGTCATCTATCTGTCATCTATCCATCCATCTATCCATCTATTTATCTATCCACTAATTCATTTGATTATGGAGACTGATAAATCTCACAGTCTTTGGTCTGCAAGATGAAAACCTAGGAAAGCCCGTAGCATAATTTGCAAGCCTAAAAACCAGAGAACATATGATATACATTCCAGTCCAAGTCTGAAAATGAAAACCAGAAGCACCAACAGCAGGAAAAGGAGAGAGTTAATGTCTAGCTACAATAGTCAGCCAGAGCAGTGAAATACTCCTTTCTCTACCTTTTAGTTCCATTCAGGTTCTCAGTAGCCTGAATGATGCTAACTCACATTGGAGACACGACCCACTCAATCTACCAACTTGAATGCTAATCCCTTCTGGAAATCCACTCAAAGATACATCCAGAAGTAATAAGCAGGCACATGACCATCTTGTAATCTAGCTAAGTTGACACATAAAATGAGCTACTGCATATCTCAACTTCCTAGTTGTCAGGTTCAATAGCTCCATAAGATGAATGTATATGGCTTACAGAGGAGGCATATTACTCTTCCCGGCATTGAAATTTGTAAAACGTTTCTTTTGTAGCTTTCTATAAAGGCGAGAACTCAATGCACTTATCATTTCCATAATAAATATAATAGTAAACTTCAGATAGCTTTTCCTAAATGAAAGCCAATGTCATAATGCCAAAGCATAATTTACTTGAAGAAGTCCATGAAAGACCAGAGAAAACTTATCTCTAAATACATTTTTAATATCTAGCTTGATCTAAGAATAAATTTAGTCTGCAGATGAAGATGACTTTCTTCTATGACTTTCAATGGTTGGTATGATATTCCACAGAATAGACAAGTTGATAAAAGGAATATTGAAAATTATAAAACCATTCCTACACTTATATATTCAATTGATTTTTTTTTGTGGTACTGGGGTTTCTGGAAACCCTTCTATTTCTAGGCTACACTCTCAGACCTATTTTATATACTTTTTTGGAAACAGGGTCTCTTAAGCCAGCAAGGCTGGCTTTGAACCAGCATAATCCTCCTGTCTCTGCCTCCCAAGTGCAGGGATTACAAGCATGCGCCACCATGCCTGACTTCAATTGATTTCTTAATAGGAGTGCTAATGAACAGTGAAACTTTTTCAACAACTAGGTAGACATATGAAGAAAATGAATTCCAATCACTATTACACATGACACATAAAAATTAATTTGTAATGGGTCATACATCTAAGCTTGAAATCTAAAACACCAATGCATCCACAATAAAACAAATGAAAATATCTTCGAAATCTAAGGATTAAACTAGATTATTGCAGAGGAAGGGCCAAAATGGCAGCAGCTGCCGTCTCAGTGGCAACTGCGGCCACAGCGACGATAACTGGCAGTTGCCAAATAGAACATGTATTCCTCTGAGAAACCCTGGACATCAGATTTTGGTTTAATATCTGATTGGGACAACATATAGAGACATTTATAGTCATGACTTCTTACCTAAAATATAAGAGAGAAGAGATGGCAGCAGTGGCAGCAGCCAGTATTTGGGAGAGGTAGATAACACATAGCTAATAGCCATAATAGTACTACGCTGAACAAGATAAACAGTAACTTATCTCTCTCTATTTCTCTTTCTCACCATTTCTCTCTTCCTCAAAATATTTCTTTCTTCTTTTTTTCTTTTTTTTTTTTGTAGTACTGGAGATTGAACCCAGGGATATTCTACCTCTAAGTTATACCCTCAACCCTTTTATTTTTATTTTGAATCTCACCAAGTTACCTTAACTGTCTTTGAACTTGTGATTCTCTTGACTTGATCTCTTGACTAAGTGGGATTCCAGACATGCCTTACTATACCTTGGGGAAGTAGACTCTTAACATTATATTATATCTATTTTTATTTTTCCCAATTGTCTCAATAAAGTATTTTTAAAGTGTGTCTATATGAATTGAGATCTATACAAGTTCTTATCAACAGATTTAGTTCAAGTAATTCATATTTTAAGTTATAGAACTCATCCTTCCTTTCTTTTTCCCACTATTTAAACAGCAAGTAGACAATTTGTCCCATAGTATTTCCTTCATTCTAGATTTGGCCTCAAATTAATGGAGCTAACCAGTGATCATCAGTAGCTAAAAACTGTTTTGTGAACAACTGATAGAAACATTTATGATAGATACATGTGGCTATCACTTTAACCCACTTGTCATTGTAAATATTTTTAATATTACAACAAGATATATTCATCCTGCTAAATTTATATTTATAAAAGAAATAGCTCTATAGCAATCAAAAGGCTCAATGAAAGTTTTTCTATAAAATCCAAGAAAAAGTGTAAGAAGATGATTCACATTCACATTCATTTTATAGATTCAAACAACAAAAATGTTTTTATAAGGAGAAATGTTTTAGTCCATAAGAGACTCAGCCAAAATAATGGGATGTGGGATATTTTAGTTGACAACCTTTAAAAAAACAAAAAAAGCTAAACCCTGGTCTGACATATTTATCATCAATCTATCTCTGTCTTCTACCCACATGTTTATTTCTTTTTCAGAGGCATTATTGAATTCCAAAATATCATTGAGAGCATTTAGAAAACTTCTTTTGGAACATGTATTCATGTCTCTTCCAACCCTTTAGCTAGATCATTTTTCTAATCTTATTTTTGTTAATGACAAAACTTTTTTATAAGTTTATTCTCAATCTATATCTAAATGCTGCCCCCATTTTATATACTCCATAATATACATATGTATACATATATATATATATGTATATTATGTGTATATGTGTGTGCGTGTGTGTGTGTGTGTGTGTGTGTGTGTGTGTGTGTGTGTGTGTATTATTTCTGGTCATACTTATTTCCATTTCCATCAACCAAGTCAAGCCCTTCATAATTTCTAACTTCTTTAAATGAAGAAAATGTTTTCACAATATATTTTATGTAATAGTCAGAAAATATGGTAAATAAATAAAATATATGATTGGATGTTATATTGGCCAAATTACTGTTGTAACCTACTTTTTCTCCTTCCATACTATATTACATTGAGATCAATTCTCCTAAAAAAAAGATTTTCCCATGTTTTAAGCCTCATTGATTCTTATTAGGAAAACTATTTTGACTTAAGTTCATTCTAGGTTTGACTTAACTTCATTCTAAATTTGACTTAACTTCATTCTAGATTTCCACAAACATGATTCTCCTTCACCCCATCCCACTCATTTCATTGTTTTAAACAAATAGCCTATACCTCTAATTTCTACCCCATAAAATTTGCCTGTATTTAACATTTAATTTTTAGATACTTAAGTTGCATTTTCCAACCATGTTACAGATAAGTGATCTTATTTACCTCTGAAATCATACTTATGTTTACAAACAAAAATTTCAATGCATTTATTATATCTTTCTTGTATGAAATTATTTTTCTCCTATGGATTATAATCTATGTGAGGTTTGGGACTTAACTAATTGACTACTATAAATTAGTTAAATATTAGTTGAATGAATAAATGAAAAAGGCTACTAAAAACTGGAGATAGTTGGTCAGTAATAACATATAATGGTAGTGAAAGTTTTCAAGTATCTTAAAATACACTATAAGTTATACTTACTCTCAGAAAATATTGTTTCCTTCTTTCTCTCCATTTTTATCCACATCTCTTTATCAAATCTCACTCTTTATCTCTGATATTTATTTTTCTTTACAACAGACACTCTCAAGAAGATCTTGCCATTTAAGGCATCCCTTGGGGTCTGGAAAGGTCAATGACTCTAAGAATTTGCCTGAGTTTTAAAATGAAGATAACTTAGACAAACCAGAAAAATACCATTTTGTTTCAGGCATTAATAGTCTGGTCAGAAAGTTTTTGTTTGTTTTTATAATGTGATAAAATACATGTACTGTGAGATCTACCTCTTAACAAATTTTGATTGTATAATGTTCTTAACTGTTTGCACACTGTTATACAGCATATCTGTAAGACCTTTTTGTCTTGCATGACTGAAACTCTATATTCACTGAATAGCAACTTCATATTTCCTTCTCCCTTCAGACCCTGGCAACCATTATCCTACTTTCTGCTCCTAGGAGTTTTTTTTACTATTTTAGATAACTCATATAAATAGAAACATGCCTATTTATCCTCTCATGACTGGCTTATTTCATTTAGCATAATGCATTCAAATTTAATCCAGGTTATAGCATAAAAGGATTTCTTTTTTTTTCTAGGTATTGGGGATTGAACCCAGGGATATGCTACCTCCAAGCTACAACCTCAGCTCTCTTTATTTTGTAGTTTGAAACAAGGTCTTGCTAAGTTTACAAGGATGTCTTTTACTCACTGACGCTGGTTTTGAGCCTGTGATCCTCTTGTCTCAGCCTCCCAAGTACTGGGACTACAGGCATGTGCCACAACACTTAGCTGATGATTGATTTTTTTTTTTGTAATTTCTCTTTGGTCTATTTTCAAATCTCTGAAGAGGTAGATATAAAGAGCAATATATAATCACAGGTTTCTTTTGAGATGCAAAAAGTAGGGACTTATTAATTTTTAAAGTCCACCAAAATCTCTGCCTGGTCATGGGGGTTAATCAACTTTGGGCACAAAGGACATTTTTTTTAACCTCTACCCTTATTTTCCCATTAGGCTTCTCTTACCTTTCTTTTTTTTTATTTTTTAGTGGTGCAATGTAATTGCATGAAATTCATGGTGATATGAGCATACATGCACATAGCACTCGTTGAGCCCTTCCTCAGGTACCACCCTACTCCCTCTTCCTCTCCATCTTCCCCTGCATGACATTGTGTCTGGCATTGCTAAATTTGTGTATGTACATCATGTCCAATTGTTTTCCTCTTCAAGTCTTTCTCCCTCCTCCCAGCTCTCTTATTTTTATTCCCTCCCTCACTCCACTAAGATTTCTTATCCTTTGTCTGGGGTCCCTCCTATGTCTTGTCATCTCCCTAGCTTCTACATATGAAGAAAAACATCCAACCTTTCACTTTTTGTGACTGACTAATCTCATTTAGCATAATATTCTCCAGTTTCATTCATTTCGCTGTAAATGGCATAACTTTGTTATGACTGAGAAGAATTCCATTATGTTAATATCCCATAATTTGGTAACCCATTCATCTGTAGAATAGAAGATTCAGAAACAAATCCACACATAGCCAATTGATTTTTGCAAAGGGACCAAAACATATGCTATAAAAAAGATAGCCTTTTCAACAAATGATGCTGACAAAACTTGTAACTCATATGTAGAAAAACCAAAATAAATCTCACTTTCTCATCCTATTTAAGAGTCAACTCAAGATGAAGCAAAGACCTGGAAATCAGACCCAAACCTTGTAGCTACTTGTAAAGAGCATAGAAACAACTGTGCATAGGCATGGGTAAAATCTTCTTCAATAAGACCAAAAAGGCACAAGAAATTAAAACAAGGACTAATACATGGGATTGCATTAAACTGAAGATCTTCTATGCAGCAAAGGAAACTATCAAGAATCCCAAGAGAGAGCTGACAGAATGAAATTTCCTTTAAAAAAAGACAAAGACTGAATAACATGCCATTTTATGAGTATACCCCATTTATTTATTAATCTGTTGATGGGCATTAAGGCTGTTTTTACTTCTTGTCTGTTATGAATAATGCTGTAATTAATATAAATATAAAAATCTCTTTTGAGTTTCTGTTTTAAATTTAATTTTTTAAAGTGACATTGGTGGGTCATATAAGTATGTTTCTTTGAGAAAAGAGTAGATCTTTATAAAATAATTTAAAGGAATACAATGGACTCTAAACCCTGAACATTAAAAAGTAAGAAAATATGTCAAGATTGCCTGTTTTTCTCCTTTTAGCTTTTAGTCCTTTCAGCAACTCAATTACTAAATGATTTTGTAGTATTGGGAAATCAGAGAAATAACATTATCAGCAAGACCTTAAAGAACAATGAAAATTAGCACATGAAATATGGAGGTCAGATTTACATTTGCTTGTTTTTCCATAAATTTAACACTTACTACATTTATATTAGTAACATGAAAGTTTTAGCAAGACTTGAAGCACATAGAGAAAAAAAATTAGAAGTTACAAATGATTTAAATATTTTTATTTAAGGTACTCTATGTATGTACTCAAGAAATAAGCTCATAAAAATGCTTTGCCACATTTCTAAAAATAAAATGTTTTAATATTTATTTACAACTTATCTATTAAATTAATCATATAACAAATATTTGCTGAATATCTATAGCTTAAAAGGTGCTGGGAAAGCAATTTCATGAATAATTCTGATTTTAATACAAATAACCATAATATAATTATTTAGAGTGCTGTAATTTGTATCTGAAATTTACCTCAAAGCCCCATGTGTTAAAGGCTTGATCTCCATGTTGGCTTTATAGGGAGGTGATAAAAATTTTAAGAGGTGGGGCTTAGTGGGAGGTTTTAGGTCATTGGGAGAATGTCCTTAAGTGGATTGAGAAAGTGTGGTGTCTTTCTTTGTGCATGCCTCTTTGCTTGTATGTGTGCATGTGTGTTCCCTCCATAATGTGATGCCTTATATCAGAACCAAAGAAGACAGGGCCAACCAAGCATGGAATAAAAACTCTAAAATCATGGTCTAAGTGATTATAACAAGCAAATGAAATTTTGCTTATTATAAATTGATGATCTTAGAGTCCTGTGGCAGTTACAGAAAACTGAGTAACACATGAAGTGAGTGCCTTGAGTAAAGAGCAATATGTTTTAGAAGTTGAAGAGATGGAGTAAATTCCAACAGATTGAATAGCCTGTAGGTTCCTAAAGGGAAGAAACCATGCGTAGGTGGCACTGTACTAATAGGACATATCAGGAGATCCAGAACTGGTTGAATCAAAAAGTTATAATTGCTTGAAAAAAATGTTTATTTGGAGCTTTAGCCTGTCCTGCAGAGAAAAAGAAGGCACTTGAGTGATACACTTTAGGTCACATTACAGGGAGCTATAACATATATTCTTAAAATAGTTAATTCAGCCGGGTGTGGTGGCACATGCTTGTAATCCCAACTCTTGGGAGGTGGAGACAGGAGGATCACACAGGTTCAAAGCCAGCCTCGACTACTTAGTGAGGCTCTCAGCAACTTAGCGAAACTCTATTTCCAAATAAAGTATAAAATAGGTGTGGAAGTATAGCCTGGAGATAGAAAAGTCCCTGGGTTCTGCTCCCAGTACCACCAAAAAAAAAAAAAAAAAAAAAAAAAGTTAATTCAAATTTAGAGCAAAAGGTATGTGACCAGGCAGTCAGATAGATCAGAGATACTTTGTAGAGGTTCTTTAACACTCTTGAAGAAATGAAGAAATATGAAGGTTTTCGAGCAAGAGTTAAAGTACAAAACATCTTTTGGAAAAATTTACCTGATACAAATATATAGAATTAAGTGCAGGTCAAATATATTCAATAGATACACTACTTGTGGCAAGAGATAATAAAGGCCTAAACTAAAGGTGTGACAACAAAAAATGAAGACAAACATGGAAATATATAATTAAAGTAGAATCATTAAGACATAGTACCCAACATCACAGAAATAGTGAGGTAAAGTAAGAAAGAAAAGGGATTTTTCACATCAGATTTAGGCAAGAATTTTGCCATTATTGGAAGCCTTGCAGGCAGAAAGTGAAACTAGATTGACAAGAGGAGGAACGTGCACATTCACAATGCCATCAAGATGTCAGAGCGAAGAACACAAAATATTTGAAAGAACAAGTGGAAGATATGAGAGATTCTGCTTTGGAAGTTTAAAGAAATCACAGTTAAATCCTTAGCAGTTGATGAAATGCTAAAAGAAGAGACGGTCCATGAAGCAAAGGAAATGACTAAAAGCTTTGTAGAATGTTTTTGTTTTGGAAGAAAATGAAGCCAGCTCTGCACAGAAGAGGATGAGTCAGAAATGAGAGAACACCCAGACTGTTTGTCTTATAAAATCCAGGGTTCAGGTGGTTTTCAGATGATGTTTATGAACGGAAGAGTTAAAGACCAACTCTGAATTTTAAAGAAGCCTAAAATTACTTGGTGGTAAACAGTGAGAATGAGAAATTTGTCATTGAAGGAAATGATAACTTAGATGATGTAATAGTAAAAGTTTGCAAAAGGAAAACAGCATGTTGATAATGAGTGACTAGAGAAAGAACAACTGAATATTTATTTGTTTATTTTTATTTATTCATTTTAGTACTGGGGATTAAACCCAGGGGCATTCTATGTCCAATTTACAACCCAGCCCTATTTATTTATTTATTTATTTATTTATTTATTCATTCATTCATTTTTTAAACAGGATCTCGCTAAGTTGCAGAGGGTCTCACTAAGTTGCTGAGGCTAGCATCAAAACTGCTATGCTTCTGTCTCAGCCTCCCAAGTACTGGGTTTATGGGCATGCACCACCACATCTTCACAATAAAGGAAAATTTATGTAGAATATAGTTGCTATAGTGTGGATTTTAAATGTTTCCCAAAGGCCCATGTGTTAGAGACTTGGTTCCAAGCCCATGGTACTAGTTAGAAGTAGTGGATCTTTTAAGAGGTGGGGTCTAGTGAGAGGTCTTCAGGTCATTGTGGCTTTGTCCTTGAAAGAGACCATGATCACTTCCTTCCTCTCTCTTTTGTGTCCTGTTCAAGAGATGAACAGTTTTGTTTGCCACACCCATGGCCATGATATGATGCCACAAGCAAAAAGCAATAAGACTAACAGATTATGGACTAAAAATGTTAAAACTGTGAGCCAAAAACGCATCTTATCTCTCTAGAGGTTGATTATTTAAAATGTTTGTTATGGTAATGCAGTGGTGATGGTGACAGGATGCCACAGTGGAGAGGCTTCTGTGCAGCCACTCTGAGGATTCTCTAAGCGCTCAGGAGATTTGGGGGAATGGACTTCTGAGCATGAGGAAGTTTTGTGGCAAGGAGAGTGGACACCAGATATGTGGGTGTTCCAACGGTCTTTAATGCACTTGTTTTTTTTTTTCTTTACTATATATATTTATTTTGGAAAGTTTATTATAAACTATTACCTTGCCTAAAAATGAGAAAATTAAAGTATTGATTCTAAGAAATCTTAAATTAATATGTCATTCTCTGGTCAATCATATTTTTCAGAGTTTTTATTTATAGGAAAGATATAAATTTGCTATGATACATAAGTGCTTACAAATAATTATAAATCTAAGAGTGTTTGAGGGCTTTTGTTTTGGAGATTCATGAAGATAATGCATACTTAATATTGATAACTTTATGTAGATTCATTTAACTGCTTATTCTTTAAAGGATGCTTCTATTTTTCTGTTCTAGGGTGCAACAAAATGAGAAACTATTGCCTTAAAATAAGATTTAAAGAAATATTGACTAAATCTTAGCATTTGGACTAAGCCATAAATGTTAGTAGTGTCTACTTAAGCTGAATCTTTAATTCTCTTTACCCAGGTCAAGAACAAAACAGATTTTATCCAGTGGAGTCCTTTCTAAGTCTAAGGATTCAGGACCAGACTCATTGCAGTGAGTAGTCTCAAGAAGAGAAGCCCAAACTCTGCCTGCTGCTCAATCTTATTCTATTTCTTCAACACATAGCCTTTATTTGCTATGTGAATTGGCTGTCCTAAAGGAGTGTTTTTTTCATGATTTTTCTCCTGCTCTAGTTGGTAGGGTTCTCTCCTGAGGTCACTGCAGCAGTACCTGAAGCCCAGGGTCACTCGTGCTGAATGGCTTCACCCACTTAGTCTCATTCAATTAGAAAAAAAAAAGTTGTTAGCAACAATGGCTTCCATCCCCTGCAATTTAATCACAGCTGCCACCTTATCAGCACTTCAGTTACATGGGATTATTTTGTTTACTAACTTCTGGCATGGGTCAGTAAGTCCCTACTGACAACTTGACTGTCTTAAATAGACAAAGCAACTGCTATATGCTGTTTTCCTTGTGGCACTTTGTAAAGTAATGATCAAACTTTGCAAGACTTGGTAGTACATAATTGTGAAACAAACTACGTGGGAGCCTGAGGCAGGAGGATTATGAATTTAATACCAACCTGAGAAAGCTGGGTAGACCTTGTCTCAAAGTATTTTTTATTTTTTTATTTTTTTTATTTTTTTATTTTTTTTTAGTGTGTAGAAGGACTAAATTTATTTTGATATTCTTCAGTTTATCCACTTGATGTAATTCACTGCTAGTTATATTATACTTTTAGCTTATGGGAGTCCTGCCTCTGTCTCTGGTTCTTTATTAGAATATAATGCCTGATATAGTACTAAAATAAAGGTCTATAAGTAGAAAGAATCTCAAAGTTTATCTATTTCAAATCACCTGAAAAAACAGATGTATAAATGGGTTAATAGACTTACCACAAGTTATGCTACGATTTTGCAACTGAGTAGTATTCAAGTCAAGCCACTATCTACCTTATTATACTTTGAGGAGCTGTGGATTTTTTAAAGCTATAATGATGATTGTCAGCATTGAGACTATTCTGAATGCCCAAGCACACAACAGGGCCAATTGGAGCATATACTATCTTCAAAAGCTTTTTATTCCTTAATTAGAGTATGAGATGCTCTGCCCTTAACATTTAAGTTGCTGGAGGCTAGCTTTCCAGAGGTCTGGTCTGATGACATTCACTGGATGTTCTCTATATTTTTATTTTTTATTTTTTTATTTTTTTTTTATTTTTTTTGCCCTCCCCCCCCCGCCCACATTTCCCCCCCCCCACACACACCAATGGTTGTCCAGGTTAACCATGTCTTATTCATAATTTTACACATGTTCAAGTGTAGACCCTTATTAATCGAGACCGGCCTTCCTCCTCTCCTATCTTACCATCCAAACTTAGCTAGTATTTCCCCTTCAATATCTGGAGTCCCTCTGGTATTCTTTGTGTTTCCTAGTTTGGGCATATTAGAGGAAACATATGTATCTTCTTCTTCTGTGCTTGGCTGATCTCACTTAACATAATGTTCTCCAGGGCTTTCCATCTTCTTACAAATGATATAATTTTGTTCTTCTTTATGGCTGAATAGAATTCCATTGTGTGTATTTCCCATAGTTTTGCTATCCATTCATCTGTTGATGGTGATCTGGGTTGGTTCCATATTTTGGCTATTACAAATTGTGCTGCTATGAACATAGGTATGCATATGTTGCTGTAGTTCTCTGAATTCAACTCCTTTGGAAAGATACCCAGGAGTGGTATAGCTGGGTCATATGGTGGATCTATTCCCACCTTTCTTAGGAATCTCCACACAGATCTCCATAGTGGTTGAACTAGTTTGCATTCCCACCAACAGTGTAAAAGAGTTCCTCTTTCCCCACATCCTCGCCAGCATTTGTTGTTATTTGATTTCTTTATGCTTGCTACTCTGACTGGGGTTAGATGGAATCTCAGTGTTGTTTTGATTTGCATCTCCCTGATGGCCAGTGATGAAGAACATCTTTTCATGTATCTATTAGCCCTTTGTGTCTCTTCTTTTGTGAAGTGTCTATTTAGTTCATTTGCCCATTTCTTGATTGGGTTGTTTGTTTTGCTAGTGTAGAGTCTTTTGAGCTCTTTGTATACTCTGGATATTAGCCCCCTATCAGAATGGTGGCTGGTAAAGATCCTTTCCCATTCTGTAGGCTTCCTCTTTAGGTTATTGATAGTTTCCTTTGATGAGAAGAAACTTTTTAGTTTGATGTTATCCCACTTGTTTATTCTTGCTTTAATTTCCTGAGCTTTGGAGGTTTTGTTGAGAAAGTTACTGCCTGTGCCAATATGTTGTAGTGTTGAACCTATGCTTTCCTCTACTAGCTTCACAGTCTCAGGTCTAATTTCTAAGTCTTTGATCCATCTTGAGTTGATTCCTGTGTTTGGTGAGATATAGGGGTTTAGATTCATCTTTTTACAAATGGTTAGCCAGTTCTCCCAGCACCACTTGTTGAAAAGGCTGTCTTTTCTCCAGCGTATGTGTTTGGCCCCTTTGTCAAAGATTAATTGACTAAAGATGTGTGGGTTTGTTTCTGTATCTTCTATTCTAATCCACTGGTCAGTATATCTGTTTTTGTGCCAGTACCATGCTGTTTTTACTACTATTGCTCTATAGTATAGTTTGAAGTCTGGGATTGTGATGCCTCCTGCGTGTTTCTTGTTATTGAGAATTGCTTTGGCTATTCTAGGTCTTTTCTTTCTCCATATGAAATTCATGATTGATTTTTCTAGGTCTCTGAAGAATGTCACTGGTATTTTAATGGGAATTGCATTGAACCTATAGATCAGTTTTGGCAGAATGGCCATTTTGATGATATTTATTCTGCCTATCCATGAGCACGGGAGATCTTTCCATCTTCCAAGGTCTTCTTCAATTTCTTTCTTTAATGTTTTATAGTTTTTGTTGTAGAGGTCTTTTACATCTTGGGTTAGGTTTATTCCTAGGTATTTTATTGGTTTTGAGGTTATAGTGAATGGAATTGTTGTTTTTATTTCTTTCATTGTGGATTCGTTGTTGGCATAAAGAAAAGCCACTGATTTCTTTAGGTTGATTTTGTAACCTGCGACTTTGCTGAATTTGTCAATCAGGTCCAGAAGTCTTTTGGTTGAGTTCTTTGGGTCTTCCAGATAAAGGATCATGTCATCTGCGAATAAGGATAATTTTAATTCCTCTCTTCCTATGTGAATTCCTTTGATTTCCTTCTCTTGTCTGATTGCTGCAGCAAGAGTCTCAAGGACTATATTGAAAAGGAGTGGTGATAGTGGGCATCCTTGTCTTGTTCCTGACTGTAGCGGAAATTCTTGCAGTTTTTCCCCATTCAATATAATGTTGGCTTTGGGTTTGCAGTATATTGCCTTAATGATGTTGAAGTACTTTCCTTCTATCCCAATTTTTTGCAGTGTTTTTAACATAAATGGGTGTTGGATTTTGTCGAATGCTTTTTCAGCATCTATTGCTATGATGATGTGGTTTTTGTTCTTGGTTCTATTTATGTGGTGAATAACATGTATTGATTTGCGTATGTTGAACCAGCCTTGTTTTTCTGGGATGAAACCGACTTGGTCATGATGTATTATTTTCTTGATATAGTTTTGAATGCGTATAGCTAGTATTTTGTTTAGAATTTTTGCGTCTATGTTCATTAAGGATATTGGTCTGTAGTTTTCCTTTCTTGAGGTATCTTTATTTGGTTTGGGGATTAATGTGATACTGGCCTCATAGAAGGAATTTGGAAGAGTTCCATCTCTTTCAATTTCCCGGAACATGTTATGCAGTATTGGTATTAGTTGTTCACTGAAGGTTTTGTAGAATTCAGCTGGGAACCCATCTGGGCCTGGGCTTTTCTTTGGTGGAAGAATTTTTATTGCCATTTCTATTTCTTTGGTTGTTATTGGTTGGTTTAGGCTTGCTATGTCCTCTTGGCTAAGTGTAGGAAGGTTAACTGTGCTTAGAAATCTATCAATTTCTTCCAGGTTTTCAAGTCTATTGGAGTATAAATTTTTAAAGTAGTTTCTAATAATATTTTGAATTTCTTCACTATCTGTGGTGATATCTCCTTTTTCATTTCTAATTTTGATAATTTGAGTTGATTCTCTTTTTCTTTTGGTTAGGTTGGCCAGGGGTTTATCAATTCTATTAATCTTTTCAAAGAACCAACTTTTTGTTTTATTGATTCTCTGAATTGTTTTTTTGTTCTCTATTTCATTTATTTCTGCTCTAATTTTGATGATTTCTTGCCTTCTGCTGGCTTTGGGAATAGACTGTTGCAGAATTTCTAGATCCTTGAGCTGTGTCATTAGGATCTTTACTTGGTGGTTCTCCGTCCTTTTTATGTGGGCACTCAATGCAATAAACTTTCCTCTTAGTACTGCCTTCATGGTGTCCCATAGGTTTTGGTAGGTTGTGTCTCTGTTTTCGTTTGTTTCCATAAATTTCTTTATTTCTTCCCTAATTTCTGCTCTTACCCATTCGTCATTCAATAGTGTATCATTCATTCTCCATGAATTTGAATACTTTCTTTCGAGTTTCCTGTTGTTGATTTCTACTTTTATTCCGTTGTGGTCTGAAAAGATGCAGGGAATTATATTACATTTTTTGAATTTGCTGGTATTTTCTTTGTGTCCCAGGATGTGATCAATTTTGGAGAAGGTTCCATGGGCTGCTGAGAAGAAAGTGTATTCTGTAGTTCCTGGTTGAAATACTCTGAAAATGTCTATTAGGTCCATTTGGTTTATGGTTTCCCTTAGTTCTAAAACGTCTTTACTCATCTTTTGCCTTGAAGATCGATCCAGTGGTGTGAGAGGCGTATTAAAGTCTCCCAGAATTATTGTATTTGGGTCTACTTGGGATCTTATGTCCAGAAGGGTTTGTTTTACAAATGTGGTTGCACCCATATTTGGGGCATAAATATTTACTATCATTATATCTTCTTGGTATAGTGTTCCTTTTAGTAAAAGGAGGTGCCCTGATTTGTCTCTTTTGATGTGTTTTAGTTTAAAGTCTGTTTTGTCGGATATTAGGGTTGCTACCCCTGCTCTTTTTTGGTCACTGGTGGCATGGTATATCTTTTTCCATCCTTTCACCTTCAGCCTGTGAATGTCTTTGGCTGTGAGGTGTGTTTCTTGCAGACAGCATATATTTGGATTATGTTTCCTAATCCACATTGCCAATCTATGTCTTTTGATTGGTGAGTTAAGTCCTTTGACATTAAGAGATATTATTGATAGATGATTTTTGTTTTCTGCCATTTTGTGTTCTGTCTACTCTTGGGTGGTGTGATCATTCTTCTTTACTTAAGTGGCCCACTTATTAACTTCCTCTCTTCTCTGATTCTGAAGTCTGCTTCTTTTTTCTTCCTTATGGTTTATTTCTTTAAGAATTTTCTCTAGTGTTGGCTTTGAATTCATGAATTTTTTGAGATTCTGTTTATCGTGAAAGACTTTGGATTCACCATTGATCTTGAATAGTAGTTTTGCTGGGTAGATGAGCCTTGGTTGGAAGTTATTTTCTTCCAGGGTCTGAATCACATCATACCAGTCTCTCCTAGCATTCATGACCTGGGTTGTATAGTCTGGGGTGATTCTTATTGTTTTGCCTCTATATGTCACCCGTCCTTTTGTTCTCGCTGCTTTTAAGATTCCTTCCTTGGCCTCTATATTGGTCATTTTGGTTATTATGTGGCGTGGAGTGGTCTTTCTTTGGTCCTGTCTCAGTGGAGTTCTGTATGCCTCCTGGACTTGAAGATCGAAGTCTCTTTCCAAATTTGGAAAATTCTCTGAGATTATTTCCTTGAAGATATTACAGATGCCCTTGGTCTGTACCTCTATCCCTTCCTCAATGCCTATTATCCGTAGATTAGGGCGCTTCATATTATCCCATAATTGCTGGATGTTTAGGTTTTGTTGCTGTAAAGATTTCTGTATATCGCTGACTGTGTTTTCGGTTTGGGATGTACTGTCTTCTAATATTGATATTCTGTTTTCCATTTCATCTAATCTTCCAGAGTTTCTTTCAATTGCTGTCTTCATTTCACTTATTGCCTCTTTCATTTCATTCCAGACCTCTTTCTGATTCTTTTTTAGTGTTTCTAATTCACCTTTAACCTCCTCTATACTTGTTTTGAATCCTTTCATCATATTGAACAACAAGATTCTGAACTCTCCTTCTTGCATTTCTAGTAGGTCAGTATTCGTGATTTCTGCTGTCTCTTCGTAATTCCTGGTTCTCATATTTGTAGCGTTCTCTGTCCTGTTTTTCTGGTTTCTACCCATCGTTCGTGAGTATTATGCTTAGTCAAATCTTAATATTAGGAGTTGGGGTAACGGCTAGTCAGCAGAGCCTTTCCAGTGTTGAGGGTGGGTGATGTGGGAGGAGCTGGGGTGATTAGTAAAGGAGTCAGATTAGGTAGAGGATATGTTTAGGTTGAGAAAGACTTTGAGTATCGTAAGGTGAAATCTTGCTAGGAATGAGAGAGAGTTAACTACTAGGACTCTTGTCGTTCGTGGAGTAATTATGAATGTAAGAGATACTTAGAGTATTAGACCAGGAGGTATATTATGTGGAAAAGTTTTGGGGGGTAAAAGTATGTAGGGTTAGTGTGGGAAGTTTTGTAAATAGGGGTGATGGAAGGAGCAGACAGACACAAAAAAAGAATAGAAAAAAAATCCACACAAGATACCAAGACTATTATGTAATCCTAGAAAAAGGGAGGAAGACCAATCAAAGGAGGAGAATGAAAATAAAGGAAGGAAAGAGGAAGAAAGAGGACAAAAGAACAAGAATAAAATAAAAGGAGCTAGCAGCTGTGTGAAATAAAAAAAAATAAGGCAAACTATCCAATATATATATATATATATATAAAAAAACAACATGTGAAAGTAAGAGAAGTATGGGGTGAAAGAAGAAAAAATAACACAGTAATAACCATACCAAAACAAAAGCACTGTAAAAGCAATATAAAACAAAACATCCACATTAAAAGTAAAATAAACAGTCCTCCTTATTTACGCATATGGGGTCAGGCCTATATAATATGTGCGTATGTGATTGCTTTAGTAACTTTCAGAATACCATCCAATGTCTCTTAGTTTTCTTTGTACTCTATTTTTTTATCTTCTTAGGTCACTCTGGGTGTTTGGACACCTTCTCTCCTTTAGCTGCTTTAGGTTTATGTGTCCGGATGTCTGGTTTCACTGTTATTTGATTCTATACAATTCACAGGTTCTGCGAAATTCTAACCTGTGGTCAGTACCTCTGCACTCACCACCCTAGACTCCAGCCTGTGCTTCCCTACGACATGGGTGGAGCATGACCAAGGTATAATTAGAACCTCCCCCTGAGGTCCTGTGCAGATATTGTGGCCCGATGGATTTTCCTGTGTCTCTGGAAATTCCAGCTGGGTTAGCCGGTGTGGTCCCAAGATGTACCCTGGGCAAATGGGTGCTGGTTCCTGGGTGCCCACGCTTGGTGCCAGAGCTCTGCCTATTCCAAGGGTGCAGGCTGGGTGTGCTGCTTTTACTGGAACCAGGAGTGAGTGGATGCAGCTGTCTGTTGCTGCTGGTATGCTCTTCCAAGGTGTATTGAGCTGAGTTCTCGTTCTCGCTTAGAATTAAGCCTCTGGCTAGCAGGAGGGTGGGAACACCCGGCGGTGGGCCAGGAGTGCAGGATAGGTGCTCAAGGATCCAGTGCGTGGTGCCCAGTAAAGGCCTCTGCCTCCCGCGGGACGTAGAAACTGGGGGTGCCCCAAGGAGATTTCCAGTTTACACAGGGCTTTCGCAGCCTTGAAGGCAGTCTCTGGCAAGGTGGCGGGGGGGGGGGGGAGCTAGACACCCAGGAAGGCTCCAATTTAGTGGAGAGAGTTGGACAGGCAATGACTGCTAGCAGGGAACCGGGGCGCCGACAAGGTGCGCAGAGGGGAGTGCTCGGGTCTGAGGCTTGGGCGTGCTGGGGGGTTGGAGTGCAGCGCACGCTAGGGTCCGCACTTCCCGTTGCCCGCAGGTACCTGTCTTTCTTGGTCCAGGATTCGTGGGAGTCTCTATGCTGTTGTGATCCAGTCGCTGGTGGGCACACAAAATTCTGACGTGGGAGCTGCTCGCTGTTTTCAGTCCCGGATTATCTTGCTGCAGGACTATCGGGGCTATCGGGCAGGCAGCTCCGCGGGCCCGCGAAAGCAGCCCGCGGCCGCCGATCAGCGTTTGCAGCTGGTCCGGTGTCCGGGTCTATGTTCTTCTTCTTCTTCAAGCTCAGAGTTCCCCCGAGGTACCAGGATTTGTTTTGGTTCCTGGTATGTATTTTTTTTTGTTGATTCAGACACAGCTTTCTAAGTATCTGAAGTTTTATTTGCTTCAGCTACTGAGGAGTACTGTGTCCCTCAGTCGCCATTTTGAAAAAAAAAAAAAAAACTCAAAGTATTTTTTAAAAAAAAAGGACTGGGGACATAGCTCAGTGGTAAAGCACTTGCCTCACAAGTGCAAGGACTGGATTCAGTCCTCAGTACCACAAAACAAAAGTAACATCTTATTGAGTGTTTTGTATTTAAAAGTCTCTGCTTCTTTGTGTATAGCCACTGCATCTTAACATTTTTATTAGTTTGCAAAGTTTCTTATTTCCCTTTCTCTCCCTCTTCCTCCCCTCCCCTCCCCTCCCCTCCCCTCCCCTCCCCTCCCCTCTCCTCTCCTCTCCTCTCCTCTCCTCTCCTCTCCTCTCCTCTCTCCTCTCCTCTCCTCTTTGTTTCTTTCTCTTTTATTCTCCTCTCCCTCTTCCTCTCCCCCTTTCCTTCCCCATCTCCCTATCCCCCCCTCTCTCTTTCCACCTGTTTCTTTCTCCACTGGTCCAAACACAATGGTACCAATCAAGCATGGACCTAAAACTCCAAAACTAGGAGCCCAAATAACCCTTTTGTTTTTCTAAGATGATTATCTCAAGTATTTGACATAGCCATAAAAAGCTGACTAAACCAGGGGTGATGGCCGGCACGCTTGTAATCCCTGTGCGTGGGAGGCGGAGACAGGAGGATCACAATGTTCAAAGCCAGCCTCGTTGGCTTAAGAGACCCTGTTTCCAAACAAAATATAAAATAAGTCTGGGAGTATAGCCCGGAGGTAGAAGGGTTCCATCCTCAGTACCACACACACACACACACACACACACACACACACACACACAAATAAAACCCAAAATAAATAAAAGCTGACAAAGATAAAAGGAATAGTGCTTTCTAGTATTTTGACACTACACTGTGTTGGGGGAAAAGTCAGAGGGTTCCACTTTGAAAGAAATTGTTTTGATGTATCTATTAGGTTATTCTTTTATATTAGTTCCAGACTATTTTCTCAAATTCTGTTTTCTGCTCTAGGTAATTTTTTCTACATACAAAGTAGCCATAACCAGATTTATTTAACGAATGGTTCATATATGTAAATGAATCTTCCATTCAGTGCAGTTGGCATATTTATCTACCAAGAGTGGATATAATATGTAGCAATAGAAATAGCCTCTGGGTTAACATACACTTTTGTTGTAAAAATTAGCAAATAGTGTAATAAGCAAGTAAAAGAGGAGTGTAACTATGCAATTGAAAATTAATGTGGTTTGCTATGGACTAATGTGTTGCTAGCATAGCCCTGTCTTCTCCTTCCTCATTAGATTTCCAAATTGTTTATTTATTAGAACTTATGGTCAAAAGTAACCATATTTATTACCAAAACTTGGATTTTAAGAAGTGAAAAAGGGCCTCTATTATGATGCCAGAGGAACAAATATAAACTGGAATTGTCCCACGCAAAATTGACATAAGTTGTTATTCCAGAAAAATAGGGTTTTATTTAATCAGTTATTTATTAAGCATTTATTTTTTGTTTACAGTTTCTTTCTGAGGTGTTTAATTTACAGATGGTTTAATTAGAACTCTGTTACAAATTTGGAACAGCAAAGATTGTTTACACTTCTAACGTTCTGTGCTCAGAATTCTTTCTCCAGGTTCATTTTTGTCCTTCAGTTCACAGTGAAATTATTCTCCTGCATAGACTCCTTTTCTCTCAGTCTAACGTTGTCCTATAATTTTAGCTCCAAAGTAAACATGGAGAATGCTCTTTTCAAGAATGTAACAAATTAAATGTAGAAAAAAATGGTATTGTTAGGAAAACAAAATTCAGAAACTGCAATAGTAATCGATTTAGACAATAATTGTCATTGGAAACTAAAACCAATTGATAGGAGTTGTTTAGGAGGCATATTTACATAGTCTCAAAGATTTGCCTGTACCGGATATTTATAAATTACAAAGGAAAATACTTCACTGCAATTGAAAAAATCTGGGGAAGTGTGTTTTAATCAAGTGATCTTTTCTTAGTTTTTTTTTATATTATACATTGAGAAGGATTCAATATCACTTATGAAACATATTTTAAAATAATATATGATCCCAATATAATTATAAGAGAGCAGACACATCTAAAAGTAGACAGCTCTTCAAAATATCAATGTTATGCTGGGATCTGAGGTGCATGCCTGTAATGCCAGTACTTGGGAGGTTGAGAAGGAGGATTGCAGGTTCTGGGACAGCCTCAGCAACATAGCAAGATGGTCAGCAACCTAGAGAGCTCCTGTTTCAAAAACAAAAAATTAAATTGAGATGGGGGTGTACCCTGGAAATAGAATAACCCTGAGTTCAATCACCAGGTCCACAAAAATAAAATAAATAAATAAATACATACATACATACATACATATAAACTCCAATGTTATAAAAAACAAAGGCTAATAAATAGGTCCTACTTGAGGGAGACTAAGGACCTAATGTAACTAAAAAGGAATTTCTATAAAGACTATTATTGAGACAATTGATGAAATTTTCATGAGGATTATATATTAGAGTATAATATATCAGTGGTAAATGTTTTTGAATTTTGGAACTATATGCTTAGCTTTTCTTAGAAAAAAAAACATGATGAAGTACTTAATGGTTAAGGATTATGGAAAACATGATGACGTACTTAATGGTTAAGGATTATGGTTTCTTAATAGTTCATAAAAAATGGAATAACATTACTAGGAATATTAATTTTCTTGGGCTGCTATAACAAAATGCCATAGAATAGGTGGATCAAAGAATGGAGATTTATTTTCTTACAGTTTGGGGGGAATGGGAACCTGAGATTAGATATTCACTGTATTCATACAGGATAGAGACAGTGTTTAGGTGTCTTTTCTTCTTCTTATAAGAAAATGAATACTATCACAAGTCTTATGACTTCATCTAAATCTAATTATCTCCCTAAGGCCCAAACTTCAACTACCATTACCTTGTGCCATAGGGCTTCAACATGTAAGTTTGAGGGGAGGAGACACAACTCTGTCCATAGCAAGCAACTATAATAAGGTTTAAGTTTTATTTCCATTTATATATAAACAATGCTTATATTTTATACATGTATCACTCTCTCTCTCTCTCTCTCTCTCTCTCTCTCTCTCTCTCTCTCTCTCTCTCTTGTTTCTGATTTTCTTTCAGAGAAAGACAGAGACAAAGGAGGGTGGGAAAACAGGGAAAAAGAGAATAAAGAAGAGCAAAAGAGAGAACCAATGTGAAAAAATTACTGACAGAAAATATAGGTGAAACATACATAGATTTTATGATCATGCTCTGGCAACTTTTCTGATAAGTTTAGTAGAAAATTGAGTCTGTGCTTGTCATTATTTTCCTGCACAGTGTGGTGCTTTTTTCTGGGAGTACTTACTATATTGTGCAGTTTATTTATTTATCTGCTTCTTTAAATGTTTATTGTCCATTTTCCTCTCCAGGCCTAAGATCAGGAGCAGGGCTTTGGTTGGCTTGGTTCATTACTCTATCTATGTCATCTACTCTATTAGTGCTCACTTGGTCATCATTGAATGACTGAGTAGGCCTTACTGACCTTCACAGTTTAATGAACTAAGCAATATGCAGACCTGCACACTTACCCATATGATCTTTCCAGAAAGCAATGATGAATTATGTAGTATAATTACACAAGGTAAGTTATCTTGTACATATTACAAATTATTTTGCCTTATTATTTTATGTTCACTTCATCTCCTTTACAATAACTTAAATTCTTTGAGCCAGAGATTGTTAATAGACCATTTTATATAACACCCCAACACATACCACATTGTTGGGCACATAGAAAGTTTATCTGAGCCTGTGCCTGTATATGAGGCCACAAGGTCGTGCCACACTTGGTTGTCATTTTATGGATATTAAATGTTGCTTTTTTTCAGTATTGTCAATCATAAGACAAATTGTCTTGTGTCAATTAAATGAAAACCTAAAAATTTGTTAATGAGTAGTGATCGCCAAGGACATAAACGAATATTTGGATCCATAATCTGGTAATGAGAATGAAAACTTGAGATATCATTACTTATAAATTGACAAAAATAAAAATTTTCTGAGGCAGAATGTCTCTATTAATTTTTCTTGGGTATATAGTATAGTAATGGAATTCATATCCTTCTGTCCTGTTTTGGTACTTCCCATTTAAACAATGCATCTTAGCAATATGTTTCTTTCTTTAGTTCTTTGTTGAACTCTATGGAGATATGATGTGAGGCCATCAGTGTTGAAAAGATCACTAGGTTTTTGGAGTTGTAAATTTTTCATCAGTGATACTGTGCTATTATGCTCTTCTGAAGAGTTTTATATATTAAAATATCTCATAATATTGAAGGCAGCTTTACTTATTCAGGGTTAAAGGTGATATTGGAGGGTTATGTGTGTATGTTTATTTGCACATGCATGTGTATATGTGTGTGTATTCTAACATGTATCTATGGATTATTTCATTCAGTGGTTTCTAACATGGTAACCATAAAAACCTAGAGAAGAAGGGAATAGTACAAACCTTCCACAAACACATCTGAACTTGGTGCATTGCATAAGCTCAAAGTTAATAAATTTCTTACATACTGTTTTTAATGCTACAAGGTGATACTATAATTGATAAGATCCATTTTTGAAAATGATACATAATTCATAGCACCATTTTGCCATGTATTACTTACTAAATACTTAATCTGAAACTGTAGGAATATTAGAAAATAAGACAATTTGAACAATGTCCTCACTACTTTGCCTCTGAAAAGAAAAATTGGGTTGGGTTTGGAATGATATTCTATTTTTCTCTATAAAGCCAGAGAAATTTGAACATATCTTTGCTATCCAGCTAATAATAGCTTAATAGATTATGGGGTCACACAGGTTATTATTGATTGGATGTCTTCTTAATAGCAATTTCCATTTTTTTCTGCTGCCCACTAATATGTGTGTTACTTTAGTTCAATCTAACATTAGGTTTGTCATTTTTATGTGTGAGATAGTGCATAATAGTCAAAATGACATCGACTTTCAACAAGAGAATCAACATGCTTCTTTCCATTAGAAACAAAAGAAAGAAAATCCACCTTTCAGAAATGTCTCTGCTGTAAGTCTAGTGAACAAAAAATGATACAACTTTGCTCACCAGCACCATGATATATTCAGGTTGTCCAAATAAAATTTCCAGGAAGTTAAATGAAATATATATCATTTCATTGAATTGACACCAAATATAGTTAATTACAAAAGGTGTTTATTGGCTGAGGTGTACTCTTTTCTCTCAAATTGTACAGAACATGCATGAGCTCTCTTCCCTTGATTCTTGAATGTTTTGATGTCCCCAAGGATATCTTTAGTGAACAGTAAGAACTCTTGACTCATAAAGTATTCATTCCTTATCTAACCATCTGGGAGCGTTGCTTTGTTGTCATAATTACTGGCTGCTTAGTTCACAGTTTTGAGTGAAGAAGTGAAGTCAAAATAGGTAATATAGGAAAAATGTAATATAGGAAAAAGTTAGAAATACATTTTATAATTGATAGCTTAAATAATAATTTGTGAAATTATATGCTGCTCTACGTTAACTATTTTAATCTAGTAATTCTGAAAATATTTTTGAATTTACATATATAACATGTATATTTAGCCAGGTGTGGTGGCACACGGTTGTAATCCCCGCACTTGGGAGGCAGAGACAGGAGGATCGCGCCTTAAGAGACCCTGTTTCCAAAGGGAGAGAAAAAAAAAATATAAAATAGGTCTGGGAGTGTAGCCTGGAGTTAGAAGGGCTTCCAGTACCACCAAAATAAATAAATAATAAAAATAAAAAATAAATAAAATGTATATCCTTAAGTTTATCCCATTCATTAATTCAGTGCACAAACTGCTACAGCATCTCATAAAGACCTTGAGAAAGCTCAGTCAGGGGAGTCGCAAGGGTGTAAATCCCCCATGAAGTATGCCTAGCATTTCCTTCTTCAAAAAATTATTTTAAAATTGATGTGCAGTGGCTTGTGAGAGACTCAGGCAGCAAAGATTTTTTTTTCCCAAGGATAAAGTTTGGGCCAAAGATTAAGTTCAAACTGACCTTAGTTTGGGCCAATATATAAGATTAAGTTCAAGCTGGCCTTGTGATGAGACAAAGCATACTTTCTATGATTATTTAAATGTCTGGCATACTGCCCTGAAGTCTGTTAAAGACTTTTTCTGTCCTTGAAGTTCCTGTTTGCATGACTGTAAAGATTGTAGCAAATCCTGAAAAGGAATTTTTAAAAAGTTGTAAAGAAAGAAGTAAGAGAGAAGCTGGAGAAGCTTCCATCAGAATAAAGTTTGAAAAGCTGACATCTGGTCTCGTGTGTCAGTGTTTTCTCTCTCACGACCTCAACTCTCCTCTCACCAACACATGAACCTTGACTCTTGCTAGGGCTGGACCCCAGCAACATTTCTTTCTTTTTCCTTTTCATATTTGAATTCTGTCACTTAACATAGGAGCTGTTTGAACCAGCTTTGGTGTGTCACTAAGTTTAGTAGATTATTGAATGCTCACTTGAGTTATTGAAGAATGACAATGGAGTCTAGTGCAGGACCTATAAAGTACTTGGGGATTGGCACAGAATCACTGGTAGGTTCCTAAAGTCTGAAATACCACTCCTGGGGTGTGCTAGATTATAGGTATATGAAAGAACACAAATTTGTTACTGTAATTTTTAGTATATTCACTTATTTATTTTCACTGTTTTTTTACATTTTCTATAATTAAACTTTGTTTTTTATTGGTACATTGTAGTCATGAATTTTTATGGGGTACTATATGAAAGAGGCATACATGCACACATCATTCATTTAGCACTTCCTCCATTCCCACTCCATTCCTTCCTCCTTCCATACTTCTCATATTTGGCTTAGTGGTTGACTGATTAATTGTAAATGTACATTATGTAATTTATTTTAAATTTACAACACTTTCTAATTTGGAATAGTGGCAATCAGATTATGTAGCTAGAAAACATGTCAGAAATTATTCATTTAACAACTTTCTAATTCTAAATAATAATTTGACATCAAACATACTATCAAATACCCAAACATCCCCTCCAATGATTTTTGTTTCCTATTTTAGAGATTATTTATTCAAGTTCTTTCTTGGAGTGATTTTTTAAATGTTATTTATATATGGAACATATCGGGAATAGTATACATTTAGACTGTGCTTGGTACCTTCTCCCCTCCACCCCCATTCCTCTTCCTTCTCTCCCAACAATGAGTGTCCAGGCTAACCATGCTATATTCTAACTTTTACAGATATTCGAATATAGCTCCTCCATTAATCAACCTCAGCCTTCTTCCTCTCCTATCCTTCCATTCTATCTTTGCTGAGATTCTCCTCCATTATCTGGAGTCCCTCTGGTATCCCCAATGCTCCCTAGTTTGGGAATATTAGAGAAAATATGTCCCTTCTCTTTCTGTGCTTGGCTGATATCACTTAATATAAGGTTCTCTATATCTTTCCATCTTCTTATGAATGGCATGATTTTGTTCTTCTTTATAGCTGAATAGAATTCCATTGTGTATATTTCCCATAATTTTGCAATCCATTCATCTGTTGATGGAGACCTAGGTTGGTTCCATATTTTGGCTATTATGAATTGTGCTGCTATGAATTGGTATGCATATGTTACTATAATTCTCTGATTTCAACCCCTTGGTAAAAATACCCAGGAGTGGTAGAGCTGGATCATATGGTATATCTCTTCCCAGTTTTTTTAAGGAATCTCCACACTGATCTCCATTGCAGCTGAACTACTTTGCTCTCCCACCAACAATGTAAAAGAGTTCCTCTTTCCCCACATCTTCTCTAGGATTAGTTGGTATTTGATTTCTTTATGTTTACCACTCTGATTGGGGTTAGATGGAATCTCAGTATAGTTTTGATTTGTGTCTCAATGATGGCTAATGATGTAAAACATCTTTTCATGTATCTATTGGCCATTTGAATCTCTTGTTTTGTGAAGTGTTAATTCAGTTCAGTTGCCCATTTCTTAATTGGGTTGTTTTACTAGTCTAGAGTCCTTTTGAGTTCATTGTATATTCTGGATATTAGCCTTCTATCAGAATGGTGGCTGGTAAAGATCTTCTCCCATTCTATAGGCTTCTGCTTTAGATTCTTAATGGTTTCCTTTGATGAGAAGAAACTTTTTAGTTTGATGCCATCCCACTTATTAATTCTTGCTTTAATTCCCTGTGCTTTGGGGGACTTGTTAAGAAAGTTACTGCCTGTGCCTATATGTTGGAATGTTGAGCCTATGCCCTCCTCTAATAACTTCACAGTCTCTGGTATAATTATTAAGTGTTTTATCCATCTTGAGTTGATTCATGTGTATCGTGAGAGGCAAGGATTTAGTTCCATCTTTCTACAAATCGATAGCTAGTTCTCCCAGCACCATTTGTTGAAAAGGCTGTCTTTTCTTCAGTGTATGAGTTTGGCCCTTTTGTCAAAGATTGATTGACTATAGGTGTGTGTGTTTGTATTTATTCTTTTCCACTGGTCAGTATGCCTGTTGTTGTGCCAATACCATGTTGTTTTTATTACTATTGCTCTATAGTATAATTTGAAGTCCGGGATTGTGATGCCTCCTGCCTGGTTCTTATTGCGGAGAATTGCTTTGGCTATTCTGGGTCTTTTCTTTCTCCATATAAATGGGAATTTCATTGAATCTATAGATCACTATTGGCAGAATGGCCATTTTGATGATATTTATTCTGCCTATCCATGAGCATGGGAGATCTTTCCATCTTCCAAGGTCTTCTTCAATTTCTTTTATTAATGTTTTATATTTTTCCTTGTAAATGTCTTTTAAATTTTTGGTTAGGTTTATTCCTAGGTATTTTATTGGTTTTGAGGTTATAGTGAATGAAATCCTTTTCTTTATTTCTTTCATTGTGGATTCATTGTTGGCATAAAGAAAAGCTACTGATTTCTTTAGGTTAATTTTGTATCCTGCAACTTTCTTGAATTGGTTAATCAGCTCTAGAAGATTTTTGGTTGATTTCTTTGGGTCTTCTAGATAAAGAATCATGTAGTCTGCAAATAAGGATATTTTTAATTCCTCTATTTCTATTTGAATTTCTTTGATTTTCTTCTCTTGTCTTATTCCTGTGGCAAGAGTTTCAAGGACTATATTGAAAAGAAGCAGTGATAGTGGAAATCTTTGTCTTGTTCCTGATTTTAGAGAAAATTCTTGCAGTTTTTCCCCATTCAGTATGATGTAGGTTTTGGGTTTATTGAATATTGCCCTAATAATGTTGAAATATGTTCCTTCTATTCCAATTTTATGTAGTGCTTTTAACATAATTGGATGTTGGATTTTGTCAAATGCTTTTTCAGCATCCATTGATATGATCATGTGGTTTTTGTTCTCAGTTCTATTTATGTGGTGAATAGCATATATTGATTTGTGTATATTGAACCAGCCTTACTTTTCTAGGATGAAACCAACTTAGTTGTGGTATACAATTCTCTTGATATAATTTTAAATGTGTAGAGCTAGTGTTTTGCTTAGAATTTTTGCATCTATATTCATTAAGGATATTGGTTTGTAATTTTTCTTTCTTGAGGTATCTTTATTTGGTTTGGGGATTGATGTGATACTGGTCTCCTAGAAGGAATTTGGGAGAATTCCATCTCTTTCTATTTCCTGGAACAAGTTGTGAAGTATTGGTATTATTTCTTCACTGAAGGTTTTGTAGAATTCACCAGGAAACCTATCAGGGCCTGGGCTTTTCTTTGATGGCAGAATTTTTATTGCTGTTTCTATTTCTTTGCTTGGTATTGTTTGGTTTAGTTTTGCTATGTAGTCTTGGTTCAGTTTAACTAGGTTATATGTGCTTAGAAATCTATCGAATTCTTCCATGTTTTCTATTCTATTGGAGTATAAATTCTCAAAATAGTTTCTGATAATTCTTTGAATTTCCCCATTGTCTGTGGTCATGTCTTCTTTTTATTTCTGATTTTAATAATTTGATTAGATTCTCTCTTTCTTTTGGTTAGGTGGGCCAGGGGTTTTTCAATCCTATTAATCTTTTCCAAGAACCCGATTTTTCTGGTTGATTTTTTAATTGGTTATTTTGTTCTCTATTTCATTTATTTCTGCTCTGATTTTAATAATTTTCTGCCTTCTGCTGGCTTTGGGATTAGACTGCTGAAGTCCTTCTAGGTCCTCAAGTTGTGTCATTAGGTTGTTTACTTGGGGATTCTCTGTCCTTATGTGGGCACTCAATGCTATAAACTTTCCTCTTAACACTGCCTTCAAAGTGTCCCATAGATTTTGTTAAGTTGTTTTCTATTTTCTTTTTTTTTTTGGTGGTACTGGGGATGGAACTCAGGGGCCTTCTACCTCTGGGCTATATTCCCAGACCTATTTTATATTTATTTGGAAACAGGGTCTCTTAAGCCAGCTGAAGCTAGCTTTGAAACTGTGTGATCCTCCTGTCTCAGCCTCCCAAGCACAGGGATTACAAGCGTGTGCCACCATGCCCAGCTCTATTTTCATTTATTTCCAGAAATTTCTTTATTTCTCCCCTAATTTATGATCTTACCCATTCATTATTCAATAGTATATCATTCAATCTCCATGTATTTAAGTAGTTTCTTTTGAGTTTCCTGCTGTTGATTTCTACTTCATTATATTATGGTCTGAAAAGATGCAGAGAATTATCTTACATCTTTTGAATTTTCTAATGCTTGCTTTGTGGCCCAGGATGTGATCTATTTCAGAGAAGGTTACATGGGCTTCTGAGAAGAATGTGTATTCTGTAGTTCCTGATTGTAAATATTCTATAAGTCTATTAGGTCCATTTCATTTATAGTTTTCTTTAGTTCTAAAGAGTCTTTAAAGGTTTACAATAGAACTCTTGAAGTTTTTTCTACATAACTGAAATGTATCTTTGACCAATATCTGTATAACCACACATTTTTAAACTTTTTTAGTTTTTGGTTTTATAAAATTAAATTTATTTAGCTGATATATAGGAACATAAAATTACACATATTAATGAGGTAACATGTAGTGTTTAGATACATTTTTATATTGCACAATGTTTAAATAGAGTTAAACATATCTATCTTCTCAAATATTTATCATTCCTTTGTGGGTTAATCTCAAAATCCTTTCTTCTAGCTTTTAAAAATATACACTGCATTATTGTCATCTACTGTTACCTTCCTGTGTCATAGCATGCAAGAACCTATTGTTCCTATGTAACTGCAACTTAGTACCCTTTGATCAATCCTTTTATTTTGTGCAGGCTCTTTCCTCAGCATTTAGAACCCATGCACACTGGTTTATCTCACAGTGAGTTTTTTTTTTTTTTAATGGTCACACCACCACCCAACATTTCTGAAATAATTTTCTATAAGGTTTCTGATTCTGGCTTCTGATGTTCCTTTCAGTTCTTCCTCTTCACCATACACTGTGGAGTCAGTGTTTTCTCCTATCAAAGAAGGCATCATCCTGGAAACAAAGCCTGCCTCAGCTACTCAGAGGCTGTGTGTCTCAAAAGTGACTTTGGGCAGGTCTACTTAGGAAAGAGACACAGGAGGAAGAGAGCTTTGGGAATCCCCTTAATGAAGAAGTTTGAGGAATTCACGGTAAGGGTCTTTATTAAGTAGGATGAAATAACGGTCTTTAACAAACACAATATGAACATAAAAATCCAGATAACCCTATCAGATTTAGGTGTTCTAGAGTAAATGATGATGGATTTTCACTCTTACAATTTTGTGATGAGGAATTGGAAGAATTATAAAGTACTTTGTCAACTATGATTCACAGTTAGTAATTTTCTTAGGGAGAAAAATTCAAATAATAAAATAAAAAACCTATTTAGAGAAGTTTAGAAATGCTTCTCAAGCTAAGAAATGGTCCTAGATTTCAGCTCTCAGCCTGTAGTCTATAGATAATTACTCCATATGTAATCAAGTCTCTTTTTTCTGAGCAACTAGTATCCAATAAGTAAAACTGAACATCACAGGTCTTTTTCTTCAGACTGTGAGCTATTGACTCCAAGGACACTAACAGCTTCTTTGGTGTACTGAGAGCCACTGTGTTATTGTTCCAATAAAACTGCACTGTGGGTTGGCATTTAGGATGATTAGGTTTAGATTGTTGCTAGTCCTGCAAACCTTGGGTATACACTAAAACATGTCGATTTCTAAAACTGTGGATATCTTAGAGCTTCAATCAGAATTCTATGTTTTGACATGAGAATTTTCAGATTAAAAATTTGTGGTCCCAATCAATATAAGTACCTATGTATTCCACAGCTCCTCAGCTATGATGGATGAAAAAACTTTTTACTAAGCTAAAAGAGACCTTCCCTCTAAACCACTCCCCCACCTCAATGATGGATGCTCTACTTCTGTATAGAGAAACAAGTGAAAGAAATTACTGTGGCCACAGAGTGTTGATCCAAAGTGCAGCTTTATCTAACTGTCTTCTATATTTTGCAAAGTCACATTTAACTGTCATTGCTGTGGTTGTTAACTCTCCCTTGACATAATACAAATGATTATCACATAACTGTTTATGAATTAATAATGTACCCCAATATTAGGAGCTTCATTTTTTATTCATTATTTTCAAATAAAATAATTTAGATGTTTTTCAGGTTGAGGTCAGAATAGAAATCATTTGTTTCTAACTATTTATTACTATTTTATAGACAAATAAACTGAGGTCTATGGTTAAAAACAAAGGCATAGTAAAAGTATAATTTAAACTCTTGTTTCTGAACATTTAGCCCATGTTCTTTCTATCATTATGCACTGGTTCCCTTTTGAAAGAAAAGTATTTCCCAGCTTCATTCTCCCATTATTATTAACTAAGGAATAAAAGACTATTGTCAATTTCTAAGAAATTTTAGCAAATTAACAGTATTTCAGTTTTGTTTCTTAACATTGTTTGGAAGATAGCAAATCACATGCTTATAAATAATACTTTATGCATGTTTGTGATTATATCAGTATTCCTTACACAAGGGTGTATGTGCAAACACACACACACACACACACACACACACACACACACACACACACACACTTTTTTCAGAAGTTTTATCCATTACATAGAATCCTAATATCCAGTATATTGAAAAACTGTCAGTAGTTTTTCTCATTAAACCTAGATGACCTAGACTTAAACTTTAAATATTCAAGTAGGAGCCAGGTGTGGTGGCGCACGCTTGTAATCCCCGAGCTTGGGAGGCTGAGACAGGAGTATCACACAGGTTCAAAGCCAGTCTCAGCTACTTAGTGAGGCTCTCAGCTACTTAGTGAGGCTCTCAGCAACTTAGTGAGATTTTGTTTCTAATAAAATATAAAATAGGTCTGGGAGTATAGCCCGGAGGTAGAAAGCCTCTGGGTTCCACCCCCAGTGCCACCAAAAAAAAAATAATAATAAAAATAAAAAAATATATATATATTCAAGTAGGTTGAGAAAATTAAATTGCTGAAAAAAATCACACAAAAGGTTTGTTCCTTGTTTCTTTTCAAGGGCAGATGGGCAACGAGGTTTGGAACTCAAATCTCTGTTTCTTGTTTCCATCTTGAAAGATCTTGGGAACTATGTATCAATGTCATTTTAATAGTGGGTATCATTCCCACCATTTAGAGTACTTGGGGAGGTGTTTCCCCCTGTCTGGGTCTGTTAATATGTTCATGCAGACTGCCATCAGAGAAAGAATTTTCCCTGGCAGTCATGACCCAATGTCAAGGTTCTGACAGACAAACTCAGGCAACTGACAACCCCAGTTTTCTATTTCACATATTAATCATCTTTTTTCACATAAAAATCAGGCACACAATTTTTCTGAAATCAGGCTGATAGAGCTCTCTATGTGCCCAGGTAGACCTCAGATCTTTCATGTATAATTTCTTTTTTGTAGGCATCTCTCAGCTTTTGGTTTCTGTAAGATGTTCAGACTTGAGTATATGCTGTATATGAAGGGAAGTGATGAGCGTCTAGAAGATGCCAGAATTTACTAGGTCAGAAAACAATAATCCTATTGCCAAACAGCCCTCTTTACATATGACATTATTTTTTCTTTTAATTTCCATTTATACTTGTTCCTGTAACCCAATGAAGGACATTTTTTTTTCTTTTAGAGCAGAAATGCTTATGCAGTGCCAAATGAGCTGTTGCACTGCTTTGTATTCTGATGATATGCATTGCTTGTGACAGGATAAGAAAAAAGTCTTACTGATTTAGCATTCAAAAGCATATTATGTTGGGAAAACAAAAATTGTATTTGAAAATATTATATAACATATTATGTTTAAAAAAAACTGAGTTTGCCTGAAAAATATTTTCTATTCTATTTCTTTGTAAATATTGACAGATATTTATACTTTTGCATTTACTGGTGATAGAAAATGAAATAGACTACTATTTACATAAGAAAATATTGTTCCTAGGCTCATTTCCTTTGAAATTGCTTTATTTGTTTTGATGGTATGATTTTTTTTATTGGTCATAACATTGTTTTCTCTTTCAAGAAGTATTAGGCAACTAATGTCATCTAAAAGAAAATTTAATAATAAACATGTCAGTGTTTTTAATTATCAAGTTGAAGCTTTTAGTTCTCTTTGAGACTTTGGCTAAAGGTCAGGGATAAGACTGATGGGAAAACAAAATACAGTTCTGAGACATCATAAAGTTACTTTCCCCTCTGTCTTGGTTTCATTTTTGACTGTACATTTTTTTTTCCCTAGAGGCATGTAGAGAAGGAAATAGGAACTCTCCAAATAGCTGATTTGAAGACAGGCAGTTCACTTAGTAGAAAGAAGGCAGGGGAATTATCTTCTGGTGGTAAAGACACTGAATATTATCTGAATAAGAATAACATAAAAAAATGGAAATATGCATGAATAGATTTCTTAAAGACTGTCAGCTAAAATTTGTGATTTTTCATTCTTTGTATCTCAAGACAACCATATTTTACTATTTTATATATAAATAGAAATGACTTTCAGGCTTACTTGATTACAGACTGAATTGCCCTATCACAGGAATGACAGGCAATGACAAATAGGTTTCTCCTAATGAAAAGTCTGGCAGACCCCATATTTCAGTACAAGACAGTAAGAAGAAACCAGGAAGCTATTTCTTTCATTCTTACTCTTTTCCATTTGGGCAATAGTACTGTCAATCTCTGTTCTATCACTGAGTCACCTGAAAGGTCTGACATTTTGCAGGGCAATGGGAATTTCAGGGAAATTTCTCTGATTATCAACCCTAGGCCAATGTGACACATTTCAAATGATCAATTAAGTTACAGGAAATGCTTGCATAACACTTGTCAACATGGGTAGAGACATGCATATTCTAATAGGAACCAGAACTGTGGTTTTCATTTTTCTGACTCCAGATTATTTGAACTCAGATTATTACAGTAGCAAAGCACTCAAATGGTGTTTTGCTTCTTTATTAGTTTCTACAAAACTTGACAACTTTTCTGAACATTGCAATTATCTGAAGCCATATTCACTTCATACAATAGCTTAATTGTCTGGGCCCTCTACTTTCCTTCTTCCTTTCCTTTCCTTTCCTTTCCTTTTCTTTCCTTTCCTTCTTTCTTTCCTTTCATTTTATTTTCTTTCCTTTCTTTTTCTTTTCTCTTTTTTTCTTTTCTATTCCTTTCCTTTCCTTTCTTTTTTTAGTTCTGGGGAATGAACACAGGAAAATTCTATTTCTGAGCTCCACCTGAGCCCTACCTGTTCTTCTGTTTTTATTTTATTTTATTGGGTGTGGTTCTTGGGATTAAACCCAGGGGTGTTCTATCTCTGACCTAAACAACCATCCCTATTTTGTCTTTTATTTCAAAGCTGGATCTTGCTAAATTCCTGAGGGCCTCACTAAATTGCTGAAAACCAGGATCCTGCTGTCTCAGCTTCCTAAGTACTGGGATGACAGGCATGTGTCGTGCCCAGCTGGGCACTCTTTCCTAACACAACTAATTCCTGGATTTAGATAATTCAGTATGAGGGTTGCAATATCACTGGATGGAGTTCTTCAAGTTAAATGACTAAGTCACATTTTTGGTTTCCCATTTGTTACCTTAAAGAGGGGAAATAGTCTGGGCATGGCGGCATACACCTATAATACTAATACTTGAGAGGCTGAAACAGAAGGACCACAGGTTTGAGGCCAGCCTTAGCAACTTACTGAGACCCTTTTCCAACCTGTTCCAAAAAATTAAAATAAAAACAGCTGAAAGGGAAGAGTATCCTTGGGTTCAATTCCTAGTACAACAGGGAAAGAAGGAGAGAGAGAGAGAGAGAGAGAGAGAGAGAGAGAGAGAGAGAGAGAGAGAGAGAGAGAGAATAGTAAAGGGTGAGTGAGAAAGAAAGAGTGAGAAGATGAAGAAGAAGAAGAAGAAGAAGAAGAAGAAGAAGAAGAAGAGGAAGAAGAAGAGTAAATAAATAGATGCTTAAATGAATGAACATAAAAACCTGTGAGTAAATAAATAAATAAATAAATAAATTTAACTAGAGAGGAAGATGAGTGTCCTGATTTATTCTTATATTACACATGATAATTGCCATTGAAGTAAATTTAGAAGTTTAGAAGTAAAAGATGGATGATGAAGGAAAGGACATTTTTTAACTATATTTAAATAGTGCCATTATGCAATATTTTCAGCTCAGAATCGAAAAAGAAAATGACTTTTTTCTGCCAAAGAGGAAAGTGTAAATCTGTTTCCTTCCCCACCATATGCCACAAGAAAAAAAAAAAAAATCACAGATGTCAAAGAGAACACAGGCTGGAGGAAGCCGACCAGCTAGAAAGATCGGTAAATAGACAAAATGCATTCCTAGTTCAACAACTGAGCAAAACCCAATGTTTAGCGAGCACGTTTGACAGGATGAGGGTTGTAAAATACATTTAAAGTAAATGTTACCTGCAAAAGCACACATCTCCAGACCTTCATATTTACTTTCGGTCCTGAATCTTTTAACATTCCACTTCATTGGTCAGGGAGTTTTTTTTTTAACCTCCTGCTACCCTTGCTGTTTGAGTTTGTCCTCTAGAATGTGGGCCAGGTATCACGAGTCCCTCCCTCAATCTGTGGAGTCACCTTCTCACATTTTCCAGCAGCACACAAGCTTCTTACATATGCTTCTCTTTCTTCATTTGCTTTCACACCAATTAGAATTTGGGTACCTTGCAAAAGGATTAGGTCTTGTTTATAAGATCCCTTCTGGCTTCCAGCACACTACTTGAAACAAACCCTGGAAAACAAGTGTTTATTAAATGGGCATTTTATGAAAAGAAAAATCTGAAAGTAGCCAAAAAAAGCATAAGCAAATAAAAATCCCAAAATGGGGAAAAAAAAAAAAAAAAGACACAGCAGCCATTGGAACTGTGACAAGTCTAGGAAAAGAAGCAGAACATAAGTAAAACTAAAGTCATCTCTTGTATTCTCATGCTTGGTTCCCCAACCTCTTACAATTGATCAGCTATCCAGGATTCTGTCTAAAGGTGATGCCATTGCTAACACTTTGAAACTTAACTCTTCTGGCAATCAGAGTTATTTTTTCACTTTATTTTTTATTTAAATTTGTTTTTAATTTTTATTGGTGCATTGTAGTCGTACATCTTAATGGGGTACAAGATTGGGGAGGCATACATGTACACATCACCCAATTTTTTACTCAATTCTCACCCCATCCTTTTCCCCTCCCTCCTTCTCATGTTTGGCTTAGTGATTGACTTTGATATTTGCGAATGCACATCATGAACATTAGAGAATTTCCCTCTTATCCCCTCCCATCCCCTCAGTTAAGTCACCTTTTTGCTCATCTATAGTATCTCCTTTGTCTAGAATTCCTCCTATGATCCCTTTTCTTTCTAGCTTCTGCATATTAGGGAGAGCATCCAATTTCTTATTTTTTGAAAGTAATCTCGCTTAGCATAATGTTCTCCAGTTTGTCCATTTCCCTGTAAATGACATAATTGCGTTTTTCTTTATGGCTGAGTAAAATTCCATTGTGCACATATCCCATAGTTGTGCGATCCATTCATCTGTTGATGAACATCTTGACTGGTTCCATAGTTTGGCAATGGCAAATTGTGGAGCTATGACACAGGTAGAAATTCATGATAACTTGTGTTTTTGTTTTGTTTGTGGTAATGGGAATGAAACCCAGGGAACTTCTACTTCTGGGCTACACTGCTAGCTCTGTTTTGTTTTATTTAGAAATAATATATTTCCAAGTTTCTGATTCTGGCTTCAAATCTACCATCTTCTTATCTCAGCCTCCCAAATATGGGTATTAAAAGCATACTCATAATGCCCACCTCAATTTGTGAGCTTTAAATAGTAAAGAATTGAATCCTTTATTTTTTTCTTAGTAAGTTCCACCAAGAATATATCAGCATTGTAAATCTTCTCAAAGATTTAATATTTTTACTTTGATTTTTTAAATATTGTATTTGTCAACAATTCATTAATTCTAGTTATTAATTTTTTCTTGTATTTTCTTTTAATTTAAATATTTGTGCCGGGCGTGGTGGCGCACGCTTGTAATCCCCGCGCTTGGGAGGCAGAGACAGGAGGATCGCGCAGGTTCGAAGCCAGCCGCGCGCGCTGGCTTAGGAGACCCTGTTTATAAATAAAAATGTAAAAATGGTCTGGGAGTGTAGCCCGTAGGTAGAAGGGCTTCCAGGAACCCCAGTACCACCAAAAAAAAAAAAAAAATTGTATATTTTAAATTTCTTATGATAGTGAGAACATTAAATTTTATCATTTCTTCTTTCCTAACATATATTTAAGACAAGAAAACTTTCTTTGAGCATTGATTTGCCTACATCCACACAATTTCTTTCACTTTTAAATTTTCTCAAATTTTATTTGTGACATATTTTTCATCTATGTGTATTTGGAGATATATTTTAAATTCTAAACTATTGACTACTCTCTATTGTGTTGTGTTGATCTTAATATTATTTCTAATATATTCATAAGTCAAGAGCACAAACTCCTTATTTCATTTTTAGGAATGTGTTATATGTTGATATCTTTGTTTTTCTTTGCAATTAATAACTTTTATTTTGTGACTTATTAAAAAGATTGTGTAGTGTGTCTGTCATCTTTGATTATAAGATTCACTATAAGCTATTTCTCTCAAAACTTAAAGTATGATATAGATTTATATTTGGGGGTTTTATGGTTGATTCTTCTATCAATTACTGAAAAAATATTTTCTTAAAGTTTATAATTTTATTTTTCTTTCTAACATTTTCAACTTTGATATAATTAGAGCTAAGTTATCATTTTCTGATGGATTGATGACTTCATCATTGCAAAGTATTTTTATTTGTTTTCTTTTGTATACTTTCATTGATACATGCTAATTACATATCATAATGAGGTATAGAGTGATAGAGACGTACATGTTCACAACACTCGATGTGTTTCCCTCTGGATCCCACTCTACTCCTTCCTCTTCCCTTTATTTGTTTTCAATAAAAATTCCTGCTTTGAAGTCTTAGTGAGGTGAGACTATAGCTAAGCCAACATTTTGTTTTGTTTTGTTTTTAGTTACCATTTTCATGGTCTATTACTTTCAATCTTTATTTTTCCTTATGTTGAAAACATTTCTGATAAGCAGCATTTAGGGGTGCGTGTGTGTGTATGTGTGTGTTACTTTTGTCTTTTATTTGTTTTATTATTTTCTTTTTTCCCCTCAAAAAAAAATAAATATTGGAATTCTAACACCCCGTACCTAAAAACATGATTAAATTTGGAGATACGGACTTTTAAAAGATAACTAAGTTAAATGGAGTCATAGGAAGAGCTCTAATCCAATGTCTATGGTATGTGAAAGGTTTCCGGTAGAGGCAAAAATTACCAAGGAGGCAATCAGCCAGCGATCTGCTTTATTCAGCACCCTTTGGGATAGGTCCACCGGTCATGGGAAAAGGAACCAGCCCAACTGGCTGTTGGAGTCATCTGGGTTCCGGGGTAGAAGTACTTCTTTCTTAAGACTGATATTTTGGGTGGTGGGACTAAGCATGGGAGTGCTGCTCCTCTCACCATATATGTAGTCTGCAGAGCTGACTCTCTACCTTCAGGGTTCTGCCACCTGCCTCCGCTGTGAGATCACATGGGGGAGGGGAGGGACATAACTTATCATCCCAGCCTTTCGGTGATAAGCTACTTCCTGATGTCAGGGGGTATCGTAGGAGGGCCCCTTGGCTGGGAGACATTGGGTCCTCCTGAAGTGGGCAGGTGGGAGTACGGTGGCAGCGGGAGTTGGAGGTTACCCTGGACAGCTTGGTGATGTTTGTTCAAGGAGACTTTAACAGATGAGGAACTATTAAAAGAAACGGTAAATCATGAGAGTGGGTCGCAGGTTGGGTAGAAGCCCACCAGCTACTGGCTCTTGCCTGGAAGGGAAGGAGTCCACCAGCTGCTGACCCTTGGAGCCCTTTCAGATATTAGGTAGATCGTCACTAGATTTATTAATCTAATAGCAGTATTTTTCCTGAGAAAACATGCTATTGGGTCAGGAGCATCAGTAACAAATTTTAGAGAGTTTAATACTTACGGCTGTCTGGCATCCAGAGAAGGAGAGCACTGTAAATCAAAGCTTACACTGGAACACTGGAAATCAAAGCTTAGTGGGCCCCAACACTGTACAAGAGAATTTGTAATGAGGATGTTGTAGCAGAGCCCCTTTTAGACTTGGCCTGAGCTTTAGCCAGAGCAATTTTGTCCTGTAAAAGAGGGCCTGTAGTGCGTGGGAAGGAGAGTTTGCCATCAATTTCTGTACCAAGACTGAAAAACAAAAACTAGGACCTGAAAGGATGGAATAACTGAGCAAGAAACCAAAAAGGAGATTGGCTTACCTGCTACCTGGGGAGTTACCTTGGGCTGGCAATGAGGATGAAGGTTGATGGGTCCAGGAGCCGTCAGTTTTTGGTCAGGCCAAGTACGGCCAGTGGTGGGGCCTGGTCTGGAAAGGTGGTCCCCCTGTGTGGAGGCACCTGGGTCTCACCGCTTTTCCAAGGGCACTCACCTTTCCAGTGGCCCTCTTGGACACACGCAGGGCACGATCTGGTTGGTGGACACGGCTGGGGGCAACCACGTGCCCAGTGTTCATAAGTCCACACTTAAAACAGGCTCCTGGAGGTGGTTGTCATTGCTGTCCTCCACTCCTAGGTGGTGTTCCTCACCCCAAGGGCTGAGCCTCCTCCGCTGGCCACAGGGCAGCTGCCAGGGTTTGGGCTTGCAAATCTGCCTTCTGGAAAAGTTGGAGTGTACACTCCACTTCCACCTGTTCATCTCAAATTAAAAACTTTAAATGCCATGTTTGCCAAATCTCAGTAAGGGGTTTTGAGGACCATCCTCAGCCTTTTAAAATTTTCTCCTAACATCGGCAGCTGATTGCCCAATAAAATGAGCTGCAAGTACTATAGAGCCGGCCTCAGAGGATGGATATAAGCAGGTATAGAGGATAAAAGCCTCCAGTAGCTGATTAAGAAAAATGGCTGAGTTTTCATCTGGACCCTGGGTGATTTCCTTAAGTTTATCATAATTAACTACTTTGTGGGAAGCATCTCACATGCCATCAAGGAGGCATTGTATCATGTGATTTCTGTTTTTTATTCCCTCACTCCTATCATTATAATTCCAGTGAGGGTCCTCAGAAGGAACTGCAGCTGCTCCAAGTAGGAAGCTGTGGGTTGGTTAGGTGAGCATGGTCAGCCTGCTCTCGGGCAGCCTTTACAATACCATCACATACATTTTGAGTCAAAGCAGAAGTTAAAATAACATGAAGATCCCACCAAGTTAAAGCATATGCTTGTATGATATGTTGGAATTCTTTAATAAAACCAGATGGATTGGCAGAAAAAGAACCCAGTTTCTTTTCAATCTGAGCAAGGTCAGGGAGGGAAAAAGGAACATGGAAGCACACAGACTACACCTTCTGCACCAGTCTCCTCATGAAGTGGGGCCAAGAGAGAAGGGGGGATCTCTTGAATGGGTACGGTGACCTACAGGGGTAGGCAAGGGGAGGTAAGGGTTGGTCCCTTGAGGGAGAAAGGTGGTGGGGAAAGCAGTGGGTTAAAGTGGGAGGCAGCCCCAGAATTAGATGGTGGCCACAATGGTTCAGGAGAGATCTTGTGGGTCAAGGTTCTCAGAAAATGGAGCCTGTAACTCGGCCAGGTCAGATTCTGGCATCCACGTGTTGCTACAAAATGGCAACTGTGAGTCAGCAGAATTGCAGGCCTGTAACCCAGAAAGACCACCAGGTGGTGCCGGTGAGCTGACACCTGGGGACCAAGCGGGTGACTGGGACTGGCAGGAATCCCCAGCCAGCATGACTATCGGGCAATACAGTATGGAGGGGTGGAAAAGGAAAGCTGAGAATGCATGCAAAGTAAAGCCTGCACATAAACCACTTCTGACCATTTACCAGACTGTTTGCAAATGTTACTGAGATCAGTCAACATTCTAAGATCTAAAGTACCAAATTCCGGCCATCTTAAAACATTACCCAGCTTCTAAGTAGGCCAGACCTTTGTGAAGAAAAAAATTAGCCGCTCGGGACACAATTCCACGGACAAACCCAAAGTTTGGAGATTAACCAGAGCATGATCTAGTGGGGTCTGGGAGTTGATCTTGGAGGGTTGGTTACCCCCATAATTGGTTAGTGGTCAAGAATTAAAAACAGGTAACAGGCAACCCCGAAAATTCTGCTTGATGTCCAGAAACAGGAGGTCATGGTTGAGAAGGACATCTCCACTCTCTTTACATGACCCTAAGACAGCCTGGCTGCCCCACAGCACAAACGTTTGGATTTTTAACAGTTGTGAGCCCAAGTTAGGGAGAGGCTAGATGACAGGACTCTCTGGCCCAGAGAAGGGGAAGCTTATCAGAGTGAAGTGTTGCTGGCCAGTGCCAGCTGTGGCAGAAGTGTTGAGAAGTTCCTGGTCCTTGGACGGTCTGCGGAGTTGATGGATGGAATTAAAAATGGCTGCTGGATCTTGGGACAAGCAGCGTTGGGTAAAATGGCTGCTAGGGCTGGGGGGGCAGCTGCCGGGTGAATGGCATGGCTGTTGGGCCCACAGTGTGGAAATAAAATGGCTGCCAGGCATGCAGCAGATGCTGAAGCCTGACCACAAGGTGTACACCCATGCAAGCCTGGCTCGGGCAGGTGGAAGGTCCTGTGCCTGGAGCCAAGTCCGGACCTTGGCAAGCCTGTCTCGGGAGAGTGGACGGAGCTGTGCCAGGAGCAAGTAAAAGCTGAAAGCCAGGGTGAGGGGGCAGGGGCTTGCCAGGAGCCGGGGCAAGCCGCTGGGTAAAATGGCCACTGGGTAAAATGGTTCTGGGGCTAGGGTAAAGCAGCATGGCCGCTGGGTAAAATGGAGTGGCTGCCAGGTGCAGGGTGGAATTAAAATGGCGCTGAACACACAGCACAGCTGCCAGGTGCACGGTGGGTGCGTGTGGTAGACGCTGAGTCCCAGGCCGCAGCGAGTCTGGCTCAGGGCTGGCAGGCGGGATGGAGTGGTGGCAGGGAGTGGAGCTGTGCCTGCAAATGGGTGGAACATAGCAGCCAGAGGTTTCCAGCAGAGAGCATAGAGCCTGAAGGAGAATCATGGGAGGTCTAAGTGGTGGGTGGAGGCAGACGGCAGACAGAACAGGCATAGGCAGTTTTGGGGTCCAGGGCAGACGCGGGGTAGATGGCACTGGTGGCCGGTGGCCAGCGGGCAGGCGGTTGGTGGCTAAGCAGGTGGAGGTACCTGCTGCGGCAGTGGGCAGCAAGAGCAGCCCCGGCAGGCAGCAGCTGGGTAGGGAAAAGTTTCCACCACGCCTGCGTGAAGCACACCATAGCTTTGGCGGGTCAGAGAGTTTAATAAAAGAAGAAAAAAATAGAAAATATATTTTAAAAATTAAATTAAATTAAAATTAAAAATAATCATCCCGCGTTTGGCACCAGATGAAAGGTTTCAGATAAGAGGCAAAAAATTACGAAGAGGCAATCAGCCAGTGATCTGCTTTATTCAAGGCCCTTTAGAATGGGTCTGCTGGTCGTGGGGAAAGGGACCAGTCCCAATCAGCCATTGGAGTCATCTGGGTTCCAGGGTGGACGTACTTCTTATTTAAGGCCAATATTTGTGGGGGTGGGGGTGGGACTAAGCGTGGAAATGCCACTCTCTCCTGATATCTGTAGTCTGCGGAGCTGACTTTTGGACTCCAGGGTTCCTCCTCCCGCCTTGACTGTGAGATCACATGGGGGAGAGGAGGGTCCCAACTTATCAGTATGCCTATAAGAAGAATTTGGCCAAACATAAGCTCAGAAGAAAGACTGTGTGAAGACACAAAGAAGAGAACCTTCTACAAGGCGAAGAGAGTGAACTCAGAAGAAACCAACATCACTAGTTCCTTGAGCTTGGACTTTCAGTCTCCAGAACTCTGAGAAATAAAAATAAACTCTTATTCAAACCACCCAGTACTTTATAAAAGCCACCCTAGAAGCATAAAGCATTCTAATTGTATTATTATTTACTTTATATTTAGACTATGTAGACAAAATAATTACTATTTGTGTGAAAATTTACCATCTTTTTTCTATTATATCACAGATTTTTCTATTTTTCTTCTGGATTATTATTTTTTTTTCATTTTCTCCTCTACTAAGTTGTTAATTGCATATTATTTTATTGATATTTATTTACTGGTCACTCCTAGTAATAGGCTTTCTTGACTATATACTAGTACTTTTATCACTGCCTGACCTTTTTTGAATCTCAGAAATTTTCTCAACTTTTGTGATGTTACAGTCACATCAGTTATTTCTAGTATATATAAACCAGTTATTATTTCTGTCTTATAAAGTAAGTGCTCTTTTAAATGTGCTCATATTTTTACATTCTGTAGTCCTTATTTCTAAACTTCCATCTATTGGGGGTAGGGCACTTTCATTCTGTGTATAAAATTCATTTTGAGAACTACTCTTAATAGTTTCCTACCCTTGGTCTCATATACCCTTCATATACTGTTTTCAACACAATAATCATAATGATTCTCACAAAATCTAAAATCATGTCACCCCTCTGCCTATTTCATTCAGAGTAAAAATTAAAGTTTCTATGTGGCCTACTAGGATTTTTCCATTCCAGAGTCCTTTTATATTTCTGATCTTGTCTTCTTATCTCTCTTTTCTCATTTGTTAATGCATTGGCCGTGCTTTTGTATGTCTGACAGTCATGTTTCTACTTCGGCCCTTTGCAATTCTGAAAAACTTCATTTATTTAATCTGCAAAGCTTTCCCTTTTCATCCTTCAGATTTTTGTTCATTTTTATACCATTTTAGCTAATATTGTGATCCATACACTATTTTCTAGCACTCTCCGTCTCTTCACTTGTTTTCTAGTAGGTTATTAATTACCTATCATTTTTTGTTTTCTGCGGCTCTTCTCATCCTCTGATTACTGCTCTAATATGGAGTATCCGACCTCCACAAGAACAGGGCTCTTGTTTGGTATTATCCATTTAGCTATCCCAAGTATTTCTAAAAGTATCTGGTACAAAGTAGTTTTCCATAAATGTTTGTCAGATGAATTGGTGAAACACATTGACTAAAGGTATCATGAATTCTCTAGTGAAAAGCAATTGAAGGATATCAGAATGCTTGTTACAGTATATGTTAGTCTTATGTTGGTTGATTGCAAAATTTTTTAATACTTCACACTGTAAGCTTACTACTTTTCAATAGTTTTTTTTTTATCCCTTTTAAATCACATTTGGGATAGAGAATCAAGATTTGTTATAGGGATGCCACATTTGGGTAAACTATCTTGAATATTATTTAAAGATTTTGATGCTCAGTAGATAAAAAGAAAGAAAGTAGTATTCCTTATGTAATCAAATTGAATAGAGATTATTTTTTGCCAGGATGATTTAGAGATATTTATGTCCCTGGCACCAATTTTCCACATAATTAAGGTAAAGAATATTTATTGAGCTAAGTTACACAGGTTTTTTTAAACTGACTTTTAATAATATTTATGGTTTTTATCTTAACTGGCACAGCATCATGTTTTGTTCTTTATTTCTATTTAGTTATGTCAACAACTTTCTGATATATTTATTCCTCTTTGGGATATACTATTCCTGCCTTATAAGGACTGAACCCCAAATCTCCAAGGAAACAGTGAGCAAATAAATCTTCCTTCCTCTAAGTTCTGTTTTCAGGTCTTTTGGATTATAGCAGTAAGAATGTTGATTGAGCCAATAGTTAATTTGATTTTTGATTCAGAAATAATTATCTTATTGGATCTCAGTCTATAGGAACTTGTATAATTCCAGAAAATTCCAGCTGTAATCATATAATTTTAGCCTTTATAAGCAACCTTTTGAGTTAGAAATCATTATTTATTTTCATATCATAGATGAGGAAACAGGTTCAGTAAAATTTCATTTTTATTCAAGACATTGCTGTTGCAGAACAACCTAAATGTGTTATTTTTCTTATGTCACATGGCTACAAATAAAAATGAGAAACTGCCATTGATTTATCTGACAGTGATTGATATACAAAGGAGAAAAATTTATAAGGCAATGTGTTAATTTTCTTTGGAGAATATATAGACTTGATTTAACTTTCCTAATCTTAACACCGAATGGCTTTCTCTTTGTTGAATATAAATTTTAGAGTGGAAAGTAAATAGCTGATTCATATTTGCTTTAGAAGGGACAGCATTGGAAAGCTGCAAATCTTTTTTGTAACTTTGTGAATAGTTTTTATCTAATTTTATGTTTGAAGTAAAAAATCAGAAATGATCTTTTTTCCACATGAACAAATGGCAATTTGTTGATTTTGTTGTTAACCCAGAGAATTTATCAGTATTATATTTTGTATAATAGCTTCATAGGTCATAAAATAAATTTTAAGGAGCAATCCTCAAAAATTAAACTCATTGTGTCTGCTTGTCTTAGTTTGGGCTGCTATAACAACTATCATGGTCTAAGTGGCTTAAGTTTCAATTTTTTTTTTACAGTTCTGGAGGCTGAGAAACTAAGATCAAGTTTGGGGCAGACTTCAAACCTGATGGAGAGCTGCTTTCCTGTATTCCACTGTTTCTTGCTGTATTCTCAAATGGTGGAAAGAGAGAGAAGCAAGAGATTTCTCCTAAGTCATTTCTCCTAGGGCACTGATTCCATCACAAGAGCTCCATACATACATACTCATGATATAAATACCATCCAAAATCTCTCTTTTCAGAAACAATCACCTTGGCAGTTGTAATTTTCACAGATGTTTATAGTAGAAACACAACATTCCATCCATAGCACTACTCTTACAACAATGTCAAAGATTATGTTAATGTTAATTAATGTTAATGATTTTTCCATTCATACTATATTTTGTAGTGGTTTTAAAACAGTAACTTTTTTCTTATCACCAAGTAATATTTCCTATAATAAATTAAAAAATCATTTGAATAAAAATTAGAAGATAAGATATCATTATTCATTTATATCAGGAAAAGTAACTATTACTATCCTAATGAATACATAATTATATACAAATAAATTAAAATAATTATATACAAAACTATTTTTTACTTAAAATTTAAAAATTTTCTTCCTACTGTTTTCCAAAGTGGTTGCACTAGTTTTCAATTCCACCAACAATGTTTTAGAGTTCCCACTTCTCCACATTCTCGCCAGCATTTGTTGTTTGTGTTTTAAATGTTTGCCATTCCATTTGAGGTTAGGTGAAATCTCAGGGTAGTTTTTATTTGCATCTCTCTGATTGCCAATGATGTTGAGCATTTTTTCATGCATTTATCAGCCATTTGAATTTCTTCTTTTGTGAAGTGTCTATTTAATTTGCTTGCCCATTTTTTATTGGATTATTTGATTTTTAGTGTTGAATTTCTTGAGTTCTCTGTATATTCTAGATATTAGTTCTCTATCAGGGGAGTAGGTGGCAAAACTCTTCTATTTATTTGGCTCTCGATAAAGGTTCTTGACAGTTTCCTTTGCTGTACAGAAGCTCTTCAGTTTCATGTAATCCCATGTATTGATTCCTAAATAACCACATATTCTTCTACAATGTTCTATTTATTCCATCAGTCATTTTCTTTGATATTTTTTATTTTGACATCTGAGATTACTATGATAAATTTTATTTTATTCTTTTTGGTGATTTTTTTTGAATAACATCTTTATTCTAACTCACTCAAAAATGCAGAAACTATATATGAACTACTTAGTATGTTATTTTAAAGTAATCTCATATGTAAATACCTTACATAATGACAACCCTCCCATCCATCTCTTCTCATCTCCTTGCTCAACAAGAATAAGAATAAAGGTACTTGCTTAAGGTGATTTGGCATGGCTATATGGAAGGACTGGTTAGAAACAGAAAAATCTTAAGAAGGAATTTGAAAATTATAAGTCAGAAGGGTAGAAAATGTTGCAAGGGAGAGTTGTCACATTGGACAAAAAAAAAAAAAAAAAAAGAAAAGAAAGTTAAAAACACAAGAGAGAGTAGCAAAAAGTCTTAAAATCTTCCAGGAAGTCTAGCAAGATGAAGACTGAGACTTATCCACTGGGCTTGGGAATAGACAGGCAATAATGACATGTTTTCAGGGTAGTTAAGTGGCATAAATGAAGGGAGGATGTAAGAAAAGAAGCAGAACAAAGTTTGACAAGGAGACTTAATCTCAGAAGTTTATGGTAGTTTTGTTTGTTCTTAAGGAAATAAAAATCAAGTTCCTCTGTAGCTGGAGGGAAGAAGCTAATGTGGAGTAAAAGTGTCATAGATGCCTGACATGGGAGACAGGACATGCATTGCAGGGGAGTTGAGCTGTGCATGAGGGAAGCATGGCCTGACCTTCTGTGAGTAGAGGAAATGAGAAACAGTGTGAGTGGAGGACGGAGCTCCATCGAAGCTCAGAGTATTTTCTATCTGACTCCTCTCTTCTCAGTGAAATCATTTGTAAAGATATTTTCTACTCTTGACAAGGGCAGCGTGAGCACTTTGGAAAACTGTAGGGGAATGGAAGACATTGTAATAGAAATAAGAAAAAAAAAGAAGGGCAAGTGTGGAGAAATCGAATAAAATTAAAAAGACATGCGCTGATATTTGCACCAGTGTCTGAAGTTATGTGACTTTTTTTTTTTTTTTTTTTTTTTACTACATTTGAAAGCTCAAGGCATAGCCGGGCTGGTGGCGCACGCTTGTAATCCCCGTGCCTGGGAGGCCGAGACTGGAGGATCGCGCAGGTTCGAAGTCAGCCGCACTGGCGTAAGAGACCCTGTTCAAAAAAAAAAAAAAAAAAAAAAGTCAATAGGTCTGGGAGTGTAGCCCGAAGGTAGAAGGGCTTCCAGGAACCCCAGAACCACCATCACCACCAAAAAAAAAAAAAAAAAAAAAGCTCAAGGCACCAACAGATTCAGTGTCTCATGAGAACCTGCTTCCTGGTTTATGAAGGGAAACCTCCCACTTATCTCCAGGTAGAAAGGGCTGGAGATCACTGTGGGGTCTTTCATAGTGGCACTAATTCCATTCTTGAAGCCTCTACTCTCTTGACCAGATCATCTCCCAGAAATCACATGTCCTAGTACTATGAATTCAACATACACGTTTTGAGGGGGACACAAAAATTTAGTCCTTTTTTCTGTGACAACTTAAGAAACATATATTAACAATCCTCTTTACTTGATTAAAAAAGTGTTTAAGAAAAAATAGGATAAATTTTAAGATAATGAAGAAAGGACTGATACTCATATATTTATAGCACATTTACTTAAAGAATAGTAAGCTTATGAGCCAACAGAAACCTTGTTGTAAGGTTGCCAAATGATAATGCTAGAAACAGAGCTATTAGTTTCTGAATATTAAAAGAATATTTCATATGTGGAAGCTAGGGAGAAATTGGGAAACAAAAGGGACTCCAGACAAAGGAGGAGAGCCCCTAGTGGAGTTATGGAAGGGGTTTAGGAGAGAGAGGTCAGTGGGAGAAGGAGATTCAGTGAAAGGAACACTTCAATGGAATAATGTACATACACAAAACTATCAATGCCACTCTCAACACTGTGCACTGAGCGGGGAGGGGAGGGAAGGGGGAGTTGGGGGAAGACTTACAAGTGCTATGCACATGTATGTCTCTATTACTCTGCACTTCATAATGATGTAGAATTATACAGCACCAATAAAATAGAAGGAAGGAAAGAATAAAGGAATGAAGAAAAAAGGAAGGAAGGAAGGAAGGAAGGAAGGAAGGAAGGAAGGAAGGAAGGAAGGAAGGAAGGAAGGAAAAAATTTAGTCTGGCATGGTGGTGCATGCTTTAATCACAGCACTTGTAAGGCTAACACAGGAGGATCACAGGTTCAAGGTCAGCCTAAACAATTTTGGGAAACCCTGTTTTAAATTAAAAAAAAAGAAATAATCTCAGGTGTATCTTGAAGGTAGAATGTCCTTGCATTTAATCTTCAAGACTTAAAAAATGAATACAAAGTTCAGGGAAAGATTAGTTGAGATTTTGTCCTATTAACTTTAGAAAAGCACTTTCTAGGCTGACTTTGTAAAAAATCTCTGAGGTTGTCTCATGGGAAGTTGTGTGTTGGTACTATATATTTGTAGCATGTAAAGCACCCAAGGAAGGAGAGAAGGAAATACAGTTTTGAAATTGCTAATTCAAATTGGGCATAAAAATATCCACTGACATGGCACCATTCTGTCAATTTTCCTCTCACTTCCTGTGTTGCTAGGGATGCATGCACCCTAAATGGATGGGTCGAAGCTATTAGTAATCTGTCATGAAAAGAAATTGATTTTTTTATTTTAAAAATGCATCTTACTCCAGAGCTCTTTGGTGCTTTCCAGAGATAGAAAGTCTCAATAATTTATTTACAGTGAGTTCAAAACAAGGTAAGAGAATTTTCTTCCATGGTTCAGGGATAATTTAAAAACAGAAAACAAAGAGATTTCTAAAAATATTTAATGCAAATCCTCTTATTTGTCTAATACAAATATATGATTTAGCTAACTTCACAGTGATTATCAGATATTTGATGTGGCTACTTTAGTAAAAACACTCAATAAAACAAATGTAAAGTGTTATTGCAGATATTTCTCCTGCGAATTATAAAGGTAATTGATTCTACATCTAAGATCAAACACAATTGTTAGGTAGTGCCTATTTAAAATTCTGTGTGCCTTGGCATTTTAACTGTTTATTAAGTGATTTTCAACTTTCGTAAAGTAATTTCTTAAAGATAGATACAGTTGTGATTTTGCATGTGTTTGGTACTAAGAATTAAATCTAAATGTGCTCTCCTTCTGAGCTACATGCCAGCTGGTATTATTATATATAATTATTACATATGATTGTATTTAATATATATACTTTGAAACAAGACCTTGCTAAGTTTTTGAGGCAGACCTGGAAACTGCAATCTTCCTGTTTCAGCTTCCCAAATACTAGGAGTACACAGGCATGTGCCATCACCCTCAACTTGGTTGTGACATTTTAATGGTTGAAATCCACATTGAAAGTGTGTTGCTCACTACATATATACCTTCCTTATTTCTATCATTCTTCCTCCTCTTTTCTTTGTTCTTCCAAATAATTTAATCTAAACGTCAGATGGTGAGGCCAAGAAAGTGGGTTTTCAGATAAAACAGTTGAGTGGCCCTCCTGTCAAAGTTTAGAGTCTGAGTAAGGCAATGCCTGGCATTGAAGTCCTAGAGAAAAAAATGCTCATAAGTCATGGGCAGGGGACTGGTGGAGTCATAAAATTGGTTACAGGAAAGACATTGATAAAATAGATGGACAAGCCCTGTGTGATGGTGCATGCTTGTAATCGCAGCATTCCGGAGGCGGAGACCAGAGGATTGAGGTTCGCAGACAGCCTCAGCTACTTAGTGAGGTTCTTTATAACCCATTGAGACCCTGTTTCAAAAATAATAAAAAGACTAAAAAATAGGGATGGGAGTGTAGCTCAGAGGTAGAATGCTTCTGGGTCCCATCCCTGGTACTGCAAAATAAATAAGTAAATAAGTAAATAAATAAATAAATAAATAAATGGACATATTCAGAGCAGTGAGAGCTAGCATTCCCACTGCCAGAGAAGAACTTATAAACATAAAAATATGAAAAAAGTAGAATAAGCCTGTGAAGTAACCTGGAATTGGAAATATCATGAGAAACATATACTTTCAATATATATGGGTAATATAAAAAAATAGATATGCGTGCGTGTGCGCGCACACGTGTGTGTGTGTGTGTGTGTGTGTGTGTGTGTGTGTTTCTAATTTGGCACACTGAAAGGTCTGTGAGCAGAGCCACTCCAATCACACTGGGCACACAATTTCACAAAACCTTGATTTCAAAATACATTCTCTTCCAAAAAAAATCAGAGCTTCTTGGGGGAAATGACTGACTTCAAGGGAATGGTAGGGAATTAGAAAATGACCTCAGAATCTAATGTACTGGAAAGTTGTTAGTGATTTTTGAATGACAAAACTATATTAAAAGAACACAAAGATAACTTGGAGTAACTTCCACTGGCCAAGTGGGGAAATTTTCACCATTAAAATAAATAATCACAGAAAATATTTATAATCCATTTAATGGTGTCGACATCTGTGAACCCACACTGGTATAAATGAAGTGAGAAGAAGCAGTCCTTCCTTACAGAAGAATGCCAAGAAATACATGTAGAAGGAGGAGTGGGCATAGAAATTTGTTATTTCATGTTAATCTCCTTATTTTAATGAATATTTTGAGTTTATGTACGAGAATATTCTTATTTATAGGAAAATAGCACTGAGATAGCCAGAGTCCGGTGAGCATGTTAGCAAATTACTCTCAAACTTTTGGTAAAAAAAAAATTATTGTACTCTTCTTGTAAGATACTACTAAAGCATATCAGAAATTATGTCAAAACAAAAACCTAAAACAATATTCTGATCACATTTTCTAAAAACAAAAGATGGCTATTTCTGCATGCAAAAACATCTTGGACTCTTGGACATGTAGAGAGGAATGTTGCTTTTATTTTTTTTTTTCAGGTATGAAGCATGATAAGAGGTGTGATGATACTCAGTCCTTAAAATGTCATGACTTAATGTCATAACTAAAGCTATAATTTGTCATTTTTAGGAAGATTTCATTTAGTTAACAATAGGAAAGAATCATGTAAAGTTTATGGTGCATTAGTCATTTTTAAGTTTTTTTGGTGGTACTAGAGATTGAACCCAGGGGGCTGTCCTATTTTATTGTTTATTTTGAAGCAGGAGTCTCACCAAGTCACTGAGGGCCTCATTAAATTACTGAGGCTGGCCTTGAACCTGTGATCCTACTGTCTCAGCCTTATAAGTACTGGATTAACAAGCATGAACCACCACACCTGGTATGTTAGTAATACTTTTAAACATGTTTGGTCCTATAATACCTAGTCACTTAAAGACAGCTCTACATTGAAATTCTATCTTTAGATGAAGCCTATAAAATGTGGCATTAGGAAAAAATACAACTGTTGTTCAGGGAATTGAAACCTGCCCTTGGGGGAACATCTCAGGCAGACAGTCACACAACAAAACTCCATAATGTTTAGAACTGTAAGGCCTAGGGATTCTACTTCTTCAGTTTTTATTTATTGGTGCACTATAGTCTCACATCATGATGTGGATCATGTTGACAATGGCATATATTTACACATTATAGTTCCTAGGCTTACTAGATAGTATCATACAAAATCTGTAGTTTTCCTTGACTGCATAATGTTTTGTAATTTTTCTGTCTTTCGTCTGTTTTGCTTGAGATTTAAAGCTCTAAAAACTAGGGTTTCCTCAGACTCTAATAATAATTTGTATTTTTTCACAATTTCTTTGACATTCAGAAAACTTTCTCCAGTGCCTAGACTTGTTAAAAAGGAGTTGTAGAACAATATTGGATGGCTTAAAGCTTAATAGAGATGAAATAAATACACATAATGACATTTTATTTAAATAAAATTCTACTTTTCCACGTGTAATTGTTTTTTACTTTGTCATTAAATTTTATTTCAAAACAAAGCCTTTTAACAATGTAAAATTCGATGTTTGAACATAATAGATTTAACTACTCTCCACTGGTGTACAGTCAGGTCATTCCATTTTTTAAAATGTTCTTATAAATAGCATTGTGAACTTCCTTTAAATAAACCATTGAATATGTCTTGTGTATAGAACTTCTGGCTCAAAAGATAGGCACTTCTGAAGGATTTTTGTATATATTTAAAATTACTTTCCTGAAAGATTATATCTATTTATAAACTCGGTTTTTATTATTATAATTGGCATTGAAATCATCTTTGTGAATTCTATGAGCAAAAATAATCTTTGGTTTAATGGCAAAAGTTTGATTAATAGTTATGTCTTTGTCTTCTACATACGGGATATTTGTATTTGTTTTGTTATGAATTGGTTATCCTTTGTCATTGTTCTCTTATTATCTATATTCACTAAGAGTTACTTTTGAAACTTCATTTAAAAACAATATTCACTCATTTGAGGTGTTTTTCTTCTCAGAAACAATACAATGTGTATTATATTATATTTTTTATTTTTCAACAATGGTCAAGATACTAAATTGTTGTTAAACCATCTCCCTCTCCTTAGCTTTCAGTGCTGGGTTAATACATGATAAGATTTCCTCTCCATGTGCCTGTGCTTTGAGTTGCCATTTCTGATTTCTCAAATTTTCCATTACATATAACTAGCAGAACACACTTTTACTTATCATTCACTGATAAGAAAGGTCTTCATTGTATTCTTTTACAAAAACAATTTCTCTTCTTCCCAACTATAATTTCTTCAAGAAGAATAATTTAAAACTATCTCAGTACAAAAAAAAAAAAAACCTACTGAGACCCAGGTGCAGTGGTGTATACCTATAATCCCAGGTACTGGAGAGGCTTAGGTAAGAGGACTCTGTTCTGAGAAGATCACTTAGATCCATGGTAAACAACCAAAACATGGTCTCAGTCATTTCATGAACATTTATTCTAATCATGACCTAGATAGGTTCTTTATTCATTAACACTCCACACAACTTTATACAACTTATCCTATTTTAGAAGAGAGAGAGAGAGAGAGAGAGAGAGAGAAAGAGAGAGAGACAGAGAGACAGAGACAGAGACAGAGACAGAATTAAAGGGAGAGAGAAAGAGATAAAGGGAGAGAAAACAGAGATAGATAATAGATGATAAATAGATTAGATAGATAGATAGATAGATATTAGTACAACCTGGAAAGCAGGTTGGGCAGTCCATTAACCACTGAGCTTAGCTGGCTGTGCGCGGTCTCAGGTGGTTCGGGGTCAGTTGTGAGTTTGATCTGGGTTTTTAGGTCTGACCACAACTAGTGTTCAACCAGGACCAAAGCTGAAGAATTGCCCAATGGCTACCAGCATAACTGGCACAGTCAGTGTTCAGCTTCATTATTGGTGGTTGGAATGATAAGGTGACAAGGCTCCTTGGCAGAAGAGGCTGCAAGTGTTCATTCTCAGATGCTGACAATGATTCCTCAGGTTCCTGGGGACTCCATGTGATTGTCACAGGGCTTCTGGTCATCAGGCCTTGTGCCTACACATTGCTTATCATGATTGGGCATTGCACTTTGTTCCTGGTGTCTTTGTGTTGCTCCTGACAACCTGGGTGTGCTGTGTCACTCCTGTGTGAGCTGCCAGTTACACCTGCGCAGTGCACATCATGCTGGAGTGTGGCTAGCCGTGTCTAGGTGTGCATTGGGATTTAAGTATCTCCTTGGCTTTAATGAATTCCTTTTTAAAAATATGTGCTCTATAAAGAACCCAAGTTTGAGTTCAGCCTGGGATAGAACTGGAGAACATTATGTTAAGTGAGATTAGTCAGTCACAAAAAGTAAAAAATTGAATCCTCTCCCTAATATGTGGAAGATAGGGAGAAAAATGGTCATAGGAAGAACTCTAGATGAGAAAGAAGAAACCATAAATGAACAAATAAGGTGGCCTAACTGAGGGAAATAGGAGGGGAAATAGGTAAATTCCCTAATGCACATGATGCACATTCACAAACATATCAAAGTCAATCACTAAGCCGAACATGAGAAGGAGAGATGGGGAGGGGATGGGGAGGGAATTGGGGAAGGGCTAAATGAGTGCTGTGTGCATATATGCCACTACCATCTTGTACCTCATTAAGATGTATGTACAACTAAAAAGAAAAAGGGTTGGGGATGTAGTTTAGTGGAAAAATAGTAAAGGGTCCCCAGGTTCAATCTTTAGCACTAGAAAAGAAAAAAAAAGAAGAAAATTTAATGATTTTTTTTGCAGTAACTGATATTTTATTATGGTTATAGTAAACAACCCAGCATGAAAAACAATTGGAGTCCTTTTAGCATTTAGTCTTTCCACTAATCCTCAAATCCAGTCACTTTATCTTTCACAATGTCTTGTGATTTTCTTAATGTTATCTGACTTATTTCCTGTTATTCTATTTTTCTACCTAGTTTATGACACTTATTGTGAGTGTGCATGGAATCTTTTCCTTTCTCAGTATGCATTCTAAATATTTATTACTTGTCCATATCAAAGTTGCTCATTTTGGAATATATGTATCCTGTTTCCTACTATTCTTTCAAATTGAAGGTGCTATTTTTGTTTGCCTTAATTTTATAGTAAGTTTTTATAAATATTCTAGTTCATGTAAATTAATATATTTACAATATATAAATATGAGTATTATATGTAATGTATTACATTATATCCAATTTATTTTTTGTTATATTCTGAGATTTTTGTTGTAACTGTTGTATTAGCGCTTCTTTCTTTCTTCTTTTTTTTTGATACTGAGGATTGAAACCAGGGGCATTTTACCTTTGAGCTACACCAATAAATCCAACAAGGTATACACACTCATATACAATAAAAAAGAACAAACAAAACAACAAAAACACAAACAAAATAAACCCCAAACCAATACAAGAGCAAAACAAAAAAAGAAAAAGAAAACAACAACAACAAAAAAAACCTCCTCTACAATTTAATGCAGGTCGACAATTGAATGTCTATTTAGCAGATAGATCTCCTGCAGTCTCTCTGTGTGCAGAAACCAAGTACCACCTGTCGCCTTCCTGTTGTGGGTTTGGTTTTCTGCGATTTTCTCAGTTTATGTAGATGGCTGATACTGTTTGGGCTGTTTTATGTACTATGCACAGGTCGCTCTCACTCTTTCCATGAGTTTGGAGACTAGATCTCCCAGCCACTTCTGGTGACACTTGCTTCTGAGACCAAACTCACTGTTGGAAAATCTGATTTCTGCAGCTAGTAGTGCTGGTATGGTCTTGCTTCCCGCTTGCCCCCAAATGAGAGGTCTGTGTTGGTCCCTGAGCTTCTATTAAATGGGTCTAGCTAGATTTTTCCTCTACCCCCCTTTTCTGCTGATCAAAGTCTGAGTCTGTCAGGGTTTCTGTTATGTCCAGCAGCAGCAGCCTCCTCTCTCACTTTCTCCAGGCTGTATCTGGAAGTCACAGACCTGAGCAAGGTGCTGAGCAATCCCTTTTGAGATCCGAATCACAGTTGTGGAAGGCTGGGTTGTCCACTCAGTTAATAGCATTGATGATGTCACATCTGCACTGCAGAGTGGCGGGTGCTAAACTCTTCTCAGGATCCCTCTGTGGCTGTGTTTAGCTCCTTGGAAGTTGTAGGAGGTCTATGCAAGCTGGCTAGCAGCCGGTGGGTCCGCCATCTCTCTCTTTAAATCCTTGTTTCTGCCATGGGGCGCTGCGCGGGAAACCTGAGTTCCGGTGGTACCTGCAGTCTATGTGGCAGGCGGGGCTGTTTTGCGCTGTTCTTTTATTCTTTTTCCCTTTCCGTCTCTGTATTTATTATTTGTTTTATTCTGCTGAACATATTATCTGGTTTTGTAGTGCTCTGTTTTGGGGACAATGGTGACCTAATGTTGGCAGCGTTCGTAAATGGCTCCTGCTCTGCTCTCCGTTGTTATCTTCCCCGCCTCCTGAACCATTCTTTTTAAACAGAGCAATTTATTCTGCTCATGTTTATAATTTGTGTAACTAAAAAAAAAAAAAAAAAAAATGAAGCCGGGCTTCGTGGCACACGCTTGTAATCACCGCGCTTGGGAGGTGGAGACAGGAGGATTGTGCTGGTTCGGAGCCAGCCGCGCCTGCCTTAAGAGACCCTGTTTCCAAAAATAAAAAAAAGTATTAAATAGGTCTGGGAGTGTAGCCCGGAGGTAGAAGGGCTTCCAGGAACCTCAATACCACCAAAAAAAAAAAAAAAAAATGAAGAGGCCATTTTGTAAAGATGGGGAGACAAAAATATATAGGGGAGAGTTCATGAGAGAACACAGGAGGCAGAAACTAGCAACAAACATAGATGACATTCTCCAAGAATTTTACATAGAAGATAAAATAAATGGTGCTATGTCTGGGATCCAGTTTCATATGACTTAAGATGGGAGATTTCATAACACACATGCGCATTAATGTAAATACAGGCAGTCTTCAACATTAATGGGAATACAGGCATTAATATGGAAATTTTATTTATTTATTTATTTATTTATTTATTTATTTATTTATTTATTTATTTATTGCAATACTGGGGATAGAAACCAGGGGCATTTTACTTTGAGTTACACCCCCAGCCCTAGTTTTTAGTCTTTTATTTTTGAAACAGGGTCTCGCTGAATTGCAAAGGGCCTCACTAAGTAGCTGAGGCTGTGGAGGAACTGTGACCCTCTGGTCTCTGCCTCCTGAATGCTGGAATTAAAAGCATGCGCCACCACTCCTGGCCCTGGAAACTCTATTTTAAATCTGGAATGTTTATCTTTCTCTGGGATAGTGATGAGCAGCAGCAGCAGCAGCTAGCCATAGTTCTCACTCAACTACACCATCAGTAGAATCAACAACCAATACTTCACACAAGCTGTGTGCTAAAGATACCTTCTTCTTTGATTATATAACACAGTTTACTCTTGTTTTTCTTTTTAATTGCTTCATATAAAAATAAAGGTATGTGCGTCATAGGACTTATTCCTTACCCATAGAACTTCTATACTAATTTCAGTCACACATATACTAAGACTTCTAGTGCTTCAACTCCAGTGTCAGCATATTTTTTTTTTTTTGGTGTAGTACCATAGCTCAAATATGCTAATGCACATCTTGACCTGGTTGTCTCACAAGACCTCAAAGTTTGCACAAAATTCTAAATCAATTCTCATCTTCCATGACACGTTGTGTGCAACTGTAACCCAAACAAGACCCTCATGATCTCTGTCATTTTGAGTTACAATACTCTTTTTTCACTGTTTTCCAAAGCATACCCTTTCAAGCAAGACAAAGAAAATTAAATTTTACTGCATTGAAAAATGTAGTAAAAGTGACATTAAAGTTTTTGACAGAATGTGATAGGATTTTTCACTAACTATGATTGATTAAAAAGGTATAAAATATATAGTTCTCTCTCCATGTTTTATATCCAGAATAGAAAAACCTTGGCCATATAAATGTACTTGGTATTATCGCTATCCACTCTCTAGCTCTTGAATAAGACAAAGGACTCTTCTAAATAGGAAACTTGGCTACCATTCTCCTGCCTCATGATGAACGTTTTTGTGGGCTTTTGTTAGGGGGTTGTTCATTATGTATACACCTCTCTTTATCAGAATATAACTGGGCAGAAAGCACAGGGAACCAAAGTGGAACGCTGCTTTTCTAGAGGCTGCTGTCTGCTGTGTAAGAGGTGGCTTCTTTTTAATATATATATATATATATATATATATATATATATATATATATATATATATGCATTGTAGTCATACATTACAATGAAATACAAGACTTGTGAGGTTATACAAGCACACATCATCCAATTAGCCTTTATCCAATCCCCATCCCATTCCCTCCCCGTCCCTCCATCCCATGCTTGATTGGTGATTAACTCTCATACATTTGCTTACGTACATCATGAGTTTTAAAGAGATTCAATCCTCTCCCATTCCATCCCCTCTGATTGGTCACCTTAATTGCTCCTCTATAGGGCCCTTTCTTCAACTAGATCTCCTATTACTTATTTCTTCCTAGTTTTTGCATATTAGGGAAAGCATCTGTTTTTTTTAAATTTTCTGTGATATTTCTCTGTGTATGCCGCATTGCAAGTTCCAATCCCACTCTTGATGGCCCCGGCACTGGCCTGGCCACCCGGCAGACTCTGATGCAGGCCTTGCTGGCTCCAGCACCAGCCTTGCGTCATGTCAGGCCCAGATCCTGACCTCGCTAGACCCAGCACCAGCCTCACCCCTCAGCAGCCTCCTATCCTGGCCTCGCTGGTCTTGGCACCGGCCGGCAGGCTCTAATCCTGGCCTTGCTGGCCCTGGCACTGGCCTAACCCCTCAGCAGGTTCCAAGCCCTGCCTCGGAGGCCCCAGAACTGGCATTGCCTCATGGCGGGCACTGATCCCAGCCTCACTGGCCCAGGTACAGGACTCACCCCTCAGCAGGCTCCGATCCCATCCTCAAGGTGGCTTCTAACATGAAATTTTCACAGCATCACAAAACTAGAACACATGCATAGGACTATCTCCAGCAGTAAGTATAAACCCCTCAGAAACAAGGAATTGAAATAGAAGCTCCTAGCTGGGTGTGGTGACACATGCTCATAATCCCTGTATTTAGGAATCTCAGACAGGAGGATTGCAGGTTCAAGGACAGCCTCAACAATGTAATGAAACTCTCAGCAATATAGTGAGATCCTGTTTAAACATAGTTTAACAATAAACATAGTTTAAACAACATAGTGAGATCATCTTTAAAAACAAAATTCTCAGGAAATAATTATTAATTATAATTAAAATAATTAATTATGATTAGTTAATAAAATAGGAGCAGAAATTCCTATAAAGGTAAGCTGAAAATCAGATCTCTCTTTCTCTCTCTCTCTCTCTCTTTATATATATATATATATATATATATATATATATATATATACATATTCATATATATATATATGTGTGTATATGTGTATATATATGTATATATATGAAATAATAAACAATTAAAGGAAAATAAAAACAACAGCAGAATTTTAAAAATATAGCAGAGACACACAAGTTAGAATTAACACTAAGGGTGAAATATGCTAAGGAGATCTTCTAAAATATGGAAGAAAAGTTAAAAGGTATAATCAATGAGAGAACTGCTACAAAGAAAATTATAAATCATTGAACAAAGAAATCAAAGAAGAACTTAGAAGATGGAAAGATCTTCCATATTTCATGGATAGGCAGAATTAATATCATCAAAACAGCCATACTTCCGAAAGTGGTCTACAGATTCAATACAATACCAATTAAATTACCAAGATTATTCCTCACAGACATAGAAAGATAAGTTCTTAGATTCATTTGGAACAACAACAACAATAAAAAAACAGACTCTCCATAATAGTTTTCAGCAACAAAAACAATGCAGGAGGAATCACAATACCTGACTTTAAACTATACTACAAAGCCATGGTAATAAAAATAGCATGGTACTGGCACAAAAACAGATACATAGACCAATGGAGCAGAATAGAAAACTCAGAAACAAAGCCACACACTTACAGCCAATTGATTTTTGATAAAGGGGCCAAAAACACATACCAGAAAAAGCATATCCTCTTCAACAAATGGTGTTGGAAAAACTGGTTAACCATATGCAAGAAAAGGAAATAAATCCCACTTTTTCACTCTGCCCAAGAGTCAATTCAAGATGGATCAAAGACTTGGAAATTAGACCAGAGACCTTGAGGCTCCTTGAAGAGGGCATAGTTCCAACACTGCAATACACAGGCACAGGTTAAAATTACTTAATAAGATGCCAAAGGCACAAGAAACTCAAAGGTGGATTAGTACATGAAACTGAAGAGCTTCTGCTCAGCAAAGGAAACTGTCAAGAACCTCAACTGAGAGCCAACAGAATGGGAGAAGACTTTTGCCACCTACTCCTTTGATAGAGAACTAATATCTAGAATATACAATCTATCTTAGAAAATTTATACTTATCACGTTGTCTTTTATGAATAAAGACATAATTTTTTCATACACACAGGCTGTGAAAGTATTTCACCTACATGCAATATTTTGAGAGTGGTATGAATATTAGCCTCCAAAACTTGGTTCCAGTCACCTAACAAGGAGAAAAAAAAGAAAGAAAAAAGAAATAAAAGGAAAGAAGAAAGAAAGTACTGCCAGGAGAAGTGGTTTGCTCATTTCATCTCCAAAGACAATCATTTTATTATAAAATTTAACAAAAGAATATCCACAAAATGTATCTACTACCTCTTCTTTTAACATACATTATGCACTTATAAACATCTAGAGGGACTAGATGTTTCAAAAAAGGACTTAAGTTTGTCCACTATATACATAGTAGTGTTGGATAAACTGCACACATGCCAACAATGGTTATATTTGAAATGTCTTCTAAACAGGAGCATTCTGGCCTAGAATCCTTCATTTCTTCTAGTTCCTTCTCTCCTATATCACATTTGATATAGACACATGTGTCACTTAGGTGTGATGTTATAATTAATGTTCCAAAGTCTTGTTCAGAAGACATTCTTTCTGTTTTTAACACATATTGTATAAAATGTATTAGTTTACTAACTTTACTTTTGTCATACATTGGCAATCTCTTTAATATGTAGAAACTAGATATTATAACATTAGGACTCATATGTCCAGTATATAAATAATATATACTATATAGCAAAGTTAAACAAAATGCATATAGTATACAAGGCAATGAGTAGCTTAAATTTTCTAGCATACTCTAACAACTTTTGCAATTTCTTCCCGCCCACCTCCCCTAACCCAATGAACAGGTACAGATGATATACTGTCCCCAGAATTGGTGTAACGATTTCATTTCCAAACTTTCCCATCAGTTTTAAAAAGCTATTTACAAAAAGGTTTATTCTATTACTTCTACTTTAAAATATATCAAACTTCTTAATATCTAGGACTCGATATTTCATAAGAACTTCCCACAGCCTTAGTAAATAAAATTGCACACAATGCAATGGTTATAATCTGATTTATCTTCTAATATGACCATTACTTCCTCCTTTCCTTCTTGCCTTCAGTCCAATGGACAACATGCATATGCAATGCTTAGAGATAGTTGAGCAAATTCATATCCAAAAGTAATTTAGAAGACAAGCTTTCCCATGAATTTGAACACAAAGTATAAAAAAGTGCTAACTTAACTACTTTGTCATACACTGGCAACCTCTTTAACACCTAGAGACTAGATGTTGCAAAATTGGGACTCCTTTGTCCTTTAGGTACACTATATACCCACACCAAACTAAACATCCCAAATGTACAGAAAAATGGCATTTAAAAGGGCTATTTCTGTCTTCGGTGAAATTTGTGTCCCAAGAAAGGCAAGATTACAATTTTTTCTAACAGACTGAGTTTGCGCACTATATCCTTGGTTATCAAAAATGCTCTTACAGCTTTGGGATTTTGTATTGAATATTGATGTGTGGGAAAGCATGATACATACTATGATCTTGGTCACACAAATGGCATGTTGGGTATGTATGCACAGGAGTGGGAAGGCCACAGCCAACTAAGCTGTTTGAGACCGGATGACTTTGTTCTTTGCTTCTTGTGTTTTTATTTTCTGTAGTGCATATATTAACTTTAAAAATAAAGGTTATTTTATAAACATAAAAAAGAAGAAAGGAAGGAAGGAAATAAGTCATAGTGTGGATACCATAATTAAAATAATTGTATTAAGACTAAGATAGTTGTAAAAGTGTCTAGCTAGCTAATTAGATTGATAATTTACAAATAGCAATAAAGAGAGGAAATCTGAAAAAAATGTAGTTTTAATAAAATGACCCAAATCACATACTCCTTTGTAGTACCTTCACCCTCCTTCCTTTCTGACCTCAAAATGCCTGCATGGGAAACTCAGAGAGCATGTGCTCCTATCAAGACACCCACCTTCCCTCAGGGCTACCAGGCCTACCCCTGCAAACTCAGTAGAAGACCAAACCATAAGTCTCTAGTTTGTCCCTAGTCACATTCACCATAGTAACTCTCAGGACTACCTTTGTCAGGTTTTTAATGTCTACTCACATAGCCATCACAAGAAACACAAGCTCCCCAGGTTATCCCTTTGTTAGAAAAGATGAATCTGGGCAAGCAAAACATTTACCCTATTGGCTGCCATTTCCTCCATATCTAGAGGTGTTTAATCTCATTAGATCGGATGTCCAACTAATATAACACCATATAATGCTTACTTTACTCTCCTGAAATGAGGTTTATAAACAATACAGTATATCCAACATATATGTATATATCTATAAACACATACATATATATATATATATATGCATTTTAAATTGTGCTATAGTAATATAATGGATAGGTATACAAGAATAATGATTTGAAATTAAATGTGTATATCATGTTAATGTTCATGCACAATAACCACTAGATGATAGAATGACATGTTAGATGCTTCTGATATGTGAAATCATCAGAACGTGATAGCTACAATGGTAGACTGACCCAAGTTACCTTTTATTAGCAACTGAAATATAGAGTTGTGTGGTTGGTAAAAGATTTGGGTATGTTAAATGAAACCAAATAAATTTATGAACAAAATCCAATATAATCTTCCTCCAGCTTAAATGCCAGTTCCCATTCTTAGAAAACTTGCTGTCAAGGTTAGGGAGAAAAGTTTTTGTGTTAAATGCAAAATGGAGATAGATTCTAGGTATGCTTTATATATATGACAAAGATGGTTCTATGCAACTATGAGCAGGTTCTTTCTAAACATTAATGCTTATTGGGATATTCCAAGTTTGTCTTAGTATTGGTGTTTGATTGAAAAAAACTTTTATTATTAATTTGCTCTAAGCACTCCCTCATTCCTTGAAGGATGCTCCCCAATCACAATAAAAAAAGAAAACATTCCAATATACCCTCTAGGGGGCGGTACCACCTTTGTTGAAAAACTGACTACCAATTAGTTTATTACAACCAGATAGGACTGTTGTAAACTCTAATTTTGGCTTTATCTAGAAGTATATGTAGACATATAAATTGTGGAAAGTAGTTTGAGAAGTTCTCAGAAAAATAATGGCCACATGAATTATTTTTCCCACTTGTAATTTACTGTGTTTGGACTCAATTTTCAATATCACTTTTGTTTTTACCTTGAAGTTAAGAAGGATCTGTTAGCGATGATGACTCTTAAATTACCTAAGAGCTGAGCAGCTCTTGGAGAATAAAAAATTTGTGTCTGTTAGATGTAATTTATTTTAACATTTTCAAAAGAAAGGAATTGATTTACTTATAAACACAAAGCCTTAATAAAACTAAATCATTATCAAAAGCATATGTGTTTTAAGGGATAATAATAGAACAACTTTTTGATGATCCAAAATCTTTCCTAATCTTGTTCAGGCCTATCACAAAGACAATTGATTAGTGAATGTAAATTAATATGAAATGTAAATTCAGAGTGGAGTGATCAAATGAGGAAAAATTAATTGGAAAGACATTTTTATTTAGGGGATTTTAAAATTAAGCTGAAACATATAGAATGTCTTCCAATCTAGAACTCATGGAATGTGAAAAGGCATAAACGTACAAAATCATTAATGAGGTTACCCAAACTATCAAATGAAAAAATGCTTCAGTTACTAAGATTTAAAAATTAGGTAGAATCCAATTACTTCTCTTCTTTGTACAATTAATGTTTCATTTACATGAATGATTTTATTTATTTTAATTGTATACCAAAAAGAAGGGTTTCTTAGTCACACAAACTAGACTGAGGGCAGGCTAACCACTCGTGACTTTTGTGACTTTTATAATCCAGTTGCCTACATCATCGAAATGTCTGAGCATTTTGATTCTGCTAGGAACTTCTTTGAGATATAGTAGGAATTACCTGATTAATGCAGGACATTACTTTAAATTACATCAAAGTTCTATTTCTTTTCAGAAACACTGGCTCAATTTATGTTATTGGACAACAAACAAAAATAGATCTCAGTTGATGTTTTTATTTAGGGCTTTGTGTAGCCAAAATTTGTTTCTTCTAATTGACATTTTTATGTCCAATTATTCATTCCTTATACATATTCAAATTCCCAAGTAAAATAAATGTTTGTTTATACTCACATATAGGTATACTTATGTCTAGACATATATATTATATGTATATATATGAATGTACATATGTATATGATGCATATGCATACATCTATATACCACATATGCGTGTGTACATTTATAGTAAATATGAGCTAAATTTAGTATGAAAAATAACTATATCTATATTAGTTTACAAAATGCATCTACTACTAGAACTGTAAAATTAAAAAACAATTTCAGCTGATTGCTTTCTTGGAATAATATAAATCAAATAAATATAAAGGAAACATCATTAATGTTTAATTTCACAGCACTGATATCAACACATTGAAAAAGTTTTCTAAATCTTAATTTTTATACTTTTACTGGTACATTGTAATTACAAATTGTAGTGAGATTCTAAATGACACATAAATACATGCACATATCACTTGTAAAAGGTTTTCCTAACTCTAAGTAAAATTTTAAAGGGGAAATAAATTATGTCAAATTTTAGACAGGCTTGTAGATTCAAGGACAAAATTAATTATCTAAATTATCCCAGCAGGTCTAGTGTTCTCTTTGTGTGGGCCACCTGCTTTTCCCATTTCTTGTCAGCCTGGCTTTTCACACACATACCCATAACCCAGTGATTGACCTCGTTATTGTTTGGGAGCACTGTTATTTTAAATGATGTGTGTGGGGTCATGTTTAAGCCATTGTCATTTATGATAATAATTACAGTGATTGTTATCTAGTGAAAGCTTTTTTGGCAGATTTCCACCAAAAGACTAAAAACTTGCATTCAAGTATTTTCATTAAGCTATTGCGGTCTGTCATTCTGTTTAAAATGAGATTTAATTTCAGCTTTAAAAAAATATAACATAAGCATTATTGAGTTCCGTAACTATTAAAAAGAGCTTACAAATGCATTTAAAAATCAGTTAACTGATTGTCTTAAAGATGGCCACAAATCAGGGCATTAACCCACTGTAAGGCATATTCTGCTGTCAGTTAATAAAATAGGCAAATGCATAAAATATGCTATATATTTTGAATCCAGCTTTTTATTAAAGGTGAAATTGATAAAACTATACATATACTTATGCAATCCAGCAGCTGTATTTTTTGTTGCTTATCCAAAGGGGCTGAAAACTTCTGTCCATAAAAGTATCCACACCTGGATGTTTATAGCAGTTGGGAGGTGGTGCTTGCCAGGAACTGGAGAAGGAAGGGATGATAGTCGAGGCACAAAAGACTTGTAGGACAGTTAAACCACTCAGTATGATACTGTAGTGGTGGGTGAATGTGAATACACATTGCCTAAAGCCATGATTGCACAACACCAAGAGCGAGCTCTAATGTTAGCTATGCACTTTGCTTCATTATGTCAGTATAGACTCATCAGTTGCAACAAATGCATCACATCAGCAGGGGATGCTAGTAATAAGGAATGCTGCACACGTGTATAGACAAGAGGTATGCGAGACATCTTTGTGCCTCCCTTTTAATTTTGTTGTGAAATTAAAACTCCTACAAAATGATATCTTTTCTTTCTTATTTTGCTTGTGTTTCTCATTATCACTATTATTGTTATTATTATTGTTTGTGGCACTAGGAATTAAGTCCACGGATGTTTTACCTCTGAGCTACAGCTCAATCCTATTTTATTTTTTAAATTTTGGAACAGGGTATTGCTAAATTGCTGAAGACCTTACTAATTGATGAGACTGGCCTTGAGTCTACAATCCTTCCAGAGTACTGGGATTACAGGAATACACCACCATGCCTAGCTTAAAATAATGTCTTTTAATTTAAAAAGTCATGTTATATCCTATGATAAGTAAAACATATGCCTAAAGTTATACATATGTGTATAACTAGCTACAAATTAATAGGATAATAATTTCACTGACAAATTTTATTTGCTCTTGGTTGCTTACAAGAAAAAGCCAATAAAGCCAGCAGTGGTGGCACATGCTTGTAATTCCAGTACTTGGGAGGCTGACACAGGAGGATCACAGGTCTGAGACTGCCTCAGCAATTTAGGCCATCTGCAATTTAGTGAGACACTGTTTCAAAATAAAAAAATAAAATAGGACTGGGATGTAGCTCAGAGGTAGAATGCACCTGGATTTCATCCCCAGTACCACAAAAAAAAAAAGGAAAAAGGAAAAGCTAATAGACTTAAAAGCAGGATATTTAGTAATCAGATTTGAGAATGTGCATACTATAATAAAAATGACTAAAATTATATATTATCCAAGAATTTTACTTAATCTGTTTTATTGTGTATGTTCCCATGTGTGATGAGATGAATATAAAATGATACCAGCATCCTGAACATCAAAATCTTTCTTAATTTATTCTTGATGTCTTATAAGATAATTAATTAAATAATTTTATCAGAATTACCTTTAAATTTAAAAAGTTAACCTCATGAGAGTTGAAAATTGAATAGGGTTTAGCAGAGACTGGGACAAGGAGACAGGAGGATATGGGAAATATTTATCAACAGGTATAATATTACAGTTAAATAAGAATAAATTCTAAACTGTAAATGGTGGTTCATGCCTGTAGTCCCAGTACTTGGGAGGCTAAGACAGGAGAATCACAGGTTTGAGGCCAGCCTTAGCAACTTAGCCAGACTCTCAACAACCTAGTGAGATCCTATTTCAAAATAAGAAATAAAAAGTTTTGGGATTTGTATTAGTTAGCATTTTTACAGCTAGAATCTAGAAGACATGACCATGTGGCTTAAAGGAAGGCTGATGTATTTGCTCATGGTTTGGGGGTTCAATCCATGTGAGGCTGGGGGCCATAGATCTCAGGGCATAGTGGCAGAGTTGAAAGAAGAAGAGCACAAGGAGGCAGGAAGCAAGAATGTGGTCAAGAGGAGGAGGGATAATATATAATCCCTAAGGCCACAACCCAGGAACCCACTATCTCTAGCCACATCCTACCTGCCTGGGTCACCACCAAGATCAATTTATTACAATGACTTTATCCACTGCTGAGATTACAGCTATCATGACTCAGTTACATCAGTTTCAAATGCCAATTTATGAACTCTTCAAGGGCCATTCTATATCTAATTATAGCATTCTGCTTCTGGCCCCTGAGAGCTCATCCCCATTTCAGTATGTAAAGTGCATTTAGTTTATCTCCAAGAGTTCCAACAGTCTTAACATTTGCAGCATTCCTGAAAACTCTCAAAGCCTAAAGTCTCCTCTAAGACTTAAAGTGAACTTGTAGATTTCCTGCAATAAAATGAAGATAAAAATAAAAATCAATATAAATATCCAATACACAGAGTAAACAGTTGCATTGCAAAGGGGAGAAACAGGGCAATAGAAATAATTGGAACAAAAGAGTTTTGAAATCCAACAGAGCATGCATTTGATCTTCCAGCTCCACTTTTGGCGGTCAGGGCACAAGGTGGTGAGATGTGATCTCTAAGGGGCCTTGACAGCCCTGCCCCTGTGGCCTAGTTGATTGGAATGGGCAGTGTACTTGCTTGTCCAGGATGGTTCCCTGACTCCCAGCTTACAGATTTTTTTTCAATATTTTTGACATTTCCAAATTTTGAGGGGTTTTCTTGCAACCTTGGCTTCACCCTCACAGCTTTACAAAGTGCATCATTCAGGAATGCTTGCAGGGATTCTGACCCTGCCACATGTTGCCTGACTTCCCAGACTTTCCTTTAAAATTTAGAGGAAAGCCTCCATTAACTCTTTTCCCCAGCAAAACCAGCATTATATAAATGCCAATATCAACTACCAGCAGGAAAGATACTTACACCCTCTTTAATCACTGCTGCTGATAATTTTTCAATCACAGCTGCAGAGTCAACTCCATTTGGGCTGCTTCTGACCCCAATTCCATCTACTGTCTCCATCATGTCCATTGCTGGCCCTAACCCTGTCATAGCTACCAACTTCCTCCTTCCTTCCAGCCATCTTACTTTCTTCTACATCAACTCTATGGATTCCAGCTTTATACATGCCTTTCTAGCCAAAATAAAGTCTCTCTGCTTTACTTTCTGCTGATGAAATTTGTTGTACAACTTGGTGAACATGAACATCAATATCTACAGTGCAATTTGGATATTTTTGCTGTTTTGAGATTTTTTTCCCCCACCAGTCTAACAAGTCCATCACCTTTAAATTTTGCCTCACACGAAGTTTCAGGACATGAGCAAAATGCCAGTATGTTTTTTATCAAAGTGTAATTTTCCCATGGAGTTTGTCAAAGTGTAATTTTCCCATGGAGTTCTCGCTACCCTCCAAAATCTTCTGAGCACAATGTCTACCGTCCACCTTTTTAGCTACATTCTGGCTCTTCCAATTTCCTCTTACAAAGCAGTTCCAAAGACTCACAATACACATGGTCAGATTTAAACTTATCTGTGACCCCAGTTCTCTAGTACTCTTTTCTGTACTAGACAGCATTTATACAGCTATAATGTAAAATCTAAAAATCTATAATCTCAAAGATCTGACTATGTAGGTTAGAGGAAGAAAGATTTATTTAGTCATAGTTTTAGGGTTCAGTCTACATGAGGCCAGGGCCTGTGGATCTCTGGGCATGGCAACAGGAAGTAGAGAGAAGGCAAACATATTGGTTGTACTCTTCACATCATGGAGGTCAGAAGCAAAAGAATGATCAGGGGAACCAGAGATAATCCTTGAGGATGAACCCTCAGAGACCCACCTTCTCTAGCCATACCCTACTGGCCTAGGTCACCACCCAGATAAATACATTGTAATTACCAAGTTCTATCCTTTGTATAAATAAATAAATAAATAAATTCTAATATTTTGCTGCATAGTAGGCTAACTATAGTTAAAATACATCATAAATTTCAAATAGCTAGAAAACAGCATTTTCAATGTTCTCGTGACAAAGAAATAATAAATGCTAAAACTGATGAATAGGCTGATTACCAAATGCAGACTTATATTAAACTATAACATTTTGTTTTATCAATATGTGAAATACTCACATGTCAAAGAAAAATTTCAGCAAATAATATTTTTCAGATGTAAATGAATATGATAAACCTGAGCTTACTTGTTGGTAATATGCCATTTAAAAAATAGAATTGCAAGGATTTTATTTTCCCATATCTAGAGCTCATACATACTTCAAAAACTAGTTATTTGTCTGATTTTAACTTTTAAAACAAAGGTAACTTTTATCTAACTAAAATATTTTTGTAAATACATGTATAAATACTTGATAATATTGATTTAAAATGTATGTAATAGTCTGAAAGTCAGGCATGTTGCTTGACCTCTTTGATTCAGTTTTCTTGTCTGTAAAATGGTGTTGACATAAATTAAACATAGAAGATGGTTTGATGCCTTTATCATGAAGAAAGCATACATATTAGTTGTCTAATAAATACCAACTCTAGGCATGCGCATTATGACATCTAACCATATAGCAGCCTCTGTCAAGCATCTGCTACAGTTTTCTGGCCCACAACTGCTCATCTCACTCACCAAATCAATGTCATTTTGTTTTCTCATAAACCATGCTGACTAATGTCCTTGGTCACTGCATACAAATATCAAGGGACAGTTGATTTTTAATATCCTAGCTCTAGAAAGCTAAGTCAATCACTTTGGGAAGCCTCCATAAAAGTGAATCAGTTATAATGAGTGTGATTTCTTTTTTTTTAAGGTCTGATCTTATTTATTTGTTACACTGGATTTAGAAATAAAAGCTCTCAAGGAAGACAGCCTGCATCTCTTGGCAATCTGTTCTTGGCATTTTTCTTTAGTTTCCTTCATTCTCTCTGCTAAAAGTTGAGCATATTCTGCAGCCTCTTCCTTGTTTCTCTTACTACCCTGTTTATTCAGAGCAATGTGCCAGTGTTTGTGTTGCAGAACAAGTAACAAGATGCTGAATCTTGGATACTCTGGTCCTTGGTTTCTTACCTTCCTTGTTAGTGGCTTTTTGACAACATATTGGTGGACATTATCTTCCTTCAGAAAATTGAAGAGTTTTCACATTCTTTTTGTTTGTTTGTTTTTGGTGGTACTGGGGTTCCCGGAAGCCCTTCTACTTCCGGGCTACACTCCCAGACCAATTTTTATATTTTTTTTTTGTTTGGAAACAGGGTCTCTTAAGCCAGCGCGGCTGGCTTCGAACCTGCGCGATCCTCCTGTCTCCGCCTCCCAAGCACGGGGATTACAAGCATGTGCCACCACTCCTGGCTAAAAGTTTTCACATTCTGATGGCTCTTTGGGCCCCAGGTGATGAGGCACAGTGGTACCTGTCAGTCCAAGAATATCCTTCTCTCTTTTTTTTTGCAATAACAAAGTTGAGAAAGCTCAGATTGGCATCCACAATGCAACCCCGAACAGATTTGCACTTTCTCTCTCCAGTTCTCTTTGGTCTATAAAATGAGTTCCTCTTATTCAGTAGTAGACTAACTTGCTGTGGGCCAAGACACCTTTCTTTAAGGAAAAACCTTATTGGTCATTCCCACCATTGATACTCTTCTTCCCTCAGAATATCAGTGGCAACTTCTGTGGCATTACACTTCTCATAAAAAGTACAAAGTTTGTGTTCATTGTCTACTTTAATGAGTTTCTGGCAGCCAGTGGCTGGGAAGGAGATAATTCAACTTCATCTTGGTGTAGCCAATCACCTAGCCAGCACCATGAAAAAGAGTGTGATTTTTTTTTTTGAAAAAAATATTTGGAATATTCTAAAACATAAATTTCTTAATTTACATATTAATTTCTACTTCCCTTTCCCAGTGTTACACAGTTTGGCCTAATTTATACATATTTTTCAGCTAGAGTGTTTGATGCCTATTTGATAAGTTAAATACGTAATAGCTTTGAGATTATCCTTATCTTACTCTAAAATCTGTATGCTTTTAACTCACATTGGCAAGTAAGTTGACAAATGAAGAAAATCACTGTAAGAATCAAGTTTCAGTCTATTATCTGCTTACAACAATTTAACTAATTAAAGGTCAGAACAGTTAAATGATATTAGAAAAGAGAAAGAGAAAATATGTTTATTTTTCAATATGCCATTGTTTTTCTTAACATCAATGGAAAACTGAAAAAAAAAAAAAAAACTTTAATTAGTCTCTAGCACAGCCTCTAGTGATGCCCTAGATTCGAAATGACACTTGATGGAAACCTAAGACTTTGGTCTCTTGGAAATCTACTGCTTATTTTGCCCTTAACAAAGGTAGGTTTTCTTAAAATCACAAACTGGAGTAAGAATGGAATGATACAAGTTCAAGACAACAAACCATTTCTGTGTATAATGCAGTTAATGCTTATATAATTTTTTCATGTGTAGGAAACAAACTATAAAATTTATTATTTTTAATATATTTTTATTGGTGCATTGTAGTCAAACATCACAATGGAATACAAGACTTGTTAGGATATCCAAGTACACATCATCCAATCAACCCTTATCCAATCCCCATCCCACTCCCTCCCCCTCCCTCAATCCCATGCTTGATTTAATGTTTAATATTGTTATATTTATTTATGTACATCATATGCTTTAAATAGATTCCATCTTCTCCCATCCCATCCCCTCTGATTGGTCACCTTAATTGCTCCTTCATAGGACCCCTTCTTCCATTAGATTCCCTCCTATTACCTACTTATTCCTAGTTTTGCATATTAGGGAGAACATCCGATTTTTTTTTTTTCTTTTTTCTTGTTTTTTTTTTTTTTTTTTTTTTTGGTGGTACTGGGGTTCCTGGAAGCCCTTCTACCTCCGGGCTATACTCCCAGACCTTTTTTTTTATATTTTTGCTTGGAAACAGGGTCTCTTAAGCCAGCGTGGCTGGCTTCAAACCTGCGCAATCCTCCTGTCTCTGCCTCCCAAGCTCGGAGATTACAAGCATGCGCCACCACACCCGGCTTGATTTTTTTTATTTTCTGTGATAATACTTTGTGTATGCCACTTTGCAAGTTCCAGTCCCACTCTTGAAGGCCCTGGCACTGGCCTGGCCACCTGATAGACTCTGCTTCCGGCCTCGCTGGCTCTAATACCAGCCTTGTCTGGTGGCAGGCTCCGATCTCAGCCTCAATGGCCCTGGCCCTGGCCTCACCCCTTGACAGGCTCTGATCCCGGCCTCAGAGACCCTTATACAGGCCTTGCCTCATGGCAGGCTCCTATCCTGGTCTCACTGGCCCCAGCACTGACCTAGCCGCCCAGCAGGCTCCTATTCTGGCCTCTGAGGCCCCACCTCCAGCCTTGCTGTCTTTTTGTGATTCAGCCTCTGTTCTCTGCCACTATGAGCAGGTCTTCTACAGATGTTCCCTTTTTTCTCCCCCTTTTTTTGGTGGTACTGGGGTTCCTGGAAACCCTTCCACCTCCGTACCTCTGGGCTTTATTCCTGGGGACCTAAATATATATATATATGTATATATTATATTATATATAATATACATAATATAAATAATATATAATATATAATATACATACTATAAAATACATAATATATAATATATTAATAAACAATACACATTTATTAATAAATAATATGTAACTATTAATTAATAAATATTAATTAACATTCAAATGCTATTAATATTATTAATGATTATTAATATTTTATTAATAAATATCATATATAATAATATAATAATACATTTATTGATAAATAATAATATACAATATATAATAAATAATAAATAATATAAAATATAAATACTATATAATATAAATAATATATAATATAAATAATATATATAATATATAATATACATAATTTGGAAACAGGGTCTATCAAGCCAGCAAGGCTGGCCTCCAGTCTGCAAGATCCTCCTGTCTCCGCCTCCCAAGTGCGGGGATTACAAGCGTATACAACCATGCCCGGCATTCTTTTTTTTTTTTTAAAGATGAGAGAACAGTACATGTCTCTTGCGAAAGCTGGGATCCCAGATACCCAGTGAAAATAAAATTGTCTGCCCTCCAAAGGCAGAGGTCCACAGCTTCACTCCAGAGAGTGAAGCTCCATACGTACCCTGGCCTCCCACTCTGAATGCATGGTGGCCATGAGGGCTGATGACTCCCAGAACCCACAGTGTGGCGGCCCACCCTGACCATGTGGGGCTCCCTCTGAAACCCCCCAAACCCTTTTACCACTTAGCATGTTGTCCAGAAATCCCAATTATGTGTGGGAGGAGCAGTCTACTTTGGGGGAGATTTCCTCAGAAGTTCATGGTGGACTGGACTGGATCTGACTGCCCCTCCAAACTCTGGTCACCACCACTGCCACTGCTGCCACAGCCATCTCGGTTCTCTCGTGAACACCTTTCCCACACGGTTTGTTTTCCAAAATTCCCTAGCATGTGTGGCATTAGTGGTATACCGTTGAGGATATTTCTTTCAAGTTGTGATGTAGATTGGATTGATTCTCTGCCTCTATCAAATGCTAACCACTGCTGCTGCTGTCACAGCCATCTCAGTTCTCTTCCGAGCACCCTCTTCACACAGCATGTTGTCCCAAGTACCTGAGTGTGCGGAGCGGTAGCATTCTACCTCTGGGGCTAGTTCTTCAAAAGATCCAGGTGTGTTGCATCAGATCTCTGTCTTTTCTGAATACTGGCCGCTGCCTTTGCCGCTGCCTCCACCATCTCAATTCTTTCCCAAACTCCTTTCCCAAACTACATGTTGTCCAGTATTCCTGAGTAGCATTCCAACTTTGGGGCAATTTCTTCAGAAGATCAGGGTGGGTTGGATCAGATTTCTGCCTCTTCCAAATACTAGCCTCCACCGCCACCGCAGCCACTGCTGCCGCCACAGTATTCCTCCTAGTTCTCCACTGAGCTCCCTTTTTACAGATGATGTCCAGAATTCTTAATCATGTAAAGAAGAAGCAGTCTCCCTCGTGGTTATTTTTCTAAAAGTTCCAGGTCAGTTGGATATGTTTTATCTGCATCTCCAGAATCCTGGCTGCTGCCACAGCCATCTTGACCCCTCTCCAATATTTTTCTTTTTCTTTTCTTCTTCTTCTTCTTCTTCTTCTCTTTCTTTCTTTCTTTCTTTCTTTCTTTCTTTCTTTCTTTCTTTCTTTCTTTCTTTCTTTCTTTCTTTTTTAATAAGAGAAGACAGTATGTGTGGTTTGAAGAGATTGTGGGATCAGGCACTTGTCCGCAATAAATTTTTTCTCTTTTCCAAGAGTGGAGTCCCACAACCTCACCGCACAGAGCAGGATTTGCTGTTCTAAGCACACCACAGCCCCTGTGCAGCACAGCAGGGCTGAGTTCCTTGGAACGCATGGCTCGGCCTCCAGCTTGGTACCAGGCCTCCGGGGACATGGGCTCGACCTCCTAGGGCCACCCGCCCCCTCGCCCGGTGCTGGGGTGGCACCCGAAACAATAAAATTTAGATAGATATGATCATAGTACCACCAATGGTAATTGTCAAAAAAAAAACTCAATGTTTTTTTTTAAATTTTATTTTATTGGTGCACTGTATTCATACATCATAGTGGGATACAAACTTTTGTAGACATACATGCACACATCGCCCAGTCAGCCCCCACCCGATCCCCACCCCATTCTCTCCCCATCCCTCCTTCCCATGCTTGGCTTAGTGGTTGACATCTAGTATTATAGCAATTTATCCAAAATTAAAAATGATAATCTCACATAACAGTTTCATTTGTCTGATACCAAGCTTTTGATGATTTAAAGATAACATTTCAATATTTCTTTTTGCTTTCTTTCTTACCAGAGCATATTTTTTTCTTTTTTTTAGGTGAAACTATCATATATTTATATATTTATTTTTCAGAAAAAAATCTATCCTAATATGGAATATGAATTCTAGATACCCAAAATGATCTTGAAAAAGAACAAAGCTAGCAGATATATATTTTCTGATTTCAAACCATATAAAGCTACAATAATTGAAACAGTGTAGTACTGTTCTAAAGGCAGATATATAGACCATTGGAGTTAAATACAAGCCTAGAGCTAAATTCTTCCCTATATTGTCAAGTTATTTTTGACAAGGTTTCCACGAACATCTGGTGGGGGAAATAATAATCTTTTAACTAAATATTGTTGAAAAATAATAATTACATGGAAAAGAATAAAATTGGACCCTTACCTAATCCCACATACAAGTATTAACTCAAAATAGATAAAAGACCTAAATATAAATCTTAAGACTATAAACTTTTAGGAGAAAATCTGGGTCATAAAACCTCACAACACTGAAATTGGCAGTGATTTCCTGGATATGATTTCAATGGCACAGGCAACAAAAGAATATACAAACTCCCTTAAAAATAAAAGAAAATATTGTATATCCAAAGACAATGTAAACAGAGTTAAAAGTTACTAATAGAATTGGATAAAATATTTCCAAATGCTATATCTGAAGGTATATTAATATTCCAACTAGAAATCATAAAAATTAACAACAATAAAGGCAAACAATACCATTTAGAGATAGGTAAAAGACTAACATAAATAATGAATCTCCACAGATAACCAATCTTAGTTGTCTGTTGGATGGAAAATCTTGTTTCTCTGGTTCTGGTGAGTGTTACCTATTTCTTCTTTGTAGTTAATCTCTTTGAGTATTTTCTCTAGCGCTGGTTTTGAAGACATAAATTCCTTCAGTTTCTGTTTGTCATGGAAGCTTCTTATTTCTCCATCTAATTTGATAGAAAGTTTTGCTGGATAGGAAATTTTTGGCTGGAAGTTGTTTTCTTTCAGAGTTTGGAATATGTTACTCCAAGCCCTTCTGGCTCTCATGACTTGGTTTGGGAAGTCTGGAGTGATTCTAATTGGTTTGCCTCTGAATGTCACTTGGCCCTTTGTTTTTGTTGCCTTTAAGATTCTCTGCTTGGCTTCCACATTGGTCATTTTGACAATTATGTGGCGTGGGGATCCTCTTCTCTGATCCTGTCTAAAGGGAGTTCTATAAGTTTCCTGGATCTTTGTATCAACCTCTTGCTCTATATTTGGAAAATTTTCTGTTATTACTTCCTTGAAGAGATTGTTGATCCCTTTGTTATCACTTTCTTTTCCCTCCTCTATTCCAATTATTCTTAGGTTAGCTCTCTTAAGATGGGCCCATATTTCTTCAATGTCAGATTCCTGCTGTTGGATATTTTTTTCTAGATTAGAAACTATGCGTTCATTTTTGGATTGCTCATCTTCTAAGAGCGAGATTCTGTTCTCCATGTGGTCTAATCGGTTGTTTGTGCTTTGAATTGAGGCCTTTACTTCATTAATTGCATCCTTTATCTCTTTTTGGCTCTCTCTGAGTTCTTTTCGAAGCACCTCTATTATTTCTACAGTTATTTTCCTGATTTGATCTTCTAGAAATCTCTGATTTTCTGTTTTATCGGGTTCTGATGTTGTGGGGTTGTGGGCATTTATTGCTCCAGTATTATTCCTCTTTCCCATGATTTCGGATGTTTGTGCCTTCTCTGGGTTCTTCTCTTGGGTCACTATGACTTCACTTAAGGTGTTCTGGATCTCGAGTCAGTAGTATCTCAGACCCCACTACTCCTTTACTGGGTTGTATCACAGAGTCTCCGACCCAGGGAGTCGATAGAGGCTGCTTTAAACTATGGGGGGTGCCAGGTTGCACGTTCTCCTATGGTGTGATATCTCTGCCACCACCACTCCCTCACTGGGTCAAGTCCCAGGAGGCACAATACTGGGATTTCTCCTCTGTGGCCTGCAATTTGACTCACTGTTCTTGAGTACGCAGATGTAGCTGTACTGGACTCGGTGAATTCACTGCTGCTGCCACCGCCCGGTGGCAATATGGCGCCGCTGCCACGCCCTCGGCAGTGAGGCTGGCGTATTTTTTCTTCTCTGGTTTTGATTTCCACTCTGAATTCCTGCAGCATGTGCTGAGCTCAGCCACTGGGAGCTTTAAATGCTGTCTGCGCCGAAAGATCCCGCCTGGCTGTTCCGCAGTGGCTCACCTCGGCTTGCTGTAGCCGTCCGTTGAGTTCGCTGCTGCCGCCGGCAGTATGGCGCTGCTGCCGCGTCCTCGGGCGCGTGTGTCTCCTCTGTGGCCCTGAGCTCTGTTCTCAGTCCGCTTTCTCTCTGGAGCCTGGTGGTTTTTTTGTTTTTCTGGTGATGGTGTTTTCTGGCTATGAAAGGCGCTGGTTTTGTGGTAATGGAGATTGGTTGTTAGTGGGGCTCTTAAGCCCCGCTTTTCTAGGTCGCCATCTTCCCGGAAGTCCAATGTTTTTTAAAATATAATTTATGTACTGTATAGATGAATTAACTTCTTGATAATAGATATAAATATATTTTCAAAAATGAACCAATACCTATTTTAAATTTCTATTTTACCTTCTGTTAATATTTTGGAAATACAACCTAAATTCTGCTTTTACTTAAAGATTTTATTCAATCAAATCAACCTGGGGTTGGTGCTAGAGAAGGAAAATAATCCTAGTTTTTTCAGTTACAGAAAGGAAAGTTTGAAGTAAAATCCCGAGGGTCAAATTTGCATGCTTTATGTTTCTACAACATGGAATGACCACTAAGTTAAATAACTTAAAATTTTTAACTGAGAATTGTGTTTACATTTCTTTAGAGAATCATAAATTTGCTATATTATGTACATGCATAATAATGTACATGACATTACATTATATACATGCATAATAATGTACATGACATTTTTTATGACACAGTATCAAAAAAGTCCACTGATACCAAAATGGGATGAAGACATGGCAAAATAATTTGTCAGTCATGATATTTCTTAAATGTTTAATAATTAACATTTCTAACTGTAAATTGTGTCATTGAATATAAGATACCTTGGCTACACTGCAGACAAAGAATATCAGAAGATGTTTTTCATAAAGTCAAACTGTAACTGTAAAAATTACAGACATAAAAATGTACAGGTTTTAGTGCAGATATAGAAGTCTTCATTTCTCTGAGAAAGATGCCCAGTAATGCAATTGCTTAGTCATCTGGTGTGTGTTTACTTTCTAAGTGCTAAACTGTTTAGCAGAGTGGCTGTGCCAGTTTACATTCCCATCAGCAATGCATGACAAGTCCCATTTGTCTGCATCAGGCAGTAGATGATGCATATACTACATAAAAGTTTCCAGAGCATAAAACTATGGAAATCTTTTATTTTATGAGGTTATCATGCTCTTCAGGCCCAAACTGACTGTGTTGATAAGTTGGTTCAGGGAATTTAAGGGGCAGGGTCAGCAATGAGCTCTGATTTATAGCAACTGCCTAACTGCAAGTTGTTGATATTTTTATTATAGTTGAATTCAGACTACCCATGTGACTTTAAAGGAAAATAAAATCAGGAAGGATTACACACAAATGGTTCTTCAGACCTGGCATATACCAGTTCTAGGACATTGCTGCACACACACACACACACACACACACACACACACACACACACACACAATCATCCACAGTTTTAGAGGCTAGAAAGTCCAAAATCAAGGTGCTGGTCAATTCAATTTCTGATGAAGTCCTGTTTTCTGGTTTGTAGACCAGTCCCTCCTGTATGTGTATGTGGTATTACATTCTACAGTTCTAAATATATTAAATGTGCAGCTTCCTAACATTTTATCTGAACTTCAACTTAATGGCAGTAAGTGAAAAATAGAAGTTTGCCTGTTTTTTCTTTATATCTTGTCCATTACCGAGTAAGAACTATTACTACTGAGCAGATTTATTTCTGACTCACTGAAGTAGAAAAGTCTAAAAGCAGGGGTGCTAATAACCCAGGAATGGATCTGAGAGGTGGCTCCTTTATTTCCTCTTTCTTTTCAGTAAACTCAACATTGAGTTATTACTCTCACGACTTTATCTAACTTAAATTAGATATGAAATTCCCCATATCAACATATTATTGAGAGTTAAGGCTTCAACATCTGAATTTTGAAAGACACAATTTATTTTATATCCACCAGAATTTTGCTAATGTTATCTGGTTTGTAAAGGAGCATATCTAGTACTTTCCCCAGTATTCAGGGAGGAAGACTCAAACATATATTGTTACTTTGGTTGTTTGTGAATAGATACAAGCTAAATAGAGATTTTAATGTAAAGATTAGATCACAAATGTAAAAATTTTGAAAGTCATTACTTTAGAACTAGCTATTTTATTTGTGTTGTTAATGTTGAATAAGCAAAAATGATTAATATATTTTGTGTGAGAATCTGCACTACTGAGAAGAAATATTACTCATTTTTCCATTTAACAAATAAATATCTAGTGTTGGTTTTAAAGTAGTTTTTTGAATACTGAGAATACAAGAATAAACAAAACAACAAGAGTCTTCTTTCAAAGAGTATAATATCTTGTGGTGGAGGGCAGCAATAATTAAATAGATAAGTAAATATATAATGTAACATTGGATAATAAATCCTACAGATAAATATGAAGTGGGGTAAGAGAAATGAGGAGTTCCAGCCAATGGAAGAAAGGTTGGCTATTTTATGTAGGTAAACATAAAATATATGTTTTATGTAGGTAAACAGGGAACCTGAAGGATGTAAAAGAACTAGGCAGGTAGACATTTGGAAGAGGAGCTTCATGAAGTCAGGAGAGGCAGTGCAGAGCACCTGAGGTGGGAAGATACATGGATGTATGTGAAATAGCAAAGAGTACAGAGTGTGTGGACCAACTGAGCAGGAGGCAGAATCATAAGAGATGACACAAGCAAAGTAGGGGAAGATAATATTAAACTCCATGTGTAATTGAAGAATTTTGGAATTTCCCTGAGATAAGATGCAACTGCAGAGAGAATAACATTATTAGATTTAGACTGTGAAACTTAAATTGGGGATCCTGGAAACAAATAACACTAGAGAGATTAGAGCAAAAGAGAGATTCATAACAAGGTCATTATGGTACTCTTGGAGTTACATGAAGGCTGAATGAATGGGGCAGAGAGAAAGGAAATTAGATGTGGCTTCATCTAGAAGAAAGAGTTAGAGTCATTGGACAGAATTTGATAGTGGATTGCATGAGAAAGGAAGAAAATAGTCATGGGCACTCCAAAGTTCTTAGTATGAAGAATGGAAAACTGGAGTTGTTCTCTGTAATATGAGCAAGACTATGAAAGTTGTAGGTTTAGGAAAAGTAGGAACATTAACTTGCTAGCTTAATGATGAAAGGGAAGATTGAAGTTTTAAGGAGAAAGAGAGTTTAGAAGTATGAAAAAATTAACGGACCAGGGAAATTATGCTTTATGCTTTATTTAGGGGAGAATCTCTTTCCTGACTTTTGCATCTTCTAAAGTCCATCCATCCATATTCCTTGGTGCCTGGCTATCTTCCTCCATCTTCAATGCCAGCAATAATGAGTGGGTCAAATCCTCAGATTATGTCTCCCTGACCAACTCTTCTTCCTCTTTTACTTTTAAAGATTCATGTAACTAGACTGTGTTAAAAAATAATATCATCTCATAATTCTCAATCACATCTGTGAAGTCCTTTTGCCGTGTAAGGTTAGTATATTCATGACTTCTAGGGATTAGAACATAAATGTATTTGAGAGACTATTTTTCTTTCTACCAAACAAAATTTGAAAGAATGAATCCATTTAAAATAAATAGTAGTCAGCTGGGCATTGTAGTGCAAACCTGTAATCCCAGTAGTTGGGAGGTTGAAACAAGAGGATAGAAGATTCTAAGCCCGTCTCAGCAACTAATCAGGAGCTCATTTAAAAATAAAAAATAAAATGGGAGTGGAGGTGTAGTTTGGAGGTAGAATGTCCCTGGGTTCTAGTCCTAGTACCAAAAATAACAAAATTAATAGTTGCCAATATAAATGAAGAAACAGCTTCATTTTCTGTTTTCCTAGTACAGTAATGATAGATCACAATACCTCAGCTAGGTGTTAAGACAAGTGCATATATGAAGAATTGAGAGAAAGAAAAAATGATTTGGTCAGTGGATATTAGAACTAGGTAAAATATTTTAAAATTACAGAATATGTAGGAGTTGGAGGCCAGAAAATAATAACATAGAATTGAGATTATGGAAAGATGCTTGAATTGCTGAAGGACAGAGCATTGGAAGTAATGGGTTCACAACCAGAGAGGGATAGAGGATTCAAAGAGCCACCCATAAATATATTAAATTTAACCAATAAAGATGCATGAAGAATTTTTGGAGAGTGATAGTGAATCAAGAACTAAAGTCTCCAAAGGATGAAGAAGAGTTGTTCCACTGACATTAAAAAGCCTGCAGGGAGGAAGGTAAGGATTGTAGAGTAGGAAGTCTGGGCTTTAAATATGCAAGAAAATTTCAAGAAGAGGGAAGACTAACTGTCAAATAGATTCCCACAATAAGAGATACTGTCCTTAGGGGAATTAAAGATGATACAGGAAGCACTGAATAAAAGTAAGCAGAGGTAGAAGGAGGGGGTGGGCAATAATTTTTTTTTTCTGAAAAGTTGATGGAAAGCCAATACATTTGAAAATCTCTGGAGGTCAAAATGAAAAGCAAGGGACCACCTGCCAGATGCTCCATATATGAGAAGGAAAGTCACCATTTGTCAAAACTAATGAGGAATGCCTATGCTCAAGAGAGGGCAAGGTTTCAATTAAAGAAAGAAGTGGGGGAACCTGCAGAAAGCCATTGGGAGTCATAGAGAAATTTGCTGATGACTATGAGTTGCAAGAGGATCCCATTGAGAGGAGACTGTATGACCAAGAAAGAGGTGGGCAGTGTTCAGAAGAAGGGGTGTACTGACTGAGCTCTAGAGGCACAGATTTCTGTCATAAAAAAAATGAGTCATGGAGCCTCAGCCTTTTAGCAAAACAGAAGTGAAGAAGACAAATATTTCTGAAGTTCAGGCTGGCAGAGAGTGTAGAGTCTGTGAGTGTCAGGGTTGGTATGGATCTTGTTGCGAGTGTGCACAGCTGTCAAAGATGTAGTGGCTGAAGTGGAGCACAGGGACCAGGAACAAGGAGAACTTAGGCACAATGAAGTTCAGTTGGGAACTTTGGGTATTGTCTTAAAAACACAATCAGTAAGGACAGTTTTGTTTATTTTTTCCATTGGGAAGGAAAATTATCATTCATTTATCTTCATAACAGGTTATGAATGCATGACATAAAAGCTTAAAAGAGTCATCACCAAACTGTGCTCAGGACATTGAAAGAGATTATGCAGGGAAAATCTGTACAAATTCATCTTCTTACTCAGTATCAGATGATAGGAAAAATAGTTTTTCTTTACATAGTCTTGTTTATATTCAGAAAAATAGATTGGATAAACTGGGCAAGTAGCCATCCGGCCCTTTCTTATAACCAAATAGCAATAACAATAAAGGGGATTCCAAAGGAAAAAATCTGAGAGGAAAAACAGCCAAATAAAAGTCAGAATTCCTATTAAGACTTTTTAAATATGCCATGAGATTTCTTGATTGTATATTTTTCAAATTATTTTTTCCAGTCATATTTCACAACCCTTCTAAAAGATTTGCCACTTTTTCCAATGCAGTGAAAGACGCTGGATTAAAGTTCTGTCCATCTTCTCTTTTTGAAAACAATAGTAATGACTATAATAGTAATGATTTTAATGTGAAGAATCCTTTTATGTGTGTATATAGTGCTAGGAATTGAACCCAGGGTCATTCTACCTCTGAATTACAACTGCAACCCAATTTTTATTTTTTAATTTGAGACAGGGTCTCAATAAGTTTCTCGGGGCCTTATTAAATAGCTGAGCCTGTCTGTAAACTGGGGTCCTCTGGTCTTAGCCTCCCAAGTACTGGGATTACAAGAGGGCACCTCCATGCCTGGCTAAGAATTCTTATCTAATAAGAAAAAACATTGACAAATATCAGAAACCCAGTTTTGAATTATTTGTATTCATTTTGAACTAAATCAGCATTGTGTAAACTTTTTAAAAGGCAGCATTGACTCACTACTTGCTGACAAAACCTGCATTTCTCTATTGGCCCTCAAGTGCTAATTTTATAAAAGGATAAAATAGACAAGTAGACATCTGCCCTTTCAAAAGCAAACCTGCAATGGCTGTTTCAAATCTTTTACTGGAATATAACCATAAAGTAAAGAGTAACTAGACACTAATTTTTTTCCCAAATGAACAAACAAAAAATGTAAGCAAGAAAATAACTCTGTCTATACTTGTATAGCTTCTCAAATCGTGTGTGTGTGTGTGTGTGTGTGTGTGTGTGTGTGTGTGTGTGTTACTGGTGATGGAACCCAGGGGCTTTCTACCCCCAGGTTATACTCCCAGACCTTTTTTTTTTTTTTTTTTTTTGGTGGTACTGGGGTTCCTGGAAGCCCTTCTACCTCCAGGCTACACTTCCAGACCCATTTTATACTTTTTTTTTTTTTTTTGGAAACAGGGTCTCTTAAAGCCAGCGCGGTTGGCTTGGAACCAGCACAATCCTCCTGTCTCTGCCTCCCAAGCGCCACCACACCTGGCTCCCAGACCTTTATTTTATACTTTATTTGGAAACAGAGTCTCACTAAGTTGCTGAAAGCCTCACCCAGTAGCCGAGTCTGGCTTCGATCCTGTGCGATTCTCCTGTCTCAGCCTCCCAAGAGTGGGGATTACAAGTGTGCACCACCACGCCCGGCAGCTTCTCAAATCATTTTAGAAGGGTCTTACATTTGATGATCAAGAAGTTTTAAAATAGAAACAATTATTTTCAATTTAAAAAGCAGTGTCCTTCCTAATTCTCCCACCCCAAGACCTTAACATGAAAGAGTGGGCTTCCTTGCACATTAATTTTACACTTGTGTGAAGCAGTAACAATGACCATCAATAATTTGGCATTTATGTTTACAGTTTCTCCTAAATTTTTCAATTTCAAAACATATTATCCAATGTCGCCGTGAATCAGAGACTGTAAATTCTAGGTAGCAAAGATTCTTTTGGAAACCAATGTTAGATCAAAGAAATATAAATCAAGGCATTGCACTAAATTTCGGGATCTCATACACTAACAAGAATGAAATTTAGAAAAAGGTACCTACTTTTATAGAAGAAATAATGACCTGTAAAAGCTGATTTCTGATTGTATATTTTACATACTGTGTAGATTTGTGGCATCTGCTAATTAAACCATACACTGTATTTATCCCTGTAAAGAACAGTTTAATAGAACCTTTTTAAAATGGACACATCATCCCAGCAGAAAATAATGCTATGATCATGTAAATATATGTGATACAACAATAATTCTTAAATTAATATACTCAATACAAATTTATTATTTACTATATGTTGAAAACATTTAGTTGTAAAAATTTTAATCAAAATGGCAAACATATCATATAAATATGATAAACTTGCATATGCCAACAACTGAAATTAATTAATAAAGTTAACATTTTAGAGCAGTTGCCTCCAATAATTTCTAAGTAAAAAAATGTGACAATGTTATGGCATATCTTTTTTTCCAGATCCACTCCTCTTCCTTAGAGGGAGTTACCTGAGGAGTTTAATTATTATTCATATTTTTAATTTTTAAATTTTAAACTTTTTCATTGGTGCATTGTAGTCGTACATCTTAATGTAGTACAAGATGGTACAGGCATACATGCACACATCACCCTGTTAGCCATTACACAATTCTCACCCCATTTTCCCTCCCCTCCTTCCTTATCATGTTTGGCTTAGTGATTGACTTTGATATGTTTGTTAATGTGCATCATGCACTTTAGGGAGTTTCTCTTTTTTCTCTCCATCCTCCCGAGCAGTTAGGTAGCCTTATTTATTTATCTATAGTAACTCCTTCTTTGTCTAGAATTCCTCACATGACTCATTATTTCCCTAGTTTCAGCATAATTAAGGAGAGCATTGATTTCTTATTTTTTGTGAGTGACTAATCTCACTTAGCATAATGTTCTCCAGTTCCATTCATTTTCCAATAAATGACATAATTATGTTTTTCTTTATGGCTGAGTAAAATTCCATTGTGTACAAATCCTATAGTTTTGTAATCCATTCATTTGTTGATGGACATCTTGGCTTGTCCATAGTTTGGCTATGGTGAATTGTGCAGCTATAAACATAGATTTGCATACATTACTTTGGTAGTTTTGTTTCCTTTCTTTTGGGTAGATACCCAGAAGTGGTATTGCTGGATTATATGGTAAATTCATTCCAGCTCTTCTGAAGATCCTCCATACTGTTTTCCAAATGCACTAATTTTCAATCCCACCAACACTGTATTAGAGTTCCCCCTTCACATCTTAGCCAGCATTTGTTGTTGTTTGTGTTTTTATAAATTTTATTTTATTTAGTTTTTGACAAAATTCAACATCCATTATGCTAAAAGCACTGCAAAGAATCAGAATGGAAGAAACATACCTCAACACCATAAAAGCAATCTACAATAGGCCCACAGCCAACATCATATTAAGTAGGGAAAAACTTCAAGAATTTTCCCTAAAAACAGGAACAAGACAAAGATGTCCATTATTTTCAATATAGTACTTAGACTTTAACCAGAGCAATAAGACAAGAAAAGGAAATCAAAGGAGTACAAATAGGAAAAAAAGAATTCTAACTTTCACTATTTGCAGGTTACAGGATACTATACTTAGAAAACCCAACAAACTCAACTAAAGGGCATATAGAACTTATCAACAAATTCAGCAGAGTGTCTGGAAACAAAATCAATCTTAAAAAATCAGAAGCTTTTCTGTATACCAACCATAAATACACCGAAAAAGAAATCCAGAAAATACTTTCACCCAAGATATCCCACAAAAAATAAACAAAATACTTAGAAATAAACTTCACCAAGGAAGTAAAAGACCTCTACAAAGAAAATTACAAAACATTAAAAAAAGAAGTTAAAAAAAGACCTTAGAAGATAAAAAGATCTTTCATGTTCATGGAGAAGCAGAATAAATAGCATCAAAATGGCCATACTTTCAAAAGTGATCTACATATTCAACGCAGTACCCATTAAATTACCAAGGTCATCCCTTACATAGAAAAATCAGTCCTTAAATTCATTTGGAACAACAACAACTACTACAACAACAAAAAACTAGAATAGCCGAAGTAGTTTTCAGCAACAAAAACCATGCAGGAGGACTCACAATACTCGTTCTCTCCCGAACACCTTTCCCACACGGTTTGTTTTCCAGAATGCTCTAGCATGTGCGGCATTAGTGGTATACCCTTGAGGATATTTCTTTAAAATTGTGATGTGGATTGGATTGAATCTCTGCCTCTACCAAATGCTAACCACTGCTGCCGCTGTCATAGCCATCTCGGTTCTCTACCGAGCACCCTCTTCAACACAGCTTGTTGTCCCAAGTTCCCGAGTGTGCATGGTGGTAGCATTCTACCTCTGGGGCTATTTCTTCAAAAGATCCAGGTGTGTTGCATCAGATCTCTGCTTCTTCTGAATACTGGTCGCTGCCTTTGCCGCTGCCTCCACCATCTCAATTCTTTCCCAAACTCTTTTCCCACACTGCGTGTTGCCCAGTATTCCTGAGCATGTGCAATGGTAGCATTCCACCTTTGGAGCCATTTCTTCAGAAGATCAGGATGGGTTGGATCAGATCTCTGCCTCTCCCAAATAATAGCCTCCACCACCACAGCAGCCACTGCTGCCAATACCACCTTCCTCCTAGGTCTCTGCTGAGCTCTCTCCTTATAGATGATGTCCATGATTCTTAAGCATGTAAGGAAGAAGCAGTCTGCCTTTGCAGATATTTTTCTAAAAGTTCCAGGTCAGTTGAATATGTTTTGTCTGCATCTCCAGAATCCTGCCTGTCACCATGGCCATCTTGCATCTTGACCCCTCTCCAATATTTTTTCTTTTTTATTGTCTTTTTTTTTCTTTCTTTCTTTTTTCTTTTTCTTTTTTTTTTTTTTATAAGAGAAAACAGTATGTGTGGTTTGAAGAGGTTGTGGGATCAGGTACTTGGGAGCAATGATTTTTTTCTCCCTTTTAAGGGCAGAGTTCCACAGCCTCACCACACAGAGCAGGATCTGCTATTCAAAGCACAACAAGTCCCTGGCGTAGCACAGCAGCACTGAGTTCCTCAGGACGTGCAGCTCGGGCTCCTCCTCGGTACCAGGCCTCCCGGGATGCGGGCTTGCCCTCCTGCCTGGCACCAGGACTTCTAGGACACGGGCTGGGCCACCTGCCTCCCTCCTGGAACCAGGACTTCTGGGACACAGGCTGGGCCACCAGACCCCCGCCCGGCACCAGGCCGTCTGGGGTACAGGCAGGGCCACCTGCCGCCTGCCAGGCACTGGGCCTTCCCTCTTCCCTTGCTTTTTTAATTGTGATGATGGGGAGTGAAGCTAGGGACTGGAGCTCACTAGGCAACCACTCTACCATTGAGTTATATCCCTAGTCCTGTTTCAAATATTTTTCATGTTTTGTTTATGATATCATTTGGAATATTTCAATATGACACAATATAATTGCTTGAGCTTATTTGCTTAAAATATTTTATTTTCATACTTGCTTTGTTTAAAGTTATTAGTAAAATATTTTAATTTAATAGAATGCATATAAATACTTCATACTATTATTTTAGGTGTAGAACTAATTCAGCAGTGAAGATAGAGTGATTAAAACTGTATCACCAGATTCAGTATGATCCTTTTCCATACAGAGCACTATTTATCATATGTGAAATACTTAACTAAGTACAAAGTAGTAGGCAGAACACTAAATTCTCCAAAGATTAAGGATTTCCTATTAACTTTGCCTTGTACATGTTTTACATATAAAAAAGATTTCGATTGGCGAGCTTTAAAGTTGTTATGGGAAGTGTTTGGAGCAGATGCAAACAACAAAATCAATAGTGTCTAGATAGACTGGGTTCATGTGAGCAGATTTATTATCTTGACTTTTCAATCCAAATTCTCTGTCTTATTTTACTATAACAAATGCTAAATATACTATGTATAAAGGAACAAATAACTTTGAGATGACAACATTAACGGTTAAAACTTCATGCTTCATGATCTGGAGAAAATTTGTGAGTCAAGCACTATTTCTGGTTTGCTGCTCCTCCTACCCCTCTGCCTTGTAGAATTTAGCACAACCAAATTTTCTTCTATTACTTTTTTATTAGGTCCAGCTAAATTAGTTTTAATTCCAATTAATTTTTGAAGCAGATTAACTTAAATATGGGTTAGAATTTGTTGACTTTATCTATGATTAAGTATAGAGGGATTTTTTTTAAGATTTTTTAATATTTTTTATTTGAACACTAGTTTCACATCATAATGTTGATCATTTGACAATGGCATATCTTCACACAGTACTTTAGTACCAAAACATACACAACCAAATAATTTTTACCACTTTCACTGGTATCATCCTGAACCAAACAACCATCAGATAATCAATGTCTGAACAATTACTCTAATTTCCTAACTATATCTGAAGTTTAGGGATGTTTTTGGAGGTGAGCACTTAAGTAATGCTGACTAGGTTTGCTAGAGTATTTGGAAGTTATATTCATTTAATGTCCAGATTAGTAAACTGGGCAAAGAAGTGACATAAATCATGTAAATATTTAAAAGTTGAGTTATATTTTATATTGTTAAATGTCATCTTTGTAGCTATAGAAGTCAGTGTGAAAACCATACAAAGATATTAAAGGGGCATATTTCTGTTGAACATAAGAAAAAATTGCTTAGAATTAGAAAGTCTCCATTAAAATAAGGGGCTAGTTAATCACCAATAGTGGACAATTGGTTAACTAAAATATTTCATATTAAAATAAGGTGTTCCTCTGTTTCACAGAGATATGGTAAATGAGAGCTTATATATGTCTGCTGTCTAATATAAGAAATTGAAATATTAAATTACATTCTCTTTTTAAGAATATGTATTGAGAATAAAACATCCAAATAAACAAACCAGAAAGGCAGCGCATTGATGTGCACATAGCAGATGGCCAATAAATTTATGTGGAATTAATAGATTAAAATTTTCAGTGTGTCATAATACTCAAAAGACATCATTTTTCTGTCATCTTTGATTACTTTAGTTCCTCAAGCTCATTCTATTCTTTTTTTTTTTTTAGAGGTTATAAATTATCTACCTATGTTCTTGGACCTAAATTATTTAATTTTTGCAATATACTTCATAAAACAAATCTCAAAGTTCTCAGATTGTATTTGTTTTGTGGTTGTGTATTTTTTCAAATAAACATTAGTACATTTGTACAAAATATACTGGAATGCTACTATCTTTATTCAGGGGGAAAATTCCACAAAATTCACTAAGCATTTTCTTATTTTAATGAAAGAAATTTCACACAACAGCTGGTGAAATCCTATGAGCTGGATATGTTAGGGATTTTCTGTAGTCCCTTGAAATATGCATAGCATAAATAAAGACTTTTTACACATATGTTTTTACGTTGAATTTGAAAGTCTTAGGACAACTTTAGTACAAAAAATGAATTCTTATTTTCTAAATAGTGAGGAAAAAAATTCTTTGGACTAAATAACAGCTGATGATTTCTATTAATAAAATATTTTAAGTTAATTATTAAATTATGAACCTTAGTTTATTAATAAAGATAGTTATATTATTTAGACCCTAAAATATTATGTAGAACATAAAATATTCAAATAATTTCTACAAAGTGCCTTATGGTCTCACAAGTTTAATGCTTCCCAGACCCCACATAACTAATGACACAGAGGTAGTCTCTGAAAAGTTCATTTTTCTAAAATTATTTGTGAGAAGTTTCATTGAGTGTTCCTTTTTAGGGACAACTGATACATATTCTCTTTTTGTTGAGGTTAGTCAAAACCATTTGTCTTTATTTAGTTAGATCTTATTTTCTTTTATCTTCTAAATTTTACCTTCCCTCTTCCAACATCTTCAGTTTCTAGGCTACTCTCCCAGACACCTAATTTTTATATTTTTATTTGGAAATAGGGTCTCTTAAGACAGCAAGGCTGGCTTCAAACCTGCGCGATCCTCCTGTCTCCACCTCCCAAGCACGGGGGTATTACAAGCGTGCGCCACCATGCCCGGCGCTGCTTCTTCTTTTTATTAATGTCTAATACTGGGGATTGAGCCCCTGGGCATTCTACCTTCAAGTCACATTCCCAGCCCTTTTCATTCTTTATTTTGAAACAGAGTCTTGATAGATAGCCAAGAGTCTCACTATTACTAAGGCTGGTCTTGAACCTATGATTCTCGTATTTTGTTTATTTACTTTTTGCTTTAAGCTTAAGCAATTTTATTATTAAAAAGATGGAAAAATAGAAACAGATTAAATCACTGCATGAAAGGAATAAATGCAGTGAAGTAACTTGAAAATAAGTTACTGAAGTTTTTGGATACAAACAGCTTTTATAAAGATACATTATCCTTTATCTTGCTCAACCAATAATCTTTTGCCCTAGGTGTGAGCTGGCTCAACAACTCCATGAAGTTCCTTTTTATGATTACGGGGATTATGATTATAGGAATTTCTTGCTCTACCAAAAAAAAACCCTTCTTCCTCTCTTACTGAAGGTGTAAACCTAGGTTTCTGGGTTAGGACAGGAATGATTAACAAAGTCAGGGGTCACATGGTATCTGCCCCCTCTTGACAGAGTCCAGTATCCTCCTACCACATTCTTGGGGGATTCTAGCCTACTGCTGTAAGTATTTATTATGTAAACCTGTTTTTAGAATATGAATGGCCTAGGTCCCAACTCTTCTATCTATTCACTAATTACTTTTAGTGAGGGAACTCTGCATTATAACAGCTGCCTGAATGCCTGGCAATAACCAGGCCCTGACTGCTTTTTACATTTTAAAACCAATTTTCAATACATTAATACCAAATTTATTTTCCAAATTCATTTTCCAATACATTAATACCAAAGTCATTTTTCAATACTGACACATTAGTATCAAAGCTATTTCCAAATACATTTTGAAGCCATCCCAATACTGGTGCATTCCCCCCCCCCCCCGCCCCAATTCTGTTAGCTTCCTGACACCTATCAGGCCAAAGGTAAATATAGGGTTTTTTTTTTTTTTTATTTTTATAGCACTTATTAGCAATCTTTATAAGCTCAATCTCCATCAATCCCCCACCCTATATATTACTACTTGCATGTACCCATACCAAAGGAATAAGGACATCAAAATTGGAGGCTGGAAAGGCCCTCCAAGGCCCTGCCCATAATGCAAGGGGGACCACTAAAGGTCAGAGGGCCGCCAGGACTGAAGGAACCTGGGGTTCCCAGATCCAGGTTCCCAGTGATGAGTTCCAAGCCCATTCTTCCAGGCTCCCACCACCTGAGTTAAGACTAAAGAGCCTTAGGTAATTCTTGCGATGGGATCTCAGACTATCCGGTTCTTTGTAGACACTGGGGCCAGATTTAAGGCATTACCATTATCTCCTGGCCCTGTAGCTACAGTTGGGCATATCAAGCTAGCCCCTAAAATATTTCTTTACTCAGTATTTAGCCTGCTCCTGGAGTGACCTCCAAATCTTGCATTCTTACTTAGTTATACTAGAGACTCCAGATCCTCTATTAAAAAGAAGATATAATGTCAGGAAACCAATGGGTACAAGTTTCTTCCTTGGTCTTATTTAAAATTATACCATACTTTGTCTCATCTTTCCAGAAAAGCCTCAAAAAGAAAGAAAAAACTTAATCTGTTCTTTTTTTTTCTCTTGCTGGCTATACTAAAACAAGCTACTGTTCGAGGTTTTTTAATCAAAACCAATCCTAGCTAAAATGTAAACTTCTAAAAAGCTGTCTAGACTGTCATAAAACTTAAACCTCTGTGAGATGTGATTAAATACAATATGCATTGCCTTATTTATTATATTGCACTCTAATTAATTGCACTATTAATTCAAATATTTAACAATTGTAGAAGGATTATGGTGTTCTAGTGTGTTGTCAAAGTGTTAATAATTAGCAGTGAGTGATTGGCTGATGATTCTGGGTTTGTCTAGTTAAGTACTCTCACTTTAACACAGTTTGAGTTTTATATATTTCTACTCTATGAGCCCCTTAAACAAAGTTGATACTGAGTTGTCCCAGAGAGTATGTAATTGAGAGCACTTGAAATTGTTTTGGACAGTAGTAGATAGAAAAGGTCCATCTTCACATCTAGACTTTGATGATCTTAATAAAGTCTAAACACATCAAAGAAGCACAGGGATTTAAGGCTAGCTCATCTTCTGAGTAACTTTATTGATAAAGAAGCTAAGGCCAGTTGTAAGTCATTCCAGTTGTCATTAATCTTTTTCAGAGGATCATTTCAGTCAATAACTGGGCTTCCAAAAATTAAAAATAAAAAAATCTTTCTACTATCTTTTTCTTTGCTGTTGCGTACCTTCTTGTGAAAGAGAAGAAAACTCCCAAAATTGGTGGAGTGAAACAGATACAGAGTAATGCCATGTCAACATTTGTTTATGGCCTGCCAGTTTATATGGACAAAAGAAAATACCTAGAGGATTTAAAGAAAACCATATTTACAAGGATTCCATGATGAGGTGGTACATCTCACTTGTCAAACTGGAAATGGAGATGGTGCAATCTATATCTGTGATTATTTGCTTGAGTAAACCATTCATTTCTTCAGATTGTCCATTAATCATGTTATTTCTGCTTGCTTGCTATGACATTCTAACTTCAGGATAGAAAAATTTCTGTTTTTTATTTATCTTTTGCATTTCATGGTATCTACAGTTAGCATTAGTTTTAATAGTTACTACTTTTTTTAAACATAGCAAAACCTGTTATATGACTATAGAATTATTCAGTTATTTCAAATTTGGTGTGAATTTGCCCAAAAGAATAATGCTATGAATGCTATTTAAATTATTTGGATAATGGTGAAATTGCATATAGTTCATGATGCACCAGAACTGTAGCTCTTGCAGTATTATTTCTTTGTACTAAACAACATTTAACATTTTGTTTCCATTGTTATAGAACTTTTACAAGCATCTATTCAACTGTTTGTTCATTAATTCTTTTTTTTTTTTTTTTGGTGGTACTGGGGTTCCTGAAAACCCTTCTACCTCTGGGCTACACTCCCAGACCTAGTTTATATTTTTATTTGGAAACAGGGTCTCTTAAGCCAGCGAGGTTGGCTTCAAACCTGCGCGATCCTCCTGTCTCCGCTTCCCAAGCACAGGGATTACAAGCATGCACCACCACGCCAGCTGTTCATTAATTCATTTTTTAAAATTGATTCAGTGACCAATAAATGTCATTTACTGAAATTTAATGATTTTGAAAATACTGCTTCTCTTTCTCAGAAACATATAATCCAATGTGAGTAAATGACCAAGTGCTAGGTAAAAATATATCCAGTGCTGTCACCGTTCATCTGCCTTCACTGCAAAGACATTATGATATTGGAAAAAGGCAAGGCAGGTGTCAGAGACATCAGTGTATGGGACTGTGCCACTGATTCAGGAAAGATATACTGTTAACAGAGGAGATCAAAGTCAGTAAATATTAAGGCAAGAAAGCAATCTGTCTTTCAGATCTGGAACATTCTTCCAAAAGCTCCCATGTTAGAAACATGACCCCAGTGCAGTTAATTTCAGGTGTGGGTTCTTAGGTAATAATTAGATCATCAATCCACCTCTTTAGTTGATTAATCCATTAATGGAAAATGGACTCTAGGGGGTGGGAACTAGTTGAAGGAAGTAGTTCACTGGAGGCACATGCTGGAATCGTTTCTGTTCTCCCTGGTCCTTTTTTCCCTTTCTATCTGTTCCCTGGATGCTTGAGCTCAACACCTCTCCTCAACCATGCCCCTGCTGCCATGATATTTCTGCCTTGGAGCCAGGCCACCAAGGGTTGAACCTTGAAACCATGAGCCAAAATAAATGGGTCCTTCTGTAAGTTGTTTTTGTCCAGTGTTTTGGTGACTGTAATGCAAAGTTGACAACATGGAGTCCAAGATAACACCCAGGATTTTGACTTGAGCAACTGATAGACAGTGGATTTGAGAAGAAAGTTTCTAGCCCAGATATATATTTAGTTATTGGGATTGAACCCTGGGATATTCTACTCTCAGCCCTTTTTAATTTTTTTTTTAAAAACAATATCTCTGTGAGTTACTGAGAGTCTTGGTAAATTGCTGAAGCAAGCTTTGAATCTGTGATCTTGTCTTAGCTTGTCAAGTACTGGAATTACAGGTGTGTGCCACCACACGTGGTGAAAGTCTTTTTCTTTATAAAAGTAAGTAACTGAGATTAAGACAACCAACATTATGATTGGGCCAGCAATTTAAAGTGTACTTTTTTCTCAATATGATTTTTTTTCTAAAAATTTACTTCCATTAGCTTATATATCCAGGTACTAAAGGTTGATGCAATGTATTCCTGATAAGGTAGTTATTATCAACTTGAGATGTTTGCATTTTTATATGTATCATCTTCTCTCAAACCAAGCATTTCTCATATTTCTCATCTGCCCCTGGGATTTACCACTGTCAATCATAATGAACTGCCCAACAGCAGGGTGGTTCAGCTCAACCAATAAAGTGAAATGCATTTCCACACCCCTCTCAGAATGCCAAATATATGAGTAATTTATGCAATAAAATATAATATTTGACAAACATTTTATTATCATATGCCTCTGTATAGTATTTATTCTTGTAATTCATTGCAAGAAGCCAACCTGAACATGAGACATTTCATACGAAATCATAACAACCTATTTTATCAATAAATTTTCAAGTAAATGGTTTACAATTTTATGTGTAAATTTATATTATCTTTAAAAAAATTTTGTCCTAGAAACCTTAGTAGAGTGAAGGAGGGGACCTAACTGAAGAAGATGGGGGGGAGAAACTTGAAGAGGGGAACACTCCAGTGGACATGATGTACACACACAAACTTTTCAAAGCCAATCATTGTGCTAAACACAGGAAGGTGGGAATGTGAGAAGGGAGAGGGAATAGGGTGGAACTGTGGGAGGGCTCAAAAAATACTATGGACATGAGTGCCTCTATCACCCTGAACTTCATCAAGATGTATGATTACAATGCACCAATAAAAAAAATTGGTAGGCTATGACACCTGGGAAAATAAACATCCATCTATTTTATCTTGTTCGTATTTACATAGCTTCCACGGCAGTTACTGCTTTACTTTCATATAAGATTGGGCACATGCCTTTTGTTAGATAATATTGAATATCATTTCCTTTAAATCTGACTTGCAGTGCAAATCCCATAGCTTTAGCTTGTTTAATAAGCAGATGCTGTATTCAGTTTCATTTTGAGTATTATGCTTTGGTAATATGTTTTTAACTTTACTTTTCAGAGTCTGAATTACATTTCGTCCCTTGCAGATCTGAGACATAGTTTTCTAAAATATACAGTTCTTTAACTTTCTGGTACATTTCATGTATCCAACTGTCATTCTAATCCTTATATTTGAAATATATTTCTTTTGTTCATTTTTACATTTTCCTTTGGTTAAATACTTTGTCAGTCAGGATATGATTCACTAAATTTGTTTATCCAATGTAATATAATTTAACACAGTATTGTGTGTTTCTCCTGTATATTTATTAATGTTGTTCCCTTGTTACCTCATTTATCATTCATGTCTCCTTGACAGTTTTCTAAAAGAAAACCATTTTTTTGCATATATTATCACCTTTTTTCAAACATTGTCTGTTTAAATTTGTATATAACACTCCTAGGGAGAAACTTATCTTTTGTTAATGATAATAGAAAAATAATGAATTGATTTTCTTGAATTCTTCTGAGAAAAAGAATAATAGCAGTTTAAGAGAAGTGACTGTTCATCTGTTCATTCTCTTTTCAAGACAAGATTCAACATGAAGGATGGAACTTTTAAATGTAGAGTCCATTAAAAGCACTTTCAGCTATTGCTTTTCAACAGCGATGACAACATAACAACAAGTGTGTATTTGTAATTGTCTGAGATTGCCAAATTTAGGAGGAGGAATGTTTTAAATCTGGTAAAGAATTTATGATAGTTAAGAAATGAGCTACCAATGTTAACAGATGCTTTTTCCTGATCCCCTAGGTTGGTCAATGCATACATTTAAATAAGAAGGCCTATTTTGATCTCATGTAATGCAGCAAATAAAAACAAATATAAGCACTTAATTTATTCATGGTTACATTTATAAGTCTACCATATTTCAAACCATAGATATTGTTTTGCTGTTTCTAAAGTCAACTCAATTAATGAGTTCATGGAGGCTAAGTTAGAGAACATATTTTTTTTATTATCTTCTTTCCTTAGACTAGCTTCAACTATCACTACCTAAAACCAGTAAGAAGGCCATTTTTTTTTATAAGAGTGGTTTAATCTTTAAAAAAGAGATTCCAATAATGTATTCAGAGAGACCAATTAGTAACACCTTCTTCTACATCCAGAATGGTACCAAAACTTTTAATGATAAAATAAAATAACCTAAAATAAAGAGACTTTGAGTTGGAGTCTCTACTTTAATTCCATATCCTGAGACAATGTAATTAATTTTTAAAACAATATGTCTTCATCAATAAAAAACAATAATTTCCTTTTAAATTACAATGGATGAGCTGGGTGTGGCATTGTAGTCTTACTATCCTAGTACTTGGGAGGCCAAGACAGTAGAACTGCAAGTTCAACACCAGCTTCAGAAACTTGGCAAGATGCTGTTTCCTAATTTAAAAAATGAAAGGGTAAAATACCCCTGGGTTCAATAACCAGTACCAAAATAAATAAACAAACAAACAAATATACATATGTATGTGTACATTGAATGTTTAAAATGTATAAAAAAATATAGGTGAAAAGCCTATAGAATTCTACATTAATATAACATTTATTTTATTAACTCTTTCAAATAGTTTCTAACTAAAGTATAAAAGGAAAAAATTTCTTCTGACTCTATCTGCTAAACCAATTCTATCACCAGTTTTCTTAGTGTCTTTGAAACTGAAATTCACTCTTCAGTCTTGTAGTCAAAGACAGTTATAGAATTGTGCTGACATCATCTATGTGCTATAAACTTTTCATGCTTACTCAGAATTCATAATCTATGTTTTAAAATAAGCAGTTACCTTCCTAACACTTTATCCTCACATAGTATCCCCCATATAGACTTAGTATTTTACACTGAACAATGTAGTATAATTCTGGAATCAGATTTAGGGATGATATTTCTTATTGATTAGTTACACATCTTGAGAGAAGTTGAAGTTGTTATTAGGGACAAATTCTAGTGTGTCACCATAAAAGATTGCAGAACATTGAACAGGTAAGATTTCCATCAAGTGAACTGGTAGGGAACTCTGTGTTGTAGTCTTAAATTGTTCAGTTTGTGTGTGTGTGTGTGTGTGTGTGTGTGTGTGTGTGTGTGTATTTCTCTTTATTTTTTATTACCATCTCTGTTAATTTTTTATTTTTATTTATTTTTATTTTATTTTTTATTTTATTTTTATTTTTTTGGTGGTACTGGGAGTGGAACCCAGGGGCTTTCTATCTCTGGGGTATACTCCCAGACCTATTTTATATTTTTATTTGGAAACAAGGTATTACTAAGTTACCGAGAGCCTCACTAAATACCTGAGGCTGGCTTCGAACCTGTGCAATCCTCCTGTCTCAGCCTCCCACGTGCAGGGATTACAAGTGTGCACCACCATGCCTGGCTTCTGATAATTTTTTAAGTTTATCAACATATCTGCAAATAAAGAAAAGTGTTTGAAACTGAATTTTTTTTTTTTTTTTTTGTACTGGGCATGGAATCCAGAGGCATTTTACCTCTGAGCTACACTTCCAGCCCTACTTTTAATTCTTTATTTTGAAACAGGGTCTCACTGAGTTGCAGTGGCTCACTAAATAGCTGAGGCTGTCCTTGAACCACGATCTGTCTCAGCCTCCCGAATGCTGGGTTTACAAGCATGTGCCACCATGCCCAGCTTATGAAACTGAATTAATTTTATGAGGTAACAGGAGTGGTTATATTAAACTATGGCTCTGGAAACAAATCCATGAACACAGAAGTAATATAAGTGAATGCTAGCAATACTTACCAGTAACTCCAATGAAAGTTTTTAAAGTGAAATAAGTCATAGAGACCATATGCAACAATAAAACCAACCAAAGCACTCTTATTCACTATAAGCATAAGTTACTTACAAACTATTATTGGCTTTAGTGTAAATTATATAAACAGAAATATATGTGTTAGACTATTCTTTCACATGTTTTCAAACAAGACTTTATGATGTGTAAAGCAGATAAAATTATAGTTTGTCTGGTTAAAACAGAGGTAGAAGTTTCTGGTACCATCTCCATATCCCACTGAGAGAGCTCATGAAGTGTCAAGATTCTGTAACATCTAGAAAGTCTGTTCTAAACCTACTTACTGTTTGGGGAATTATAAATTCTAAACACTCAAATCTTTATCAGTTTCAGAAGGAGAAATAAGCAACAGCATTATGAAATATGTTGAGTTTGATATTTTGAGCCCGAGTTCAGTATATAAAATGCACTGATTCAGATAGCCTTTTTTTTGCAATGTTTTCAAAATACAATAATCATTATAAAATTTTAATATCTTTCAATTTGCTAAATATATATCAAACACTGACCTTTATAGAGCATTATCCCTGAGTTCCCAGAAGAATCAAAGATAAGGAAACTTAAGACTTACACTCAAGGAATTTAATTATTGTAGTAGATTAAAGGAAATTGATAATACTAATAAAGGTATAATATCTCTTTGATGATTTAATTAGAATTTCTCATTAGTTGTTGCCCTCTGTTAATATTAAATACATTTTACTCTTCCTTGAGATAGCTGTTCTAAGGGAAATAGTTCAAGCTTCCCATAACCCTAAAAAAACTCCCCCATTTTCCTGAAGGTGACGATTCTTTTTCTCAAGACCATTCTAGTTTACAGATGCTTGTCATTAGAGAGACAGTAGTAACATCTGTATCTGAAATCTCTGTTTTTTCTTTCTGTTTCTGTCCCTCTTGGTCTAGGAAAGGCACACAGGCATTCAACTGGTCACATTTTCTATACAATTTAACCACAGAATTTTATCATTTGTTTTATTAGCATATTAATATAGGCTTGCTGTCATATAATTCAAGAAATAGATGTTTTGCATATGTTCATAGGTAATGGAGTGAGGTAGGCCTACGCTTTGCAAATACTGAAATAGGACAGGATGATAAATCTCCCGTGGCTAGTTTCTCTTCTGTAGCAAGGTGTTACACTTCAATCTACACTCTAACAATTGCATGTGTTAAATGATCCTTATGATTTCCTATCATTAGGGTGTAACCACATAGGTTAGGAAATTGTTGAGGTAACTAACATATGGGCTAATTAATCTTACTGGTAAGTTCCACCCAAATAATGAATGAAAATATGTGAATTGCATGCCATAGATTGAATGAACCTTATTTTAAGTCTGCTAAGTTTAAGTTCTTAGATGTTTGTTTCATTAGCATATGCATCCATGCTGTGTATAAGTATAAATTAAATTGTGTGTGTCCAAATAGACAGTTGATTTTATAGACTCCAGGGGAAGAGTAATCCTAAAATATTATTCAAAGCAGTAGGGTACTCTCTTCTAGACATAAAACAATATAAAAAAATACTAAAAATTTCTCTGGGCTTGGTGGCGCACACTTGTAATCCCCACACTTGGGAGGTGGAGATGGAGATAGGAGTATCACACAGGTTCGAAGCCAGCCTCAGTGGCTTAAGAGATCCTGTTTCCAATTAAAAATAAAATAGGTCTGGGAGTGTAGCGCGGAGGTAGAAGGGTTTCCAGGAACCCCAGTACCACCAAAAAAAAAAAAAAACTATATATATATTCTTAGCTTTTTAAAATTATCATAAGTCTGGGAAAGGCAATCTTAAGTACCGTAAATGAAAAAAATGATAATAATACATAAATGTGAATATTGAAGAAAATAAAACATATCCTGATTTATATGTTGAATGTGCTTTATTTAAAAAAAGATACAATTAATTATCCTTCAAGTTTTCTTGAGTACCAATGAAATGGACAGTGACTGTAGTCATTGGTTATGAGTAGACTATGGTCTTCAGGTCACCACTGACAACTCCAGACAGCAGAATTCCAACCCATGGTGCCATGGTGTCATGGTGCAAGTTAGAAAACAACTTAATTATGATTTTGCTTTGTAGAAGGCTTTAGGTTTGACCTTGTACAGCCTCATGAAGAGGAGCATGTTGCGAAGACATAGTAGAGTTCACCAAAGAGAAATGATTTTTAGTTTTGTGTTATTTTGTATTTTCAAAAATATATTACAGTTAATGCTTATGTATATGAGTGTGTGTATACATTCATACGTACATACATGTACATAATTCATATATATTCAAATAGCATAGTTATATATATTTATATATATAATAATTATATATGATAACTATACCTAAATACTTATTCAAATAAATGCCTTTATCATGAAAAATTATATTAAATATTTTTATGTATATACTAGTTTAATACACATTATATATAGGTATATGCCTTCATCTATAAACTATAATAAAGATTGTAGATGCTAGAACTGCTTAGTTACTAACAGCCAATTCAATGAGCAAAGTTAAACATCTTTAAAAGAGTAATTTGTCACCACACACAAAATTCATCTTAAAGCTTAGCAATTTATTGTTTCTAAAAGTTTTCTTGAATAGCATAAGACTTCTTTTCCAATAAAAAGAGTAGTTTATTTTTTTTCAAGGACTTGGTTTACTTTGCAGAAAGCATTTTATATATTGTGGTACAGTCTTTTATAAGAAACACAGAGAACAAAACTTAATAAACAATACCCTTGTGGATTTAATGAATATGTTCTTCATAATTAACAAACTAGCTGTAATGTAAAAGAAAGTGTTGTGGTAAAAGGCAATGTACTTTTTTTTAGGTAGATGTTTAACTTGAAGTCTTACTTCTGTTCAATTTGCATAAAATGTCTCTAAGACTGAGTAAAGTGTGAAACTCTTTACTTGCTCAGGAGAGCTCTCATGCGTAGCTCTGACCTCTGCCCTGTTAGGGCCTAGGCCTGTCCCTTCTTCCCTCACAGCCTCCTTGGGTTCAGTGATCTGCCCAGCTGTCTCGGACTCTTTCTGAAAGCAGCCATCTGTGCTCTATTGCTTTCCAGAAGATATGCCACCCAGAATAAATCAAGGTCACCAAGAACAAGGATTCCAAAATTAAACTTTCCTACCCCTGGAAGAAGGGCACTTAGACATCCCTGATTTGCTTTCTCTGTTTATCTTCTCTATTGGTGATTATCAATTCCTACTTTTTCATTAAAAAAAAAAATGTGTGTGTGTGTGTGTGTGGTATTAGAGATTGAACTCAGGGAAATTCTACCTCTGAGCTATACCTCCAGCTCTATTTTACTTTAGTTTAGCTTAGCTTACTTTAGCTTAGTTTGAAGCAGGGTCTTATTAAGCTGGTAAAGGCCTCACTAAGTTGCCGAGGCAGGCCATGAACCTGTGATCCACCTGTCTCAGCCTCTGAAGTATTGGGATCACAAGTGTACACTACCACACCGGGATATGGGCAATTTTAATATTATGTTTTCAGGTGGAATGAAAACTACATGTCTTCAATATGAAATTTCAAATATGTAAATGCATAATTTATTTAATCTCTTTAGTTTTCTCCCCTCTTTCATTTCAAGACTATAGATATGAACTCACCAAATATCCCTGGGGTATGGTGATGTGAATAAACATATCATTGTAGATTCTACCCTAATTTCTGGCAATTTTAGCAACCAAAAGTTTTAAGAAACTTTAAGAAAAAAATTAAAATACTTTCATTTTTGGCACTTGCACTGCTTCTAAACTACTCTTTCTGAATCTATTCTGTTCCATTGGGTCTATATATCTGTTTTATGCCAATACTGTGCTGTTTTTATTACTATGGCTCTGTGGTATAGTTTGAAGTCAGGTATTGTGATGCTGCTTCCATGTTATTGTTGGTGGGACTGAAAATTACAGCAGTCAACTTTGGATATCAGTGTGGTGGTTCCTAAAAAAATAGAAATGTAACTACCATATGACCCAGCTATACCATTCTTGGGTTTCAGCCTAAAGGGCTTGAAACCAGACTATCAGAGCAATATGTGCATATCTATGTTTATAACAGCACAATTCACAATAGCCAAAATATAGAATCAGCCTAGGTATCTGCCAACAGGTGAATGGATTACAAAATTATGGGATATTCACCCAATGTTATTCTACTCAGCCATTAAAAAAGGAACAAAATTATGGCATTTGCAGGAAAAAAGGATGGAACTGGAGAATACTATGCTGAGATTAGTCACAAAATGTGAAAGGTCAGATGTTTTCCCCCATATGTGGAATTCAGGGAGAAATTGGGGGAAAATTTTTCTGAACTACTCTATTGCCAGAAGCAAAGCAACTCTGGCCCATATTTTCTCTTTCTGTAGTTGCTCTTCCTTTTCTTTTTTTTTTCTTTCTCATCCTCCTCCCCGACATTCTCAGGCATCAGTGGTCTGAGGAGACTATAACTTCTAATCCTCTCACTATTTCGACCCTCTTCATTATGAGCCTGCATCTGCTTCTCAATTCACTCAAAGCTTTCATGACTCTAGAAGCCATCTCTCTTCCATTTAGACACTCTGCTGGCCATTACTCATGAAATACAGGCTATAACTCATGAAGGCACTTGGCAACAGGAGGAACTCGAGATGAAGGAGGAGATCCTATAGAGAAGCATATAGGGTGACCTAACAGAGGGGATGGGAGCGGGGAAGAGGGAAACTCTAAGCACATGATGTTTTTAAACAAACAACAAACTTAATCACTAAGCCAAGCATGGGACTGAGGGATGGAGAGGGAATGGGGTGGGGATTAGGTAAGGGTTAATTGGGTGATATGTGTATGTATGTCTAACACAAGTCTTTTCTCTCATTAAGATGTATGAATACAATACACTAATAAAAATTAAAAAAAAATTTTAATTTTTTTATATTTTACTAATTACTCATTCTTCTTTGAACACAGAAAACATGCTACAGGTGCTTTTGTCTTTCCTCGCTGTCCAATTAAGGGATCATCCTTATAAGCTTTCCATGTGACAGGTGCCTAGTAAGTATTATTCACTTTTGAAATCATTGACTAACTGGACCGAATATCTTCCCAGCAATGCACAGCCTGCACCTAAAGTAATGTGTCTAAGCCTATGACATTACATTTAAGGTTTAGTGAAAACTGACTAACACTTGTAGCTATTGTGAACTTCAACAGAATATATTATAAAAATTAAATAACTGCAACAAAATTGAAATCTAGTGGCATAAAACAATGGATATTTGTTTCATGCTCATAAAATAGCTTCATGTAGGTGCTTGTCAAGCAGCTTTCTTTGTGGAGATCCTAGAACTTGGGCTCCTTTTAATTTGTAGCCTACTCATTGCCCAAAGCTCTGAAGTTCTCTATTTAATGTCTCCACGCAGAGGGCAGCCAAAGAGAGGAATTGTGAGCAGATTTTATGGACCAGAGACTTTCTTCTACATTGAGTCAGTGAAAAGTCTATGTGAAAACACTTAATTATAATAAATAAATTTTTGCAAATGTAGTCTTTGGTTGCACTCAAAAAGAATAGAAAACTGGTTTGGGTGACCCATCACTGCCCCTGTCACACAAAATGATCACTATGGGTCAGAACAGCACAATCCTTCCTGTGTCGTTGGCAGCCATAGGAGCTCAGGGAGACAGCAAGCAGTTCTCCTTTCAAACATCAGAGATAAAAAATGTAAAGGTTTAAGGTCTGAGGGGACTAACATAAAGGTTGTCAATGATTCTTGTCACAGGCTCTAAGAAGAATTAAACATACTCTTTGCAATAAATATTTTAAGAGGGGAAAAAGGGCACTGTGCATTTCATCTTCATCACCCAAGGTGAGGAGACTGGGCAGAAGTGGATTAAGGTGACTTTTCATTAATTTTGCAGTGTTGGATGGGGAATAAGGTCATCATGGTTCTCTGTGTGTCTGGGGACATTGCATTCCATTATTACAAAGAACAGGCTCTGTCTCCATCAGAAGCTGCTTCTAGAAAAAAAAACAGAAAAAATATTTATTTATTAATAATTTGAATGTATCTTCCTTCAAAGTATCAATTTATATCAACAGGAATTTCAGATTTCTCCTTTTGCATTGTTATTTATACTTACTTTTATTTTTAAAAAGAAGTTTTGTTGTTTTACATAATTCTTTAATCCATATTTTATAATAAAAAGAAAGATTAAAAGTAGCACATTATTGACTTCATTTATCTCTAAAAAGTCTCTTTAACCAGATTTTATTTGACCCTTTCCAATAATGTTGTAAAGTATTTGTTATTATTTTCATGTTGGGCAAGTTTCATTTGGCTAAGAACAGTTTCAGAATGAGAACTAATACTTAGGCTTTTTTTTACATAGGTTCTTTTTGGCTCTGAATTGTGTGCTTAAAATATGTTATTAACAAGGTTATTAGATATCATTGCATTTATCCAAAAAGTACTACTAGTATAGAAAGAGTATTGTGCCTTTGTGCACTAAACAGATGCCATTCTCTCTGTTTAGATGACATTGAAGAGATATACTCTTCTGTGCTCTGAAGAAAAATAAAAGGCAAAACGTCCCATGACAAAAGCAGAAATGTATTAAAATCCACTGGAAAACACCAACTTAATGGGTGAAAGTGATGCATAAAGATGAATTCATTTAAAAAATGATTATTCTTATAGATCAAAATTTCTCTAAAAGTATATATGAAGTATACAGTATTTTAGTAATTATTTTAAAAAGCTAAGAATTAAAATAACAGCTATCATTAATTTTAAACAGGTCTTATATATGCTCCAAATAATCATGGTCTATGTCATTTTTAATCTATAGAAACATAAACTGAAGTTCCTGAACTTGACCTAATACCAAATTAAGATTAATATCCAAATCTGATTCCAAACAAAAACAACTGCATATTTTTAAAACTGGAATATTTTCCAGCTAGTAAAATTGATATGCATAATCAAAGTTAATAATATCAAATCCTCTACAGAATCTACAAATAGGAGCAGAGAAAGAAATAGCATCATATATGCCAATATTTGGTTTACCTAAAGTGTAAAATATTAAATAAGATAGCACAATAACCAACATTAAATTTCTTGTTAGATGAGTGGTTTTTGCATTATAACCTGATCAAGAACAGACTCGTGCAGGGATATATTAGAGTGGAGGTGTCAAAATAGACACACTCTTGGTAGAAACTCTGCATCAGGCTTGTAGAAAAAGGGCCACCCCACCACTGTGATCACTAGAAATGTCTCTGATTACTTACAGGCAGAAGAAAACAGCCAAAGGACAGGGACAGGGGACTGAAGGAACATGAGATGCTTGAGCATCTAAGAGTGTATTCAGCCATGGAGAATGAAATCCCAGGAAAGGGCTGAGATTCAAGAGGGAGATTTCAGATTTGAGTAGATGTAGAAGTCATTGGCAAAACTGAGTTGAACTTTCAGTCCTAGAATAACAGGATAGATTACCAAACAGGAATTAGATACTGACAAGGCAGTACTGCACTTTCCAGATATGCAGATAAAGTAGAGGTCAGAAGTAGGACAAGCAAGGGAGAGGTGTAACTAGAACCAGAATGACTTCCTTCTAGATCCTCCAGGTGTTTGTTGAATTAGAAAGTTGAAAGTATCTCCTGATTAGATTCTCCTCCAGTTCTGAGAAGAGGCCTTATCTGACCACAGGATTTAAATGGCCCAACCTGGGAGCAAAAGACTGGCAGAGAGCTAGGAAACGAGGATCCTGGCCCATGGAAAATGAAGTATGCCAGGGGTTGGGTTTGACATTATTCTGATCAGAAATTTTCAACACATAAATATGACTTATACTTAAAATACCATTGTGTGTGAAGAGGCAACAGGATCTTGGTTGCATAAATTAAGATATCCTTAGATATCCTTAAACCTATGAAAAAGCAGTTTTAAATAAAATAATACAAGCTTTCTTTGTTTACAAAATGGAATGCAGGTCCTAGTGGAGGTATCATCCAAAAGAACATGCAGGGGTCATCTTCAATAACTCTGGAGGACAGAGGGGGACAGTTTGTTCTGAAATCACTATTTTGAAAAAGAAGATATTATTATTATTATTATTATTATTATTATTATTATTATTATTATTCACATAATGATGAGGCCAACAGCTCAGGAGACAATTGCCCCTAAAAAAAAATTATTTTATTCATAGATTCAAGGGAAGTAGAAAGGGATAACATAGGTGGGACTTGGAGGAGCATCCTTGGGCCAGTCACGGGCAGAGGAAGCCAGGGGAAACATGGGCAAGAACCTTGTTGTGGTTTCCGTGGGAAGAAAGGCTGAGCCAGGGTAATAGGATTTCACATTGGCTTATGTGATTTTTCAGGGAGCTTTGAGGTGCAGGGGTATTTTCTGATTGGGGGTGATGAGAGTGGTCTGGAGTAGTGGAACTCAAAAAAGAAGGTAGTCTGGAGTGTGGGATCTGGATTGTTTTGCATATGAAAGACTGATAAACAAGTTTTCACTCTCTAGGAACTGACTAGGCCTGGAAGGGGCCCTGCCTCCAGTGCGGGCAAGCTCCCCAAGATGTGGGAGCTTCGAAACTACAGAATGAAAAGATGTGATTTATATAATCGCTTAGTAATTCTTCTGGCCTACATTTTCCTGAAATAACTTCTGAAGAAGAGAAGAGCTGTTTTGAGCAGACTTAGATTGTGGAAAACAACCAAAACACTGTCTCAGTCATTTCAAGAATGTTTATTGCAATTGGGACTAAGGCAGGTTCTCTGTTTGTTAACACTCCTTGCAAACCTCTTACACTATTTTAGGGCAGAGAAAGATGAGAGAGAGTGAGAGAGAGCGAGAGAGCAAGAGAGCACGAGAGAGAGAGAGAGAGAGAGAGAGAGAGAGAGAGAGAGAGAGAGAGAGAGAGAGATACAGACAGACAGACAGACAGACAGACAGACAGACAACCTGGAAAGCAAAGGTTGGCAGTTCATTTTCCAGGAGGCTCAGCTGGCTGTGTTGGGGATCTCAGGTGCAGGTCAATTGTGAGTCTGGTCTTGATCTTCAGGCCTGACTTTAACCAGTGCTCAGTAGCACTGAAGGTGAAGACTTGCTTGAGGGCTACCAGCATGACTAACCCAGTCAATGTTTAGTCTCACTACTGTGGACTGAATGGCAAAAAGGCCAGTCTTCTTGGCAGAAGAAGCTATGTGTTTTCAGTCTCAGGGGCTGACAATTATAGTTCTCAGGTTGCTAGGAACTCAATGTGGTGGTAAAGATGCTCCCAGTCAACAGAACTTTTACCTTCATGTTGCCTATTAGGTCTTGGGCATTGTACCTTGTGCCTATGTATTGGCCCTGATACTCTGAGTGTGTTATGCAACTGTGTGTGTGTGTGTGTGTGTGTGTGTGTGTGTGTGTGTGTTCTGAGAGTTACCTTGCACACTGCACATCATGTGTGAGCCACACCCCAAAAGCCCCTTTTTGGCCTAAATGGAGCCCTTTTAAAAAATCAACATTAAAAAAAAGTGTGCTCCATAGAAAAGTTTTCTGTCTTCATCACCTTTTAAAGAAGAGCTTAGAAGCTATCTATATCATTTTTTGCTTTGGTTATATTTTATTTTCCAACTTGAAGATATTTCTTATGGTGTTGAGAAGTGAGACCCAGTTTCTATCATCCCACTCTTCTCTCTGAAGAAATTAACAGATTTTCTAAACCATTGTGCCTTTTTTTTTATTATTGGTATAACCAAATCCTTTCTTCACTGGTTCACCTTCCCTCTTGGTCCCAACTAGGGTACCAAAATCATAAGAGATGTCTCCTCTTCTTGTCCAGTGAATTTTGAAGAATAAAGTTCAAGGGCTAATAAGAGGTTTATATATAAGAAAATTTATTTTAAGTAAAGAAAAGATAAATAACAAAACAGCTCCCCCCAAACAAAAGAGAGAAGTCTCCGAAAAGAGTAACCTCTTGGGAGGTGAGAGTTTTTACCTTTGTGTAGCCTCCCTCCCATCTGCATTTTGTGATTGGTCATAAATAGATCTTGGAAAAAAATGTTTTCTTTTTCTTTGATCAGTTTCAGTGCTTAATTTGAATTGTTATCTTTTGGGTTGGTGGGCTCTAATCTCCTGGTGTCATTTGTCTGTTCACCTCCCCTAATCTTTATTTATACTGGTTTTACTCAGAATAAAGCCCATAGAAGGTGATACAGATGGCCTCCTTTAACCCTTTCTGTTCCCAAGTCTACCCTGCCTCACTGGGAAGAGAAGAAAGTATAGAAATAAATAAGAGAAAGTTATAAGACCATCAGAAACTATTGTTAGACTTCACTGGGTTAAGTATAGAGATGACCTTCATCTTTCTCATCACGTTTTTCAAACCCCTCTCTTAGTCTTCTTCTGCATTTCTGCCCTGTTTACTCTTCTAACTTCCATTTTGTGTCTGGGTTACTACTACAAATTTTCTCCCTCTCTACTGACACCAATTGTGTTAAAAAAAAAAAAAAAACAACTTCAAAGGGGAAAATATCACCACTCAGCAACTGAACAAAGCCCTGTTGCAAAATAAAAGAAAAGGGCTGGGGGTATAGCTTGGTGGTTAAATTCTCCTGTGTATATCCAGAGTACAAAAAAAAAAGAGTAAAACAAAGGTAAACTGTAATTCTTTGGAGGACAAATGGACTTCATAAAATACTCAAATATGTTATAGTAAAGAAGAACTAATAAATTAATCTTAGACCTCCCATGACTTCCATACTATAGAAATATTCTCAGAATTTACAGATATATATATATATATATATATCTTGTCTTTAAATGTAGATGCATATGACTTATATCCAAGGTTAAGTTCAGGAGATTCTGGATATGAACCAAGAGTGATGATCTCCATGAGAGCTTCAAAAGACCAGACAGGGTTTCTAAAATGAATCCATGAGCTTAGGGAGTATTTGAAGATGGCCCTGAGGGACACTGCAAGGACACCTTTTTTCCTGAAATGGCGACACAGGAAACTTTGAACACATGAATGGGATTCCAGGGTTATTTCTAGAATGTTATGAAATTCAACCAACTGTCCAAAAGGCTGGGAGCTCTAAGGCCTTGAGGAGTGATCAAAAGGGCATTGTCTGAAAGCCTAAGTTCGAGAAACCATAATTCCACAGACATTGACCACATGCTTGCTATTTGCCTTATATCTCCAGTACTTAGGTAATGTTTGATACACTCTGACATATCCAGTTTGAATTATCATAAAACATTAAATCTGACTTTAGATAGGTTTCTATTAACATGTTCTTCTTATAATTTTTGTAGCTGTATCCAAATAGGCAAAATATCAGTAACATGAAAAATAAAAGAAACACAAAAACAGAAGGGTCATACTTGAAGACAGGTGACCAAACACAGGTATGGAACAACCTAAAGAAATGACTCAATGGAATTTTTTTCCATGGAGAAAATGCAACCCCTACAAAATATCTACTCTCAAAGTTTTTTTGATTGGTAATTCCAGATTATAGCATATGAATAATTAACAGATGCCTAGGAATAAATTTTGAGACCTCAAATCGTTAGCTATTTCAGGCCAGTCATCATTGTCCTTTATGGGGGAACCATGAACATTTTTCATTCCATTCATTTGTTAGCTACATGGATGTTTTTAAAGGCAAGGAATGAGAGAACTGGCGCTGCAGTATGAATGCTGCATGCCCCCCTCCTACACTACCAATTTATGTGTTGAAATCTCAACCCCCAAAGTGATGGAATTAGGAGGTAAGAGGTGATTGGGTCTTGAGGCCAGAATCCTTAAGAATGGAATTAGTGTCTTTATAAATCAGCCAAAGGGAGCTTGCTCACCCCTTCCTAAAACACAGCATGAAGTTGATAGTCTGCAAATAGGAAGAGGTTCCTGGCTAGAACCTGACTGACCTGACACTGATCTTGGACTTCTTAGCCGCCCAAACTGTGAATTCTGTGGTTTCTAAGCCATCCAGTCTATGGCATGTTGTTTCAGCATCCTGAGTAGACTAATATAACTGGGATATATTTGGAAACAAATAATAGAGAACAATAATAATCATGGTTCTAGTTTAAAACTGTAGGAAGACCCTTTGTTTCTCTAATCCTTCTAGCACTCTGTGTTCTGAAGGCAAGAGAATATTTTCTTCTTAGGACTTTATTTATTTATTTTTTTGTGGTACTGGGGTTCCTGGAAGCCCTTCTACCTCCAGGCTATACTCCCAGACCTATTTTTTATATTTTTATTTGGAAACAGGTCTCTTAACCAGCATGGCTGGCTTTGAACCTACGCTATCCTCCCGTCTCTGCCTCCCAAGTGCAGGAATGGATTACAAGCGTGCGGGACCACGCCCAGATATATATATATATATATATATATATATATATATATATTGCCCATTTCCTAACTTACTTACCTATTTGGGTCAGGGTCAGCATTCTATTTTGTATGTCACAGTGATTGTCAATGCCAACCCCTCCTATATACACATACACACACATATACCTACACACACACACATCACTACAGGATAAACAGATGTACTGCTGTCACCGCCTTCTGCTCCCCACCCATCAGAGGAAGGACCTCAGCCTCCTCATGTGGCTCCCCAAATGTCTACTCAGTGACATCCCTACTCATGATGTCATTGAGGAGTAGAGAAGACAGCGCTGACTGATTATTAGGGTTTCCCAGAGTTTGTATGAAATATGCAATTTTACTGCCACATTTTGCTGAAAAATTAATAATTCATCTAATTTGACTGAGTCTTCTTTTATAAACAACAATTAAGTAGTCATCCTAGATCATCCTCCTGGAATCAACTGTCTCAATCATATTTTATATGCTCTTGGGAAGAAAAAAAAATGCTGCCCTTTTTTAGAAGGTTTCTTTAAAATTATATAATCAAGTCAGCCTGCTTTTATTTAAGATTACAGGTCAAATAACCAGTGCAAATTATGGCAAGAAATAAATAATCCTCAGACTTTTATGAGAGAACCCGAGAACCCAAACAAAGGCACTCTATTCAAGTTTGCAAGAGTGTACATTCCAGAATCAGCAAGGTAATCCCATGCACAAGCAAAATCCAAGCTGGGATTCCATAGAAAGGTTGACCCGAGGTGGACAGGGTCACATATGAGCATGTAAGGTAAGAAGCATGGCTAGGAAGTGTGTGGGGGAGGCAGGGTGGGTGCGTATGTGCACTATAGGGTGAAACATAAGTAAAAGAAGCCATTATAGCCTCTGTGTTAGGTACAAAGATGCTAAAGTCAGGCTGATTGGGTTTAATCACAGCTTGATCATTTATTAATTATGCAACTATTGACAAAACAGAATTGTAATAATAATTACTTCTCAAGGCTGGTGTAGCCTTTGTAGACATGACTAGCGAACACTGAGCATTCAATAAATATCAGCCATTGTTCCAAGTTCATCAAACACAGAATTTAGGCATATCGGGTGCAAACTCTCATCTTTTCAGCAATCTGCACTCACTTACCATTTGGGGTATGAATTATGAAGGAGGAGTATGAATTATGAAGGAGGATGAGGTACTTGAGATTAAAAATAAGAAGTATTATTGGAAGGTGGAGACAGGAGGATTGCGCAGATTCGAAGCCAGCCGCCCTGGCTTCAGAGACCCTGTTTCAAAAAAAAGAAAGTAAAAAAGAGGTCTGGGAGTTGGGAGTGTAGCCCGGAGGTAGAAGGGTTTCCAGGAACCCCAGTACCATCAAATAAAAGTATTAAATTTAGATATTTTAGAGAATTCCTCTAAACTATCGAAAAGGACTCTCAGGGTATAAGCAGGCGATCAAGATGGGCTAGGCAAATTGGCAGACTTCCAGACTTCCTCAAAATCTCCACCTACTTGGGCTCACACATCACTAGATGGCAGTGTAAAATTCCCAATAATAACTAAATAAATTAATTTCACTAGATATACAGAAAGAAAATCAAAGAATCACATGAAAAATGTTCTAATTTTTTTTATTATTTTTATTATTAATGTACCTAAATGATCAATGACAGATCCATTCAGAGAGAAAGAAATAATGGATTTTTAAAGATATGTGATGAGGCTGGACATGGTGGCACACACCTGTCATTCTTACTTGAGAGGTTTAGACAAAATGATTGCAGGTTAAAAGAAAGCTTCAGAAACTTAGTGAGGTTCTAGGCATCTTAGAAAGACCCTGTCACCAAATAAAAAACAAAATAGGGTTGGGGTGCAGCTTAGAGATAGAATGCCTTTAGGTTCAATTTTCAGTACAAAGTAAATGAAGGAAGGAAGGGAGGGAGGAAGGAAGGAAAGAATATGATGGTATAACTTATTTACAACTTTTAAGTGTATATATACATATGTATGCATATTAGAAAATATAAATGTGATTATGGAAATGCTTTTGGTTTACTTTTATCATTCAGCCTAGAGATTACTATATTTAGATAATAAAATTCCACCAGCATTATTCATGATTTATGAATTCAAAGTAACTTTTGGGTGGCAGTGTTTGAAATGTGTAGGTGGGACAGTGTTGATGAATGGGTACTATGTGAAGAGTAATGGCAGGCCTCACACTCTTTTTACAAGGAATATTTGAAATTCATTATGAAAAGTGGGCTCCTGCAAGCAGGATGACAATCCAGGCGAAGAATAAAAGATCTACTCCCAAGAATGAATAGAACTCAAACAGAATGCAAGAACATTTAGGCTTTGGAGAATATATACTGTATAATCAGTTCACATTGACTGAATATTAAGAAAAGTACCCCCCGTGACTTTACTAGGATATTTCCATACTTAAATATAATCATCTCACTAATACTCTGTCTGTGTGCCTTGTCAGCTCTAGACTTAGGAAATGGTCATTAAAAATTGTCAACCCCCCTGTCCTTTACCCCACATTGGACAGCTCCTAGAGCAGGAACTTCCCCAACCCATCTCTAACAAGTGCAGGAGTAGCAGGAAGAAAACCCACCACCATGTTCCATTCCTCAGATGACATGGTACATGCCTACTTTACCTTTAATCACCAAAGTGAAATGAGAGGAGAAAACAGGATTGCCTCCTTGGGTTTTAAGCCACATTTTTTTCCTTTGCTTTTCTGTGATAATGGGAAAAAATAGAACTGTGCAAGACATAGAGGATCATTACAACTGGCCCTCAAGCTAACACTGTGCTTTTCTTCTTCTGTTCTCATGGCAACTGGCAAAGAGTCTATCGCAGATGTCCCTCAAGTGGGATTTGTCTGATACTGTTCTCTTGATCAGCCGGAGCATGAGTTTAAGAGGAGAAAGAACACAGAGAACATGCCATTTTAATCATGCCATAGCAGCTGTATAACCTATCTACATGATTTATCATTGCTGATGTTGACCTTGATCACCTGACTGAGATAGTGTTTGTCAAATGTTTCTATAATGCAAGTTACCTCGGCCCCTTTCTACACAATACACTTTGAAAAGGAGTTACTATGCATGACAGCACTTTAAAAATAGAGCTATGTATTCAAAACTACATTATGGTTTAAGACTACAATACACCAATAAAAGTATATAAAATAATAAATAATATATTTGGAAATTTAAAAGCTATAACCAATTCAGAAAAAAAAAATAAGAGTTCTCTATAGATGGGTATGCTGGTGTATACCGTTAATCCCAGTACTTGGGAGGATGAAACAGGAGAATTTCAGGTTTGAGGCCAGTCTCAGTAACTTAGGGACACTCTCAGCAACCTGGCAAGACCCTGTTTCAAAACAAAAATAAAAAGAAATGGGGGATGTAGTTTGTAGATAGAATGCCTCTGGGTTCAATCTCCAGCACATAAAATATGGTGTTATCTATATAAATTAGTTGAAATTCTTCTGCATGATAAGTTTGTCTATCCTTATTCATGTACTTATTAATTTATCCATTCTTTCAATCAATAATTTATACATTTATATACACATGGACTCACAGATATAACCCAAATTAGTATTTTGGGTTATAACCCAATATTACTTTATTTTGTTGCTCAAGTTGTTCTAGTTTGGGCCATTGGAGATTACTTAGGTCAGCTGACCATTACTCTGCATAAAGTTTTCAAAACAAAAAGTTTAAGAAACTATGACAAGAAGACAGGTTTATTGAAAGTAATTCAGTACTCTGGATAAAATATTGAAACAAAAATAGATATTACTTCAAAATTAATAAAGTATGGACTTTAGTTAATGATAATGAATCAGTAATGGTTAATTGTGACAAATGTGCCACACTTCTGTAGATGTTAATAATAAGAGATACCAGATGTCAGGAATATAGGGACTCTGTCCTATCTTTGCGTAAATCCAAATCTATTCTAAAATGAAAAGCTAAAAAGAAACTATAATGCCTTTAGCTTCCATTCAGCATAATTTTAAAGGAGTTGAGATCTCATTTGAGGAGCACTTCTGCCTGCCACAAACGCATAAAGAGCAGCATATTTCTCCCCATAAACTGAAACATTCAAGAACTACTTTAAATTGATTTCCAAGCCTCTCAAAGGGACTCTTTGTGCTCATTACCAAGTTAACTCAGTCATAGTGATCTGAAACTTCTCATCTGCACACAGATATCTGACAAGTCAAATTAGGGCCACTGTAATATATGAATAAACTCTCTCAAAAGGCCTAATGCCTTTTAGCTAGGGTGGGGCTCTTTCCTAACTCCACAAATAGAGGATGGGGTCATGGTTATCTTGCATGTCTCTAATTATCTGTGCTTGAATTCAAAGTCTATTCCTGTCTATTCTCAAATTCACCTTGATAGCTGTTTAAATATGTCCTGGTTGAAGACCAGCCCATAGACAGGGGCATAATCTCTTCTGGAAATGCTGACTCAGCAGAACCAGCCCCAAATGGCATTGACCTTTCTGATAACCATGTCACATCCTTTGGTGATAAGCAATTAGGTTGCTCAGTTCACCCTGGGGTTTTCTAAGCATTGTAGATTAACAGTATATTCTTTTACTATCTCATAAAATGTTTGTATTTCTGATTTGTGTCTCCATGCATTGATCTCTATTTCTTGGCCCATTTATTTCTGGATTTTTAGCTTTCTCTTTCTGCATGCACTTCTCTGGTATATGCAGCCCTTAATTTGTGTTAGGAAGAAATAAATAAGCTATGGCTTTTAAGATGTTGAAGGCCTGAAATAGCTCTGAGATTTGCTGTGTGATTAGCAATTGGAAACAAAGTCATACCTAAGTTGTGATCAAAAGCATGTCCCTAAAATAAGCATTTGAGAGTTAGAAGCAACTATAGTATAATTACAAAGGTGATATAGTAATCACTAGTTCTCTCAGTATTTCCAGGAGAAACTTTTCATTCAGAAAGTCAGAATAGAATTGCCACCAGCACAGTCTTTGGAAAGCAAAGTATTTATTTCTGGAAGGAGAATCCATGAGGAGCATACTGAAGCAGCAAAACAAAGACATCTATCTGAAAACTTTCCACAATCCACCATTAAATTAACTGGTACCCATTTAGAAAGTACAGTGTTCACACCTCTGCTAAAGCAGACATATTCATTTGTTTCCTTAGTTAATTTGTCTTAGTTGCTAAAATCGCTACTGCTACTACCATGAGAAAATGGGTATTCGTTACAAAAGTTCAGGATGCTATTCTAAGCAACATACAAAGATAACTGCAGACAACTGGGCTGATGCTCTTGTAGTCAGTATTGCCCATGTTATAAAATGAGATAGGTACATCCAGGGGAAATTCCTAGACAGTAGGAATTGTCTTAGTCTTTTTTCTTCTTTCTGATGTACCCAGCATACCACCCAGCTTATAGGTTCTTTAGAAATGTTTGCCTCATTGAGTCAAATTATAGTAGGAGAGGCATAAGCTGGCAAAATATCCCTTAATTCCTCAACTCCACATACTGCCAACAAAATATATATATCCAAATTGCCAGATATGTTTGCACTTCTGTTTAAATTCTGCACTAAGTTAATGCTTCTAAGTTTAACACTCCAGTCACATTCCTGTCAGGAGGAGGAGCACTGGGATGGAAAATTAGAGCAGTCTAGTCGAGTGCTCATCTTGGCATTACTGATCAGCTGCAGAGGCCCCAGGGCAAGATGTGGAATGCTTCTTACACTCGTTTTCCTTACTTGGGTGGAAAGAGGGAGAAACTAACACTAACTTTTATTTCTTCTTCTTTTTTATATAATCACTTAAAAGAAAAAAAGAAATGATATAAATAGCCCCACTTAACTCTTATTCAATGACCTTCTGTCATTTGCACCACGTAAGGATGCTAAAGCAACTTTCAGAACAACATAGCTGTCGTGTATCTCAGTGATCTAGAGACTGATCCTTGGAGAGGAGCAGAAACAAGCTCGTTGCCCATGTTTTAGTTAGCATATCTGGCATGTGAGGACCAGAATCACAGGAAAAACTCACTGGAGTTCACTCTAGGTTGATTGGACCACACAGTAGCTGGTCTTGCCTGGGGGACTCTCCTTTTTCCAGGTAGAGGGACAATACCCAATCTCAGCCAACACTGGATGAAGACTTCCTCTCAAGGAGTGCTATGCAACCTAGGCAAGGGTCAGGCTTAATCCAGCTGCTCATGGTCCTGGATATAAGGCAGTTGCTGATCCCAGAAAATATTTGGAAATATTTTATATAAAAAATTTGACCTGTCTAGAGCCAAACAGCCTATGCATCTCATCTTAATAAAGTCATTATATATATATATATATATATATATATATATATATATATATATATATATATTGACAGGTCTATCTGTTGGAATAAAGTCCACACTCATGATACAGACTTACAGACTTCCTCATCTCACCAAGTATGTCTTTCCATGAGAAAAAGGAGACTGGAGGATGTCTGGTATGCCTTGCTTTTGACTTTGACCTTGTGAATATTTGCTTCTCCTTGTGATGTGTCCTTGTGATATGATGCCTGACTCCTTCCTCCACCAGTGACAACTTTCAAAGAGTCACTTGGTATAATAACAAGATATAATAACATGATAACCCAGACGTCGAGTTCAAAAATCTTACTAATATGCGCTCATTACTTAGCTACATAAACGTTTTACATCTCATTTTTCCTACTCTTTAATGATACTGATAAACTATCTCAATTCTATTTTAATATTAAATAAAATGATGGATGTAAGTCACTTGGTACAAAGTGTACACTCAGTCACAGTTTTTTCCAAAACTTTTAAATTGTCCTCCCTAGTCTCCCACCACATTTACCTTTTATTTTTCATTAATTGGTACTGTGGATTGAATCCAAGGGCATTCCACTTTTGAGCTATACCTCCTGTCCTTTAATTTTTTTTGAAACAGAGTCTCACTAAGTTGCTAACTTGCTAAGACTGGCCTAGAACCTGCCATCCTCCTGTCTCAAACTCAGAAGTACGGGGATTACAGGTGTGTGCCACCAAGCCTGGCTTATACTTACCTTTTATTTTTTATTTTATTTTAATTTTTTTGTGGTACTGGGGTTCCTAGAAACCCTTCTACCTCTGGGCTACACTCCCAGACCTATTCTTATACTTTTTTATTCGGCTGGCTTCGAACCTGCGCGATCCTCATGTCTCCGCCCCAAGCGCGGGATTACAAGCGTGCACCACCACGCCTGGCGTCATATTTACCTTTTAGTTCTAAAATTAAGACAAGTTGTGAAAAGAAAGGAGACAGTGTTGAAGAAGATTCATCAAGTCAAGGAAGTAGAAAGGAAGCAGATATGGAACCAAACTGGGAAATAGGTTGGTGTTAAAGTAAGGAGGTGAGACATTTGGGAAAGTTTTTTTGTTTTTGTAGAGGTGTGCTTGGATATCACCATGACCTCTAAGTCTAAGTAGAAAGCAACTGCAGATAATGCTTTTGTTTCTCTTTATTTTTCCTTAAATCAAGATGATTTCTATGATTGTTTACATTCTCAGGTTCTTGTGAGGCTGACCTGGCATTCAGCTGCATTCTAACAGGTGCTCAAGGAAGGACAGAGTCTCAGAAATTCAGGTTGTGCTCCTGGAAAGGATCCCTATTACATTCTACAAACATTCCTTCAAGCTAGGCAGCAACATTTCCCAAAGATAGCAACTGTGTTGTCAAGAATCTGTGGCAAAATAACTTCATTTATGACAGTATGATTTATATGAGGCATTAACAATGATATCATCATAATAACTCTGGAATTCAACTTGAAAAGACTCATAACTCTTCAGTTGTGTTCAGTAGCTTTCAAGATGTCAGAACAAAAGAGAAATAGTTGATCGTAGCAGCACCTTAAGAAAACAGAGTCCTGGTATAGCAGATTGAGACGACTAACCCACCATTGATGTGAACTGCCTTTATTTCTCAGCACCATAAAAATAAAGTGCTTCCAAACTTCCTATTCTCCTTTTCTAAGTCTGTCTGATCTCTTGCCTTGTTATACCCATTGAGTAAATGGCATGCTCAGATTGAGAAGCACAGGCAGATCAGACCAAATACCAGGTCAAAAGGCAAGAAGCTCTATTAGTATTGCCATTTGTCTTCCAGGCTACACTGATTTGGTCATCTGTAAATTATATTAGCTCTGCTCCTGCACACACTAGTTCACAAATAGTAAATTCCCAGTGAAGTGATTTTATCCCAGGAAATTCTTATGGTAAATGCAATGGGATGCTGAAAAGTATCTTCCAAAAGTGAGAGACTGAATCGTTGCTGATCCTAGTTAGAGAACATGAACAGTCTGCTCCTTCTGAAGCCCATCTCCATATGAAGGCAAATGATTGTCAAAAAGTATAACTTCAATTTACATGAACTTTGCAGTTCATGAAATACTTTTACATGTTGCATCTGGAAAGAGCATGACCATGTGCAACTACTATCATGTGCACTTGAGGACATTTTAGAAGCCTCTTCAACCCCAGATATTGTGGTTCATGGTGCATAGCCCAATTCACTATGGCAAAGTGGGGAGGGCACTGGATTGGAATTAGATATTGTGTACCTGAACCTCATATCTGCTCTTCACCTGTTGTAGTTTACCAAGAGGAAAACAGCTTACACCCTCAACTATTCTCTCAATTATAAATGATAATTTTTGGAACTTGATGTTCACTAGGATTTTTCTCAGTTCTACAATTTTGTGATTATATTTTTCTGCTTTTAACTTATTCCTAAGTAGTAATTATGTATGCCAAACCATTTTTTAATATTTTTAAACCAGAAATCAAGGTAGTCACACAGCAGAAGTATTTCAGGAGTGAGGTTCAAAAGAAGAGTCAGATACTATTAATCTGACGCATATAATCTTCAAATTAAGAGTAGAACATCAAGAATTCAGAATTGAATGCCAGGTGTAGTGGCACATACTTATAATTCCAGTACTTAGGAAGCTATAATGGGAGAGTTTCAGGTTTGAGTCCAGCCTCAGTAATTTAGAGAGCCTCTCAGTAACTTAAAAAGACATATTTTCAAAATAAAAACTAAAATAGTGCCAAGGGTGTAACTCAGAGGTAGAATGCTCCTGGGTTTAATCTCCAGTACCTCAAAAGAAAATTCAGCACTGAAAATGAGCCAAAATAGAACTTACAAGTGTCTGAGATTTGAAGGAGATAGTTTATGTGGTGAGGACCACAGCATTTACATACTACTGTCTAAAATACTGCATGATTTATCTCAGTAGAAAAGCCCAGTGCAGGTCTATACCAATTGACCCATGGAACACACTTCTAAAACATGTAATACTAGTTTCTCTAGACAAAAGATGAGCTCCTATAAGGCTGAGGGGCTTCAATAAAGATCATATTTACCTATCTCTCAGATTTTATTTATTCCAGAATATTACCTAATATTTGGTGCCTAATATATGAGAATTGTTGCTATATCACTCCATAGTGGCAAATTTATTGAAGATCCATGAGCAATCAGATAAAGTGAAGGACTTAGTAGATAATGGAAGACCAAAGTAGAAAGAAACCTGAATGTACTAAGAGTGCTTGTTTGAGTGATAAAGCAAAGCTTCCCCCAAATGAAAGAATTTTAGTTAGAATTATTTTCTCTATTTCTGTATAAAATGCCACTAGGACTTTGATAGGGATAACACTGGATCCATGTAACACTGTGAGTAGTATGAACATTTTAGCAATATTAAGTCTTCCATGAATGTATAACATCTTCCCATTTATCTTTGTCTCCTTTAATTTTTTATCATGGTTTTTTAAATTTTCAGCCTAAAAGTATTTAATTTCTTTGATCGATTTTTTAAAGTCTTTTATTCTTTTATTCTTTTTATACTATTGTTAATGTGATTATTTCCTCAGTTTTTATTTTAGATGGTTTGTTGTTAGCATATAAGAAAGCAACTGATTTTCTGTGTTGATTTTGTGGCTCAAGGCTTTACTAAATTCATTTATTAGTTCCAATTGGTTTTTCTTTGTGCAGAGAAAATTGCTTGCAAGGCAAAGCTTTTATAGACTTGAGTACCTGTGACACATTGTGGTTAGAAACATTAATGGAGGAATCGTGTTTTTGATCATAAGAAAAGTCCTTCAGAAAGGGCAGTAAATAGAACTTGAGGTCTTGATCTTCTAGGGGGGAAAATCAGCATTATTATTATTTTTTTTGGTTACTCAGTATGACTTTCCCTACAGTTCTCTTTTTCCAAATAACATAAAAAAACATCATGAATACAGTATGTGAGTTTTGAAAAAAATAGCAAAAAGTAGATTAAAAGAAAGAAAAGTATTTCTTAATTCCTGTGGCCACAGAATACAAATGAGAACAGATAGAAAATGTCCTCAATATTTCAGAGTGCCCTTGTCTTTGTATTGTTTTAAATGGCATGGATATATAGAGGCCAAATGGATTTTCTCTGTTGCTTTATTTTGTTTTATTTTTAGTGTGTGTGTGTGTGTGTGTGTGTGTGTGTGTGTGTGTGTGGTATTGAGTATTGACTACAGGGGTGTTCTACCTCTGAGCTACACCTTCAGTCTTTTTTTCTTTTTAACAGGGTTTTACTAAGTTGTTTTGAGGGTCTTGCTAAATTATTGAGACATAACTCAATTTATGATCTTGTTGTCTCAGCCTCCTAGGTAATGGTATTATAGGCATGTGCTACCACACTTGACCTGTATTTTTTTTATTGAAGAAATAATTATTAAAGTGTCAGATATGTTTTTAATGTGTATTCATTTACCTTTTCACACCAAAATATTATAGTTACAAAAGCACTTTAAGCCAGGCGGTGGCGTGTGCTTGTAATCCCAGCATTTGGGAGGCTGAGGCAGGAGAATCGTGGTTTGAGGACAGCCTCAGCTACTTGCCCTTTGAAACCCAGTGAGACCCTGTTTCAAAATAAATATTTTGCCAGGCGTGGTGGCACACACTTGTAATCCCCGTGCTTGAGAGGCGGAGACAGGAGGATCTTATACCTCTCTGGCTTAAGAGACCGTGTTTCCAAATAAAAATATAAAATAGGTCTGGGAGTATAGCCAGGATGTAGAAGGGTTTTCAGGAACCCCAGTACCACAAAAACAAACAAACAAACAAACAAACAAATAAATAAATAAATAAATACTTTTTAAAAAATAGTGCTAGGGGTGTAGCCGGGGGATAGAATGCCCTTGGGTTCCATCCTCAGTTCTAAAAAAAAAAAAAGAAAAAAGAAAAAAAAAAGAACTTTAAAGATTTTCCAACCCCAAACGCCTCCAATTAACTCATTTTGCCTCAGATTATAGGAATCTAAGCCTCAGGAGAGAACTGAGCCCTGCCTGTACTAGACTGTGTGATATCAAAGAAAAAAGAGAATACATAACTTTTACCTTGAATCCAGATACCTTTTGTTCCTTTAAAAAGTCCCCAAACCAATTTTATTGCTCCCCTCCTCTCAATTTCCTCTACCTATTTTTCTTTCTTTTTCTTTTTATGCTTTCTTTGATTTTCAATATTGCTTATAATTTAAAAATTAAAAATTCTTCATTAACAGAATTTCAATTACATCAATCTACATCATTTCACTAATGACTACATGTCATAATTTTCACTTATTGATGTTTGAGTCCATTGTATTTTATTCTTTATTTCTAATGATTCAGATTTAGGCATCAGTGGCAGAATTTACATTTTAAGAGAAATTATCAGAATGAAGAAATAAATAGATTCTCCTGTTGTGAGAATTTAGAACACTCTAGTTAAGAAGTCAACAAAGTGCTCAAAAATAGATCTAAAAAGAATATAGCAACAGGTGCTTCTGGAAGAGCATGAAATTAATCATCTGGGAAATAAAGTAAAGCAAGAAGTGTCCAGGGAGAGAGTCCCTGCTGTAGGGCCTCTGAAGCTTTGAAGGCTGATTCCTGGATATTGCAGCTCTCATGTGCTACTAGGAATAATTCCTGGAAATACTATGAACTCAACCCCTACAGTTATGAAGGGCTCTGGGTGTATGTTGGCTTCGGACACTAAGTATCTGTTTTTATGGCTAACATAAATTATTGTATTATAGAAAGTTAATACCACTGAAAATTCTTAGTAATCTTAATTATAGTCATGCAGCTGTTATTCAAAGCCAAAAATAATGTGACTGTTACCATCTAAATGTATTTTTAAAGGATGTCTACACAAATGGTTCTTTTGTGAATGCTTTACAAACAATACATTTAAAGGTTTCCTATTTAAAGCCGATGGTTTTGATGCTATCGTGCAGCTGATAAAACTGCTAAGGTCTCAGACAGGCAGTTATGTCTTCAAGAAGAATCCAGTCTTCTGTTGACCCATCATGGAACTTTGAGTAGGTGCAGCTTCACAGATCATTGATAGCATATTTTCCATACATTTTCTGGCTTCTAATAAAGTTTTATATCCTTTGGCGGTCTTGAAACATAAGTTTTCATTTATATCTTTCAAATAATAGGTTTATTTAGAAATAAATAAGAAGTAGAACAAAGAAATAAAGAAAAGCATAATTTGCCATCTTAAGAATTTTTATTTTAGTATCAGACACTTAAATATAGCTTTGGATCATCATCACAGCAAGATGTAAAACTGTCTGTTGATGAAAAAAAAAATGTCATAAATAATTTTCAAAATATTGAAGATTTTATCATACTCTTGGTGAAAACTGATAATTGGCTCATTGAAATTTAAATAATTATAATTTATCTTTCAGTATTTAGGCTATCATATACCATTTCTTTTTCCTAACAGTATAGAAATAGGTCTTTACTTATAAAAGTATTTCTTGGATAGTAAAAAATCCTTCCAGCTAGAGAAGTAGTTTGTCTCTTTGTATTTCTTTCTTTTTTTTTTTTTTCATTTTTTCTTTCTTTTACGATGGCTGGAAGAATTTAAACTTTCGTTTTCTGAGACTTTTGTAGGCATCAGGTTTTGGTTGTATTGCAGTCCAAGTCAAAATATTAATATGTGTTTGGTGCTAATCAATATCACACCATAACAAGCAGAAGTCAGAATAATTGGACTACTAGGGAGTAATATCCAAATAAATAAATTCCATTTTGTATTGTTTTGGAATAACCAATTAAAAGTTAAAAACAATATATTTATAAATATGAGACTATACTTTTCTTAATAAATCCTGAGTTTGCCCTTTAAGTAAAAAATGCTATTTTTATAAAATTTATAACTTTTTAGAACAACCAATAAAATACAAAGAAGCAGCAAAATAAAAATATTCTCTCATCCTGTTCTATTGGTTAAACAGCACAAGTATTAGATCTCTCTGCTGAGAAACATCTTCCTCTACCTCTTGTCAGCTACATGGTTAAAGAACTGTCACCAGGGCAGAGAAGAGGAGAGACCAGTTTTGAGATAATAAAAATAAATGCCTCTATAGGAGTTATCGTGATGCTGAAAGGCCATATTTCTCTTTGGATAGGATTGAAAAAGGAAGCTATTTTTAGTCACAGATTTACTTTAGACTTATTAACTACTAGGACTACTGGTCATTTAGGAATAATCCTAAATCCAGTCCATTTAAAAAGACAAATGAGAACCAGGCTATTGGAAAAATGAATTAAGAGGCTAAACCTTAAAAGCAGGAATACTGGTATAGATACTAAGAAGTAAAGAGGGTTTGTTGAGATTTATTGGGAAGTGCAGTTTTGGTCACCCAGGAAGGTCAAGCAATTTGTCCAGATCAGAAATGTTCAGGTTTGTTGATATTGTCACAAGATTCATTCTGCTATATAATAAAGCTTCCCAAGTTTCTTTTCCAGAGTCTTGTTCCTCTGTCTCAGATACGCCTGACCCAGTCACCAGCCAAATCTCCTGCTGAGAATTTGCACAAGAGAGTGTTACTCAGGTGCCCGCTGGGACTCTGGTTTGTGTTGTGCTGATCTTCCTAGCAGGAGACTCATACTACAGGGCACAGGGAAACTGAGAGCCTGTTTCTCTACTAGGTATTAAAAAAAAAGCACCTACCCATAGCTTTCACAATCAACCAAGTTTAAACCCCATCCCATTGTATCGCCTCTGTAAATTTCACAAACTGTACATTTTAAAATCCCACCCCTTGTGTAGGAAATGTCTCATCAACTATGGTTTGTCCTATGTTTAATTTTATTTATTTATTTATTTATTTATTTATTTATTTATTTATTATTTTTTGGTCCTGGGGACTGAACCCAGGGACATTCTACTTCCAAGCTAATACGAGCCCTCTTCCCCTTTTTAAATTTTGAAACAGAGTCTTGCTAAATTTCTGAAGCTAGCCTCAAACTTGTGGTCCTCTTGTCTCAGCCTTCCCAAATATTGTGATAACAGGCATGTGCCACCACATCCTGTCCCTGGATCTAATTCTTAGAATTGAATGTATAATAAATGAAAATCACTTCTTCGAGGAAACAAGATTCTGATGAGGAGTCTGAGTACTAACGTCCTTTACGTCTCTAAATTCACATCCCTGTTTTCTGTTTGTCACTTCAGAATATACAATTACTCTTAATTACAATTAAAAACTGAAGCAATCTGTTACTTTTTGAGTGTCTACTGTGCTTCAGGCATTTTTCATCTTAGATTCATCATATTAAGTTTTTCCATGCATTTGATAGGACAACAATTGGTAATGATAGAAGAACCTCAAGATCAGAAGGAAAGACAACAATGACAAGTGATGTATTTGCACATCAGCTTTAGAGGATGCTATCTGCATCAAAACCTGCACTGCCCTGTCTTAAAGGGTAAGACATCTGTTCATCAATGAGATGAGGGCTCACCAAAAGAGCCTAGCGGGCTCTGCTTCTCTGGCTAAACACAAGTAGAAACATAGGTATGAGCTTTCTGTATAGGATTTGATTAGAAATTATCCTAGTACTTTTTTTGGAACACCAGAGGACAAGAAGAAATGATAAATATTGTTATTCCCCTCTTAACAAATGAGAAATATTTAACTAAGGAAATTGAACTTGTTCAAGGAACAATTCCTCATTATAGGGAACTAAAAATCAGAGTGTAATTGCCCAGGCTTAATTAATGAAGGGCCTTGAGTGGTTCCATATACTATTCTAGCCCTTTTCTTGCTTCAGTCAGTCTAGATATAGGCAAATCTGTTGATTTTTCTAGGTTCTGAACTATTTTGTTAAATATGTTCATTTTTGTGCCCACCCACCCCCTTCCCCATCATTCTAGTATGATTTGCCCATGCTTACAATTAATTATTGAGTGTGTGGCACTCTGCCAAGGGTGGTCTTTGTTTTCATGCAATGTATAACTGTTCCCTCCTTCTCCTAAAGCTCCCAGAGACTGATTAGCAAGAAGGTCCAAAGGGAGACACTACGAGAAGCTTGACTTCATCGTTGCCCAGAATGATGAAGAGTGGATCACTACCACCACACATACTTGGGTCCCTTTCAGCTCAGTAAGCTTCTTCATTTGGCCATCAAGTCTATTTACTAGGCCCCAGATTAGTGTTCTTCACTAACAAGGGAAGAAAAGCATCTCGTATAGTTTTATCACGCTTAAATATCTTTCCTAGAAAACTGAATTTTGAGGATTTTTCTTTTTTTTAATATGCTTTTATTGGTGCATTATATTCTCACAACGTAATGTAAATCATGTTGACAAATGACATACATCTGCACAGCACTTGGTGGGGATTTTTCGAGTTCTTTTCTTATCATCTTCTATTTATCAGTTCTCCTCTGTAGGTCTTACACATGTCTAGTGATAAGAGCATTAGTGACTCAATTTTGGAAGGGAACAGAGTGGGGTAGGTTTCAAAGGGACACATACCAAGTGCTGTGTGCATGTAAATTCCTATCACTCTATAACTCACTATGCTGTATAATTACAATGCATCAATAAATGTATAGACAAAAGAAGATAATGGTAGCCACTTTATAGGACTGGTAGGAACTTGATTATTCATACATTTAATACATATAGCAGTCCATATTATAAAAGCAGTACATGCTCATAAAAATTAAACAGATCAGATTTAAGAATTTCACCCCTTCCTTTTATATCTCTTCTTACCCACAATTACACTCCCTTCCCTAGGCATACGACATACACATATATGATTTAATTCCTATTCTATACAATTAATGGTGAATGTTTATATGGAAGAAACATAGATATTGTTTTATACAGGTAAAATTATACTTTACATGTGTTACTCTGCCAAAGGTTATTTTGTGCACTGAAATCACTGGCAATATATGGAGATATATGGTTTCCACCACTGCTGTGGGTTGTGGTTTTTATTAGACATTTAGCTGTTTTTTATTGTTATTTAGTAGAGACTAGGCATGCTAGACATGCTGCTAGGTATCTATGTTTTACATGGCAGCCCCCCACAGCAAAGAATTTTCCAGTCTCAACTGGTAACAAGGCTATGGTTGAGAAACTGCTTTGGACAGTGTTCTACCTAGCTTTTCTTAGTAAATCTTCACACACAGATCTACTTCATCTTTTAAGGCACTGCATAGTATTTACATTTTTATGTAAATTTAACATAATGTATCTTTTTGGGGGGAAGGTGTTGCTGAGAAGTGAACCCAGGGACTCACATGTATTTAAACATGAGCTCTACCACTGAGATACATTTCCAACTCCTCCATAATGTATTTTTATTTAAATTACAAAATATTTCAAACATAGTAAATAATACCATATATTTAGCATCCATATTTGACAAATATTAACATTTTTAAATGAAAATATTCTGGATAGAATTCTCCCATCCCTGCTAGTTTTCTTCTTCTTCATACTCAAAAGTCAATCTCCATGTAGAAGCAATTATGTTTCCTTCGCATCTCTGTCTTATGTTGTACTACTTATGTTTTAATCCAGAGATTATAGAATATTGATTTTATGCTTTTAGATTTCACATCAAAGATAACAAAACTCATTTTCTGGCAACTGGCTTTTTTTCTAATATAACTTTGATTTTTTGTACTGAGGATTAAATCTAGGGGCATTATACCTCTGAGGTACATCTCCAGCTACTTTTTATTTTTTTAATTTTGAAACAAGGTCTCACTAAGTTGCTAAGAGTCTCACTACATTGCTGACACTGGCCTCAAACCTACAATCTTTCTGTCTGTCTGAACCTCCCAAGTACTGGGATTACAGGTGTGTTGTCACCATGCCTGGCTCCTAATATGACTTTGATACTAGTTGTTTTTACACTTTATAAATATATCACAACTTATTAATTTCTTTCTAGAGAAGGTACTTTCTTTACTAATACAAAGCTGCAATGAATACCCTTGTGTCTTCTGGTAAAAATACACCAGAGATTAAAATACCTACTAGTGAAATCACTGGTTTTAGATATAACCAGCTTCAGTTCATCAGATACTGGCTAATCTGAATTTCAAATGTATGGGACGGTATTATATTTCTAGCAATTGTTTGCAAAAATTTCTGTTTCCCCATATACACATCATCATCAATACTTATTATCAAACTTAACTTTTGTCTATTTACAATGAATATGAAAGGCCTCTCATGTAAGATTCCTTTTCTTAAAGACTAGTGAAACTGAAAATTTTATCAATTAGATTTTTGCACCAAAAATTTTGCAAAACAAATCTTCCATAACTCAGTGTTCAAATAATTATTATTTATTCATCATTCATCCTTGTGTTTGTGCAGTGGTCAGTGGGTCTGGACTGGGGATGGCAAGATAACTCAGCCAGACTTATCGCCTAGCTAAGTTTGGATTCACAAGCTTACTCATTCAGACCCAATGAGCTGCTGTTTGGTCATCCAGGAGTAGACAGGAGGCCCAGGCAACAACACACAAGTTTTCCTGGGGCAGGAACCTGCAAGATTCCCTACAGTTTCCTCTTGAAACCAACACACACTTCTTCCTCATTGTTTTGTACAAAGCTTTCTTTTAGTTTGAGGAAATGCAAAGCTATATGGAAAAGGGGTAAAATATAGAGAGGGAAAAATTTGGGCCAGTAACAAAGTCCCCTTATTTGTATGTGAGTTGCTTTCTGTAGACTTTAATTATGTTTCTTTTGGGGGTAGGTATTTCTTATTTTCAATTTTTATCCAAAATATTTCTTCTTAGCTTTTGCATATTAGGGAAAGCATCTGATTTCTTAGTTTCTGTGACTTACTAATCTCACTTAGCATAATGTCCTCCAGTTCCATCCACTTCCCTATAAATGATGTAATTGTGTTTTTCTTTATAGCTGAGTAAAATTCCATTGTATACACATCCCACAGTTTTGTAATCCACCCATCTATTGATGGACATCTTGGCTAGTTCCATAGTTTGGCAATGGTGAATTGTGCAGCTATGAACATAGATATGCATGCATTCGTTTGGTAGTTTAATTTCCTTTCTTTTGAATAGATACCCAGAAGTATTATTGCTGGATCAAATGGTAAATGTGTTCCCATTCATCTGATGATCCTCTATACTGTTTTCCAAAGTGAGTGCACTAATTTGCAATCCCACCAACAATGTTTTAGAGTTTCCACTTCTCCACATCCTTACCAGCATTTGCTGTTGTTTGTGTTTTGAATGGTTGCCATTCTAGTTGGAGTTAGGTGAAATCTCAGGGTAGCTTTGATTTGCATCTCTCTGATTTTTAATGATAATGAGCATTTTTTCATGCATTCATTGGCCATTTGAATTTCTTCCTCATGAAGTGTCTATTTAATTCACTTGCCCATTTTTTGATTGGGTTATCTGTTTTCTTAGTGATGAGTTTCTTGAGTTCTCTGTATATTCTAGATATTAGTACTTTATTGGAGGAGTAGTTGGTAAAAATTTCCCATTCTGTTGGCTCTTGGTTGAGGTTCTTGATAGGTTCCTTTGCTTTATAAAAGCTCTTCAGTTTTATGCAATCCCATATATTGATTCACCTTTTAGTTTCCTGTACCTTTGGGGTCTTGTTGAGAATGTTTTTAACTGTGCCTATGTGTTGCAGTGTTAGACCTATGCCCTCTTCAAGGAGCCTCAAGGTCTCTGGTCTAAATTCCAAGTCTTTGATCCATCTTGAATTGAGTCTTGTGCAGGGTGAGAAAGTGAGATTTATTTCCATTTTTCTGCATATGGTTAACCAGTTTTGACAACACCATTTGTTGAAGAGGCTATCTTTTTTCCAGTGTATGTTTTGGCCCCTTTGTCAAAAGTCAACTGGCTGTGTGTGTATTTGTTTTTGAGTCTTCTATTTTGAGCGATTGGTCTATGTATCTGTTTTTGTGCCAGTACCATGCTGTTTTTATTACTATGTAGTAATAAAATAGCTTTGTAGTATAGTTTAAAGTCAGGTATTGTGATTCCTCCTGCATAGATTTTGTTGCAGAGCACTACTTTGGCTATTCTGGATTTTTTGTTTTTCTGAATGAATGTAAGAACTGCTTTTTCTATGTCTGTGAGGAATGATCTTGGTAGTTTAATGGGTATTACAATAAATCTGTAGATTACTTTTGGAAGTATTGCCATTTTGATATTTATTCTGTCTATGAACATGGAAGATCTTTCTATCTTCTAAGATCTTCTCCAATTTCTTTTTTCTATGTTTTATAATTTTCTTTGTAGAGATCTAAGTATTTTATTTTTTTTGTGGGAAATCCTGAGTGGAAGTGTTTTCTGGATTGCTTTTTCAGTGGATTTATAGTCGCTATACAGAAAAGCTTATGATTTTTAATATTGATTTTGTATCCAGAGACTTTACTGAATTTGTTGATCAGTTCTATAAGCCTTTTGGTTGAGTGATTGCCATTCTAGTTGGAGTTAGGAGAAATCTCAGGGTAGTTTTGGTTTGCATCTCTTTGATTTTTAATGATGTTCAACATTTTTTCATACATTTATTGGCCATTTAAATTTCTTCTTTTTTGAAGTGTCTATTTAGTTCACTTGCTCATTTTTAATTGGGTTATTTTTTAGTGGTGAATTTCTTGAGTTCTCTGTATATTCTAGATATTATAACTCTATCAGAGAAATAATTGGCAAATATTTCTCCCATTCTGTTGGCACAAAATTCTCCCATTTTATTTGCACCCTTTTGAGATTCTTGATAGTTTCCTTTACTATACAGAATCTCTTCAGTTTAATTCAGTCCCACATATTGATCCAACTTTTTGTTTCTGTGTCTTTGGAATATTATTGAGAAATGTTTTACCTGTGCTGATGAGTTGAAGTGTTGGACCTCTGCCCTCCTCAAGGAATTGAAAAGTTTCATGTCTGATTTGGAATTCCTTTATGCATCTTGAACTGAATCTTGTGTTGAGGAAGAAAGTGTGGTATATTTCCATTTTTCTGCATATAGTTAATCAATTTTTCCAACACTTCTGACTCTATAGGTCATTATTACAGTTTCTTTCTGAGTCAATATGACATTGGCTTGGGTTTATTGTATATTGCCTTAATGATGTTGGGGCAATTTTCTTTTATTGCAAAAAGGATGTTGAATTTTGTCATATGCATTTTTAGCATTTATTGAGATGATCATGTAATCTTTGTCCTTTGTTATATTTATGTGCTAAATGACATGTATAGATTTGCATATGTTGAACAAGCCTTTTGTCTCTGAAATGAACCCAACTTGGTCATGTTTTTCCTCATAAATCTGCCTTTAAAATGTCCCATGAATTATGGTAGGTTGTGTTTCTTTTTCTGTTTTATTTCTCTATTTCTTTAATGATCCAGTTCTCATCCAATAGTGTATCACTTAGTATCCATTTATTTATGTAATTTCCTTTGGTTATGCTATTTTTGATGCCTATTTTTCTTCAATTATGATCCAAAACTATCCAAGGAATTATATTACATTTCTTGTCTTTGCTGGTATTTGATTTGTGGCCCAGAATGTTCTCTATTTTGAAGAATTTTCATGAACAGCTGAGAAAATATGTAAATATGTATTTACCCAATGTTAGTTGAAATATTATGTATATGTTTGTTAGGCTCATTTGTTTTATAGTACTTTTTTAGGTGTTAAGCATTGACTTTCATCTTTTGCCTGAAAGATTGATCTAGTTATGTGAGCAGTGTGGTGATGTATCCTAGTATTATTGTATTTGGGTCTATTTGAGATTTAATGTCCCAAAGAGTCTGTTTTTAAAAATGGGCACACCCAAATTTGTGGTATAAATATTTACTATTGGACTTCCGGGAAGATGGTGACTGAGAAAAGCAGCGATTACGAGTCCTGCTAAAACTCGATCTCTGTTAGCACAAAATCAGCACTTTTCATAGCCAGAAGACAACATCAGCAGAGAAATAAAAAATGTAAACACAAGGGACAGAGAAGAAAAATACTAGAAGAACCCGCGGAGACCAGAAATCAAGTCCACAATGTGGCAGTGTAGCCGCGCTGGCGCCATCTTCCCTCACAGCACCAGGCTGCAGAGAGGAAAGGTAAACAAGGAGCTGAAGTGAGCAGGTGCGGATCATTTGGGTGCAATTCAGCAGTTCATTCAGCACAATGAACGTCTAAAACTCCCAGTGGTCAAGCTCATCACACCTTCCAGGGACTCAGAATGGAACTCAAAACCAGAAAAGAAATATGCCAGCCTCACGGCCAAGGTCGTGGCAGCAGCGCCATATTGACAGTAGCACCAGCCTCACAGCTGAGGGCATGGCAGCGGCACCATATTGCCAGCATCAACAGTGAGTTCGCCACGTCCCACCACAGCTCCAGATCTGTGCACACAATAACTGTGAGTGTAATTGCGGCCCCTAAAGGAGAAATCCCTGTACTGCACTCCCAGGGACTTGAGTAGCTTTGATAATCTCCTTGGGTTGGATATTTTGCAGTCTAAACCAGTGAAGGAGTAGTGGTGGCAGAGATACCACACCCTAGTTGAAGCTCCCCATGGGAAAACGCCCAGCCCGGCACCCCCATGGTCTTACACAGCCTAGATTACTTCCTGGGTATGAGACTTTGAGATACAACCCAGTAAAGGAGTAGTGGCAGCTGAGATTACAACAGACTCAAGATACAGAGCACCCTAAGTGAGGTCGTAGTGACCCAGGGAAGGCACAAAATTCTGAAATCATGGGAAAGAGGAACAACAATAGAGCAATGAATGCCCACTACCCCATATTATCAGGACCTGACAACACAGAAATTCAGAGATCTCCAGAAGATCAAATCAGGAATATAACTGTAGAAATAATACAGGACTTTCTAAAAGAATTTAGAGAGAGTCTGAAAGACATAAAGGAAGCAATCATTGAGGTAAAGGCCTCAATTTAAAGTATAAACAATCAATTAGACCACATGGAGAATAGAATCTTGCTCCTAAAAGATGATCACTTCAAAAACAAATGCATAATTTATAACTTAGAAAAAAATCAGACAGCAGGAATCTGACATTGAAGAAATATGGGCCCATTTTAAGAGAGCTAACCTAAGAATAATTGGAATAGAGGAGGGAAAAGAAGGTGAAACCAAAGGGATCAATCATCTCTTCAAAGAAATAATAGCAGAAAATTTTCCAAACATAGAGCAAGAGGTCGATACACAGGTCCAAGAAACTTATAGAACTCCCTTTAGACAGGATCAGAGAAGAGGATCCCCACGCCACATAATTGTCAAAATGACCAATGTGGAAGCCAAGCAGAGAATCTTAAAGGCAACAAAAACAAAAGGCCAAGTGACATTCAGAGGCAAACCAATTAGATTCACTCCAGACTTCCCAAACCAAGTCGTGAAAGCCAGAAGGGCTTGGGGTAACATATTCTAAACTCTGAAAGAAAACTTCAAGACAAAAATTTCCTATCCAGCAAAGCTATCTATCAAATTAGATGGGGAAATAAGAAGCTTCCATGACAAACAGAAACTGAAGAAATTTATGTCTTCACAACCAGCGCTAGAGAAAATACTCAAAGAGATTAACTACAAAGAAGAAATAGGCAATACACACCAGAACCAGAGAAACAAGATTTTCTATCCAGCAGGCAACTAAGCAAAGAAGAATATATTCATGTGTTTATAGGATAAAACCTATGGAGATTCATTATTTATTTTAGTCTTTTACCTATTTCTAAATTGTATTTCTAAATTGTATTGTTTGCTTTTATTGTTGCTAATTTTTAGGATCTCTATTTGGAATATCAGTATACTTTCAGATATGGCATTTGGAAATATTTTATCCCATTCTATCAGTAATTTTTAATTCTGTTTACATTGTACAATATTTTTTATTTTTTAGGAAGTTTATTTATGCTTTGGTTGCCTGTGCCTTTGAAATCATATCCAAGAAATCACTGCCAATTTCAATGTTGTGAAGTGTTATGACCCAGGTTTTCCTCTAAAAGTTTATAGTCTTAAGATTTACATTTAGGTCTTTTATCTAGTTTGAGTTAATATTTGTATATGGTATTAGGTAAGGGTCCAATCTTATTATTTTTCATGTAATTATTATTTTTCAACAATATTTAGTTAAAAGATTATTATTTCCTTCACCAAATGTTCTTGGAAACTTTGTCAAAAATAACTTGATCATATATGGAAGAATTTATTTCTAGGCTTTTTTTTTTTTTTACTCCACTGGTTTATATATCTGCCTTTATAGCAATACTACACTGTTTCAATTATTGTAGCCCCATAAGGTTTGAAATCAGAAAATGTACATCTTCTAGCTTTATTCTTTTTCGAGATTGTTTTGGCTATTTAGAGTTCATATGTCATGTTAGGATAGACTATTTCTGAAAAAAAAATGTACGATAATTTTACCTTAAAAAAATGAAATCACTAGAAGAATAATGATTGTTGTTCATGTAATTTGCCTTTGCATTTATAAAAGTGAAAACTCTGAAGCAGCAGTCTGCTTGGTATCTTGGGGCCTCTGTTTGCTCTTCTGTAAAATAGAAAAAAAAATATAATAGTAAACCCCATTACAGGGCCCTTGTGAGGATCCAAAGAGTTAATACATACAAAATGCCCAGGAAAAAAATATAAATAAATAAATAAATAAATAAATAAATAAATAAATATTTACTATCATTACAACTTTTTGTTGGATTGTTTCTTTTATTAGTAAGAAGTGGCTCACTTTATTTCTTGCTTTTTCAGATATGAGCATTGCTTTCCATGCTTCTTTTCCATCTAAGTTTACATTGTATAACTTTTTCCATTTTTTCACCTCTAGCTTATATATATATTTGCATGTAAGGTGTGTTTCTTGCAAACAGCATGCAGTTGACTATGTCCTTTAATCTACATTCCCTGTCTATGCCTTTTAACTGGAGAGTTTAGACTTGATATTCAGTGTCATTATTGAGAGGTGATTTTTCTTTCTTGTCATTTTGAATTATATTTTATATTTGCTATAGTGTTATTTCTCTCACTTATTTTACTATCTGGAAGAAGTTTCCCCTTCACTGGTTCTGGTATTTATTTATTTTTTCTTCTTTGTATTATATATTTTTAAGTATTTTCTCTGGCTCCTGTTTGGTAGTCATGAATTCTTTTAGTTTCTGCAGGCTTTTGAAGGTTTTTATTTCTCCATAAATTTCAATGATATTTTTGGTGAATATAAGAGTTTTCTTTAGAAGTTCTTTTCTTTCAGAGCATTCAGTACCTCATACCAGCCTCTCCTGGCCTTCAGGACTTAAGTTGAGAAGTTCAGAGTGATTCTTATTGTTTCCATACTGAATGCCACCCATTATTTTGTTTTTGATGCAATTAAAATTATTTCCTTGACCTCTATGATAGTCATTTGATTATTATATTGTATGGAGAAGTTCCTTGATCTTGTCTTATTGATGTTATAAATGTCTCCTGTACATGGCTGTGCAAATTTTTTCTATGGAAAATTATCTGATATTATTTCACTGCAAAGGTTGATAATACCCTTAGTTTGGGCTTCTAGGCCATCTTCAATGCTAATTATCCTTAAGTTAGGTCTTTTCATATTATCCCATATTCCCTGGATGTTCTGGTTATATTTTCATATTGTCTTCTCTATATTGTGGACTGTGTTTTCAATTTTGAAGAAACTATCTTTAAAATGTGAAATTATTTTTCATGTTATCTTGCCTGCCAGAGGTGATTTCTATTGAGGTCTTAAATCATTTATTGACTCCCTGATCTCCCTTGTTTGTTTGTTTGTTGTTTGTTTGTTTGTTTACTGGGGATGGAACCCAGGGCCATTCTACCTCTGAATTACACCCCATCCCTATTTTTGATTCTTTGTTTTTAAACAGGGTCTCACTGACTTGTAAAGGGCCTCACTAAGTAGATCAGGCTGTCTGTGACCTGCAATTCTCCTGTCTCAGCCTCCCAAATGCTGGGATTACAAGTATGCACCACCATGCCAGGTTAGATCTTCCTTACTTTTGTGTTGCTGGAGTTTATTGTTCACTCATTAATCTTCATTCTCATGTTTCAAAGTTCTCAGGTTTGTTGTCTTGCTGGCATCCTTTTATTTTTTATGTGAGACTCCTATGTCTAATTTTTCTTTATAATAAGCCTATGCTGGGGCTATATATTTGCCTCCATAAATCTATTTTATATAATCAGACTTTTCAGTTTGTTGCCCAGAGCCACTTTAACAAGAAATATTTTCTATTTAGTAAAGGCTAGCAAGAGTCTCTCATTGACTGAAGAACATTACGTTCCCCAGGATGAAACTGAGCAGGGCCAGAGTCTATGATGTTCTGTTCATAGCCTACAGCCCGCTGATTGGAATTTAATGCTTTATAAACACCACCCCTAATCTGCTGGTATGAATGTGTGAAAACCTGCACAACACTGACCTATGGCTTCTGTGTCTCTGGATCTAAGCTCAGGAGGGCCAGAGATGACTAGGTACCAAGTATGTGGCTCAGCTGGCTGAGCTTTGATGGCTCAGGGACATCACTGCTATTCTCCTGATTGCAATTGCATGGAGCTCTGTTGGACACTGATGAGCATGCATGCAAGGCCCAAATGATGCTAGAGGGAAAATATTGCATCCTCAGCCTATATGCAATCATGTTCCCAGCCTGAAGTTGCAATCATGCCCTGTTGGCTCATGGCCTCCCTTTTACGGGGCCTAATTCTGGGCTGGAGGGGTTATGCTGTTCTAAGCCAGTCTTGGGTGGCTCAGTTATTTAGCCTAAGGGATATTACTGCTCCTCTTGTCAGCTGAGATCCAATGAGTACTTGTTGTCCTCTGGTCTTGATATTTGTGGTTCCCAAATACCACTGGGAGTAAATTTATAGCTTTCTGAGCCTCCAGAATTGTTAGCTGAGTTATTTATCCCACAGACACCTTTTCTGGCGATCCTATGGTGACTGCTGGAGACTTTTCAAAGGCACAGGGAAATATGAATGCTAAGTGTTGCCTACCAGAGTGTCTCTAAGAACCATCTACTAATTCATGTCTTTGTTGTGTCCAACATAGCCCCCACTCCCACCTCTGAAAACTTATAGACCCTCTGCATTTGTTTGTGGCTATACAAGTCATTGTAGCCATGCAGATTTCTGCTGAGACAGTCTGTAAAGAGTCTTGGCAAGTGCCTCTTAGGTCTCTGCAAAAAGGGGTGAGTTTATCTGCAACTACAGAAAAAATTCCTGTGCAGCTAGGTAGTTTGATTAATTGGTCTATAGATTTGTGGTATTGAGGAAATGGGATATAGCTACTATGGTTTTTGCTGATTGGTTCTGGTGTTTCTCAGTCCAAGTTCAGCTGCAGCTGCAGGAGTTCACTAGGTAGTTTGGCTGGGCAGTCTGGAGAGTTGTGTCTTGAGGTATTTGAGTGTGGAGAAATGCTTCTGACAATGGTTTTCTGCAATCACTTGCTTGACAAATTTCTGCTTCTTCTTTGTTGGAGTTGGTCTATGAGAGCTACTAGTCCACTCAGCTAACAGCCTTGGCACAGGCATGTCAAGATGCTTCTGCCTTTGTTCTATGCTCACCAGATAAATTCAGGGAGCCCTATTCAGTCTTATGCTTTCTGTTATTCCTCCAATTCCACCATTTTTTGACTTTTTTCTTTTGAATTTAGACTGTTTTTTTTTTCTCTTGCCAAGAAGTAGTCTTTCTGCTGCTTGAGTTTCAAGTCACAGAGCAATCAAAACACATTATCTTTCTCCCTTCTGCCATCTTTAATTCCTTATCTTGTTATGATAAAGCATACTGAGATTATACATTCTAATTATAAAAAATATAGAAATAGCCCAATTATTAACTCCACATTGGTTCATATCAGAGATAATCTGACCAGAGAGTATTTTATAATCAATCCCAACCATGAACAAGTTACTATACATTGCAGAGGATTTGTATGTAAATAAACTTTCCTCAGTCTGTCAGAGTAGATAAGTTAATTACTTGCCATGCAACACTGAAAGAGACAAAGTCTATGGACAGATGGCAAGCAAACACCATAGAAAGAAAAAGAAGAAAGATGATACTTTCTAAACAGTTGTTTTGTTAAAAAGAATTGTACTATAAAAAGATAACTTACACAACAAATGGAGGAGTGGTAAAATATATTAAGGTACATATTTTTACTTGAGAGTGTCTGCATATGTGTCAAAAATAATAAAATTATATAGGTAAATATTTATTGATGAAATTATATGCTTCTAAGAATTTACTTTAAAATACTAAAACAAAATATTAAAAGAATAGATTTTAAAATTGACAAATTATTATTAATTGTTAAAGATGAATATTAGTTAGATGATTGCTAATGTTCCTCTATATTAAGTTAAAAGTTGTGCATAGTAAAAAAAAAAAAAAGGTAATGATTGGGAAGCCATTTATATTTTGCAGTGGAAGTATGCATGTAGTATTATGTAACTTATAAGAAGTAAGTTACTCCAAAGGAGGCAGGTCAACAAAGGGGCCTATAATTCTCAACAACCCTTTTATAAGGTACTACTGACTTTCATAGGAGTTTTTTCTTTGACCTAAAGTGATACCGTTTAACATCATCACATTGAGAACAACTTTCATCATGTGAATTTTGAAGGAACTTTAGCATAACAATGACAAAAAAGAAAATATCTTAAAATATCAATACTGTATAAAAATGGAGATCTTAAGAGATTTCTGTAAATTTTTCTTCACTGCGCCCATACATTGTTTATGCTAGTAAAATCAAAGAAACATTAGCAAAACAGTTGTGGGGCACAGAGGAAAATTATGTGTTTTATATATATGCAATAACTTGAATAAGGGAATTTTTGTATTATACACACACACACACACACACACACATATATATATATATATATATATATATATATATATATATATATCTTATATATATTTAGATAATAAACAAATAAGAGAATCATGGAGTTTTCATACAGAGATGTTATTTAGTCTGAACCATGAAAGGTGAGTTGTATTTCAACATGCAGATATGAAGCAAACCAATATTTAGATGCAAAAATAATGTGGGAAGAATGCATGAAGTAAGAACACATAGAGCATGTGTAGAGGTCTGATCTTTCTGGGACATACAGTATAAGAAAGGGACTGGGGCAGAGAAGGGAGGCCAAGTCATCTGACTGACACCAGATGGTCAAGGACTGTTTGCCATGTTAAAGACAAGGGCTATTTTTACTCATTGCAGGTTTTAAACAGAGGATTAAATGATCAGAATTGTGTTTTACAAGATAAATTTGGCTGAGTTTCTTAGGCTAGATTGGAATGAGGAGACCCTGGAAACAGTAAAAACAGAATAGTTTTATAAAGGTCAAGGGATTTGGCCACAGGGCCTCCAATGAAAGTAAACAAGAAGTGAAATATTAGTATGTACAAATGTCTTAAAGAGAGGGGGTAAACAAATAAAGGTCCTCATATTTACTAATAAGTCATTAACGAGTCTCTATTTTGAAGTGAATGAATGTCTCTGTCCATCTGTGGTGCTATAACAAAATACTTAAAACTGGTAATTTATAAACAAAAGAGATATATTTTTACCATTCAGAAGGCTTGAATTTAGAAAGTTCAAGTTTAAGGCACTAAAATTCAGTGTTTGTGAGGCAAAAGGTAGATGATAGAAAAAGGGGGCCTCAATAATTTCTACCAACTATTTTATATGGTCGCTGATACCATTCGTCAGAGTTCTGCCTTTTGGATTAACCACAACCTCAAGGGCCCACCTTATAACAATATCACATTAAAATCTAGTTTCAACACATGAATTTTCAAGGAAATTCAGACCATAATAGTAGACAAGAAGAGAAAGAATATATTTCAAAATATTAATTCCATATACAAATGGAGGGCTTAAGAAACTTTGTGTTTTCTCTCCTTTATAACCATACATAATTTATGTAGTAAGACAATGAAATATCAGCAGTCTTTCATGACATTTAGGTAAAAGCCAATTGAAAACATTGTAATTCTTGGGGTCAGAATTTTTTCAGAAAAACTCTCAACTCCATTTCTGCATTTATAGAAAAATTTCTAGCCAGCAACTGTCTTCATTACAACTTCTCTATCTCATTGCCTGCAGATCTATTGATCATTCCTAGTTCTCAAAACATCAATATCTGAGTCCTTAATGTGCTCAAATAAAGAAAATGGTCCTTATTTCCTATAGCTCCATCTTATCCTAGTGTTGGACAGAGGTTTCACTTGCTGTCTCCTTTTAAAATTTTTTTTTGTTGGTGCATTTTAGTCATATATCTTACTGGAGTACAAGATGGTAGAGGCATACGTGCACAAAGCACCCAATTAGCCCTTACCCAATTCCCACCCCATTTCTTCCCTCTCCTTCCTTTGCATGTTTGGCTTAGTGGTTGACTTTGATATGTTTGTGAATGTACATCATGTACATTAGGGAATTTCCCTCTCCCCTCTTCCTATCACTCCCAGTTAGGTTTCCTTATTTGCTCATTTATGGTTTCTCCTCTTTCATCTGTAATTTCTCCTATGATCCCTTTTATCCCCAACTTCCACATATTAGAGAGAGCATCTGATTTCTTACTTTTTTGTGACTGACTAATCTCACTTAGCATAGTGTTCTCCAGTTCTATTTCTCTGTAAATGATGAAATTTTGTTCTAGCTGTCTCTTTCCCTGAGTAATAATAATGAAAACAACTAGCTGTAGTTTAGTGACAACTTTGAAACGTGATTAATAGTTTATTTACACACATTAATTATAGAAATTCTCACAGTGACTCTATAACACCCCTGCACTATTTTGTCCATTTTGTGTAGCAAGAAGCTGATATTTAGTGAGTGTTAACTGGCCCAAGAAAACATAGTCAGTAAGTAAAGAATATATCCTTCTAATCTTCATGTCTTTTCAAATTCTCTAGAATGAGGCTGGGCAATCTCTCCTCAAGAAATCATATGTTAAATGGTTCAAAGACAGATAGAAAAAGTATTCTTTGAAAGTTTTAAATATAATTTCTTACCTGTGATTTTAAGTAAGATGTAATTATGAAAACATAGAAAGCCAGAGTTCAAGTTCTATGTATTGTGGTTTGTAAATAGAAAAATCACAAGGTCTTCTTTGGGTCTTTGGATAAAAACCAAAGGTCTTCCTTGGGTCTTTGGATTCTCTTACACAAAAATGGATTAATACTTGGTTATATCATAGTGTTTTCTGTAACTATTAAGGTAATTCTGTGAAAGTTCTCCATAAACTAAAGCATCTTGAAAGTTATACAAATATCTTGCAAATATTTTTGCTCTTTGGCTTTCTACCCTACTAGAAGAGCTTTCCAAGTCTATTTCTGGGGATGTGCTTGCTTTTAAGTGAAAGGTATCTGCAAAAGTCAGACTCTGAACTCATGTTCTCACTTAACAGGATTATGCTTGTAGAATGCTCCTAAACCATGGTTAAAAGAGGGATTATACTATTAAGGTTTCACTTTTCAGAATACTATATTTTTACGTAAGTCCAAAAGTTTGAATGATAAATATCATACGAGGGAATTGTTATGCTTCTCATAATATTTTCAAGGAAAAAAAAATATTAACTTGTAGATTTCCAGCTACCTTCAAAGTCCTATATATATTTTCTTTATTGGCAGTTTGAAAACTTGTTCAAGTGCTTTATAACTAATAAGTAGGTAATAAATTAATATATTAATATTAATAAATAGATATTCTGTCTTGGCTTAAGAAAGCAAAGAAACTCTAGATGGACTGAAAAGAGTATACAATAATTTGGATACAAAGCAGAGCTTAAAAATGTGTTTAGAACACTGAAGTACATATGGAGGATTAGAGTGGAATCAGTGAATTTTCTAAAAATGGCATCTAAGCATTGAAGAGGAGAGCCAGATAGTCAAGGGCTTGGCATTCTGTTAAAATGTGCTTTTTCTTCGCAACAATGAGGAGTCATCAGTGAGTTTTAAATATAAAACAAGTCTTAGAGATTGCAAGTAACACTCTGATTGTCATGTACAAAATAGATTGGATAATTTGGGTCAGGTGTGTCTTTTTCTTTTTTTGAAGCCACATTATCATTTTTTTAAAGTCAAATTTACCATGATAAAATTATGATAAAACAATATATTCTTGTTTCAAATGTTCAATTGAATGCACCCAGCCCCACAATAAAGATATGGATTATTTTCCTCACCCATAAATTCTGTACAGCCCACTATCGCGTCCCTAAGGCTCTGACAAGCAGAGCCTAGGGAAGAAACAAACGAACACCGACTCTGTTGATGAAGCTACTTCCTCTTTTAATGCTCCTTCTCAATAATAATGCTGCTGCTGCTGCTGCTGCTGCTGCGCACAGCAGGTAAATATATATCAGTCTCATAACCCCTCCCTCATCACTCCACCAACCCCAAGCTTCCCACAGCTAGGGCATGCACATTTCTAACCCTCTCATAGGCGGGCTGGTGGTAGCACGAGGCGCTGTGTCACTGATCATCCGTAGGGCGCCTGATAGGGCTCACTGCTCAGACTCAGGGTACCGCCAGCCTCGTGAGCCTCGTGACTTGGCTGCAAGCCTAGGTGCCATCTTGAGTCCACACTGGCAACAAGCCTGGGTGTCATCTCGGTCCAGCCGAGTGGGCCCCGACAGCCCACCAGCTGCTAATCTGTTCCTCTGCTGGCTTTTACATTCATCTCTTCCCAAGGAAACATGGATGCTCCTTTAGTAACACTAATTACATTGGGATTTTTTGGAATGACATATGAATGGCATCTTAGTGTAAGCATTCCAAAATGGGATATGCTCAACATAATTTTGAAATTGATTCACATTCTTTGTGTGTATATGTATGTCACTAGTATCTTTACTTGTAGTATTATATCTTATGAATATATAAAAATTTGTTTTTTTCCGTTATGTATTTGTGTGTAGTTGGATTATTTTCCAATTTCAGCTATTATAATAATGCTTCCATGAACATTTGTGTACAGTATTTGTGTAGGCATAAACTTTCATTCTTTCATAAATGAAATATAAGAAATAACAAATATATATATAACAAATTGTGGAATGGCTATGTCCTGTGGTAACTGAGAGCACATTCAACTGTTTCAATAACCCAAATACTATTTTTCCATAAGGATTGCCACATCATACGTTCTCATCAGAAGTATCAGGGTTCCAGTTGCTCCACAACACTGAACTATCATCACTAGATATTGTAAATGTTTCTAATTTTAGACATTCCAGTGGGAGTGTAATGTATAATGGCATTTTGTTCTGGTCTTAATTTGCATTCCCATAATGCTAATGATTTCAGCCAAATTTTTATAGTTTCTTGCCTCCCAAGTACTGGGATTATGAGCATGTGCCACCACACCGGCTATATATCTAGAAATTTAAAAAACATAGTTTTAATAATTTTTTAATTAATTCATTTTGAAAGTTTCCTGTCTCCATTTTTTTTCCAACAGAGGACAAATGATGAAACATTTTCCAACTATTTTACAGAGATTTTTCAAGGAGAAAATGAAATAGTGAAGATAAAGCTGCTGTTCTGTTTTAAGATGGTGTATAAATATAAAATTCTCTAGAAATAAAGACTTTGAAGTCTTTTCTGGTAACAGCAAAACTTCTTCAGCCAAAGAGGATAATAATGTGCCAAAGTAAAATAAATCATTGATTTTTTTAAATTGTCTTTTCTGGCTTTATGGTCTGTGACTTCCTTCCAAATCCTGTGATTGATGGCTATTTTCTGAATTCCTCCATCAGCATCACCATTTTCTCCAGGATTATTCACACATCCAGAGGGGAAAAAACACTCTTGAGTGAATGAGTTAATACAAAGCTCTTAAATGAAAGTTAGGCAAGCTAAAGAAATTGATGGTGTCTTTTAGGATTCCTAGTAGTACAATTCTCTCCCCTTATCTTTAATTTTTATTCTCCTTATGCTATTTTTTTCTTTCTCTTTTTCCTCTACCTCCACTCAAGACCCACAATGAAATTCAAAAATCAAAGATGCTTTTCTTAGTTTACTGGTAAAATTCAATGTTTTTTAAGATTGGTCCTGATGCTAAGGTCCAGAGTACTTAAGTCATTTTAATCGGATACTATCCTGTTCTCCTGACCATTGAATACTACTTTGAATTTTAAGCTCATTCGAAGCCTATAAGAATTGCCTAAGTGAATGGCCTTTTTCCTTTGCTGAAAACTGTCTGGTGAATTGAGTTTATATTTTTTAGTGCTTCTCACTTTTTTATGTAAGATTGAGTTTTTGATCTAAACTTTTATAATGTAACCCAGGATCTGTTTATATCACAATTTATGTTGCCTTCTTGCTTGTCTCTCCCTTTGACTTGTCTATTATTCAACCTCTTCTTTTATTTCTCTTACAATGCCTCTTATTCTTATTAGGTTGGCTTTCTTTTTGGGATTCTTCATTCTCCCATCTCCTATATTTGAACATTGTGTAAGAAGGAATATTGTTAGCATCACCCTTCCCTCTTGCCTTGTTTTCTATCCTGACTCAGTTGATAATCAAAGAATAGAATATTGCTTTACAACATTCTCAGGCAAGACTTCTGGTGGTAGAGCCACATCACAGTTTTTCAGAATTACAGTAGCAACTACAGGTATGGTTCATCATTGATTAGAAGAGCATAGGAGAACATTGATATGTACTTCTTTTGTTTTCTGAGTGAATTTACTGTGGGGATCTCAGTTGAGCCAGTTTAAATTAGAGACAATAACAATATTAGTACATGATATAATCAGAAAGGGGTGGGGAAGGAATAATCAAAACCAAATATCTAATGAGCAAGAATCAGTATTAATTTTTTATGGAGTAAATTCTTTTTCTACAAAATGAAATCAATAATTCTTGACCAGCAGAAAATATCTCTTTACTTCACTGTTCCATTTCAGGTTCAGTCATTGCACATGGCCAGTACAGTTATGTATTACTGGAATCTATTCAAGTTACAACCTTTAGGGTATTACACTCAGAGATATGATTCACATGGCTATACCCTGGATCAGGTGTTGTTACTTTCATTGCATAAATAACAAACCTATTTTAAGTTCAGGAAATGAGATAAACCAAACTTGACTTTGTTTCACCAGTTGCCTAGATGCCTACTTGTCTCCACATCAATGTATTCATTGGGAAAATTGGAGTTTGTTTGGCAAATGAGGTCATTTTATGCACAATGACTTCTTGCAAGTTTTTTTTTTTTTTGGTAAATCCTAGTTAGCCAAAACATTTTTTTTTAACTGTATTGAATCTTGATAGAAGAGCTGGTCCCATTCCACATACACAACTTTAGAAAAGAATAAGGAAAAGAGTTGGTGATGACATAAACTTGCTTTTTGCAAAAAAACAAATAAGTTTAAATTCTATAACTTTTCAAAAGCAAGAAGATAAATATAATAATAGCTGCATGATCTATAATGTATGTGGATGTGGGGGAGACTTAATGGTTCTTAAATACAGAAGTTAGTGTACCATAAATGAAGAAAAGTGCCAAATCTGCTCAGATTCCCATGAATTTTTGTTATATCAGGTTGGCGATGGAAAACTTGCTACCTGATTACCTGATTTTCTTAAACAAACACAAATAGAGGCCAAGATTAGCTGGAGACCAGGGATTTATTTAATTTATATACTTTTAATAAATACAAAATTATTCTGTGTACTGGATTAATTATTGTGCAAGATAGACAATATCTGGTTTTATTGTGCTTCAGTGGAAAGAAAAAACATTGATTATATATATATAATCAATATATAATCAAATATTTATTATATGTATAATAAATTAAATACATAAAGAAGAAGCCAAAGGTGCTATAAAATACAAGAATAAGTGTGGTTTAAATAATAGATTTAGGCTGGGTGTGGTGGCACAAGCTTGTAATCCCCACGCTTGGGAGAAGGAGACGGGAGGATCGCGCAGGTTCAAAGCCAGCTGCGCTGGCTTAAGTGACTCTATTTCCAAAAATAAAAAATCATAAAATAGGTCTGGGAGTGTAACCCGAAGGTATCAGGGCTTCCAGGAATCCCAGTACAACCAAAATAAATAAATAGATAATAAATAAATAAATAAATAAATAAATAAATAAATAAATAATAGGTTTATTAGAGTTCAGAAAAATGTTATTTTAGTAATCATTTAAATTTATCTACAGCATGAAGATAATTTAAATTATTATTTTTTTCTTCTGAGAGTTTGGTATATTACAAAAGAAATGGCAATTTATTATAACATGAGAAATAATGAAGGTCAAATCCTGATTGCTACTTATTTATTATCAATGAAAATTATCCAAAAATTAATCATGTAGGTCAGATCTTTGGGTATCATAAATCAAGAAGAGGTTGAATTGTCTAGATAAACACCATATCAAGCTATTCTCAACCACTATTAGATAGCCTTTCATTGGATACTCAAAAATATTTTTCTTCCTTTTTTAATAACAAATAAATAATGATATCATTTCAATCAATTTTAGAGACACAATATGGCTGAATAAAATTATTCAAATTTCTGGAGTAATTCAAAGTTGTATAATAATGTAACACATAATTATTTTTCTAACAGATACCAGTGATATTTTTTTAATTACAGAAATAAATTTTATGACAAAATACTTAGCATAGGGGTGATTTGTTAATGTTATTTTTTTCACTGCCCATTCTCTCTCTTATGGAGTAAAATATACATTCAGACAGAAGATATCTATGTCAGAAAACATATAGAGTAGTCAAAAGTTAATTAGCTGGCTTCTTCATGAATATTCTAAATAGCCAGTATGAAAGCACACTTCCATTTGTGATAATTTCTATTATTTTTTAAAGTTATACGTGGTTCCAGACCATGGAGGATGAATCTTAAAAAAAAAGTATTATTTTGCACAGCACAATCAGGTTGAAAAGGAATAACCAATGAATGCCTAAAAAGCATTTTGCTACATCAGCACTAATAAGAGAAAATATAATTTGCAATTTATAGTAGCATACACTGATTTTTAAATTAGTTTCATTTCCTAATCTCAGAAAATAAGCAAGCTACTTCTTCTTGATTGATGGGGCAGAGGGGAGGGTGAGAGATAGAATTTTTCTTCCTTTCCTATTTTAACAATCAATGGTAATCTATACCTAAGTTTCCAATGACTAAATAATAATAGAAAGAAATTATTGATGCCTGAAAAAATCCCATTGTGCTATTTCTCTTGGTCCCTAATATATTTCTGTTGCATAATAATAAAATATCAGATCTTAGTGTCGTATTTCCATCTAGGAGTAGGGCACCAGCTGTCTTCTTAAATTTCCATGCCACTTAATCTAGCTCTAAGCTTGGTTAGCTTTTAGTTCACAAAGACAGAAACAACATCTATGCAGGGTCAGATTTACAGCAAGGTCTCTGAGGTAATGAAGTGTAAAAAGTATGCTAATAAGGGAGTAGCTACATTAATTCCTTGAGGCAGGTGCAAACGTATATCCTAAGAACCAGTTTTTGGGACAATGCAAGATGTGATCTGTGAATGGGAGGAGGTAATGTTGGCAGCCAAAAATTTTAGAGTTCTCATAATTGTTCTGGGATTATCCCCAATTTGTTTTGCTGACTCTAACTCTGAATTTATTACCTTATTAGTCTGCTTCTCTCTGCCTAAGCATCAGAAGGTCAAATCTCTCAAGATGGTCATCTAGAAAATCACTCACATCAAAATCATTGATTGTACCAGCCATTTAAATGTACAAAATAAACCAGCAAAAGATAAAACATTGATGTGTCCACTCTAATCATGACTAAGATCTTTCATTGGCTGCTTGTGCATTGAACACAGTTTTAAAGTCCGTCATGCCTATATCAGGTCAGAAGAAAAAGAAGAGCTATTTAAATGGACTGTTTTCCCCCATTCCCTTAAAGAAGTCAAGTGATTTTGTCATTATATTACATAAAGTATTTTAGTTGAGAACATTTCTCTGAAAATAATTTTTCATCTGACTCCCTCATACACACTTGTCAGAGAAATATCTGTTAATATTAAACATAGCTCATTATCATACATAAAAAATATTTGGAAAACAAAACTCAAAAAGTTACCAGGAAGCCATGTTACCACTTATAGGCATACCTTATGCTTTTTTGAAGCATAGCCAATACTCATAATTCAGATTAAATTATAGCATTAGAATCACAGAATATTAGTGCTTCAAGGTATGCTGGTATATGGCTCCCATTTGCTAATCTAATGCAGTGTGACAAAGATGCCCCAATATTCAATGTCTTAAGATGGCAACCATTTATTCCCATGTCAGTGGGTCATCTTTCCTGACTCTGCTATCTTGCTGGATGTGGGAGTGTTGAGATTTTGCATCAGGTTCTGTATCAATCTAAGTCTTCTTTATGAGTCTTCTTCTAGGCCCCCAGGTATCTTAGGATGTTTTTCTAGTGATAGAATTGGGAAGATGGCTAGTAGATGAGTAAAGACACAGTGCTTTTTGTAGCTTAGCCTCAGAGCTCTAGCCCTTGGAACACAAACATGGCTGCTTCTCCCACATACAGCTGAAAAAATTTACAGAAGGAGAAAAAATATACTACTCTCAAAGAAGTAGATAGGGAAGTGATAATTGCTAAACTTAAGTGGTGTGTGTGTGTGTGTGTGTGTGTGTGTGTGTGTGTGTGTGTATGTGTGTGTGTGTGTGTGTGTGTGATTTATCTAAGGGCAAACTACATTAATTTCTTTCTTTTTCTTCTTTTTTTTTTTGGTGGTACTGGGGTTCCTGGAAGCCCTTCTACCTCAGGGCTACACTCCCAGACCTATTTTTACATTTTTTATTTTTTATTTGGAAACAAGTTCTCCTAAGCCAGCGCACGTGGCTGGCTTCAAACCTGCACGACCCTCCTGTCTCTGCCTCCTAAGCGCGGGGATTCCAAGCATGCACCACCACACTCGGCCCAAACTACATTAATTTCAAAACAGGAATGATGTGTAGATTTGTTAGAAAAGTGGGAATGGACTCGCATATGATCCAGCTATATAACTACTGGGTAGCTTTCCAAAGGGGTTGAAATCAGAAAACTACAGTAACAGATGCATACTCATGTTCATAGCAGCACAATTCACAAGCCAATATATGGAACCAATCTAGGTCTCCATTAATGGATGGATGGATTGCAAAATTATGGGAAATACACACAGTGGAATTCTACTCAGCAATAAAGAACAAAATTATGTCATTGCAAGAAGATGAAAAAACCTGGAAAGCACTATGTTAAGTGAGAGTGGCCAAGCACAGAAAGAGAAGCAACACATATTCCCTTTAATGTGCTCAAGCTAGGGAGTATTAGGGATACCAGAAGGACTCCAGATAATGGAGGGAAATCCTCAGCAAAGACAGAAAAGAAAGGTAAGGGAGGAAGAAGGCTGAAGTTAGTTAATGGAAAAGCTACATTCATATATGTGTATACATGTGAACATAACATTGTTAACCTGGACACTCAGTATTGGGAGAAAGAAAAAGAGGAAGTAGGGGGCACCAAGTACTGTGTGAATATATGCTTTTGTCAACATGACACACATTATAATGTGAGACTATAGTGTACCAATAAAAAAAAGGAATGGTAAAAATATATTCCATACACAGCTTTTGGTACTTGAGATTGAACACAGGGACATTTCACCTCTGAGTTAGACTCCCAGCCCTTTTGTATTTTTTTTTTACTTTAAAACAGAGTCTCACTAAGTTGTGGAGGGCCTCTCTAAGTTGCTGAGGCTGGCCTTTAACCTGAAATATTTCTGTCTCAGCCTCCTATGTATTGAGATTGCAGGTGTACACCACCATACCAGGCTAATACACTTGATATTTTACTATGGCAAATTTTGCCAAATTTTAATATAGTGATTTATATTTTATTTGAAACTCTCATAAGGTAACATTTTTTACCAAAATAATATAGTTTTAAAAATTCTATCAAGTAATATAGAATGAATTTGAATTCACTGAATTCAATGAATGCTCATTTGAGGTGAGAAAGAATGTTCATTTGAGGTGGAAAGAAGAGTATGTCTTGAGGGTTTTAAAAACTGACAGCCTCCTCCTCCATACCCACTAGACATATAACTTTGCAAAAATACACACATATAATGCAGTGATGTACTTTAACAAACATATCAATGTCAATCACTAAGCCAAACATGAGAAGTATGGAGGAGGAGGGAATGGGGCAAAAATTGGGTAAGGGCTAATTGACTGGTGTGTGCATCTATGACTCTACCATCTTATATCCCATTTATAGGCATGACTGTTTCTGAAACAAGTAAGACATAAGCACTTTTGTTTTTGTTAAAGTTGTTAGTATTTCTGTGTAGCTGTTCTCAGACCTGTTCTGTAAGAGTTAACTATGTTAACAAGGCACAGGCTTAAAATACTGTTTATGTTGAAATAGTTTAAACAGACCAAAAAAAAGAAAAAAAGAAAAATGGAAAAAAAATAAAAAATAAAATAAAATAGTGCTGGAGATGTAGGTCAAATTAGAATGTCCCTGGGTTTAATCCCTAGTACTACATAAAAAGAAATCATAATTTTGTTTGTTTTGTGAGTATAAAACAGAGAAATTTGTATCAAAATATAAAATGAAATGTCATATGCCAAATACTCGGACATGTCTTCAAAATATATTGTCAAACTACAACCAGGACAAAAAATGCACACACATGTACACACATATATAGTGAAGTGAGGGGAGGGAAAAGGGAGAAAAGGGAAGCGAAAAATTAAAAATGTAGACATGTACATACTTACCAAATTTAAATATGAGCCAACAATAACTGAATTAGATGCTCCAGTTTTCTTTTTTAATAGATGGTTTAGAAGTTTTATGGACAAAGGAAGCTGTCAGGTGACCCCCTCATCAAGTTTGTTATTTTATTGACTTGAACATGAAGTACAGGTTGATGTTGAGGGCAACCAGCAGAGTATCCATTCCCTTTCAGTAAAAGTAAAAAACAAAATTATTTTAAATAATTTACAAAACTTTCATTTTCCCCCTTAGGAAAACAGGATGTGGTGATAAGATAGGTTAATCAGGAGCTATAGAGAGTGAGAACATTTTCTTTCTTGACATAAACCGTATGAATATAAAAAAAGAATTTGCTACAACAGAAAATGTACGATTACAGCTGTGACTGGTGAAATGTACTGAACAGCCTGCAACTCTCTCCTTAGATCACTCCGAAATTCTCACCACACATTGACTGAGCTGCAGATGGTTTTGCTTTTTCAATGGCAGATAGCTCTCAACTGTCGGCATTAGTCAGGCCTTAACTTTTAAAAAATGTTTTTATAAACTTCCTGCAGATTATTTCTTTAACACAATGAATGAAGAGATAGTTGACCTACACATCCTAAACAATGCAATCCACTTAAAGATATCTTGTATTATTTTATTAATTAAGACACAGTATATTGAATTGTGTCTATCTGAAAAAGCAGTGGTTCCTTTTTTAGGATGTTGTGTTATGTTTATTTCAAGTTTTTCCTTTGATTGACAGTGAAATACCACAGGGTTATTCTGCCAGAACTTTTTCTTGCTCTTTCTATTAAACTAACATTAGAAACTCTACCTTTTTCCTATAGGCATAGACTTGGTGCATTTGAAAAATAGTAGCTTCTAGTCCATGGGGCAGATTGAAGTTATGGAGAGAACATATATTGGGAATTATCATTTTTTCTTTCCTGTTATAATAATTGATATCAATATCCATATGTTTCTACCAGTATGTTAATAAGCAAATGATTTTTTCAACAATGACAGTGTATTGGTAAGCTTTTACTTACTGTGACCAAAATACCTGATAAGAACAAATTAGGGGGTAAAGATTTAATTGGCTCATCATTTCAGAAGTTCAGTCCGTGGTTCCCTGACTCCAGGACAGAAACATCAAGGGACAGCAGCATATAGTGGAAGAAATATGATCACCTCATGGCAGCTGAAAAGCAGTGAAATGGGAAGGAAGAGGAGGGGAACAGGGACAGATATAGACCCCAGGATCACACTTTCAAAGGCCTCCCTCCTCCATCCACTGCTCACCTGCCTACAGTTACCACTCGTTAATCTATCCAGATTATCAACCCACCAATTGATTTATCCACTGATGAGTTTAGAACCCTGATTCCATTATCCTACCCATGAAAACTGTCACTTTGTCAACACATAATCTTTTCTGGTGGCATTCCATATCCAAAGCCTAATAGGAACTGTTCCCTAACCAGGAGCTAAGATCCTGAGACATGGGTAAATTTGATCATTCTTACAGACGATTTGAGCTCTGGAAACCCTGGATTTAGATGCAAGGATCACCATCACATTGCTATAACTCAGTTAGCACCATTTCCATGTGGGCTGTTGACTAAGTTCTCTGCAAGACCTGGAGAAACACATGTTATAACCACCTCTTATTAATTAAGGTACAGAATATCCTCTATAAAGCTTATTTATTAATATTCAAGGTTGATATAGTTAAGTCATGAGAGTTTAACCTCTGGGTGGTGACCTGGGCTGATAGGTGTGGCTGGAGAAGTTGGACCCATGGGTTGCACACTTAGTGTTATATATGGTTCCTCCTCCTCCTCCTCCTCCTCCTCCTCCTCCTCCTCCTCCTCCTCCTTCTTCTTCTCCTTCTTCTTCTTCTTCTTCTTCTTCTTCTTCTTCTTCTTCTTCTTCTTCTTCTTCCTCTCTCTCTCGCTCTCTCTCTCTCTCTCTCTCTCTCTCTCTCTCGCTCTCTCGCTCTCTCGCTCTCTCTCTCTCTCTCGCTCTCTCTCTGCTCTTTCGCTCTCTCTCTGGCCTCCATGATATGAAAACAAAGTCCCAACAAAGCAACAAAGTCCTGTGCTCTTGCTCTTTCCACTTCCATCTGTCATGCCCTGAAATCCACAACCACTGGCCTAACATGGGCTGAACTTGAAACCATGAGCAAATTAATCTTCTTTCCTCTAAGCTATATAGTCAGTTCAGTATAGGGAAAATGCTAATACATCACCTGACATTATTGACCAAAAAAGTTGCATCCCTATTTCTTGCTATTGTTGATCAGTTATTCTTGGCTTTATATCTTCAAGCCTCAGTTAAAAAATGCAGCCACATATTTAGTTGTTTTTTGGTGTTAGTCAAAAACAAAGGGTGAGGAGTGTGGATCCATAAAAACCTTTTTTTCTATCATTGGAATGAAAGGGGAAATGCTTTAAGTATGTGAAAATCTCAAAAATACCATTTCATTGCACACAGGGTAGCATCTTTTTTGTAAGAATAATTTGGGATAATGGGGATATGGACTTCCAAAAAAAATGTCTTGTTTTCTAAAGTGCTTAGAAAAATGATCACTTTTATGTAAGAATGTCAGCAATCTGGCAAAAAAAATACTTTGTAAAAGGCAATCTAGTCTGTGAAAAAATGTCCCAATATGGGACAAATATGGTATTTTTCCAATGCAGTCACTCAGAAAAGAAATAGCTACAAACATTTAAAAGGATCTGATACAGCCCTGTGCCATCATAGCAAGATATTATTGGAAATCTGCAGAAAGATTCACATAGCAACCAGGAAGTGGAAGGATATGAGGTAGCTAAGGTATAATTACTCATGAAAAAGTTTTTCTGATAATTTTGTCACTACTAGTTATAAAACAAACATACCTTAATTGAAATAATATTAAGCATATAAACACAAATATACCTTTAACATTTTCCATCATGCTTGGTAAAGGACTCACAACATAAGCTCATCCACTATTCATCCAGACTGCATTCATTGGGTGTAGTCATTCTTGCCAAATTCATTAAGACTTATCTGTGCTGATGTATAGATGGTATATCATAACCGTTTCATTTTCCCCAGTTCCTCATCTTTTGAATTCCCTAACCTGCCCACAGAGGAGTACCTTTCTTATCTTTACTTATACTATAGTTATCTTAACTTCACATATTAACTAATTGGATAAAAACTAGACACCTAATATATGTTGGCTTAATCTCATCTTCTCTTGCTAGAATTTAGTATTAATTAAGCTACCTTGGAATTTGCACATGATAAAATTTATAAATTTATGAAAATATTCCTTAATAGTGTGGGGGAAAAGTGAATGTATTGCTTCACATACTTAAGTGTCAAAAGTATAAAGAAATACAGATAGATAGAGAGCTCATGAACAATTAAACATGATTCTGAAACAAATGCTCTGATATTAAAGAGAAAGAATAAACACTCATATTACTGATGCAAGAATAGTGTGTGTGTGTGTGTGTGTGTGTGTGTGTGTGTGTGTTTTACTGGGCATTAAATCCAGGTGCATTCTAACTCTAAGCTACATCCCCAGTCCTATCTTTTTAAATTTTTGTTTGGAAACAGAGTCTTGCTAGGTTGAGGAGAGGCTGAGACTGTCCTCAAACCTTTGATTTACCTGTTGCAGGCATGAGCCATATTCTTCATGATCAAAAACAAATATATCCAGGTGTGGTGGCTCAGGCTTGTAATCCCAGTATTAGGGAGGCTGAGACAGGAGGATCACAGTTCGTGGACAGCCTCAGCTACTTATTGAGGCCCTTTGCAACTCAGTGAGACCCTGTTTCAAAGTAAAAAATAAAATAGGGCTGTGGGTGGAGCTTGGAGGTAGAATGCCCCTGGGTTCCATCCCCAGTATCAAATACACACACACACACACACACACACACACATATTTTCTGGCAGAGTTCTGTTTTTACCATTGATTCTGCCTCTTATGGTTGAAACCATGAATCGCTGAGCCAGTAGTCAACCAACACCTCCTACAAGGGCTAGAGTCAAAGCTAGAGTCAAAGGCCCACTGTGCATCACTATGTGTCCTTAGAATCAGGAGTAGGCAAAAAATTTAGAGTTTTTTACCATCCCTGGCCTTTTCTTATGTTTTTAGTTCTAATACCAAGTAGTCAATCATTCAAACAAACCTCAGAAATTAAAGACAATTCAAAATTAAATGGAACAGTAAATAGCCCTAAATAGTACACACTATGTGATATTTTTCCCCCCTCTGGACTTTAGTTGGCATTAGATCAGTGTTTCTAGAATTTAATGTACAACGAATTAACTGAGCCTTGGTAAAATTTAAATTCTTATTTTATCTATCTTGGATATGACCAAAGTTCTTCAGTTCCAACATTCTTCAAGATGAGGACAATAGCTTTAACTGCAAGTATAAAAGTTCTAGGGCAAGGTGGGAAGACTGTAGTGGATACCTTCCCCAAGTTAGGAAGATGCTCCAGACTATTATAACCAAATACAAATAAAAAGAGTGTGGGGGGGTCATTAACAGAAAAAAAAAATTTCAAGTGCTGTTCACAGAGAGTCCATCACACGGATACAGGAGTAGTCAACTTCAGAACCTTGTGGCTGAATTTAATTCTGGATTGTGAAAACTATCTCAGTTCTTGTTCAAGGGTTAAAGAAAATAGGAAGTTTGACCTGCTTGAGTTCATTCTTAAATAGAATTTTCTATCAGAATAATATGTGGAAAAAAAGTTTTTTTGGTGGTACTGGGGTTCCTGGAAGCCCTTCTACCTCCAGGCTACACTCCCAGACCCATTTTTATATTTTTATTTGGAAACAGGGTCTCTTAAGCCAGTGCGGCTGGCTTCAAACCTGCGCAATCCTCCTGTCTCCGCCTCCCAAGAGCGGGGATTACAAGCGTGCACCACCACGCCCGGCGTGGAAATTTTTTAAGAAAATAAATTTCTGTGACTCAACAAGACTACTGAATAACATCTTGAGGAGCCAAATCTGGTTTGTGTGTGCAACAGTGAATCTAATACTCTATCCTGGTTAAATATGATGAGGCTGAGGAGGCTGATGGGTATCTGACTGTACAAGAACATGCATAAGTACCTCCCTCTGATATATAAAAAATATTGCTTCAGTGCATTATTGATAAATGCTTTATTTTATCATATTTTAAATACAAACATATAATTTAACCTTTTTTGGCGGTATGGGGATGGAACCCCAGGGGCATTGTACTCAGCCCTATTTTTTATTCTACCCTTAGCCCTATTTTTTTTTTCTCTTTATTTTGAAACAGGGTCTCACTGAGTTTCAGAGGGTTTCACTAGGTAGTGGCTGAGGCTGTCTGTGAACCATGATCCTCCTGTCTCAGCCTCCCAAATGCTGGGATTATAAGTGTGCACCACCACGCCCTGCTTAATTTAACATGTTTTAAAAATGATATGTGAATAATTATAGTTGGTCTATAGATCAGAGTTCTTTGCTAGGTCTCTTAATATTTGAATCCTTTTTAGTAGTTATAATATATGTCTGTATCTATTATTAAATTTATTCTTGAAATAACCTGATAAAATAGGTATTATTATTTTATCCTTTACAGATGAGCAAAACTGAGACAGATACATATTTTTCCAGGGACACAAAATTAGTAACAAAGTAGGATTTTGTAAGTAAGTTTTGTCAGATACTTAACTCTTCACCTCCACGGTATACTACTAGCTCCTAATCACAGTAAAGATTATTAAACAATAAGTCTATTGTTTACATATAATAGAAAATTGCTTTCATTAAAAAAACTTAAATGTTTGGCTTTAAAAATTACTATCTTGAACAAGTAAGTTAGATTAATACTTTTTGTCCTTGTAGTATAATATTTTTCATTCCCTGTTCTCTATACAAAGGCCAGATTGAGATTTTTGTGACAGAAGGAAACATAACCAGAATAAAATAGAAAACATTTCACTAGTTACAGGGAACTTTTAGTAGAAGAGATTTTAAAAGGGTTATTTTATCACCATCTGTGATAAATTCAGTTTCTATGAAAAATAAAGTTTTTAAATAATTTATGGAGAAAAAATATCACTTTAAACTGTGAAAAACATTGTTAACAGAAAGATGTGGAAATCAGTAGAACAAGTCAACAAGCCATCTTTTCCCTAAGAAACACTGTGGATACCACTGAAGAATGCTGGGCTGCCACCTGGAAAAGGGAAAGGAGGAAAGTATTTGCACATATAGCTGATGGCTCCAGAGGGTTTTGGGGTGTTTTTTTTTTTTTTTGCTTCTCAAAATTTATAGTGTAATTACAAAATTCTTTAGTAGCTGAATGTCATTTCTTTTAGCCTGACAACTGTCTTTTGCATTTTCTTCTCTATGGAGCCAGTGTTTATTTCTATTAGAGGACTTTAACTCATAAGTCATTTGACACTTCTAGTTTATCTTCTTTAGCTGGAAAGGTTAATTCAATGTTTCTCTATTGCATATTAGAAATAGTTATAAGCATGGCATCTTCATATAAGTAATAGGATCTGAACATGGATTCTATCCACCAGATTCCTAGGCCATCTCAAGGTTTGCCCTTCAAAGCTTGGCTGAGCCACATTCTCATTCTGAAATGCATTGCCTTACTCAACTCTCACTCAATCTGCCTGTGGTCCCAGGTTTCTTTTCACAGTCAAGACTGTGATGAACCTTGAACCCAACTTCTGAGATATGCTGGGAGATAAGGGTTTACGTCCGGGGGGTATGCTCATATGCTGGGGGATGAAAGGCTTCTCTAGGAGTTGCCTTTGGCAGAAATGAAGTATCGCATTCAAGGACAGTCCATGGAGTGATAGATGTAGAGAGATCAAAGTTAAGTTATCTTTCCTCTGCTTGGTCTACTTGGAGTCCAAACCACATCTGGAGACTTAACAGGGCCAGTCAAGGCCACTGCTGCAAACATATTGCAGGTCGAATCTTTCTGCCCACTGCTAATTTCCCATTTCCATGCATATGTCATTCTCAAAAACATTCCCCAGTAAAATTTCTGCATAGAGACCTCAGAGGCTCAGAGGCTCGGGTCTTAACCTGCACCACCACCAGTGTTATGGGACCCTTGAACTCATGGCAAAGACACCTTTCATAAATCCCTTCATTCATCCACCAACTATTTCCCAGGTATGGTATTAATTGCTGAGGATACAATGATAAATAAAAGTGATGCCTGACTATGGGGATCTTACAACTCTGGGTAGCTTTATAAGGAAAGAAACAGGTGTTAATAATTTATAACATGTACTACAATAGGAGAAATGGAAGGAGGGGGACCAAATCCATTATTGGGGGAATAGGAAAGCATCTCAGAAGGTCTTGGTCTCATGTTGGGAGGTAAATAAGATTCCCTGGTGAGGCTAGCAGAATATACTCCAGGTAGAGAACAATAGGTTTTGAGACCCTGAGAGAATAGATAGTATATAAGCCACTAAAACAGTTCTAATGTAGTTTGAATTTAGAGTGTATGTCACAGAAGTGGCAGGCATTAGGGTAACAAACAGTAAAATATTCTATTTAAAGATATTTAATCTGTTTCCATATTTTAACAGTTTCACTGAAGTATAATAGAAGTAGAATAAACTATGTATGCAACACAGAAATGTAATGAAATTTATATAAAATATATCCATGAAATTACCACAATGATGACAATGAAAGTATCTGTCACCCCAAAATGTTTCCATACGCCCACCTATAAACCTTTCCTCCCAGCCTTTCCCATTCTAGAATCAATCACTAATCTGTCTTGTCATTATATATTATCTTGCATATTCACACATAGGTTTCCTTTTTGTTGGGCTTTTTCCACACAAAATAATTATTTTGAAACACATTTATGGTTTTGCATGCATAAATATTTCATTCCTTTTTATAACTGAGTGATATTTCAAGGTATGCTAAACCACACTTTATTTATTTAGATGGGTATTTGAGAGGTTTTAGTATTTAAGTATTACAGATACCAGAAGCATTCATGTGCAAGTCATTGAAAACATTTACAAATTGAATCAAATATGTAGCCTTACAGATACAGAAACCTTAATAAACACCAAACACAAGATGCATAGAAACTACACTAAGAAACATCACAGTCAAATTGTTTATAACCAGTGACATATGTGTTTATTTCTCTTAGGTAAATGTCTAAGAGTTGGGTGACTAGTGAAAATAAAAGAGACATTTTTACTTTGTGCAAAATTGTCAAAATGTTTTCCAGCATAGTTGTATCCTGCTACAACCACATAAGCATGTGTAAGAGTAATTTTTAAGTACTCTCAAACACCTGGTAATGTCAATCTTCTTAACTTTAGTTATTTTAATGGCTGTGTAATGGCATTTTACTGGTATTTTGGTTTGAATTTCCTTGACTATCTCATGTGCTTTTGAGATTTTGTATTTTTCACTGGTAATAGCGATTTGATGATGGTGTACTTGGTGTAGATTTTCTTCTATGCATCTTGTGCTTGGTGTTTATATCTACATGTTTACATATTTGATCCAATTTGGAAAAATTTTCAACAATTATTCCTACAGAATTTTTTTTATTCTCTCTTACTCCCTGCTATCTGTTCACCATTGGAGAAATTAATTGCATATATAATAGTCACTTGAAGTTTTCCCCAGATTTGCAATGCTCTGTTTTCTCTTTTTGATTGCCTTTTCTCTATGTTTCATTTCGGATAGTTTCTATGGCCATGTCTTTCTATTCACTAACTTTTTTTTTCCTGCAATATATGTTCTGCCATTATTCCCTTCCAGTGTTTTTTTTTTTTGTTGTTGTTAATTTGCTTTTGTTTTTGTTTTAAATCTGTAATATTGCAGTTTTTATCTCTAAAAGTTACTTGAGTCTTTTTATATCTTTCATGTATTAAAAAAAATTTAGCCTTTCCCCCTAGTTTGTATTTTTTTTTTTTTTGTACTGAGGATTGAACTCAGGGATATTCTACCTCTGAGTTAAATTCTACCTTAGTGAGACAGGGTCTCACTAAGTTGTGAAGGATCTCACTAAGTAGCTGAGGATGGTCTTGAACCTGCAACCCTTTTTTCACAGCCTCCCAAGTACTGGGATTATGAGCGTATGCTTAGTATCTTGAAATTTTACAGGCCATAAGAACTGTTATAATTATCATTCATTCAATGTCCTTGTCTGATCATTTTAATGTTGGTGTCAGTTCTGGTTCTGTTTCAATTGACTGATTGTCCTCATTATTATGGATGACATTTTACTGCCTCTTTTGTATGCTGGGAAGTTTTCTTGTTATTTGCAAAAAAAAAAAAAAAAACTGTGTATTTAATTTTATTGGGTGCTAGAAATGTGTGTGCCCCTATAGATATTCTTGAGCTTTGTATTGGGAGAGGTTAAGTTAGTTTTGCTTTTACTTTTATCATTTATTAAATAAGTCAAATTCCAAGTCCATTCTAGGTCTAATTATTTGCTACAACTGATCAATACCTTTGGATTACTCTATCCAGTGCTTCAAGAATTGTGTGTTCCAGACTGGCTGGTAGAAATGGGCACTGATCCCAGCCCCATTAGAGTCCTATGTACTCTTCCCTGTGCCCCTTCAAGGAGTTCTTTAATAATCCTCAAGTAGTTTGTTCAAATGCACCTGCTTATCAGTATTCAATGGAATATCCAAGGTGTTGGCTTCTGCACATTTCTCTAGAATTTTCTCCTCTCTGTGCCCTCTATTCTATGGTAGTCTGTCTTTATTCTAGCCACTGTAGACTCCACAAATTCTCAGTCCTGCCTCCTTAGCACAGGGAGTCTGCTGAGATGCACTGAGATTCTCCTCTCATACATTAAAATCAGAAAACACTTCTATAGGAGTAAGTGAGGGTGATTGTAGAACTCATCCCACTTCTTTTCCATTTTTTATAAATCTTTGTTTCTATTAGTTTTTACCTGATCTCCAGTATCATTAAATTATTGTTTCACATAATTTTTAAAAATTAGGTTATTTTATGATGTAGAAAGATAAATCTGTTTCTTACTCCTCTTCTAAGTTGACTGAAACTATTCCATGATTTTAAACAAGAAATAACTTTATGGGTTTTGAGAAACAACTAAACACCTGGTCTGTAGGATGGAGCAAATTTAACTCCAGGCAGAGGGACCAGTAGGAAAGCTGGTGCTATCATATTATAGGTTAGGAGAGAAAATCTAGTGTGCTGTAGTTTATATTATCATCCTTTTCCAACTATTGTCTAAAAGAAATGACAGTTATTATATGGAAAAGAGAGAGAGAAAAGAGAGAGAGGGAGAGAGAGAGGGAGAGAGAGGGAGAGAAAGGGAGAAAGAGAGAGAGAGAGAGAGAGAGAGAGAGAGAGAGAGAGAGAGAGAGAGAGAGGAAGAAAAGATTGAAATAAAAAGAAAGGAGTTTAGGATGAGGATATTACTCAGTGGTAAGTGCTTGCTTATCATGCATGAGGCCCTGGGTTCTGACTCCAGTACCATAAAAAAGTCATCTTGGAGTCCATCCAACTCAATATGATATGAGGAATTTCATACTTTATATTGCAAAAATATGTTCATGCATTATTCTACGTGTTTTTAGTACATTTTGTGATGGATCCAGCCCAACAGCGGTGGGACTGTACAGGAAGGTGAGTGCCAACAGCCCCGAACAACAGCAACACACGGGCACACAGGGCCGGGAGATGTGTCAAGCAGGATCTCATTTATTTCTCTCAGGCAACCCAATTTAAAGAAAAAAAAAAATGCAAGGGGGATTTCCAACAGGAAACTATTCTAACCTATCAAGCTAAAGGTCACTCTTGCATGTGCAAAGCACATAACTTGTAGCCAATAATTATACAATGCACGAGGGGTTCATGAGCACGGAAGCATTATTTGAGCCAATAAGGCTCAAGATTACCAAATTGGGCTAGCGGGAGCAAGAAGAGTAGTTATGCCCTCCATATCTGCTTGGCGCTACATGTTGCAGATTCATCGGAAGTTCTGTCAAGCGGTTGTGCAGACCCCAACGCGCTTGGTGCTACGTGTAGCTGATTCATCGGAAGTTTTGTCAGGTGGTTGAGCAGACCCCAACAACTTTGTCCTTTTGTACTTGGTACTTATTCACAATATCAAATAGATGTTAAAAGTACACATACAGAGAATAAATTTTTCATTTTCTACATATAATATTGGGTTTAGAAAGGAGGTACATAGTTTGTGTATGTATGTGTGTGTGTGTTTGTGTGTTGGGAGTGTTGTTGGGTGTGAGTCAATCTAAGGAGGAAGGAGGGGAAGAGCCAGGTTTCTAGAAGAGACTGGAAATCAGAATCTTCCCATATAAGAATCTGAGAGAAACTATAATAGATTTAAGCTGTCCTAAAGCACAGTTTCACTGAACTTTCACCCACAAAGCAATATATCAACACACTGTCCTTCATTTTTAAGATCCTGGAACAAAGAGTAGGAAATATAGGCAGCTTAGATGGAAATAGAGTGGTGAGAAAATGCTTTCCCCATATTAGAATTGGAATAAAGTAGAACAATCTTGGCTTCCTCCACACATTATACCACAGCTATAACTTGTGTTATGGCCTGTCTTCCTTCTATTAATGATAATTCATTTTATCACTTTGAGACACATCATTAGTTTTCTGACTTTTCTATCATTTGAAATGCAAAAATCAACTCATTAGAAAAGATAAAAATGCAGTTAAGGCAACATTGAAGAATAATTCATTAAAAGAGAAGATGATTATTATTTTTTTTTAAAGTGCTAAGGGGGTGGGATGTAGCTCAGTGACAAAGCGCTTGCCTGGCAAGTACACTGCCCTTGGTTCAATCCCTAGTCCAAAAAGACAAAAAAAAAAAAAAAAAAAAAGGATGCCCTTTAAAACAAGTGAGTAATTTTCTTTCTGTACTTATCATATTCACATGTGGCATTCCCTGGTATGGATTCTGATTCTATGTCCTTTGATATATAACATCTTGTCATTAAAATACAAGGTTTTAAGCATGAACATAGTAAATGTTGACTAACTAACATACTAACTGAATGACTTCACAAAAGTTCCCAAAATGTCTAGCCCATTTTTCTTCTATAAAATTATTCACTTGACTGCTTCCATCTATTGGTTTTCGAGAAAGAAAGAAAGAAGGAAAGAAAGATAGATAGATAGAGATGATAGATAGATAGATGATAGAACTTTAACATATGAAACCCTGGTTCTAGGATCTGCAAAGAACAGCATAGTAGTTCTTTAATATCTGCCTCCATCCCAATACCTCTTCTTAGAAATAAGATCCTCTAATGTCATTGGAGCTACCCAAGCTAGAGAAGGAGGCCCTTGTTGTTAGCAACAGGATACAAGTTCCTAAGACTAATAATTCACATCCATCATACATGATTTGTGTCTTCCCATAATCAGAAACTTTATTCAATACTCAAAGTTTAAAGCACAAAGGAATGTATCAGAAAATTCCCTAAAGTTAAGCTAAGTTCAGAAGCTGGACAGCTGCTTTGCCAACATCAATTAATTATGAATGAGCATCAAACAATCCAGTCCACACTAGGAAATCTATCAATTTAGGTTAAACAAGTATGCTAGACAACATACAGTTTGTATATATTTAGAGCACTTCAAATAATTAGCAAAATAACATGATACAAACAAGCATGTAGTAATGAATCATGAACCAAGTTTAGGAATAAAAGAGGAGATTCTGAAGTCAGCCTGAGCACAAAGAAGGCTGGAGTCACACTGATTCTCAGTCAGTGAGAAGAACAAATTAGGAGCAAGTTGCTGGATCAGAGTCATACACAAGTGCAGACTCGTCCTGGCATGAGCAAAGTTCAGGGCACTGGTTATAGGAAAACCAGCTTTTTTATAGGGTTTTGTGAGTATTGCCTAGTGTATAAGCAAGCTCAGCCAGGCTTATCAAACCCTACAAGACTCCTGTCAGGTGTATTGATGACAAAAATCCATCATAGGTGAAGGCATTTTACATCCAAGTGTCCTTTACCAATGGCAGCACAGGCATGCTGGTGTGAGTTCTATGATGACATGTGGAGACGAGTTGTTTAAGTTTATGAAGTTGTCTGAGATATATGCTGGCATGTCTGAACATGTTGTTTATGAGTTCTAGAAAATTGTTTTACAGCTTATGTTCTACTCATGCCTACAACTCTTGATACCACAATGAGTAGGAGGCTACACAGTCACTTGGCATATCCCTCATCCAAAAACACATATATAGGTATAAGGAGAAAACTAAAATAAGATAAGGTGTTTCATCCATTTATTATCAAAGTCATGTTTTATAACTTGTTTTATATATATATATCAATATATATCAAAGCCATGTTTTATAACTTACAAGCAGAACTTGTAAGTCTTGGGCTCAGCAAAGCTCACTGTATCCCGTTGTTCTCCTGGTCCTGGTTAAGTCAAGTCTCTTAATCTGTTCTTCACTGCGAATGACTACTTATGCACCCATTCTCATGAGGTGAATGGTAGAAAATAAAGCATGACTTTCCTATGGCCTTAGGTTAAATTTTGCAGGCCAGATGCTTGATACTTGGCATCTAATGTTAACTTCTGACCCCTACCTAGAGACAAGAAAACTAACATGCTATTTGGGGCATGTTATTAACAGTACTTAATTTTTATTTTTATTTTGTTAGATTTGGGGATTGCAAATCTCCTTTCTCATTTTCTAGAAGGTTCTTATTAGTTTACTGTGTTTATAAGTCTTAGTGAGATTCAAAATGATACATTTGTAAATATATACAATAGCTTTTGGTGTGTTTCCCTACTGACCTCACCCCATCCCTTTCTTTCATTCCTGCACATCTAGTGCAATTTGTATGGAGGCTCCTCAAAAGACGAGGAATGGAACCACCATGTGACTCAGCTATAACTCCTCAGTATATTTCCAAAAGAATTAATTTAGAATCCTATGATTATGCATGCATACTCATGTTTATAGCAGCACAATTCACTATTCACAATAGCACCCCAATTCAGAATAGCTAAATTATGGAACCAACCTAGTAGTATGCATTGATAGATGAATAGATTAAAATATGTGCTATATGCACACAGTGGAGTTTTACTCAGCCACAAAGAAAAAAGTTATGCCATTTTCAGGACAATGAATGCTGAGTGAAATCATTAAGACTCAAGAAATCAAGGGCTACATGTTTTCCCTCATTCTGGAAAATAAAGAGAAAGTAGAAAATAAAATATTGCTTAATTTATGTGTACAAAAATTCTGTGAGTTAGGCAACTCAGAGAAACTTCAACTCAAAGTTTAAATAACATATCAAATATTATAGACCTAAAAAGTCAAAGTATGTCTAGACACTGAGCTTCTCCCCACTATGCCCCTTTGTAGCTGACAGGGATTCCCATCTGAGAAAATACCTTTGCTTGTGATTCTACTTTCCAGTTCCTTTCCATGAAAATCTCCCCACCCATAGGTCAAAATTCTATTATTTAATCAAATATAATTTTCCTCACTAAATATTAGGTGTCACCTTTTCTTCAGGTGATGTTCTTCTTTTTATTAAATTATAAAGTCAATAAAAATAGGAAAAAGAATAGGGTGAGATCAAATAACAAATTAATAATTTTGATAACAACCCACTAGAAAAATTAAAGAGATCTAATCAACATAGTTACAGTGGTTTGTGATTGATGGTCTGGGGATGAAATCCAGGGGCATTTGACCTCTGAGCTACACCCCCTGCCCTATTTTTTATTCTTTATTTTGAAACAGGGTCTCACTAAATTGCGGAGGACCTCACTAAGTAGCTGAGGCTGTCCGCAAACCGTGATCTTCCTGTCTCAGCTTCCCGAATGCTGGGATTACAAGTGTGCACCACCACGCCCGGCTTTTTTATTCTTTATTTTGAAACAGGATCTCACTAAGTTGCATAGAGCCTCACTAAGTAGCTGAGGCTGTCTGTGAACTGCGATCCTACGGTATCAGTCTCCCAAATGCTGGGATTACAAGTGTGCACCACCACACCTGGGAGAAATCCTTTAAACTCATACAGACTGCCATCAAAAGAGAGGTGACTAAAAGCATAAATTCTCTTTGAGAAAAGATCTTTTCCACTCAAGTGTCTTCTCATCAACACTTACTCAGATATCTTCTCTTTGAATAGCAGAAGATGACCTTTAAAAAGCTTTACCATAGGTTCTTCTCAGTGGTAGTCTCCTGGAAAGCTTTGTTAAGCAAACTGAAAGCATAATGGAAGTAATATTTAAAGAACCTGAGCTTCATTCAACACAACCTACAGACAGAAATTAAGCCCAACCAAGATTCTTCAACACAGCCCAGTCTGCCTATTCTCCTTTAGGAATGCATCTGTTAGATTTTATTGTCCCTATTTCAGCATCAGTCAAATTTACTCTTGGTGCCTGATGTTGTGGATGGCTTCTTTGGTTGGTTCAGATAGATGGTAGATATCTCTGTTCTTCTCTGGGGCTACTTAAGAAAATAGAGCAGGATAGTGGTAAAAGGGAAAGCAACCAAATGATCTTCGGTCAGTGACAGCTTTATCCCTGGCTCCCAAACATAGCTATAGCTTTAGTCTTGCAAAAGTCAGGCTGACTTTGATTGTGCCTTACCTAGAAAAATTATAATTTGATGCTAACTGGAGAAATGATAATTTTCCTAAATTTTACAAATAAAATCTAAAAATAAAAACCTAGATTCCTTTTTTTACTGGAGACACACTAAGAAAACAGTACCCTGGTGTGCAGTGTTATTAACCAAGTCCATTGACCTGCCAGACATTGCAATCTCACTGCACTGTTTGTGCCAACAGGACTTCTGGCAATCTGGGCTGTTTTAGTGCAGACAGGAAAGGAGGGGCACAGCCAGCTTTCTCCTTATGAGGTGAAGCAGAGCCTGTGTAAAGGTAAATGCAGAACCTAAGGGCTTTAAAAAATGAGCTGTAGCTCAAGCTCTTATTTGTTGCTTCAGCATCTAATTTGCATGCAGAATGAATTAGGTGCTCACAGCGCAAATACATTGAGATGAATAAGCATGATTAAGAATTCTGTACTGTAAGGGACAGTTTGTAAGTTTGCTATTTTGAGAGGAAATGAATTTATCTGGTACATTATAAACAAAGAGAAGATAAATTCAGTAAATGCATGCTTAAATACAGTAAGCATACATAATATTGTGCCCCTTGTCCTGAATACAACAGTAAGCAGAACTTTCCTACATTATCTTCAGGTGGACTGGATTGTCTCTGCTCTTGGCTATAGTCTGTGGGTGGGCCCAGGCTTGTGGGCTACCATTATCTAAGAAATTGGCTCCTGATAGAGCTCAGAAACTCCTACCATAACAAGGAAAGATGCCTCTTAAAGAGAGGTAAGACTATCTCACCTTAGCTATAGCTATATAATTCAGTAATTAATTTACCTCTCCAAACTTAGTTAGTTTGATTATGTATTTATTTATTTACTTATTTATGGCACCAGAGATGAAACTGGGGCATTCTACCTCTGAGGTATACCCCCCATTTCTTGTAGGTGAATAGTCATTATTTCCCTTATTGCCTCACTGTTCCTATTTCTCCTATTTTCAGGGTTCTCTGGCTTGTTTTTCTGATGTCTTGGCATCTTTTTTTGTGTGTGACTCTGTGGGTAGTCTGTCTGATCCAAACTTAGCAGTAGGAATTTTGAGGTGTCAGCAGGTTTGTGTATGGGTAAGCAGTGCTTTTTTCAATCATTAGGGTTGGGTAAGGAGAGAGCAGCTGGGGTGATAGGTACAAAGTTCAGGTAAAGTAGAGGATATGATTAAGTTGAGTAAGAACTTAAGTATAGTAAAGTAGTATCTGGTTGATAATGAAAGAAAGTTAGATAGTAGGATTCTTATAGTTAGTACAGAGTATTTAGATATGGAGATATGATATAACTTAAATATAAAACAAGGAGATACAGTAAGGGAAACAAGTTTTGAGAGGAGTGTAGATAGGCTAGAGGGAGGAAGTTTGTAAAAGGGATGGGAGAGGGTGCAAACAAACATACATAAAACAACAAAACAAGTTACAAAATTAACAATTATAAATCAAAGACAAGAGAAAGCAAAAAGAATGAAAAGAAAAAAGAACTTGTGACAGTGTTAAAGAAAATAATGTTTTGTTTGTTCTGTTGTTGTTGTTGTTCTGTTTTGTTTTGTTTTGTTGTTTTTTTTACATATATAGGGCCTGGGCCCACATAATATCTGTATGTCTGTTCACTCTGATAGATTTTTGGAGTATATTCCATTTGCTTTCTCATTTGTTCCATAACCTATTGTCAGCATTTGAACCCACTTTATGAGTATTTGCGCCCCTCTCTTGCCTCTGACAGCTTTGTGCTTAGGTGTCAGGGAATTGGGTGACACTATAAATGAGTTCCTTGTTAGCTCAGGGTTCTGCATTTCCCCACCCTAGGCTCTGCACTCTCCAGCCCTGGGATCCATGCCCTTTGCCCTGGGCTCTGCACTCTCCACCCTGGGCTCTGCCATCTCAGTCCCGGTGATTTGTGCCTTCCTGCCCAGGCCCTGTGCCTCCCTACTCGCAAAGGAGTGGTGTGTCCAATGTGGTCTTGAAGTGACCCCTGGTGACCCTGTGCAGGTGTCATGCCTTGAGCACTATTGGCCTTTCCTGTGTCTCTGAAGTTTCTAACTGGATTACCTTGAGGATGGGCCTAGGTCTTAGGCTTCTGGAGTCACACCTGCTCTGGGCAATCTTCTAAGTAATGAGTAATGCAATGCGATTACCTTGCTGTCCTGGGGGCTGGATCTTTTTTTGTAGGGCACAACATGCCCCTGTGGGTGCACCTCTGGTGAGCGCACGGGCTTTTGGGTCTTTTTCTGTACTCTGAAGCATGGTGCTGGTCATTTAAGATGTTGGAGCTCTGTCGCCTCTTTCTGCACTTCACATTCTTGGATTTCTTGTCAAAATTTCTTGGGGCTATGGAGCCAAAGCCAGCAAATGCTGTTTAGGTCAGTCACGTGCTCAGGCTCTTTACAGTGGATCTCAGGGTCAGAGTGTTGAATTTCCTTCCAATGTGGTTCCCATTCATGTTTTTGATCATTAATATCTTCTGCCTGGAAGCCCTTCTACCTCCGGGCTACACTCCCAGACCTATTTTACATTTTTATTTGGAAACAGGGTCTCTTAAGCCAGCACTGCTGGCTTCGAACCTGCGCGATCCTCCTGTCTCTGCCTCCCAAGAGCAGGGTTTACAAGCGTGCGCCACCACGCCCGGTGTCTTTTGCTGCTTTGATTTTTGTTTGTTTGTTTGTTTGTTTGTTTATGTCAAGACGCTGCCTTCTTGGTAGTTGAATTTATTTGTTCAAGCTACTGTGATGTACTGTGTCCTGCAGTCACCATGTTGAATTTCCAGTATGAGTGTTTTAAAATAGGGTTAGGGTACTCTTTAATATCCAGTAACAATTATATAAAATTTAAATTTAAATAATATAATTCAAGAGCATAGCAAGAACTTTTTCCTGACATTTAGGAATTTTAATCTTTTGTTTCTTGCATTGAATATATATTTTTCTTATTTTTATAAAGTTCATCTTAATATAATTTTTATGCTTAAAAGATATTGATAAGCAGAGCTTATTAATGAACACACACTGTAATCCCAGTACTTGGGAAGTTGAGACAGAAAGATTGCAAGTTCAAGGTCAGCCTCAGCAACTTAGTGAAACATCAAAATAAAAACTTAAATAGGGCTGAGGATGTAGTTCAGAGGTAGAATGCCCCTAGGTTCAAACCTCAGGGACATAAAAGAAAATATTTTTAAAAAGACACTGAGAATGCTACTATTTTTCTTTGCATAAAAAATAAAAAAATTGACTACAAGTTTATAAACTATTTTTGCCATAAAATATTATTAATTTTGATATAATTATAGTATATTATAATTTTTATTGAAAATACATCTCAATGGGATTAGTGGAATCTTTTTTAAAAATAGATCTTATATCTATGAAGCAGAAGAAATTGCTAGGTTAGAACAGAGTTATGCATCTATTGTATTATGATTTGTTTTGTTTTTTATAGATATGAGTATAAAATTGTTTTCATAGAAATCAAGATAGAGGAATGTAAGTAAGATTTATTTCTTTTGCATAGGTTTATCACTCCATTCTTCAAATGCCAAGTGTCCCCAATGATCTATCATCAGAAGTAATTTTTAATTGTATATCAGTTGACACATCTTTGAAGGCCAGAATCACAATTATATATCATCGGAAACTATTTTTAGCCATTTTTAATTAAGTTCCACTTCAAATTGGCAAAAGGAATGACTTGGAAACCTTCTGACTTGACAAATGATTTGTTGCCCTTCTATAATAGGCCACATTTTCTCAATATCTGGGATGTAAACCAAAAAGACTTTATAAAGATATAACTAATTACTAAAATTAGTCATGTTACTCTTTTATGTAGAAGTATCTTATGTAACCCAAAATACTCAAATAGGATTGGAAAATAATAAAAGCAGTTTTTATTTATTTATTTATTTATTTGTTTATTTATTTATTTATTTATATGTGCATCATAATGAAATGGTATACATTTAGACTGTTCTTGGTGCCCTCTCCCCCCTCTGAGGTACTACTCCCAACAGTGAGTGTCCAGGTTAACCATGCTATGTTCATACTTTTACACATATTCAGATGTGGCTCCTCCATTAATCAACCTCAGTCTTCTTCCTCTTCTATCCTTCCATTCTAGCTTTGCTGAGATTTCCCCTCCATTATTATATAAATATAAAATATATTATAAAATATAAAATATAAAGCATTTATTTTTATACTCTTTCCAATATAATGTAAAGTATATATAATTAACTATAAAGCAAGTGATATACCATAAGACTTGGTGATCCTTCAGTACATGTGAAGATTTATCTGCTAACTACTGATATGATGTAGTTGTATAACAATCAACCACATAACATTAACATCCTATGATAATAAATGTAATTTCTTTTTAAAAAATGTATTGGTGCAATGTAATCATACATCTTAATGAAATACAGGATGGTAGAGGCATGCATGCACACATCACTCACTTATTCCCACTCCATTTCCCCCTTCTCATGTTTGGCTTAGTGATTAACTTTGATATCCTTGTGATTGTACATCACGTAAATTAGGGTGTTCACCTCTTCCCCCCGTCATCTCCCTCAGTTAGGCAACCTTATTTACTAATCTAAGGTTTCTTCATTGTCTAGAGTACCTCCTATGTCACATTTTCTTCCTAGCTTCCACATACTAGGACAAACATCTGACTTTTCACTTTATCCAACTGACAAATCTCACTTAGCTCAGTGTTTGTCAGTTTCATCCATTCCCCTGAAAATAAAACAATTTTGTTCTTCTTTATGGATGGGTAAAATTCCATTGTGTACATATCACATATTTTTATAGTCCATTCATCTATTGTTGGACATCTTGTCTGGTTCCAGAGTTTGGCAATTGTGAATTGTGCAGCTATGAACATGGATACACATGTATTATTCTGGTAGTTTCATTTAATTCTTTTGTGTAGATATCCAGAAGTGATATTTCTGGTTCCTATGGTAAGTAAAACAACATGGTATTATCACAAAAACAGAAACATAGTCCAATGAAGCAGACTAGAAGACTCAGAAACAAATCCACACACTTGCAGTCAATTGATTTTTGACAAAGGGGCCAAAAACAAACATTGGAAAAAAGATAGCCTCTACAACAAATGATGTTGGCAAAACTGGTTAACTATATGCAGAATCCCCACTTTCTCATCCTGCACAAGAGTCAATTTAAGATGGATCAAAAATCTGGAAATTAGACCAGAGAACTTGCAGCTACTTGAAAAGGTTAGAGATACAAAACTTCAACACATAAATACAGGTAAAAACTTTCTCAACAAGACCCCAAAGGCACAATACATTGAAAGGAGGATCAATATATGGAATTACATTAAACTGAAGAGCTCTGTGCAACAAAGAAAACTATCAAGAACCTCAATAAAGAGTCGAAAGAATGGGAGATTTTTGCCCATTATTCCTAAAATACAGGACTAATATCTAGAATATATAGAGAACTCAAGAAACTCATAGCTAAGAAAACAAATAGCTCAATCAAAAAATAGGCAGCTGAACTAAATAGATCTTTCACAAAAGAAATTCAAATGGTCAATAAGTATATGAAAAAATATCCAGCATCATTAGCAATCAGAGAGATGCAAATGAAAACTACCCTGAAATTTCACCAAACCCCAATTAGAATGGCAATCATTAGAAACACAAACAAAAAAAAATGCCAGCAAGCTTGTGGAGAAGTAGGGTTGTTGGTGGGATTACAAGTTAGTGCAACCACTTCAGAAAACAGTGTGGAAGATCTTCAGAAGAATGAGAATGAAACATTTATTTCTAACATGTTTCTAGGGTCAGCTAATCTAAGTCAATTTGGATAGGGGCTCTTTCATTCTTGTTAAGGACCCTTAATTTGGAACCATAAACTGGGCTAGGAACTGACTTGGCCTTTTTGAATATGTCGCTCATCATTTTTCTAGATAAGCAGGTTAGCTTGGGTATATCTTTCTTAATGTGGTGGCAGAATCATAATAGCAAATATTTCCAAGTATTTAAATCACTTGAGGCTTAGGCTGAAAATTAGCATACTGCTTTGAAAAGCACCCTGCATAGTTGTATGGATAAAGACATAGATACAGGACAGAATGAAAAATGGAGGCCAGCAATTCAGTCTTTCAGCTTTTGGAAATTATTAAATGTGAATCAAATATCAAAATTTGATGCAACTTAATTAACTTTATTAGCAATTATGATTAAACTTTCCTGAATTTGTAAAAAGGAAAGAAAAAATCATATGTTGCTGAAATTTAAACAATCTGGCAACTACCATGTAGTTTTATGTTTTGTTAATAAGATGGCAAATATTTTATGAAATAAAATAAAATTAAGATAATCAGTAGCTGGTATAAAATTTTTATTATAACTCACCAAAAATAAACATCACACTGAATAAATTGAATTTAATTTAAAATAAATTATGTTAAAGTCTCACCTCTGAGTTTTAACCAATTTACTTTGAATATGTTGAGTGACCTAAAAAATAATTTCAGTTAAAGTTAAAAAATCTAAATCACTCACCTATACTATTTGGACTATTTTAAAGCTATTTTCTTTCCAACTAATTAAAATGTATTAGAGATGAAATTTGAAGAATTGAAAAAAATTACTTTTGGGATTGGACCCACAAGCATTCTACCTCCAAGATATGCCTCCAGCCCAAATTTTTATTCTTTATTTTGAAACAGGGTCTCACTAAGTTGCAGAAGGTCTCATTAAGTATCTGAGGCTGGCCTCAAATACTGATCCTCCTGTCTCAGCCTCACAAGTACTGGATTGCAAGTGTGCTTCACCACATCCAGCTGTTTTTATATTTATCACTCTACACTTTGGTTTGCTTTCAAAACTTTCTTAATATTGATGCATCCACACAGACATTACCATGTGAATTCAGAACTTCCCAACATGGTTCAAAATTCTGATTTCTTGCAGAAACACCATGTAAGATAGGAACAGACTAAGTACAGTCACTATTTTGGCTTTAACATGTAGTTTACAAATGACCAAGTATTATTATTTCTCCTCCTCCTCCTCCTCCTCCTCCTCCTCCTCCTCTTCCTCTACCTCCTCCTCTTCCTCCTCCTCCTCCTCCTCCTCCTCCTCCTCCTCCTCCTCCTCCTCCTCCTCCTCCTTCTTCTTCTTCTTGCAGTATTGAGGATTAAATTCAGGTGTACTCTACTACTAAGCTACACCTCCAGTACTTTTTATTCTTTAAGACAGGGTTTCACTACATTGATGAATCTGGCTTCAAAATTGCAATCTTTCTGTATCAGCTTCCTTTGTTGCTGGCATTACATGTGTGCACCCCGAAACCAGGTTGTCTCTGTCCTTTCTACATTTTTTTACCCAAATTAATTCTCTGTACTTTTATCCATCTAGATGGATTTGGGGACATTTTCATCAAATTCAAGCAACTTCCTTTAAGATTTTGACTGAAATGTATGAAATGTATAAGATTTAATTTGAGGTAGCTATCACAACTTTGCAATGTTTTCCCATACCAGATTGTGACATTGGTATATTTATCAGTCATTTATATTCATAAGCTAAACCTTTCTGCCTCTGCATAAGTCCTTCACATTTTTTCTTAAGTTATTCATTGACATTTTTATTTATACTACTGAGAATAAAATTTTCAATTATAATTATTGAGATTTTTTTTAATGGGAGGGAATCTCAAAATACATATTTTCAGGGTTGTTAGCATTTAAATGGGTGGCCTCTAGTTTTTTACATGAAGAAAATTTTTAAATAAAGTAAACATTAATTAAATTATAACTTTAAGCTGTGCATGGTGGTGCACACCTATAATTCCAGTACTTGGGATACTGAGACAGGAGGAGTACAGATTTAAGGCTAGCCTTAGCAATTTATAGTGAGGGCTTACTTAAACAGAAATTAATTAAAATAAGATAAACTAGGTGTGGGGTGTAGATTAGACGTAGAATGCCCCTGGGTTCAACTCCTACTACCACAAGTTTTTTACTTTATTTCATAACTTAGGCACTTTGAAATGTTTTTAAAAGTTTTTAAATAATCCACTGCTAATCTCTTTATGTCTTCAGTTTGAAAGGGCTCTACTGTCTGCCTATTATTGTTGGGTATAATAAACTATTCAGAATTTCAAATTTCTAAATCTACTCTCTAAATAAAGTATCCAGACACAATTAGACTCATTAGGTTGGGTTTGATTGTTTGCTCTCTCACTGTTATATAATTTTCATTGTCCTTTTTCTTTCTTTCTTTCTTTCTTTCTTTTTTTTTTTTTTTGCTGTACTGGATATTAAAAACCCATGGACATTCTATGTTTAAGCTACACCCCCAGTCCTATTTTTTTCTTTATTTTGAAACAAGGTCTCACTAAGTATTGGAGGGCCTCACTCAATAGCTAAGGCTGACTGTGAACTTGCAATCCTGTCTCAGCATCCCAAGTGCTGGGATTACAAACGTGCACCACCATGCCCAGCTTCACTGTACATTTTTAAAAAGATATTTTAGAAATTCACAATATAAAATATTAATCTTCAGTTAGAAGTTCCCAAGAGAGAGAGAGAGAGAGAGAGAGAGAGAGAGAGAGAGAGAGAGAAGGTAAAGTGAGAGAGTTAGTTTATGGATTTGTTCTTCTCCTTTCAAGATTTCTCCACTTATAACAGCTGCAATATATATGCCAAGGATACATATTATAAACTCTGGTTAGAAGAAAGAAAATTTACATATTTGATGAGGGTCTACATATAAGACCATCATATGGGCAATTTAAGTGATTGTCACACAAAGATACAAAAGACAGAAATATGCTTTAGTTTTCATCCAGAAAAAAAAATGTGGTATTTAAAATTATTTTCAGTTCAAAGATTGATGGAATCATCCATTTTTCAAAAAGTGTTGTCAATCCTTCTCTGAAGTCAACCACAATAATAGAACAAAATGAAGTATAACCCATTACCAGTGCCATTAGCAGTCACCTTACTCAGTGACTTGAAAATTGATGGCCAAAACAGAGGAATGACTTTTTTTTAATTTGCTCACATTCATCTTGAAAGTCAAAAGAACAAATGGACTATTTTCAAAAAATGGGAAGAGCCATTTATCTTGTTCATATTGGACAGATTATCTTTCCTCATCAGCCCCTATGCATGAACAGATACAAAGAGGGGAAAGAAGGAAAGTGGGTAAAACAAAATTGGCACAGGGGAGGTGAGAAGGGATACGTTTTAAAGAAAATTAGGCCAGAGTATTAGACATAGATTTTTAAAATGAGGACATTGGGGAAAACTGAGGGTAAATAATTAAAAGAATAATGAAAGCATGGACTAAACATACATGTTGCAATGAACCAGAGAAGTTAATGTAGTCATGATAGAAAAGGGAATCTGTGCAATTCAAAAATAAAATTAATACTAGTACAAGTTAAAATGATGGGCTAATAGTATTATATTATCACCTATAGAATAACATAGTCTATCAGCCTATAGTCATATAAACGATTTTTAAATAAAAAAAGATTGAGGAGGTTCTTTGCTAATGCAGTTTTCCTTCTATAATTAATGAGTACAGATGCATTCCATCTATAAAAATTATTTTAATTATTTTTAAATAACATATAATACCTGTACATACTTTTGTGGTAAAGTACAATAACTTGATAATATATGTAATATCAACTCAGGGTAATTAAAACATTATTAACACAAACAAAAGTAACATTGAGCAGGGACTAGGATAATAATTGTTATTTGGGAATGATCCACTAATGAATGCCAGAATTTGTGGGTAAAAATTTGAAGATAAATTGGATATTTGCATAGCCTGAAATATTTTCCCTAACACCTTCATTTGTTACAAATGGATAAAGAATAACGTGTAGTGAAGAAACTTAAAACCTCCAGGCAGAAATTTAGCCCAATCACTATTATGTAGTCCATCTGGAAGAGTTAAATGAGGACATAGGAGATCAACATTTCAGGCATCTCTGTAGACTTAAGTAATTATGAAATTAGTAGCAGTCATAATAGACCTTTAGCTATATTCCTCTGGTATTAGATTATTCTGGATTCCATATTATGATGGTGTTGAGGAGAGAAAGATAACCTCAGAATTTACTTCCATTTTCATCAAATGGCAGAATAGAAAGTTGAAACATATTGCCGGGCGTGGTGGTGCATGCTTGTAATCCCCGCGCTTGGGAGGCTGAGACAGGAGGATCGCACAGGTTCGAAGCCAGCCTCAGCTACTTAGTGAGGCTCTCAGCAACTTAGTGAGACCCTGTTTCCAAATACAATATAAAATGGGTCTGGGAGTGTGGCCCGGAGGTAGAAAGCCTCTGGGTTCCACCCCCAGTACCACCAAAAAAAGAAAGTTGAAGCATATTTAATTGGATTAAAAGAAAATAATGTGACATTTCTGGCATGTTAAAGATTGCAGATGAAGATTTATACTCACTACCCCGATGAATCTTCTGTTAGTAATTTAATCAGCAGAGCTGTGATGAAGGACATACCTAACCTTCTTATTTGATTAACCTAAAAAATGTTTTCTGACTTGAAATTATATTATTACTAAATGTCATGACCCCATACTTTGGAGAAATTTGCATTGCCTATAATTTGACTCAAGTCCCTAAAATCTAATAGTTTCATCTTTCACTTTTATTTTTCTTATGAGATTTGAAGAATTGCAATTTCAAGGGAAGAGGTGCCATGTTTGTAATTTAGACATTTAAATTACTGTGTCTTGTGGCAGAGGATTCAAAGAAGGCACCTGACAGACTCCTCAGACAGGATATGAGGCACTCAACAATCACTTCTTTTTGATACAAATCAAAACTACCCTGAGATTTCATCTAACTGCTTAGCAACCAGATGAATATTCCTTCTTGTTTGGTTGTGACAAGCAAATAAACTGCTATTTTGCAGAGGACTTTGATTTTCACTTAATTCCACTAAAGTTCAGAAAACAAAGTTCCCAGGGTTACACTTCATCACTACCAGTATTTTTTTTTCTGCATGTTGTTTGCATGCCTCTCAGTGAAGAACAAGGAGTTTGATAGATGGCTCATCCAGAAAATAAATAACACAGTTCAAGCCAACTGCTGCTGTCTCTTATGCCTAGGTAACCTGTATTTGCATTAGAATCCAACCACAAGTTAATAGCATAATTTATGATGCTTCCAAAAGGCTATTTTTTTTATTCCTTGGCCTGATTAGCCAAGTGCATTCTATAACTACATTAGCAATTTAGAGCTTTCTATTTTCCCCTTGAAATTGTCAGTTTAAGAATTTATAGTTATACTAAAAGTAAATATTCTTTAATTTGGCACAAGAGAGTTTATAATGACTTTATTTTTTTACATTGTTTTCACGGGCCTTTGAAGCCATTCAAACTTGGATTCTCTGATCTGTACTTAAAGTTTATAAACTAACCTGGAATGGTGGTGCACATGTATAATTTCAGTACTTGTGAGGCTGAGACAGAAGGATCACAGGTTTGAGAACAATCTCAAGAAAGAAGTGAGAGTCTCATAAAACTAATGAAATCCTGTTTCAAAAATAAAGATAAAAATAAAGTTGAGTCGAGGAGGTCTGTAGAATGACTGTGGGTTCAATCTCCAGGACCACAAAAAAAAACTGCATACACTAGACAATAAAGGTTATACTTTTATTATCAGAGCCTTAAAACTTAATATCAACGTTATGGGTTAGAACATTGATTATCAGCCACTTAAAAGAAAAAGTTTGGAGACTTAGTGACAAGACATTAACTGGTGAGTAAATTAAGTAAGTTAATATATGTAAGATTGTTTATCAATCAGAAATGAAAGCACAGCTATCTTGTACTAATAGCAATAAATATTTGACTTTGATAATTTTTCTTCCTCAGACTCCATGATCACCAACAAATCCATGATTTCCATAATGGTCAATATTCAGTTTATTACTGAGTAATTCAACATATAGAGATAAAAGCTTAAAAACCATCAAAGTATTTAAGCATAATTTTCCTATTTGGGAAGACTGTGATATAATTACTTACTAGCTAGTAAAACAAATGAGATAAATTGGCAGCTTACCATTTTACTTACATTTACCTTAATAGCTCTCCCCCAAAATATTGATTAATCAATTCAGTTGAACAATATGTATAAACACTGTGCATGAATAGAAGCCTGTTTACCACAAATTGTTATTAAATGTTTCCTAAGCCTCATTCATTCCAAGTATAACAGGTTATAATATAAAATGGATGCGAATCCTGCCCTAAATCTTAGGGGCTTTTTATTGATAAAAGATAAATTTTAAAGTGATGGTATACCATAAATCCATAAATTGATCCTTTTCTTTTCTTTTCTTTTTTTTTTTTTTTTTTTGCGGGTCTGGGGATGGAACCCAGGGGCATTCGACCTCTGAGCTACACCTCCTGCCCTATTTTTTATTCTTAATTTGAAACAGAGTTTCAATAAGTTGCAGAGGGCCTCAATAAGTAGCTGAGGTTGTCCTCGAACCGCAATCCTCCAGTCTCAGCCTCCCGAATGCTGGAATTACAAGTGTGCGCTACTACTCCGGGCTAGATTGCTCCTTTTCAGACCTAAGTCTTGCTATCTTTCTTTGTGAGCAGACTTTATCATTATTAGACTATTCAAAATTCAAATACACCTTCTCTGTATGTTAGCTACTTATAACAGAAAACATTTAAAACCTTATTTGTAATTGTTCCTCGAAAGTTTTTGATAGCCTAGTACAACTTTTTTATGACCTATTTAAATAAGTGGATGAAATAAAGAAAAAAAGGAAAGAAAAATAAAGAGGAGATGAAGTGTTAATGAGAAAAGAAGTAGAGGCAGAGAAAAGTGTTTTTTACAGTGATGCTACAAAAGAGACAAGGCCCATCCATTCCCAGAGATGAAAGAAGTCATGTCAGGCCTGGTATTAGGCATCACAGGTAACAACCCCTGGCAAGTGGCCCAGACACTAGTTAAGCACAGTGCACACAATTTAATAAAGTCCAAGGCTCCAAGGGCAAGAACTAGGCCTTTCCCTCCTTTATATTCTGTGCCAAGTTCTGTCAGGGCTCAAAACATTTTTTACTTTTAAGTTTTAAGTCTACTAGTATACAGAGGCCACATTATAGAGTGTATAAGGTCAAACTCTAGAAAACAGAGGAACTGTTCATATGTGGAAAATAAAATGGTATAATAAGTTTAAAATATGTTTAAAAAGAGGAAAAAATGTATTTTGTTTTCATAAGGAAGCTGTATTGTTAGATGATGTGACCAGAAAACAAAAGGCACAGTGAAATGCTTACGTGAAGGTTGTGACATTCTCACTGTGAGATAAGATGTCCTTGGTCAAATCTAACTCAAAAACATGCACTATGATATTGAGTACACTGTGTTCCATGCGGCAAGCACACAAAAGACAGTAAGATCTTCATTCAGGACCATGCAGATCAGCGATGGGGATGCACACTGCTGAGTGTGATGTGAAATCTTGGTGGGCCAGCCTTCAGCAACTTCATTTTCTTGCATTACAAACTCTATAGTTAATTTCTTGTTCAGAGTCAAGATCTGAGATTTTCTCTTCACTACAACTACATTTGAGTGTCTTCAACTTTCTGTTGACACTTGGTCCATCACTTTCACCTCTTCATTCCCTGATCAATTTCAATGGCTTTAAAAGCAAATCCAGGCTTGTTGGAGTGGAACATGGGGCACATTCTCTTATAGATTCGTTCAGCCACTGTGGATATCAGTATGGAGTTTCCTCAAAGGACTAGGATGGGAACCACGATATCACTCAGTTATACCACTTCTCAGGGTCTTTCAAAAATAGTTAAAGTCAGAATACTATGATGATACATGAATACCCATGTTTATGACCGCACATTCACAACAGCCAAATTATGAATTATAGAACCAACTCAGGTGTTCATTAATAGATAAATAGAAAACTAAAATGCAGCCTTCAAACACTATGAAATTTTTATCAGCCATAAAGAAGAACAAAATTATATCCTTTTTAAGAAAATTGCTAGAACAGAAGAATATTATGTTAAGTGAGATCAGTTGGTCTCAGAAGGTCAAAGGTCATATATTTTTCTCATATTTCTTAAAATGAATATAAGAAACAAAAGAGAGTTCAGTCAAGTAAGGAAAGAGGAGCAAATGGGCCCGTGGTTTGTGATAAAAGTGTTCCTGGAAACTTTCCCTGTATAGAAAAGGCTCAAACTTAGTTATATATGAAAGCAACTGCAGGCCATAAGAATATATTCTAGTAAATTCAAATCTAATTGATCCCTGAATAAACTTGTGTTTCTATGGCAACTATATCAACACCATTCAACAAAGGCAGTTTGATGAAATTGAAGCAGGAGTGGAAAATCAACAACAATTAAACCAATTATAGTTAAAAAATTCACCTTGGCAAATATTAGAAAACATATGACCAGAGGATCACAGAGCCGGGGAGACTTCCTCTTCCAAGGGGGTCTCTAAAATGCCTTATTTTGGAATGCCTTTGTTCCACTTCTCTCATCCCTTCTTAGGATTGTTTCCCATATGTGGTGCTTATTTTTGTCCATCAACTTGACTGAATTGAGGGATGTCTGGCATATTGGTAAAATGCATTTTTGGGTGTGTCTGGGAAGGTTTTTCCAGGGAAGATTGGCCTTTGGGTCAGTGACTGAAAGGGGAAGACCTGATCTGAACATGGGTGGTACCATCCAACAGGCTGGCAGCTTGAATAAAAAGAAAAAGATGAAAAACAGCAATGCCCTTTCCAGCAAGACTGACCCTTCTTGAGCATTTGCAACTGCCATGACCCATGGGCATCAGACCTCTCGTACTTTAACCTTTAAAATAAGACTTGCACCAGCCCCTCTTTTGGAGGTCATGAGGTATTTCCCCTCCCTTAGGGCTACATCATTGATCTCTCTTCTTTCCTCCTCCCCCTCCTCCTCCTCCTCCTCCTCCTCCTCCTCCTCCTCTTCCTCCTCCTCCTCTTCTTTTCTCTCTTTCTCTCATTCAGAGGCTTCCCTCTTCCTGAATTGAGCAGCTGCTACTGGCCTTCCCTGGCTTTCAATCCTGTACATGGTCATTGTAAAATTATTTAGCTTCTGATTATATGTACCAGTGTAATGCATCTCCTCTTATATATATATTCTTGTTGCTCTGTTTCCTTAGAGAGCCCTGGTTGATACACCATAAGAGCTTGAAATCCTGTAACTAATTGTCTGCATTATTCTATTTCTATCCTTATCCTTTTACGTTTGCCTAGCAAACCACTGATGTACTACAAATCTCAAAACCTGAAGTCATTAAGTCATTCTTGACTTCTTTTTTCTTACTCTTCTTCATTCTTTTTTTTTTCTTTTTTTGCGGATCTGGGGATGGAACCCAGAGACATTTGACCTCTGAGCTACACCCCCTGCCCAATTTTTTATTCTTTATTTTGAGACAGGGTCTCACTGAGTTGCGAAGGGCCTCACTAAGTAGCTGAGGCTGTCTGCGAACCGCAATCCTCCTGTCTCAGCCTCTCAAATGCTGGTATTACAAGCGTGCGCCACCATGCCTGGCTTATTCTTTAGTGCAATATATTAACTCCTTCCAACTCCTATACATCTCTTCAATTGTTCTTTCTATCACTGCTACAAATAACACTATTTTGGTAATAATCTTCTATCACTAGGATTCAAACTATATAAAAATACATCTTTGTGGCAATGGTGTTGTGTCCTCAGAGCCATTAAAAATTCAATTCTAATGATATAATACCTCTACTAATAAATAGCTCAGGAGTCTCACTGCCTTTGACAATTCCCAAGCCTTTTGCTAGTACCCAAAACCTTCTAGTATTGTTCCTGTCCTTTCTGTCTTAATGTTTTTCCATAGTCAGCTCATACTTTACATTAAAAAATCTATCAAATAGTATGTAATTCTCTGCATATGTTATCACATTAAACTCATCATTTACTATTTTCTGAAATACTTATACCTACTTGCTCCAATTTCTCATTCATTTTTAAAGACCTTATTGGGTAGGTCCAAATATTGAGAAAGTTTAATGTCCTCTGGCCTGTTTTACTCTATTTAGGGTAGTTTTATTTTTAAAAGACACTACTATTTTTTTGCTCTCATACTAGTGCAAAGCATTCTTGATGGAAGAGACCCCAGTTTCATCTTTGGATCTACAGTATATATTATTGTGCCCAACAAATAGATGGTGTTCAATGAATTTGCGTGAATGAAAACAAAAGGTGATTTTCAGAGGTGCAGGTGAAACAACCGTGCTGAAGAAGCTCAGGGGAGAGCAACATGGCTTGTGAATGGGGTCATGAAGTAGGCAGCATTTGGAGTGGATCTTGAAAGATACAAATCATGATGTAAGGTGAAGGGATCATACATTTCATGAGAGTAGTTTAATTGAGCATGATGAAAGATCAAAGAGCTTCATTGCAAGAATGCACCCAAAATTAAACTGATGAAGGAGAGAGTGGAAGAATAAATGAGAACAAAATATTCTTTAACTCCTGACATGGATGATAGATCTCAAGGATAATGAAGAAGATCTAATTAGTTGAGCAAAATAATGCCTCTGTGGTTGAAAAAGAAAGGGAATCTTTCTTTGTTCATAGAGGACACATTAAATAAGTATGCCAAAATGCAAACTAGCTCTCTGGAAGAAAGGACTTATTTTAAAGTAATAGTCAAAATACTGTAAATATTAATAACACTGGTCACATTTTTGTGTTGGTAGATTAATACATGATTTCTTTTTCAGTGGATTTATGGTTGGTATACAGAAAAGCTTCCGATATTTTTAAGATTGATTTTGTATCCAGACAATTTGCTGAATTTGTTGATAAGTTCTATAAGCCTTTTGGTTGAGTTTGTTGGGTCTTCTAAGTATAGTATCATGTCGTCTGCAAATAGTGAAAGTTTGAGTTCTTCTTTTCCTATTTGTACTCCTTTGATTTCCTTTTCTTGCCTTATTACTCTGACTAGAGTCTCAGTATTATATTAAAGAGAAGTGGTGATAATGGACATCCTTGATTTGCTCCTATTTTTTAGAAAAATTCTTGAAGTTTTTCTCCATTTAATATGATGTTGGCTGTGGGGCTATTATAGATTTCCTTTCTAATATTGAGATACGTTCCTTTTCTTCTGATTTTCTGCAGTACTTTTAGCATAAATGGATGTTGGATTTTGTCAAATGCTTTTTCAGCATCAATTGAAATGATCATGTTATTTTTGTCTTTGGTTCTGTTTATATGATGAATTACATGGATTGATTTTCATATGTTGAACCAGCCTTGCATCTTTAGGATGAACCCTACCTGATCATGGTGTATGATTTTCTTGATGTGGTTTTGAATGCATGTTGCTAGTATTTTGTTTAGCAGTTTTGCATCCAAGTTTATCAAAGATATAGGCCTGTAGTTTTATTTCCTTAAGCTATCTTTATTTGGTTTTGGTATTAATGTGATGTCAGCTTCATAGAATGTATTTGGGATAGTCCTGTTTTTTTTCTGTTTCATTAAATAGACTAAGGAATATGAGGATTTGACCTTCTATAAAGATTTTATAAAATTCACTTGGGAAACCATCTGGTCCTGGGTTTTTCTATGATGGTAGGCCCTTTATTGCTATTTCAATCTCTTTGATTGCTATTGGATGGTTTAAGTTTTTATATCTTTTTGACTCAGTTTAGGCAGGGTGTATTTATCTAGAAATTTTTCAATATCTTCCAGATTTTCCATTTTGTTGGAGTATAGTTTTGCAAAGTAATATCTCCTTTTTGATCTCTTATCTTCATATTTTGAGTTGATTCTCTCTCTCTCTCTCTCTCTCTCTCTCTCTCTCTCTCTCTCACCCTCTCTTTTGGTTAGGTTGACCAGTGGTTTATCTATCTTGTTAATTTTTTTTTGAGAAACCAGATTTTGGTTTTGTTCATTTTCTGTATTGTTTTTTTATTCTCTATTTCATTGATTTCTATTCTGATTTTAATAACTTCCTGTCTTCTACTGGCTTTGGGGTTAGATTGTTTCTATTTTTCATAAACTTTGAGGTTTAAAAATAAATGAATAAAGTCGAGTGTGGTGGCGCATGCTTGTAATCCCAGTGCTTGGGAGGCTGAGACAGGAGGATCACACAGGTTCAAAGCCAGCCTCGGCTACTTAGTGAGGCTCTCAGTAACTTATGAGACCCTGTTTCCAAATAAAATATAAAATAGGTCTGGGAGTGTAGCCCAGAGGTAGAAAGCCTCTGGGTTCCACCCCCAATATGACAATAAATAAGTAAATAAATAAATAAATAAAACTAAATTTAAGCAAAGAAAAAATTTAAAAAATTAAATGCAAAATGGAAAAAAAATTATAAAATTTTTATCCATTTTTGCCTCTAAGATAAATTATTTCAATGGGAAATAATGTGATGTAGAAATAATATGCACTGATAATTTCTTAAAATTATTGGCATATAGTGTGGCACAGTAGCACATGCCTATAATCCCAGTACCTGGGAGACTAAAGGAGAAAGATCACAGATTCCAGAAAAACCTTAGTAGGGTAGTGAGACTTTCAGTGACCTAACAACACCCTGTTTCAATAAACAAATAAATAATAAGTAAATAAATAAATAATAAAATAAAAAATAAATTAATTCATGAATAAAAGCGGTTATGTTTAAATGACTAAAGCAAACTATTACTAATATGAAAACATTAGGAAACTGAGAAATGTTGGTCAGTCAGTAATTTTTTTTAAACTTTTATTGGTACATTGTTGTCATATATCTTGATGGGGTACAAGATAGTGGAGGCATACATGCACACATCACCTAATTAGCCCTCACCCAATTCCTCTCTCATTCCCTCATCCTCCCTTTCTCTCATGTTTGGCTTAGTTGACATTGATATGTTTGTTAATGTACATCATGAACATTAGAGAATTTTCCTCTTCTGTTCTCCCATCCCCTCAGGTCACCTTATTTACTCATCTATAGTATCTCCTTCTTCATCTAGAGTGCCTCCTATGACCAATTTCTTCCCCAATCAAAAAATGAGCAAGGGAGCCAGGTGTGGTGATGCATATTTGTAATCCCCACGCTTAGGAGGCTGAGACAGGAGGATAGCACAGGTTCGAAGCCAGCCTCAGCTACTTAGTGAGGTTTTCAGTAACTTATGAGACCCTGTTTCCAAATAAAAATATAAAATAGGTCTGGGAGTATAGCCCGGAGGTAGAAATCCACTGGGTTCCACCCCCAATACCACCAAAAACAATGAGCATGGGTATTAAATATACACTTCATGAAAGAAGAAATTCAAATGGCCAATAAATGCTTGAAAAAAATGCTCATCATTATTAGTAATCAGAGAGATGCAAATCAAAACTACCCTGAGATTTTTACCTAACTCCAACTATAATAGCAGCCATTCAAAACACAAACAATAAATGCTAGTGAGGATGTGGAGAAGTGGAAACTCTACTACTTTATTTGTGGGACTGCAAGTTAGTGCAAACACTTTGGAAAACTGTATGGGAATGAACTTATATGATCCAACAATACCACTTCTTGGTATCTACCCAAAAGAATGGAAACCAAACTACCAAACTAATGCCTGCATATCTATGTTCATAGCTGCACAATTCACAATTGCAAAAATATGTAACCAGCCAAGATGTCTATCAACAGATGATTGTAGGAAACTCTGGGATATTTTTACAATGGAATTTTACTCAGCCATAAAGTGGAACACGATTACATCATTTACGGGGAAATGGATAAAACTAGAGAACAGTATGCTAAGTGAGATTAGTCAGTCACAAAAAATAATTTAAATAATTTATTGAGCCATTTTTAATTTATTGAGTTACTTCTCTTTCAGAATTTCTTACTTTAAAATGACAAAGCCAGGCATGGTGGCTCATGCTTGTAATCCCAGCATTTGGGAGGCTGAGACTGGAGGGTTGCAGTTCACAGACAGCCTCGGTTTCTTAGTGAAGCCCTCTGCAATTTAGTGAGACCCTGTTTCAAAATAAAGAATAAAAATAGGGCAGGGGTTGTAGCTCAGAGGTCAAATGCCTCTGGGTTCCATCCCCAGACCCGCAAAAAAATAAAAATAAATAAAATTAAAGGACAAATCCAATGAAAGAGATTATATAGCATAAAATAGAAAATATAAATAAAAATTTAAAAATGCTAATATGGCTTTTTGTTTTATATTTTAAATAACAGGATGCCCCAGAGATGACATAAGTCTACCTAGATAAGAGTATTAGGTGGAAAAAAGATCTTCTAGGTGAAAATGCTAAAGAAAACCTGTGCCTTTACTAAAGGCACAGGTGATTTTTCAAGTAAGATAAGAGTTAAAGACTGTGAAGGATGCCAGGAGGCATAATGTGAGGGCCTCTGACAGGACTGAGTGAGACATTTGTAGCAACGATATCATCAGAGACCTGTAAGACTAGGATAATTTATGCAGAAAATATGAAGGATGGAGCTATGCCCCCAGTCCTATTTTGTATTCTTTATTTTGAAACAGGGTCTCAGTGAGTTGCAAAGACCTCACTAAGTAGCCAAAGCTGGTGGTGAACCATGATCCTCCTCTCTTACCCTCCCAAATGTTGAGATTACAAGTGTGCATCACCACACCTGCATTTTTACTTCATTCTTTACTTTTCTTCATTTATATACATATATAGCTATATGATAGATAGATAGATTTTTGAAAACTATAGGCACTATCTTATAAAGTAATGATTTCTATGGTGAATATAATAAAAATGTTTTAGGAAAGTATGCAGAGAGATATGGACAATATAGCTATATAGGTTAATCTACTCAGTCAGGAGGATATTTAGCTCAGAGTAAGAGGAGAAAAAGAAATGAGAGAGAAAAAGAGAAGGAAGAGGAGGTCAAAGGGAGGAAGGATTTGAAGGAAAGAGGAATGGGGGGGATGGTAGCTAAAAAGTTATGAAAAAAAGGAAGAGAAGGGTTAAAGGTCAACTGAACACTAATAAATTGGAAGATTAATGAACTACTTAAATGACCACAAAAGTAGTAAAATGCTATTAAAGGAAAGTGATCATAACAGAAATCTTCAAGAAAATTATTAAATTTGAATCACAGCAGATTAAAACAATGACAATAAAACCTGCACAGGACTTTGTAATATATGATACACTTAAGTGTTGGGTGAATTCAATGAAAATATAGCTGGTGGTAAAGAGAAAATGTAGAAAGTAGAATAAATAAAATCACTAGAAGACTCACCTTTTGCTGTTTTCTAATTTTACCAGTCTTAATATTCTGTACAAGTCCATCACCCCAACTTCTTCATGATCTTTTAGTCAATACTTTTATCCTAGAATACCAGATCCAGGTTCTGGGTTCTATACTGATTGCATGGACATGGCTCACAGGCAGCCTATGGCTAGCTTCCAGAGAAGGAGTTTTCTATCTCACCAGCCTTGACTTTCACCCCTAATTATCACTGTAAAGGAGTGAATTGTATGTGGATATCTTTCTTTCTCCCAGGCCTAGAATACAATAAGTATCAATGTTTCCAAGGGTGTTATTGAAAATAGAAGAATAGAAAGTCACATTATGCTCTAAAAGGCCTGAGCCACACAGCCAGAATAAGAAAGGAATTAGGAATAAATGATATTAAACTTTGAGGAAAATGACTTGTATTTTTGTTGAGAAATGCTGCTACACAGTGTATAAATACCATAGAGAAACAGAAAGACTCCCAAAAGAGCACTAGGAATGATAGCCTTTAAAGGCCAATTTATGCAGAAAGGCTAGAAAACAATATATTTTGTAATCAGTTTCTATCATGTTATCAAATAAGCAATGTCAAACTGTGTCATAATCCAAATAAAAATTGAAAGGTTGAAAATTTTTAAATGTTTCTCTAACACTACATCACTCTAAGAGCTCTCAATGATCATATTGCTTTTATGTATTTTCTATCCTCTTTCTCTTGCATGTATGTATGTATGTATGTATGATCTATCATCTATCTATCTCTCTATTATTTATCTATCTGCACTGGGGGAGGTGATGAATGCAAGTACATTTTAACTCCAAGGTACATCACCAGACATTTTATTTTATTTTTTTATTTTGAAACAAAGTCTCTTTACATTACTAAGGCTGGCCTTGAACTTGGAATCCTCCTGGCTTTTACCAAGCCATAACAAAAAGTATAAATAATGAAACACAGACAATTTCATGGTCAAACATTCTTCTACCACATAAAAAAGTTCAAATGATAATAGAGCAGGAAAATCCAACAACCAGCATCCTGAGAGTTTTTTGTTAACCTTAATGAAGCAGCATTATTGCCAAAATCTCAGTCTTTGTCAAATCCTCTTTCTCATTCACTTTGAGAAATACTAACTTAGAAAGAAACATTGACAATTATATGAATATAAAGAGTTCCTAAACTTTAGAAGCTATAATGTCCTATTGTTGATTTTTTTGTGATAGCCTTAATCTTTTGAGTTCTAAATAGATGACATTTTCCACAAAATTATATTTCATTGTTTAGCCAAGATTATAGGATTAAGGGAAAATATTCTATATTTACATTACTTCTTCTAAGGGTATGATAATATATTTATTAATTCTTTCTATTCCGTACATACTTTTTTTTAAGATTTAAAGAAGTTTATTAAAAAGATAGAAACACAGAGGTAACATGAAGGGGTGCTTGGAACAAAATCACCAAAGTACAAAACTCTTACATCCTTTTAACTATGTTTGTTTCACTATTATTCTTGTACTCAACTCCCTGGGCTATATGACCAAGCAAAACATATCAACAACAAATGTTTATGGACTTACAGACTCCTTGTCCCTCATATGTTTTCAATGATAAAGCTTAACTTTCCCTATGAAACATCTATATCAGGACTAAAGAACAAGTTATTTCCATAAAGTGTCTATTTTCAAATGTTTTATACAAATGAAACAAAATAACAAAGTATTATATGCAAAAAAGAGTATCCTATACAGAAAATGTTATGAGAGCCCTTTTCTCCAGCCAGTGTGATGAATAGTATTGTATTTTGTTTTGTAAGCTTAGGGCAGAAACTTCATGTGCAAGCTTGAGGTTATCTATTTGAAACAAATGAGTAACAATATAATATGTATAACATATATCTGTATTTAGTGTCACTGCTTAAAAAGTTAACAACCCTTTACAAATTATAACCAACACTCTTATTAGAAAAATATTGTAAAATATATTTCCCCTGAGATTAAAAACAAATATTATTCATAGTTACATATTTAGGTGACTAATAGTAGGTTATTGAATACCTAGGTTATACAGCACCTACTCTTTCAACCACCTGGCAGCAAAACAAATCATTCTTTCTTCAGTCTAAAGTCAATTCTTATTTCTAGAAGATACAAAAATAATACCCAAGCTAAACTAGGAAATAAAACAGATAGCATAAAATGTGCTAAATGTAGCTTGTGATTTAAGAAAATGTTTTATTATGTGTTGGTAACATTTTATCTTCTTTTAAAAATTATTTGAAACATTTGTTCTAATGTTAGGTTTTTCAGGAAGGAAGGATCTCATAAATAAATACACCAATTTTGATGAAAAATAAAAATGAACCACCAGATGAACAGTTTGAATCTATAATGTACACTGATTTTTTGTTTTAAAAATGTTCTAGCAAAGAAATGGGACTGATTCAACCTAATGGAGCTACTGTTAACATTTATAGCAACTCCCTATTTCCTAATTGAAAGAATGATTTTGTCTCACATTATTAAAACTAAAGGAATATTAAATCCTGTTACCAAACCCCAAAACAATAATAAATGAGAGGAAACATAAAGAACTGTTGTAAATTAGTCTCACTCATCTCAACAGTATGTGTGAACAGAGTAAGAAAGGAGCTGGAAAAAATAATCTGTAAATTATAACTTCCATATGCTGGAAAGGTTTAATTAATTTGAAATACAATCTGTTGGAAACTGGTATTTACTTAGTGAGTTTACTTTTAAAGAGCATCATTCTTAAAAATAGGACCAGGTCTTCCCCAGTTCTTAGACTTCTTCTACCAGTAGTCTGGGCCAATTTCAACTTTTGGAAACTAAGTGCTTTATTTGCAGTAGCATATAAAATAGTTTATTGACACATTGATTTTTTTTTGAAGATATAAGGAAGAAGAAGGAAGGAAAAGTAGTTGGCTAGTGGTCACCATCAACTAAATATTGGAATTACTCCAAAGAGATTTAAACCTTATACATGAGTAAATGCTATCCCCAAAATTCTCATTCATTTTATCTAAACGTGGCCTGGGCATCAAAGCTTTTAAAAGTTCCCACAAGAAATTCTAATATGTCACAAATTTGGAGAATCACCGATCAAAATAAAGTAGGAAGAAGGATTAAGAAATGACTAATAGTTAAAAGGTCTTTCTATTCTTAAAGGAAATCAATTCACTTAAATTCTTTGATCCCTCTTACATTGTCAGACACCAGAATATTTGCTTATTATTCTCATTTAGGGCTTTTGACAATAGAAAACTTGCACTAAAACAAGATTTCCATGCCTTCCACATTTTCTATTCTGCATTCATTTCAACAAAATTGCAAAATTGACATAGGTGCATTAAAATAGAAAAAAATAGTCTGGGTATTATACATATGCATATATATAATATATATATATATATATATATATATATATATATAGAGAGAGAGAGAGAGAGAGAGAGAGAGAGAAAGGGAGAGAGAGGGAGAGAGAGAGAGATATCTGACACCCCTTTTCAAATATATATGAACAGGATCAGACACCACTCTTCAAATATATACGAACAGGTAAAATGTCAGTTAAATCAATTAGAATAAAAAAATTGCAATTAAATCAGTCCTGAAGAAGCTAACAGCTCTTGGACAACAAATGAATATCCGAAGAATTCTAATAAAGTTGTTTTAAAACCTGTTTCAGAAAGAGCAGTAGCCCATAGACATAGAGCACTATGTCTGATTGGGACTTGGGAAGGAAGAAAACATCTTACTGATGAATGAGGGCCATGTAGTACTTGCCAAGCCAGGAGAGTGAGGAAGTATCTTGTTTTCTAATATGCAATTTTGTGATCTAAAGTAGTCAGAGGCCTAAACATTCTACTGGCTTACCTGCAAAAGTGCTTTTTGGGTGCCAATTAGATGTTTTTAAATTTCAAATGAAGAGCATGATCAGGTTATGAATGAGTTGCATTTAGATTTGTCAGGTAAGTGTTACCTAGCAAAACCTGACTTACTATCTCAGTATGAAATATATTCTGATTGGTAATGCTAACATACATTGTGTGTGTGTGTGTGTGTGTGTGTGTGTGTGTGTGTGTCTGTCTGTCTGTCTTTTTGTTTGTTTATAGGCTACAACTTAAATCTGTACAGTTATACTCTATAGAGTGACAAAAATCACATCAGTGATTTATGTGTCTGGGGTAATGTGGATATATGGGAATAAAGTAAAAGAAGGGTCATAAACTTTTGGGGGAGATGAATATGTTTACTATCTTGACTCTAGTAATCATTTCACAGTTTTATAGAATATTTTAAAACCTTATATTATATTATATTATATGCTTTAAGCCTCTAAATAAAGGTAGTTTATTATATGGTCTTAAAAGTCAGAGAAATAAAGTCATGCTTTTTATTAATTAGTAACAAAACTCTTGAAATCATAAACTCATATATTAACATTTACACTTAAAACTTTAGTCCATTTAAAGTATATTTTGATGTATAAATAACAGGCTTGAGAACATAATTTATTTTATGATATAAAAATCAAATTTTATCAATCTCATTCTTTTTTAAATTTTTTTATGTATACAATAGAAATTTTTCCCTATTTTTTTCTTTTTTTTCCTTTTTTGGTAATCATACATCACTTTGGAATACAAGACTTGAGATGATATACAAGCACATATCATCCAATAAGCCCTCATCCAATCCCCATCCCATTCCCTCCCCCTCCCTCGATCCCATGCTTAATCGGTGATTATCTGTGATATAATTGTTTACGTACCTCATGAGTTTTTAAAAGATTCCATCCTCCCCCATCCCCTCCCCTCTGATTGGTCACCTTAATTGCTTCACTATAGGGCCCTTTCTACTACTCAACCTCCTCCTGTTACCTCTTTCCTCCTAGTTCTTGCTAATTAGGGGAAGCATCTGGATTTTATTTTCTGTGCTATTTCTCTGTGCATGCCACATTGCAAGTTCCGATCCCACTCTTGATGGTCACAGTAGTAGCCTGGCCACTTGGAGGACTCTGATCCCGACCTCGCTGGCTCCAGCACCAGCCTTGCCTCATGGGAGGCCCTGATTCTGGCCTCGCTGGCCCCTGCACCAAACTAACCCCTCGGCTGGCTCCTCTCCCAGCCTCAGAGGCCCCAGCACCTGCCTAGCCTCACAACAGGCTCCAATCCTGGCCTCGCTGACCCTGGCACCAGCCTAACCCCTCGGCAGGCTCCTATCCTGGTCTCCCAAGTCCCAGCTCCATCCTTGCCTCACTGCAGTTTCCAATCCCGGTCTCGCTGGCCCCAGCACTGGCCTTACCCCTGGGCAGAGTCCGATCCCAGCCTCGTAGGTCTCAGCACCAGTCTTGCCTCATGGCAGGCTCCAATCCCGACCTTGCTGGCCCCAGCACCGGCCTAACTCCTTGGCTGGAGCTGATCCCTGCCTTAGAGGCCTCAGTAGCTGCCTTGCCTCATGGCAGTCTCCAGTCCTGGCCTCGTTGGCCCTGGCAATGACCTCACCCCTTGGCAGGCTCCTATCCAGGCTTCGGAGGCCCCAGAACCAGCTTTGCCTCACAGCAGGCTCCGATCCCAGCCTCGATGGCCCTGGCATTGGCCTAACCCCTGGGCAGACTCCAATCCCGGCCTTGGAGGCCTCAGCACTGGCCTTGCCTCTCAGGAGGCTCCAATCCCAGCCTTGCTGGCTCCGGCACTGGCCTAACACATCATCTGGCTCTGATCCCGACCTAGGAGGCCCCAGCACCCGCCTTTTCTCATGGTAGGCACCGATCCCGGCCTTGGAGGCCCTATCACCTGCCTTGCCTCACGGCAGGCTTTGATCCTGGCCTCGCTGGCCCTGGCACTAGCCTCACCCCTCGGCAAGCTCCGATCTGAGTACCCTTTTCACCCAGCAGGTTGTCCCATGTTCCCAAGGGTGCATGGTGGTAGTATTCTGCCTCTGAAGTAATTTCTTCAAAAGTTCCAGGCGTATTACATAAGATCTCTGCCTCCCCTGAGTACTTGACGCTGCTGATGTGACTGCCTCCACCATTTCAAATCTTTCCCAAGCTCTCTTCCCATACCGCATAATGTCCAGTGTTCCTAAGCATGCGCAACAGTAGCATTCGACCTTTGGGGTAATTTCTTCAGAGGATCAGGGTGGGTTGGATCAGATGTCTGCCTCTCCTAAATCCAAGTCTCCACCACCATCTCGGCCACTGTTGCTGCCACTGCCTTCCTCCTAGGTCTCCGCTAGACTCTCTCCTTACAGGTGATGTCCTGGATTCTTAATGATGTAGAGGAGCAGCAGTCCTCCCTTTTGGGTAATTTTCCAAAAGTTCCAGTTCAGATGGATATGTTTTGTCTGCATCTCCAATATTCTAGCTGCCACCTCAGCCATGTTAACCCCTCTTGAATATTTTTCTTTTTTCGTTTCTCTCTCTCTCTTTTTTTTTTTTTAAATAAGTGAAGAGAGTATGTGTGGTTTGGGGAGGATGTGGGATCAGGCACTCAGTAGCGATGAAAATTTTTTTCTTTCTGGGTGGGGGGATCCCCTAAGGGTGCCCCGCCCGCCCACATGCCCAGGAGTCGGGGCCATGAGGCCTGGACCTCTGGCGCCTTCCGGGTGGGGGGGGGGTTGACTAAGGGAGCCCTGCCCATGCCCGCCCACCCTCCTGGGGTCAGGGTCATGCAGCCCGGACCTCAATCTCATTCTTTTAAAAAATATATACTATATATCATAGTTCTAGGTCTTACATATGACTCTATTTTTGTGGTCTTAGTTCTATTTGGATTTTCTATTTTTTTAATCCATGTACTTGGTACCACGCTGCTTGAATTGCTCTAGATTTAAAACAAATCTTTGTATTTGTTAGGAAAATTTTCCTTTTCTATTTCATTTCACTATTGTCTTTGCCATTCCTGGACTTCTGATATTCTACATCAATGTTAGAATTTGTACAAACATATGCATGGATCAAAACATCACATTCATATTGTACCTTAGCAATAGCAAAATTGCTGTCAATTAAAAATGCATTTTAAAAGAAGTTTTGTCAACAAATTAACTTTTCACACAGAATTTTATGAAAACCAAATTGGCTAGAATGCCAAAAATTATCATCATCACATAAAAGAGTCTCCCTTTCTAAAACTTATAATTGCATAGATTTTAAATACTGAAAAACTTGTTCCTTCATTATAATTCATAATCGTCCCTGAATGTATACTACACATTAAGTAAATCAACAATTTTCCTATTAATAGGAATTAAGAAGCTACTGAAAAATTGTACGTAGTGTGCACCTTTAAAAGGTATACTTTCAAAGCTGGTAGAACTAGACTGAAATGATTTTGTTAATACCATCTTTTGCCTATGCAACTTTTCCAGTGCTATTCCAGGATTTTACTTAAATCACCATAGCCATCAATAAAATAACAGACCTGGCTTCACACCACTTGTTCTTCATAGACAACAATCACGGAGATCAGAAAGGTCCACATAATGATGGAGGGCCATTAGAAACAGCTCTGAGAATTTATGCCTTTGTTTCTCCATTACCTTTTCATTATAAAAAGGAATTCAAATGTTTCTAACTCTGAAAATATCACCTATAAATAAGTGTGCACTCCCTCCCCCTTAACTAGGAGGTACTGAGACACAGTCTGGGTTCTTACAAGTACCTAAAATGCCCTCTTGTCCAAATGAGTACATTTTTTAACATACTTTTTACAAATTTGTTTTATATGTCAAAAAAGAAGATTCCCCTATAGAAGAAGGGAAGCTTTGACTTTGTTCTTGCGATGTTCTGAGTTCTACAGTTATTTGTCCTCTGAGTGGGGCCTGTGAGAGCATGTCAATGACAACCGAGGTTGAGGTAAGTTGAACTCATTTAATGAACTCATTTAATAGGTCCTAAAATAAGCATGTTTCTTTTCATCAGTCCTTCACCACATATGACCCTCAGGTCAAATGGAATATATAATAGATAACCTTGACTTTGCAGTGAATTCTGTTCTTTTCAGAAGAGACTAGCTGTGACAAGACCTAGGTATCTACTAGCAAAGTCATTTGGACTTTGTACAAGGCCTGGATGAATATGCACACTGGAAATGACTTGCTAGTTTCAAGCAAATGTAAAACCAAACTCCAGAAAAAAGGAACATAAAACCTTTGGGTATGATCAATGAGTCAAGCCACATTTAATTCTACCATCAGTCACATTTGTCATTTGTTCATGAATTACAAATACATAGTTGAATTTTCCTAATGTTTAGGGAAAAGAAAACACCACGCTCAGGAAATTTGTTTAAAAATGTCTAAACTGAAACAGTTTAGAAATTCTTTGTCAACATGTATTCTTGGCCAGATAGAAGCCCAGGCACAAGATTTAGGTCAGGGCCAATCTCTCTTGTACTGATATCAATGAAAATGCTGCAGAGACAGTTTCACTCAAAGGCAATGGAACAAATTGAAAATAATCCATGTCCTTGATTCTCTGTGTGTGTGTTTCTCATAGCTCTTGAAGGGATCTGTGACATGGAGCAATTAAATCTTCCAAAAGAACAAAAAGAACTGGATTAAACCTGAGTGGCATGAGGAAACTTTGGTGAACAGACAGTCTAATACATATGTTGGAGGGGCATTGTATAGTTTCTAACAGCAAGAAAGATCATCATTTGTGGGTGACTTCCATGAACAGAGAACAAATCTAAAGTTACAAATGTGGTCTGTGTCTCACCAACTAGAGGTAGGCCTGTTCATCTCATGCCATCACCTTGGTTACTTTTCTGGGCATATTTCTTTCAGCGAGTGAGTTATATGGACATTTCTTCCTCATTGTGCATGCTTTAATTTCATATGAGAAAATCTGACTTGACAGAATATAAAGTGATAGTACCTTTAAGGCACCATTCTTGTACTTTTCTCCATTGCTAAGAGAATGTTGGGTTTGCAACAAGGGAGAGTTATCAAGGATGCATAGAGAAGGACAGGCTGGGGGCCATATGTGGAATCTGCTCTGGGACCCTGTGTCAAGAAGGTCACTGTAGGCATAAATTATAAAAGATAGAGAGATGACATCTATTGCTCAGTATACATTCAGACTGACTTAGAATTTTTAATTATTTTCTATCTCTTTCTTCTGAAAGCTCCAGCATTCTCCAGTAGGCTTCCAACAAGGCAGGCTATTTCATTTGTAAACCCAAGCTCCACCAGGGAGAGCACTCTATATGCCAGACCTGAGTGTACTGGAAAACTTGTGGCATTTGGGCATTTTGACATACTTTATATGAGTTAACAACTAACTATAGTATTTTAAGAAGTTATAAATTCACTGAAAAAGAAATCTGAAAAATAATTTTATTCATGATAGTCTCAAAAATAATACTTTTGATAAATTTAACCAAGAAGATAAAAGATTTCTATAATGAAAATTATAAAACACTAAATAAAGAAACTAAAAAAGGATATGGAAAGACATTCTATGTCCTTAGGAAGAATAAATATCAAATAGCCATTATAATTAAATATATTTACAGATTGATTGTAATTCCTATGAAAATAAGAATGCAATTCTTCCCAGAACTAAAAAAAAGTCCTAAAATGTATATGAAAAAACAGAAAACCCAGGATATTTAAAATAATTCTTAGCAATAACAAACATATTACAGGCATCACAATATAATTTGAATCTATTCAAATTATACTACAGAGCTATAGGAATAAAAAGTATGGTATAGGCACAAAAACAGACACATAGAATAGAATAGAAAGTGCAGAAACAAATTCTTATAGCTAGTTAATTTCTGACAAGGGTGCCAAAATCACACCTTGTAGAAATGATAGCCTTTTCAACAAATGGTGTTAGGAAAACTGATTATCCATTTCTGGAAGAATAAAATGAAACCCTAATCTCACCCTGCAAAAGAGTGAACTTAAAATGTATAAAAGACCTAGAAATTCAACGAGAGATTTCAATTACAAGAAGAGAGCATAAGACCAACTCTTCATCATATAGGCACTGTTAAAAACAACTTCAGTAAGACATCTGAAGCTCAGGGAATAAAAATGAGAATAAATAAATGAGATGCCATTAAATTTAAAAGCTTCTACGCAGTAAAGACAACTATCAAGAGTCAGAAGAAAGAGGATAGAATAGAAGATTCCTATATAGAAGATATTTACTAGCCACACCACTGATTGAGGATTGTTACCTAAAATATACAAAAACTTAAAATATTTAACACTTAAAAAACAAATAACCCAATTGAAAAAATGGTCAATTAACCTGAATAGAAACTTCTCAAGAGAAGAAGTACAAATAGCCAAAAAATATGTGAAAAAAATGTTTGACATCATTAATAGGGAAATTCAAATTAAAACTAATAGGAGATTCCATCTAAGTGTAGTTAGAATGGCAATTATCAAGAATACAAACAATAATAAGTATTTGTATAAATGTGAAATAGGAACTTTTAAATACTTTTGGTGGGATTGCAAATTGGTTCAGCTGTTGCAGAGATCAATGTGGAGGTTTCTCAGAAGACTGGAAATGGAACCACCACATGATCTAGCTCTATCTTTCCTGGTTATCTTCCCAAAGGAACTGAATTCACAATAGTCAAATTATAAAACCAGCCTAGGAGTCTATCAACAGATGAATGAATAATGAAATTTTGGTATGTTCACAAGATGGAATTTTTCTTAGCGATAAAAAGAACAAAATTATGTCATTTGCAGGAAAATGAATGGTTCTAGAAAATATTATGCTAAATGAGATTAACCAGAAAGTTAAGGGTTGTATATTCTCTCTCATGTGGTCATGTGGATGCTGAAGAGAAATTGAGAAAAAGAAGAGAGACTGTAGATAATGAGAAGAGATTTCAGTAAAATAGTGGAAGAGGAGTAAAGGAGGTAGAGAGACTGGAGGACATTTGATGAAGGAAACAGTTGAACTAATGCTATTTACATATATGAAATTATCAAAACCAATTTCAACCACATGTATGGGAACGAAGAAGGAGCAGGGTAGAATTTGAGGAGAAACAAAGGCTTGTGTACATGTTTATTTCTATCCCTCTTAACTTCACTATAATGTATAATTACAATGCATCAGTAAAAGCATGTTTTTTCAAAAAAGTAATCCACTGAATGATTATTATACAAACAATAGTACTTTCTTATACACCAGAAATTATCAGTTAGAAAACAATTGAAAAAAAGTCCTAGCCCAAATGGCGAAATATGAAAACTAATAAAATATTGAGGAGTAAAATAAGCAAGAAGCAAATGCATATAAAATATATTTATTGAAATTAAAAAAATTTCTACACCATCAATTCATCTGAGGTTGGAGGGATAGTTTGCTAGGGAAAGTAGACTAAAAGAAATTATAAACTAGCCTAGTAAATTGATAATCTTTAAATAGATTCATAGAAAAAAGTACTATGCTCTTATTGTAGAATAGTCAACCTCTCTAGTCAAGATTTGTAAGTTCGCATTTGAAAGCTATTTAAGGGAGGGGTAATTTGGTATTGAAAGCATGTAGAAAGTCCTACAGATATGACTGCACCCCAATCCTTTCTTCAAATCAACATGAAGAGTGTTATTATATATTTCAGTTTATATGGTAGCCCTTTGCTTACCATCACTCATATATATATATATATATATATATATATATATATATATATATACATATATATATATGTATGTGTGTGTATCATATATATACATATATAATATATGTGTATATAATATAAAATCTCATTTTGGTAATATCTATGCAACCAATACACTTTCTGCTTCATTTCCCTGCCTTAAAAACATCTAACTTAAGTAAATCTCCAAACAATGATACTAATAAAGAAATATATAGACAAGTGGCATATCTTTTATTTATGTTTTTAACTGTAACTTGATTTAACTTAGGTCACTGGACACATTCACCACGTAAATCATTTACTTGGATAAGGGCTGAGTTCATTTTTAGCTCTAGTATTTAAATTACCACTATCAAAATTTATTATCCTTCAGCTGTTAGAACATTAAATAATGAAGTTTCCTTATGCCTCATCATGATTGTCACTAATCTAATTTAGTACAAATGTCTTTATCTACTGATATATATATATATATATATATACATACTGATATATATAATTTACTTGAATATATAACAAGTAAACCAGAAGACTTCTTAAAAAATGACCTTGCCTCGAAGAATTTACAAGGCCCAATTTTATATTTGTTTAGAACATAACTTTCTTTTCATAACTTCCTTGGTGGAAAAAATCTAACTTCTATTATGGTTTAGATTATTAGCAAGAAAGTAGATGAGAAACCAAGAAGTAATACCTACAATTGAAAGATAATTTTGGTCTTATCTACACATATCCAATTTAATTGGAAAGGTAAAAACTGAGTAATATTATTTTGTCAATAGCATGACATCAACATATACTTTTCAACGTAAAATAATACTATTTGAATTATTTTTCCTTGATGTCCAAGGCTTCTCATTAGTGTAATATGCGGCTTCTGAACAGTTTAACAATAACTCTGGCTCAAAATCTGTTTAGTGTTTATTGACTAATTTACATAAGCCTTTATTTTATATTTATTACACTCTGACCAAAATGCTGCACCGTGTGTTAGTTTTCTTTTCAAAATACAATTGCCATTTGCCTGCTTTCATTAGTAAATTTTCTGATGTATGTTCTCACCAAAATGCTTTTTAGATTTTAATTTACAGCTTCAAAGAACAATTCATATTCTTCTTTCTCTCCAAGAAGGGAACAAACTTGGGCCAAATGATATATCACTTTTCATCCAGAGCTAGATTTCTGTCTTAAATATATTTTCTGCATTGTGTCATGTATGGTTAAAATATTCTAGTGCTATCAGTCTTCTTATAAAAACAAATTGCCAGTTGCTTCTAGCCTCTATTATTTTTTCATGCAAAATTCAGAGAGCAAAAGAGTGCTATTTCAACTGAAATTTTCTATTAAAAAGACAAATTATAAATAAACTCAGAAGTAAAATTTAATTTCCTCACATAAACACTACATTATAATGTGTAAATAGATAATTTTTTAAGGATTATCAAATTGAGAAGCTTAAAATTGAACTTGAAGGAATAAATGCAACTTCTTATATATCTTAGGCATCCTTTCAACAATACCTCTGGCAAATAACTGTGTTATAGTTCCTCAGTAGCACTCAAAAGAGCTCTTTTACATCCACAATGAGTTTTATCCCTCAGCATTCACTTGTGCCATTAACAGAATATTATGGCTTTTGAACATATTTTGAGGTATGAGTGGTGGGCAAAAAGAAGGAAGAGACAAACAAAACTGAAATGAAAACTGTCTCCACACTCTGCTCCAGGATCCCTCACCATGAATCTAGAATGGTCCCACACAGCTTGCTGAGAGGCTGTATCCCGGTTCAGGGAACACAACAGGTATGTATTTCTGCCATCCTTTTATCCTTCTCTTGTAGGAAAAAATGCATTTCTCATTACACACACACACACACACACACACACACACACACACACACACACACCTGTCTTTTACTTTGCCTAGAAAATGGTCTCAGTAATCAGAGCAAAATGAAGTTGCCAAGAAAACCATTTTCACCAAGTCATTTTAGTACCATCTGAAGTATACAAGGCAATCATTCAAAATACAACTAACAACAAATGCTGGCGAGGATGTGGAGAAGTGGGAAGTCTAAAACATTGTTGGTGGAATTGTAAATTAGTGCAACCACTTTGGAAAACAATATGGAGAATCCTAAGAAGAATGGGAACAAATCTACCATTTGATCCAGCAATACCACTTCTGGTTCTCTACCCAAAAGAAAGGAAACCAAACTACCAAGATAATGGATGTGTATGTATGTTCATAGCAGCACAATTCACCATAGCCAAACTATGGAACCAGCCTAGATGTCCATCAACAGATGAATGGATTACAAAACTGTACGATATGTACACAGTGGATTTTTACTCAGCCATAAAATAACACAATTACAGGGAAATGGATGGAATGGAGGCATTATGATAAGTGAGATTAGTCAGTCACAAAAAATAAGAAATCAGATGCTTTCCCTAATATGCAAAAGCTAAGGAAAAATGAGTCATAGGAGGAACTCTAATGAAAAAGGAAATCCTATAGAGGAGCAAGTAAGACAACCTAACTGTGGGGATGGGAGGGTGGAAGAAGGAAACTTTCTAAAGCACACAATGTACTTATTCATATCAAAGTCAACCACTAAGCCAAGCATGGGAAGAAGGGATGGGGAGGGAGTGGGGTGGAGACTAGGTGGGGGCTGGCTGGGTGATGTGTCCATGTATGTCTACACAAGTGTTTTACCCCATTATGATGTATGAATACAATGTACCAATAAAAAATAAAAAGAACATAAAAATCCAAGATAAAAGATAATGTTTCTTTATAAAAACTGTTCTGTATCCCAAACTCCAGTAACTTATTTTCAAATTGCTCCACTACATTTATTACTCTAATGCAGTGCTTTAACTTTGTCCTATCTTTCTGTCTTTGTAATAACAAAATTGCTTAAGTTTATAGCAAAAAAGATATCTCTGAAAAATATTAAACACTTCTATTTTATTGCCTAAAACTGAAAGACATTCCTACAAATTCCAGATTTACCACTTAATTCATTATTTATGTGATTCAATTTTTAAGTCTAACTTGATGTTTTTCTCTTACTTTTTGTGTATCTAAGAGTATCTTTCTGATTCCACTTATATGCATGCAAACATTTGATAAATTCTAGAAAAGTATGTGAATTGTTAACTTTGTGAATTTTGTGTAAGGTAATAGAAGTGTAATGTAATATGACCTACACATGATATCAGATTATGCAAAATATTTTAGAAGGATAAATCTAAAATAATGTAATTTGCTGCAAATTTTTAAAATAAGCTACATCAGACACAGTTTTGGCACATTCACAAATTTATTCTGCAAACATTTGTTGTGTGTCCAATGTGTTTCAGATAATTTTAGTTCTTTTGATACAAGTCTGAACAACAAAAAAAATAAAACTCAACCTTTTATTTTTGTTTTCAAAAAATAAGTCCTGTTTAAAATATGTAGCACGTAAGAAAGTGGTGAAGGCTAGGTAGAAAGTAAACCAGGGAAATGAAATGAAGACATGGGTTTGTGATTTTAAACAGAGCATCCTGGAAAGGTGTCACTGAAAATTTAACAGTTAAATCAGAACCTAAAGGAGGTGAGAATGTAAACCATGTAGAACCTGGGAAAAGAGTATTCCAGGAGAGAAAGAAAGTGTGAAGACTGAGATGCAGTAACACGCTGGGAATGTTCAAGTATACTCAGAGATCAGTGAGGCTGGAGAACTGACAAAAATCACACTGACAAAATGGTTAGGGAGTTCAGGATGGCCGTTGGTTACAGCCTTTCAGGACAAAATAACATTTCTTTGACTTTAAGATAGATGGTGATATGATTTGAATATAAAACGCCCTTTGGAAAAGGTAATATATTGGAATGCAGAAGTGTTAAGCAGTGATGTAATTGAATCAACAAGTTCTATACTCATTAGTCTCAGGAATGGATAAATTCATTGATGGGTTAATGGATTTACTGGGTGTTAACTAGACAGGTAGAGTGTGATGAGAGAAGAGTCACTGAGTTTTTGATTATATATCTATTGGCTATTTGTATGTGTTCTATGGAGAAACATCTATTTAGATAGATTGCCCACATTTATTGAGATTGGTTGTGATATTTCTATTGAGTTGTCTGATTTACTTGTACAGTTTGGAAACTAAGATTTTTAATCATATATGTAGTTTGAAAATATATTCTCTCATTTTTTAGATTATCTCTTTACTTTCTTGATAATTTACTTTGTTGTGAAAAAGTATTTTAGACTGAAGTAGTCCCATTTCTATAATATTGCTAATGGCATGATTTTGTTCTTCTTTATAGCTGAGTAGAATTCCATTGTGTGTATTTCCCATAATTTTGCAATCAATTCATCTGTTTATGGAGACCTAGGTTGGTTTTTAACTATTGCAAATTGTGCTGCTAAGAGAATGAATATGCATATGTCACTGTAGTTTTCTGATTTCAACCCCTTTGAAAAAATATCCAGGAGTGGTATAGCTGGATCATATCGTGGATCCATTCCCAGTTTTCTAAGAAACCTCCACACTAATCTTCATAATGGCTGAACTAGTTTGCACTCCCACCAATAGTGAAAAAGAGTTTCTATTTCCCCACATCCTCACCAGCACTTGTTGATATTCAATTTCTTTATGATTGCCACTCTGATTGGGGTTAGATGGAATCTCAGTGTAGTTTTAATTTGCATCTCTCTGGTGACTCATGATGTTGAATATTTTTTTGTATCTATTGGCCATTTGTATCTCATATTTTATGAAGTGTCTGTTCAGTTAAGTTGCCCATTCTTGATTGGGTTATTTGTTTTGCTAGTGTAGAGTCTTTTGAGTTCTTTGTATATTCTGGATATTAGCCCTCTATCAAAGGGGTAGCTGGTAAAGATCTTTTTCCCATTGTGTATGTTTTTTCTTTAGATTTTTGGTTTCCTTTGATGAGCAGAAACTTTCAGTGTGATACCATCCCACTTGTTAATTCTTGTTCTAATTTCCTACACTTTGGAGGTCTTGTTGCAGAAATTACTTAACCTGTGACTATATATTGGAGTGCTAAAACTATGCCCTCTTCTAATAGCTTCACAGTCTCTGGTATGATTTCCAGGTCTTTAATCCATCTCAAGTTGATTCCTGTGCAGGGTGAGAGGTAAAGATTTAGTTCCATCTTTCTACAAATGGACAGCTATTTCTTCCAGCACCATTTGTTGAAATTACTGTCTTTTCCTCAGCATATGAATTTGGCCCCTTTGTCAAAGATTAATTGACCATAATTGTGTGTGTTTGTTTCTGTACATTCTATTCTTTTCCTTTGGACTGTGTGCCTGTTATTGTGCCGATACCATGCTGTTTTAACTACTATTGCTCTGTGGTAATATTTGAAATCAGGAATTGCGGTACCTTCTGCATGGTTCTTATTGATGAGCATTGTTTTGGTCATTTTGGGTCTTTTCTTTCCCTATATGATATTCATCACTGATTTTTCTAGGTCTATGAAGAATGTCATTGGTATTTTCATAGGAATTTCATTGAATCTGTAGATCACTTTTGACAGAATAGCAATATTGATAGTATGTATTATGCCTATACATGAGCAAGGGAGATATTTCTATCTTCCAAGGTCTTCTTCAATATTTTTCTTTAATGTTTCATAGTTTTTATTGTAGAAGTCTTTTACATGTTTTTTCAGGTTTATTCCTAGGTATTTTATTAGTTTTGAGGTTATTGTGAATGGTATTGTTTTATTATTTATTTATTTATTTATTTATTTATTTATTTATTTATTTTGGTGGTACTGGGGTTCCTGGAAGCCCTTCTACCGATGGGCCTCACTCCCAGATCTATTTTATACTTTTTATTTGGAAATAGGGTCTCTTAAGCCAGCAAGGCTGGCTCCAAACCAGCGATATCCTGCTGTCTCCGCCTCCCAAACTCGGGGATTACAGGCGTGCGCCACCACACCCGGCTGGTATTGCTGTTTTTTTTTTTATTTCTTACTTCATGGAGTCATTGTTGGCATATAGAAAAGTAACTAATTTCTTTAGGTTGATTTTGTGTTCCACCATTTTGCTGGATTGGTTAATCAGCTCCAGTAGTCTTTTGGTTGAGTTCTTTGGGTCTTTTAGATATAAGATCGTGTCATCTGCAAACAAGGATAATTTTAATTCCTCTTTTCCTATTTGAATTTATTTTACTTTTTTTCTTGTTTTATTGCTGTGGCAAGTGTCTCGAAACTATATTGAAAAGGAGTGGTAATAGTGAGCATTCTTGTCTTGTTTCTGATTTTAGAAAAAATTCTTTCAGTTCTTTAACATTCAATATGATGTTGGCTTTGCATTTATTGTATATTGCCTTAATGATTTTTAAAAACATTTCTTCTATTCAAATTTTCTGCAGTGTTTTTTAACATGAATGAGTGTTAAATTTTGTCAAATCTCTTTCAGCATCTATTGATATGACCAAGTGGTCTTAGTTCTATTTATGTGGTGAATAGCATGTATTTATTTGTGTATGTTGAACCAGCCTCTCTTTTCTGGGATGAAGCCAATCTGTTTGTGGTGTACATTTCTTTTTATATGGTTTTGAATGTGTATAGCTAGTATTTTGTTTAGAATTTTTGTACCTATGTTCATCAAACAGGTTTAAGAGCAAAGCAGAGGAGGAAAAGCAGAGGAGGAAAAGCTTCACATGGAAGCTAGGTGGTCAGAAAGCAAAGATAATGACCAGAAGCAGCCAGGGGGAGATACAGTCTGAAGGCCACACCCTCACTGAACCACCTCTGTCCAGTATTCCCCACCTAAGAATCTTGCTACACTGGGGATATGCTTTTGACACATGAGCCTTTTGGAGGACATTCTGAACCCAAACTCTAATGACATCTAACATTCAATGTGGTTACTTACAGATATTTTCTATTTGTATTTCATCAACTAAATTAAGATTATGTTATTATAAAATTTTATACCCATTAGATTATGTTATTCTATAAGAATTAGCTCTTTGATTAATTACTGTTTACTATTGTTTGGAAAAAATACATAAGCAAACATATATTTTATAATTCCTTTATTGTATATTAAGATATTTGTTTGAGTATCATGAGTGCACCTGAAATGAACATACATACATTTAAGTTTTATTTTGAGTAAAGTAACATTACAAGACTATTTAAGAATAGAAGTTAGTGAAACTTTAAATGTAGATTATTACCCTTTTATTACATTAGTAATGAGATAAATGATTAAGTATTTAATTTATTCAGTAGGGCCAAATCCAAATATTTTATGAGTTTTAGAACTTTAAAATAAAAAGAAAATAAAGAATTAGAATGTGAAAGTGAGAATTTGGAATAAAAATGGAGTCAGAGAAAAAGCAACAGCTGAAATACATAGCATACTGTCTCATCTGGTGAATTGAAGCAGGTCACAATCTCATTTGAAGTTTTCAAAGAGTCAAACTAGAGAGGGCAACAAACTACCTGAAAAATCACAGTTCTTAGTATTAAAATAACGTGTTATCTAGATGCTGTATTTCATCGAAATTTCTCTCTTGAATTTTCATGCAGACAAATCAGGTTAGCAGAACTGATTTCATTTCTTATGACATCTCTCTAAATGATTTTGACAGAACAGTTTCTCATGCTGTCTCTCATTGTAGAACAAGGACATAATGACATGGCCAAATAGCTTTAAACCACACAATTTAATCTCCATTTGTGAACTAAATTTTCATTTGAAAGAATTTATAAAACAGTGACAACTTCAAGAAGTCAAGCTATGTGTGCATACTCTCACTTTTTAATTTAATAATGTCTTTAAATATAACTCTTTATCAATATTCTTACTTTGGTGGTGCTAGAGATAGAACCCAGGGCCTCACCCAGGCTAGACAAGTGTTCTACCAATGAGCTACATCCCCTGTCCCACATTTGACTTTTGTGTGTTTATATGTAATACTGGAGAGTGAATACAGGAGTGATTTGAACTCTGAGCTACACATCCAGCCCTATTTTATTTGTTTATATTGAAACAGTATCTCCCTAAGATGCTGGAGGTGTCACTATGTTGCTGAGGCTGGCTTCAAACCTGTGATCTTCCTGTCTCATTCTCCCAAGTACTAGAAGTACAGGCATATACCACTATACTCAGCTCACATTTGACTTCTAAAAGTCACAGAATAAAACTATTTGAACACCCTTTATGTAAAAGTATTTTGACAGTCAGCTTAGAAGCCATGATTATAATAGGCACTTTGGGCACAGTATATTGTTTTGTTTTCTAGAAAGTAGTTTTGTTTTAAAATTGCCACTAACACTAAAATAAAGTAAAATAAGTCATGAAATAATAATGTGTTATAAGTTGAGGGATAGATTCTTGTGTAAAAAAAAAAAGTCAAACTGAGGAGGCCTGTTCCGTTTTGCACTTCACAACTAAGGCAGCATAAATATATTTAGATAAGGGAACTATTTTAGTTCATAAGGAAACGTAGACATTTTGTTATCACAAAATCTGACCTTAACCCTTATTTAAAAATCATAACCAGACTTTCAGGCAAAAATAATATTAATAGACTTCTCCTTAGATATCTAATAAAATGAGTGAAAAACAGAATAAAAAATTGAGCATCTTTAAGCAACAAAGGAAAAGGCAGTGTGCTGTGGACCTTAACCATACTCCCACTTTTTATAAGTGGTGTTGAGGAGTTGATTAAATCCTGATAATTTGCATTAGGAACACCAATTTCATTTTTTTGTGTGTAATTAAGGCGCATGTTGAAATAGGGATGGAGCAAAAGTGGAGATGAATCTCACTAAATAACACAAATACTCTAGATATGCTTTTGAACTAGAGAAACATGATCTCAAATTTGGGATAATGTATATCTACTTCCTTCCCACTTCCATCACACTTTCAAGGAATGAAGATTCCTATTACAGAGAGTATTTGTCCATGAATAATAATTTCTCAATATAGCTTTTCCTTCCCAACAAAGGGAAGGATTTTATAGGATTTTACAGGATTTCCCCTTAACAGAAAAAAGAGCAATATACTTGATCCTTAAATGGTAACCCGTACACAGGCAGAAGCACAGATATGTCAGAGACAGCAATGGTGTGCTGCATGAGTCTGCGCAGTGAAAGCCACCCATCATGTATTCATAGAAGAAAACTCCTCTCAGGCCCAGTTAGAATCATAAAAAGGTTTCACAAGCATGCAAAAATACTGAACAACTCCTCCCAAACAAAAACACAGCATGCAAAAGACAAAACCGTTGTAAAAAAAAAAAAAGAGAGAGACAGACAGAAGAACGTTTCTATTCATGCTTTATAAGAGAAAAATAAAACAAGAACAAGAATTTAATACACAAGACCCCAAAGACAAAGCCATAAAACACATAAAATTGAAGATTACAAAGCCATGGAAATAAATCTAAGGTTGAAATAATATACTTATAGAAGCAAACAGTTAGAAAAGTACAGAACTTAACTAGAAAAGTGCAGAATTTTTTCTTTTCTTTTCTTTTCTTTTTTTGTGTGTGTTTGTGGGGGTCTGGGGATGGAACCCAGGAGCATTAGACATCCAAGCTACACCCCCTGCCCTATTTTTTATTCTTTATTTTGAAACAGGGTCTCAATGAGTTGCAAAGAGCCTCACTAAGTAGCTGAGGCTGTCCACGAACTGCAATCCTCTTGTCTCAGCCTCCCGAACGCTGGGATTACAAGCGTGCGCCAACACGCCCAGCTCAGAAATTTTTTGAACACTAAAAAAAAATTTTTTTGAGGTACTGGAGATGGAACCCAGGGACATCTACCTCCAAGATACACCCCTAGCTCTATTTTTTATTCTTTTTTTTTTTTGAAACAGGGTCTCACTGAGTTGCAAAGAATCTCACTAAGTAGTAGCTCAGGCTGTCTGCAAACCTCAGTCCTCCTGTCTCAGCCTCCCAAATGCTGGGATTAAAAGCATGCACCACCACACCCAGCTAAGACTAGAGATTTTTAATATTGTATCCGATAATTTATCTTTTTGTTGTTGTTTATATTTTTTGTGGCACTAGGGATTGAACTCAGGAGCCTTCTATCTTTGAGCTATACCTCTAGCCCTATTTATTTATTTATTTATTTATTTATTTATTTATTTTAAAACAAGGTCTCACTAAGTTGTGAAGGGCCTTGCTAAGTAGAGGAGGCTAGCCTCAAATCTGATATCCTGTGGTCATCAGGGAAATACAATAATTGATTTTCAAAAGTAAAATCAGAATGGGAAGTTGTGGTAAATAGGTAGACTGTACCATTTGAAATTCTTTGTCTTCCTTCTATTTGGAAAAAAAAAACAGATGAAAGAAACAGGAAGTTCTGTTTTTGTCTTGCTCGAGCAACTGGTACTAGACTCAGCCAGTTTTCAGGCACTAGAAGAGGCAGCAGTCGTACCTAAGAGAGAGCCAAGAAAGAAAATGAGTCCTACCTATAATCTCTCAAGTTTCTATTGTGGAGACAATTTTTAAACAGCAACACAGGAAGTAATTCACAATAAGCAAAGTCACTTCTTTCTCTTCACATATAACCAGTGATCTCTTAGGTATCTGTGTACCCTGAACTTCGATTTCCTGACGACTATACTATCCTGTTTAAAATTGTTGTCAAAATTAAGTTGTATACATATATATGTATACTTATAGAAAGATACATACATATGTGTATATATGTGTATATATATGTATATATATATTGTATATATATATATGGAGAGAGAGGAAGGCACTAAAGTCATGTTAATTACCAAATAAATATTGTTCATTATTATTACTAATTAAATATTTTATGATTTTTTTATTTTAATGAGATTACAATATTTTTCTTGAAGAATATTTGGCATTTCATGAAACAGAGTGATTAGCACAAGACTGAATTTGGGAGAAGCCTGTCAAAATTCAGGTAATATCAAATTCTAGTAAATGGAAGTGAAATTTTTATATCATTAGAAGAAAATAGAATGAGTAAAAAAAAATGCTTACAATTGCTTATTGTGCTGTACAATTTATGAGCTGAATAGTGAATGTTTGCTTGGCAGTGGAGCCTAATGAGAATAATTTATACCACTTCTGAAGAATAAACTACATGATCTTGAACAAAAGCCAGCAGCTGTGAGTCACGACCTGTAGCTGAAAGCAGCAGGAGGCACTTGGTGTGCAGGAGGACTCCTCAGAGACCCTATTCCTTTTCATCAGTCCAAAGAACTAGAGAGAGATCTTTTACATATTACTCTCAGGTGTTTGATAATGCTTTGTGGGCTGAAGAATCTAATCACATGAAAACTTTCATCTTCTAGGTGAGATCATTATCCTTCACAAATGGTATATTTGAGAGCAGTAATTCAACATTTAATTGTGCTTTCTTTATTTCTCCTAAGAGATAAATCTACAAAAATCTGAATTGCATTGTTGTTAAAGTTTCGGTAGATCTAGGTATGTGAATAATGTTCCCAAATGGCATTTTCCCCATTATTAGTCAACAGCATGAGCTTTGAGTATTTGAATGCAATGCTATGGGACATGTGCCATACTGTAGTATAACTATAACTCTATAACTCTGCAACCCCCTGAGAGGTTTTTAGCAGCTTTGAAATAATTCTGCCCTCTGGAAACAGCAGAGCATACTATCTGCTATAGTAAATTTATAAAACCATCATCATGGTAGATTGCAAAATGGTTCTAATTCTTTACCCCTTCCTAGACCCATATCCTTTGACATATGTTCTGCAGGGCCTTTCCACTCTGACTCCAGAGTCAGCCATATGACTTTTTCAAACATGGGCTTGAAAATCAATTGCACACTTGCTACCCTCTCTGTCATTCATCAGAAGGATTATCAAAGCTCACTCACTGGAAGATGACACATGTGGTAAAGAACTAAGGTATATCAACAAAGATATTTCAAAACCACCCCCAAATCCAGGCCACTCCAAACATATGGGAGAGTCTTAACAAAAACAGAAAGGACCTCAGCATGGATTTGTGGTCCAAATAAATGTTTATTGTCTTAAGCTACTAACTGTGGAGTGGTTCAATATGGCAGCTATAGCTACAATATCTATCAAACCCAATCTCTGTAAATTGAAATAAACAATAAATACAAATAGTTTCTTGTGTTCCTTTTATATTTAGAATCACAATTCTTGCAAACTACTTTGGATTGTTTAGGAGTTGGGTATAACTCATGTACTCTGCAATAAATGATTTGGAAGAACAAATACACACCACCTTTTCCCTTCTTTGTGGCTCCAGATTGATTTCATAATGTCTCATTGCATAAATAAATACGTCCAAATGTGATAAATAATAAGATAGATTATATTTGGAAAGAATAAGATAGACTCACACTGAGAGATGACAGCAAATAATCATCAAAAGATTATAAAGACTAAGACTAATTTTAAAACAATTATGTGGGTTCTGACACTGGTTTTAACTTCTAAGAAAGATGCCTTTCTAATTCAAAATATATAGTTAAGTCTCCATTTCAAAATTTGTAGGTAATTAATGAATAAATCTAAAGAGTACTATGAAATGTTATGAATTTTATTTATTATTTTATTTAATTATTTTGGGATGAGGGATTGAACCCATTCCACCTTTGAGATACACTCCCCAGCTCAGTTTCACTAAGTTGCTAAGGCTGGTGTTGAACCTGCTTTCTTCCTGTCTTAGTCTCCCAATTTCTGTGATTACAAGTGTTTGCTGCAATGTCTGTTTTATTTACTTTTAATAGATTTATTAAATATAATTGTTATACAAACAATACACGGATGTATTCAATGTGTGATACTTGATGAGTCTGGACATATGCAAACACCTGTGATACTATCACACAGCCAAGGTAACAGACACAGTCAACACCTCCAAAGTGGTCTTTTCTTCTTTTTTCCTTCTTTTTTCCTCCTCCTCCTTCTTCTTCTCCTCTTCCCCCCTTCTCCGACCTCCTCTTCCTCTTTCTTCTTTCTCCTCTTCCTCCTTTTCCCTATTCTTTTTTGTGGTAAGAACTCAACATGAGAACTATTCAAATTTTGAATTGCACAATACCATGGTAGGCACCATCTTGTATAGCAGATTGTTTGAACTTTTTTTCTATCTTATAAGAAAACTTCCTATTTCACACAAACCCTACCCCACAACCAATTTACATTCTCTGCTTCTGTAAGACTGATGACTCTAGATACCTAATGTAAGTAGAATTGTGCAAAGTTTGTCCTGCGTATGGTTTATTTAACATCATAATGTCTTCCAAGTTCATCTATGTTGTTGCAAATGACAACATTTCATCATTTTTTAAGTTTGAGTATTCTGCTTTATGTATACTACAGATTCCTTGTTTTTATCTTGGTAGACGCATTGTATCCATTTCTTGGATATTGTAAACAATGGCTGTAATGAACTTGAACATGTAGATATCTTTTAAAAGACCATAATAATTTTTTTTGGATATCTACCCAGAATTTATATGCTGAATCACATTCCTATTGTTGATTTTTTAGGATCTTCCATACTGTTTTCTGTAGTTGTTGCATGATTTGACCAGAATGCAAATATTACACAGTTAAAGAATAGTTTTCTCAAGAATGATGTTTGGAAAACTAGATACACACTCACACACACACACACACACACACACACACACACACACACAATGTAGTTGGACCTCATCTCATACCATACAGTAAAATCAATTCAAAATGGATTAAAAAGTTAGACATAAGACCTGAAACAGTAAAATTGTTAGAAGAAGACATAGGGAAAAAAGTTTCTTGACAGTTTAACAATGATTTCTTAGAATTCTCAGACATGACACCAAAAGCACAAGCAACAAAAGCAAAAGTAAATTTTGAATTACATCAAAAAATCTTCTTCAATGCTTAAGAAATAATTAACACATATTTGATATAAGGTTTATTTATAAAATTTAAGGGATTCATACAACCCAACAGCAAAATTGAATAAAACCCATAAAAATGGCTAAAGAATTGTTATAGACATTTCATCAAAAAAGACATTCAAATGATGGACATGTATATGAAAGGCAGCTTCACATCATTATCAGAGCAGTAAAAATCAAACTATACCACTTTATGTTATTCAGGGTGGCTATTCTCAAAAAGCACAAGATGTGTTGGCAAAAATATGGATGCATTGAGATCCTTGTGCATTACTGGTGGAATATGAATTTTAAAATAACAAAATTAAATGTGATAGATGAAAGATATTGAGTGTACAGTGGTCCATAATTTATGTAATTTCAAAACCTGATTTTAGACTGATCATATGATTTTTAAAATATTTTTTGAGATTTTTATTTCCACAATAAGTATGAGCAACTACACAATAATAATTCAATTTTATAGTTGTATATCTTAGCAAGGCATAGTGGTGCATGCTTGTAATCTTAGTACTTGGGAGGCTGAGACAGGAGGATTGCAGATTTGTGGCCACTCTTGCTACTTAATGAGGACCTTCACAACTTAATGAGACCCTGTTTTAAAATAAAGAATAAAAACGTGGTTTGGTGGTGTAGCTCTGAGGTACAATTTTGCTGGATTTAATTCCCAGTACCACAAAATGGAAAGAAGGAAGGAAGAAGGAAGAAAGAAGGGAAACTTTAACAAGCTCAACAAAATTCTTTTTTACAATTTGCAGTAATGTCCTGTATATTAAGGTTCATCTCACCTCAGTTTATTATTACCATTCATTTTTGTTCCCACATAACTACTTTTCTTCATATCTATATGGAAATTCCATGTTATCATACTTGATTTATAAATGACATTGCAATATAGTCAGAGAATATCCAGTGTTACAAAAGATCATAAGAAAAAAATACTTTCCCCTGGAGGTGTGTTCACAAGTGTGTACTGAAACTTTTATTCATGTCATAGCACTTCAGATTTGTTTATTCTTTCATAACCATTCTTATCCTTACTTTTTCTTGTTGGTTAAAAAATATGTTTCACGTTTCAATACTACAAAAACACATATTCTTCATTCATTCTACACTGTTTTGTTTTTGTTTTTGTTTTGGGGGGTGGTACTGGGGTTCCTGGAAACCCTTCTACCTCCGGGCTACACTCCCAGACCTGTTTTTTTATACTATTTTATTTGGAAACAGGGTCTCCTAAGGTAGCACGTCTGGCTTCAAACCTGCGCTATCCTCCTGTCTCCGCCTCCCAAGCGCGGAAATTACAAGCGTGCACCACCACGCCCGGCCACTCTACACTGAATTTTGTTTACCTCCATTTATCTTGATATCTTCTTAAATATAACAAAAGTAACCTGGGAGTGGTGGCACATGCCTGTAATCCCAGTACTTAGGAGGCTGAGAAAGGAGAATCACGGGGTTTTGGCCAGCCTCAGAATTTAGTAAGGTCCTCTGCAACTTAAAGATAAGAAAATAGGGATAGGGATGTAGCTCAGATGTAGAATGCCCCTGGGTTCAATCCTCAGTAACACACACACACACATACACACACACACACACACACACACACACAAATATATATATATATATATATATATATATATATATATATATATATATATATATATATATATCAGAACTGTATAACAAAATTATATAATATTTTAGGCTACTTTTTCCTTAAGCAGGTATATTAAAATTGTCTTTATTTGCCAAATAGCAATAAAATGTGCATGTACCATCTTTCCTCAAAAAAAGTTTATGTTAAAAAATGCTTATGAAACTTTATTTGTTAAATTGATCACATCTAGCTTACCACATATGCAATAAAAATCATTTGGAACAAATTTTAAGTATTTAAGGTTGAAAGTTCATTAGAAATCTCATGTTTTCTATGAAGACAAAGGTAGTCATCTTCTTTTCATTCTTAAGAAAAATACTTGTTTTCCGTTAACTAAATTACAATTTTTTTGTGTGGTACTGGGGTTCCTGGAAGCCCTTCTACCTCCATGCTACACTCCCAGACCTATTTTATACATTTTTATTTTTGGAAACAGGGTCTCTTAAGCCAGCACCCCTGGCTTCAAACCTGCATGATCCTTCCGTCTCCGTGTCCCAAGCACGGGGATTAAAAGTGTGCACCACCACGCCTGGCTGTAACAAATTTTGAATTTCTGAATATGAACCTGTAAGTATCCTAAAATAGAGGTATCTTACAGAAAAGGCATTAACCATCACCCATTCAGAATACTGCACATATTGGATTGTACACCATCATAGTTCATTAATTTAAAGGAGATACACATAATCAAATATGTCCTAGAGAGTCTATAATATCCAAGAAAATGTATGAATTGATAGAAATGGTTAACTTGTCCTGTGATGTCACACACCCAGAAAAATCTCTACAATCTCATATTGGCTATGCTGGGTGTTGAATGTATTAAAAGATACTCAGTGTCATTGTGAATTTGACAAATATAAGTGAAAACTATGCTGCATCATTTTGGTAGAAATGAAAATATTTGATGAAGTGCTGTGTTCTATTATGCTACCACATATAGTACATGGCCTGAAAAATTTAACCTGGGCAATTGGCACAGAAATACACTCTAAGTTAAGCATTATTTTTTTCATTGTATTTACACTTATATAATAATTTTTATAATGAGAATATATGAGCATAATATCAAAAGGTAAAAAGATGCTAAATTGGTGTTGATTTCCTTCAGAAGGTTTTATTTAAAAATCAGCATCCCATTTCAAATCACTTTTGGGGAAATAATAAGGTGATATGCTTTTTCTAGATGAAGTCACTTCTCCAAAATCATCTAGGTGGCTGAATTATATAGAAGTTGAAGACAGAGACAAAAAATAAATTTTTCTCATTTTTCTCCTTTCTGATAAAAATATACTTATAGAAATTCAGCTAATGAATCATTTTAGTTGCAGACAGATCCTATTTCCTTTTTAGCAAGTCACTATTCCTGTAAATTATGTGACATTCAGAAATTGTGTAAGGTTCCAAATTCATGTAATAAAATCCATGTGCTTAGGTGCTGTGCCCAGAGAGTCTGCCTCAGAACATTACCATCATTGCAACAGATAGAGGCATTATTTCAATTACTCATGTATGTATGCTTGCCTTTTCTGCCATTAAAGAGGTAAACATTTTTGAGACCCTTCATTTTATGAATTAGCTATATAGAATTTCTTCTACATTTTAAAGTTACTACTATTTCTTTGCTATTGTGATATTCTTATATTTGCATTCTATATGTAGCCTTTTTCCCCCCTCTTGTTATTCATTCATTATGTGTGTGTGTGTGTGTGTGTGTGTGTGTGTGTGTGTGTGTGTGCTACTGTGCATTGAATCCAGAGGAATTCTACCTCCAGGCTACATCCTCATCTCGAATTTATTCTTTAATTTGAAACATGGTCTTGCTAAGTTGTGAAGGGCCTCATAAGTAGCTGAGGCTGGCCATGAACTTTCAATTGTCCAGTCTCAGCCTCCCAAATTCTGGGATTACAAGTATGAATCCACTACACCCAGTTTAATTCTTTCTTGATGTCTATGTCCTGAATTTTTTTTTATGATGTGCCATAGTAAATGTTGCTTATTTTTCATAATCATGGACTATTAATGATACCTTTGAATCTGAATATATACCTCTTTAAAATCAGAGAAATTCTCTTGTATTGTTTATTTAATCATTTTTCTTCTCTTTTTCCTCCATTATATCTCTGAATTTTCTCTCAGTTGAAAATAAATATTTCTGGTTTCTCACTACAAGTATTGTATATTTTTCCTTCTAGTCATAAGATATTTTCCTTTTACTGTATTTACATTTTAATTATATTATAGAAAATTATTTTCCTTTGTAATCCAAATCTTAATATTTTATTTTTGTCATATTTTAATGTATTAAAATGCTGACTCATTATTTTAACTCCTTTTTAAGAACATATTGTTCTTTTTTAAGAAGGTGGCAATATTAAGTTTATAAAGTTACTGATTATGGGCTTTTTATATATTCTGACTCACTTCCTGTATAGTTTCTGCTTCCTCCAAATTCACTTTCTCTAATTAATTGCTATGAGATACTTTTGCTAGCAGCTTTCCTCCAAGGTCTAGTGATCATTATTTCTTTCAAACTTAAAATTAAGAAAGCAAAAAAGGCACCAATATCTGATTAAAAGTTTCTTGTGGCAAAAATTTCAGGTCAGTGGGCTGTTTTACTAGACATTAGTAAGATGTCAATGTCAGAAAGTTGTGTTTTTTTTTTTTTTTGCCTATTCATTTCTTCAGAGAAGAATCCTCCAGTGCCCTCCCTGCATTAGTATCACCAATGTCTATGTTCTCCATTAAATTTTAGCTCAAGATATGTCAAGATGTGTCTCAGCCATAAAGTCAGCATCTGGCATGGTTAAATGATTTATAGTTTATACATAGAGCCACACAAAACAAACTCTTAAGTATTAATGCTAAGTATGAATAAATTAACAATCATGGATCTTATTCCTAGTTGAACTATCTTTTGAAGTAGTCACAAGTTGAAAGTCAGCTGAAGAAAGATTCACTCATTACCTGACACTCTTAGGTGTTCAAAAAGCTCACAAAAATATTTAGCTACCTTTAAATGAAGTGTAGGCTGTTCAAGAGCTTCAAACACAGAAAAACTGAAGTGAATCATGTAAAACCATGGTAAGGGCACTTAGTGATGATAAAAGGAGAAAGGAAATATGTAGGCTACTTTTTATTATTAAAATGTATCTGAAAAATTCATATAAAATTTTAAGTATTTCCCCAACTACTTGTATATTGAAAAATTTAAAGGCAAAATATGTTCTTCTACTGACTTATTTTTTATTGGTGCATTGTAGTCATACATCTTAATAGATTACAAGATGGTAGAAGCATACATGCACACATCACTCAACCCTTACCCAATTCCCAACCCATTCCTTCAGCCCTCCCTGCTTCTCATGTTTGGCTTAGTGATTAATAGTGATCTGTTTGTGAATGTACATCATGTACATTAGGGAATTTCCCTCTTTCCCTCTTCCATCACCCTCAGTTAGGTCACCATATTCGCTCATCGATAGTTTCTCCTTCTTCTAGAGTTCCTTCTATGATCCATTTACTCTGTAGCTTCTGCATATTAGGGAGAGCATCTGATTTCTTATTCTTTGTGACTGAACAATCTCACTTATCATAATGTTCTCCAGTTCGGAGTAAAATTCCACTGTGTACATATCCCATAGATTTGTAATCCATTCATTTGTTGATGATATCTTGGCTAGTTCCATAGTTTGGCAATTGTGAATTGTGCAGCTATAAACATATATATGCATGCATTAGTTTAGTAGTTTGGTTTCCATTCTTTTGGGTAGATACCCAGAAGTGGTATTGCTGAATCATATGGTAGGTTCATTCCCATTTTTCTGAGAATCCTTTATACTGGTTTCCAAAGTAGTTGCACTAATTTGCAATCCAACCAACAATGTATTAGAGTTCCCACTTCCCCAAATCCTCAACAGATTTTGTGGTTATTTGTGGTTTTAATGATTGTCATTCTAGTTGGAATTAGGTGATATCTCAGGGTATTTTTTTAATTCAAGCATAAGATATTTAAGGAAAGAGAAAAATAAGAGAATGCATGTTAGTAATCTCAATTTTAAAGGCATTTCATTGATTGAGAACACAAGAGAACAAGGCTGTAGGGGTAGAAATGTGTATAAAATCAGCAGATAAGTGATTGTCACTTGACTAGAATATCTTTCATTCTAGATTCTGGCTGAGAAGGAATACATGCATCACAAGCAGATAGAATCCAGAACTAAGGCACATATAATAGGTCTGGGAGTGTAGCCTGGAGGTAGAAGGGTTTACAGGAACCCCAGTACCACCAAAGGAAAAAAAATGCCACCCTGTAGATTCAGAGGAGATAGAAAGTTGACACTCAAAAAGTTTAAAGCAATTTGTAGATTGTTTACTTCCTTTTTTTCTTCCTTCCTTCCTTCCTTCCTTCCTTCCTTCCTTCCTTCCTTCCTTCCTTCTTTTTTTCAGTGATAGGGACTGAACCAAAGGCTTCCTGCTGAACAACATCCCTAGACCCAATTTGTCTTTTGCAGATGTTTAAATAAAAACAGAGCAGTTAAAAAACTTAAAAGAAATTCCCTAAGATGTTTTTATTTTTAAAAATAAAACAAAGTTATATCCTAATTAAATGAAAGAAGATATCAAAACTGTAGATAAAGAAAGAATATAGATGGTCTTTGAGTCTAGTATAAAAATAAAAATAATTATAAAATTTGATTTAATGATTTTTTAAAAAACAAAGGATAAAAACTATAATTTAATATCAAAAGCTAAAGCTTAATACTTATATATACATTGTAAATTATGTACATGTGTTTACATGTAAACATAAATTTTCAAATTAGAAATCAAACTATAAAAATTGGTAGCTATGCAATAAAGGCATCTTTAATATTTATTTTGTGATCTACTGATTGCACTTTTCTCATGTTAATAAAAATCAGTAGGGAAGTAAATGATAGTTCTTTGTTCTACAATAGATAACCAATTTTCCCAAGGCCATTTGTTGAAAAGGCTGTCTTTTCTCCAGTGTATGACTTTGGCAACTTTTCTGAAAATCAGTTGGTAGGTTGGTTTATTCCCATTCTTCTGAGGATCCTTCATACTATTTTCGAAAGTAGTTCTACTAATTGGCAATCCCACCAACAATGTATTAGATTTCCCATTTCTCTACACCCTGGTCAGCATTTGTTGTTCATATTTTGAATGATTGCCATTCTAATAGGAGTTAGGTAAAATCTCAGGGTAGTTTTGATTGCTAATGATGTTGAACTTTTTTTCATATATTTATTGGCCATTTAAATTTCTTCTTTTGTGAATTTTCTATTTAGTTCACTTGCCCATTTTTATTGGACTGTAGAGCTATATGGAAATAGTAAAATAATACACATATCCTCTAAATAAGTATAATGCTCTTCAGCATTATAGGCCTGTACAATTTACATCATAAAAATGATGAAAGAACCACCAACTCATTCAGTATATAACACCTAATTAAACAAATTGTAATAAGTGAGAGAGGCAAGACCAAGCTCAAGTTTAAAGAGTATTGATTACTATTCATTTCCAACCTACATAGAGATGCCCAGAATGCCAGCCACTGGTGTTGTACAATAAACCTTGTCTTGATATATTTCTTTTTTAGTAGTTTCCATTATTATATGGTATATATTGAGACATACTGATTATCAATTTATCAGATGCCTTGTGATAAAATTAAATGCTAATATATTGGATGATAGACTAGTGCTTTTCATTTCTCAATATACTGGAGCAATGAGCCAATACAACATAAAAATTTATGGAAGTGTGAAATCTTAAAATCAGATTCAAATTACTATCACTACCAACTATTTGATGGGGAAATCAGTTTTGCCATTAATTTATTCTAATAAAAAACATCATCAGAGAGTTCAAGCCCAATTATAGCACAACTTCCCTAAAATGGATAAAATCTTATGCTGCATTAATGGAAACACTGTCTACAGCAAAAAAAATTTCCATAATTCTTTGCCATATCTAGAACGACATGCTCTTCTTTAAGAAAACTCTAAGAATCTACAAAAAAAAGTGATGAAGATGACAAATGTTTGGAAAACTTATTATCAGGAAATCTTGCTGGAACCAATGTACTGAAGTGGAAAAGATGCTTATGCGAAACAAAATCTCCATTTTAAAATTTTAGAAGCTTTTTCCAATGACCAAAATGATCACAGATTTCATGTAGCCCAGGAAACATGAGTAGAAACATCTAAAGAAGACACGGGAAAGCTGACTTCACTTGAATACTAGAGAGGATTTTTAGCTTAGAGAGTAGGGCCTTACTCAATCCTCCCTCCACCTCCACAGTACTGTATCATTCCCCAGGCTGCCATATGCTACAGCCACAATGAGATCGATGATTGCAAAGATTAAAGAGATTAGATCTCTTCCATCTGGGAAAACAACCATTAGGAGATAATGCAGTTCATTTTAAGTTAACCAACATGTGTCCACTAAATCTGTGAAGCATAGGACCTTATCTATGAACCACTGTTTGAATAAAAAGTTACAATAGTAATAGAAAGCATTTGATAAACATAAAATATGTGCCAGGAACAATTCTGAAGGCCTTACCTAAACTGTCTCCTTTATGTCTTATAAGAACTCAGTGTGCCAGAATTTATCCTTATTTTCCAGATTAAAAAAACTAAAACTGCAAGATGTTAGAAAAAGTTACTTTCCATCACAAAGCTAGCAAATGGTACAATAGGATTTAACTTTATTCCTAGGACTGTGATATTAATGTCTGTATTCCTTTGCATGCAAACTTGTGTCTTATTGACACATGGGAGACAGAATTAGAAAATGTATTACTGGTATAGGCAAGACCAAAAATATCATTTTTGAAAAGAAGATAATGAAACCTAGATAAAAGATTAGTGATTTGTTCTCTTTAAGATGTTTCTGAAATTCAAGAAAGTGACCTTAAAACTTTTATCATGTTCTCAAGAAGAATACATATAATTCTATTTATAAAGCACTTGGAAATTAACACATTTTTACATTTAAATATAAAGCATATTTCTCAGATAATCAGAAATCTCTGTTAACTGACACTTCTGCATATTTTCCATAATAAGCTATGCTGTCCTGAGTTCTTTGTGTGATCTTGAATTTTCTTCTGAGTCATTCAAAGAAAGCATAATGTAGGCTCCGAACAGGATTATTATGAGGCACATGTGCTACATCCCCAGCCCTATTTTTTATTCCTTATTTCGAAACAGGGTCTCACTGAGTTGTAAAGGTCCTCACTAAGTTGTAGCTGAGGTTGTTTGCGAACTGTGATACTTGGTGCCTCCCATTTGGTTCATGCCTCCTGGGGTTGGTTGGGAGTTTTTCATCCTGACCCAGGTGACAAAACTGGCAATTAACTGTTAGTTGTATTCCTGGGAAACTGAAACTTAGGCTTAGTGTATTTGCTGTATGGATGAAGCCTGTTATGGCCCCACTTTGGTCCTACAGATACAACTTTCTTATAGTCCTTTATTCAGCAGGAAGAAGATAGACCAAATTCTTCACTTCAGTAAGTAATAGAAAGTCAGGTGCCCTGGCACACACTTGTGATCCCAACTACTTGGGAGACTGAGGTAGAAGAATTAAAATTTGAGGACAAGTCAGACAAATTAATGAGATCCTGTCTCAAAACAATAAAAAGAGGCTGGGGATTCATCACAGTGGTGAAACCTCCCTGGATACAATCCTCAGTACCACACACTTACCCCAAAATAGGTAGTAGAAGTAAAATATATAATAAAGGTAAAAAGCACTAAGTTAAAAATATAGAAAACTTTTCTAAAAAAAAAATATGTTGCTGGGGATGGTTGAACACTGTTGTAATTACAGTACTTGGGAGGCTGAGACAGGAGAATTACAAGTTCAAAGCCAGCCTTGGCAACTTAGTGAGGTCCTCCCCAACTTAGTGAGACCCTATTTCAAAACAAATAATAAAAAATAAGAGCAGGGCTCTAGCTTAGAGGTAGAATCCCCATTGCCACAAAATAAGTAAGCAAATATATTATTTAATTAAGTAATTAATTAATTAAAATAGGGCTGGGGTGTGACAAAGAATTCCTCTGGGTTCAAGACTCAGTACAAAAAACAACAACAAAAAAAAACAGAAAAAGAAAAAATATGTTATAGTAGAAGACAAAACTACTTGAAATATTTTGTTCTCATTGAAGTGGTTTTTAAGGCACACCTGGTCAGAAAAAGAAAACTTCCTTGTGTTTTAGATATAACAAAGTGGTTTTTTTACTCATGCTCTTACTTTTACAGATATTCTTATTCTTGAAGTCCCAACCAGGCATCAGATTTCTACTTTTGACAGACTTCAATTTTGATGGTAACATACCTTGCGAAGCCTTGCTTCATAGATTCTAAAAGCCATGCAAAAACACACAAAATCTATCTTTGAGAATTCTTGAAGATCCATTAATCCACACAAACTCCTTTACTATCTTCTTATTGATATTAGATTTTACCACTAATTTGGGAAAAGTATTGCCATAACAGGGTCTGAGTTTTAATTATGATCACTAGTTGTAGAAAATATAGGAAAGTTTACTAACTATAAAAAGCAATTTTTAAGCTGGCATGGTAGCACATGCCTGAGACAGAAGGATTACAGGTATGAGGCCAGCCTCAGCAACTTAGCAAGGCCCTGCTTCAAAATACAAAGTGCTAGGAGTGTGGTTCAAAGGTAAAATGTTCCTCAGTTCAATCTTCCTTCATACCTGAAAAGAAATAAAAAAGGGAGTTGCAGAATTGACTATAGACATCAGGTCCAGGAGGCAGTAGAAGAGGAGCTGTATATGGACAGATGAAGGGTAGGATGTCTACATGTTTCTAAGGGTAGGGCTGCAGAAAAGAGCAGATTACCAGAAGCCAATGTGCTTACTACAGTTATCTTGATGTTTATAGCTTACCATTTAGAAAAATGCCTGTTAACTCGTCATTTATTTTACATGCTAAGCACTCCAGATACTGACTATAGACACACTGGACTCTTGACCAAGAGTTTTAGGTAGAAAGTCATTCAGAAAACAACAACAAAAACAGCAACAACAACATCAACCCTATTAATCAGTTTTTATAGAACAATGGGGGCAAGTAAAAATGTTGTTCCCAATTACTTGGAGTTTGCCATCTTTGCCACTGGCAAGCAAGCAAACACTTAAAAAGTAGCTAATGAGAGCTAGTAATTGCACACACGCTGCACACTGCTCGATTGTTCTCTGATGCCCTACATGTGCTGACACCAGCTTTCCTTCATCCGAGCCCCCCAGGCCAGGAACCTCAGAGGGCTCTAGCAACAGGAAGTACATTGTGCTTATTCTCAGTCGGCAAAGAACAAAGACAACGATCTTGGAATAAGCATAAAGTGCCTCAAGGAGCAAGCACATGGCAGTGGAAATATAAAATGAAAGCCTGACCCCAAACAAGCTTGGATTGTTTCTTTTTTACTAAAATAATATCAACTGTGAAATACATGTTACAGCAAAAGAATGGCAAATCTGAAATGTTTATCCACCTAACTTCATCCCGAACCCATCCATCTCTAAATATTTAATTCTGTACACTTCATTCATTTCTTTTAAATTCGTTTTGACACATTATTATTTCAATCATCCAGCTGAATGCATTGCATTAGTAAAGGGTTGGCAGTCTTTGAGCACATACTGTGTTCCAAGCCTCATAGTAATATTATTGGAATCAAATATCTCTACTGCCTGGAGTTCTGTCAATAATTTGAGAGATGAAAGTTGGTAGAAAGAATCAGTTTTACTCAGTGCTGGCCCTGAAGGAGATAGAAGTGCTTGTCTGCCTCAGATTTTTACCTTAGGGGACTACTATAGCAAGGGGATTTTATAGGAGAAAATGAGAGTACACAGGCAGGAAATCTGTGCACAGAGCAGGCTCTTCATCTCCAGTTTGTGGGTCTCGTTTTTTTCCTTCCCAGAACATCCCAACCAACCCCAAACCTCCTGGACCAGCACCCGCAGTTTCTTTTCAGACATTACTTTTCTGCAAGTTCATTCATAGGCTTTGCATTCATTGATGACACAGCAAATACTATTTATTAAAGAACTCAAGCAAGGAGGGCATTGCAGAGATCTCTCTTTAGAATTTAGAATATGAGTAAAAGGAATGTATCATTGAAGAACTAGGAAAGGGAGGCACAAGTATATCTGTTAAGAACAGCTTCCCAAAGGAGCTTCTCTGTTACACGGCAGGCTTTATATTAATTATCTATTTACTCTACTTAACAAGTCTATGAGTTAAACCCATTACTGTCCTCATTTTACAGATGAAGAAACTGTCTCAGGAAGATTGCATTTCTTGCCCAAATTCACCCCTGTAGGATAGTAAGCAATGAGTGGACCAGTGATTTAATCCAGGTCTGTCTAACCTCAGAGCCTGAGGTACACTAAAGTCTTACAATAGACTGCCCAGGTGTTGAGTCCTAAACACTGAGAGAGCTTGGCCCGACCTGTTCATTTATGGAGAAATGCAGGTCAGGGGCCTGAGAAACTGGGGATGTGAATCTCTCCTGAGGCTGAGAATGTACGAAGAAGGAAAAAGAATAGGAAGGGAGATCAGGAAAGGTCTAAAAGTTAAAACAAAGACTCAAGATTTTATATTGAAAATGATAGAGAAAATTGAAAGATTGATTCTTGTTGAAGACCACCATGTCCGATTTATGCTGGACAGATAACAATAAGATATGGCAGGTGGCCCATGGAGCAGAGAAGGCTATAATAACAATCCAGAAGAAGTTATCAACTTGAGTCACTGGTGACTACAAGAAAGGAGAAGAAGGGGTGTAGATGATGAGAGAGAAAGAGAGAGAATATCTCCAGTTTTGCATGGAGGCACTTGGTGATTCATTTTTCTGTAAGGGAATGAGGAACGTTGCAAATGTGTAGGAAATATTATGTTGGCTGGTGAGCCTATGATTTTGTAGGTTCACAAGCCAGGTTCCAAAGGAGGAGCCATGGGATTTCTCCTAGATGTCCAATTGGCTCAGTGCTACAGCAGCTGCCTGGAGCACTGGGTTCTTTGGACTTTAGAGAAAAGACATATGAGAAGAGGACTTGGATAGGGAGAAGACATGAATATATGAGTTCAGCAATGGGCACGTAGGCCTCTGGACCAATCAGGCTTGAAGCTCAGTCCCCCATGTACTATTTACATGACCCTGCATTAGCCACTGAGATTCACTTATCTCCAAGACTTTCCCTAGAAAATGAATATAATTATAACATCACAGAAAACATTGTAAAAAATAGATATCTTCAAAAGAGATTAACCATGTGGAAAAATCAATATTTGTTTATTTTACAAAAAGATGTACACATAGTGTGTGTGTATATAGTATATGTACACACTATATATATGATATATATTATACTATATACAGAACTATATATATAATAGATGTATATATAGTGTATGTGTTATATGTGTGGTTGTATATGTATATGTGAAAATCATAAGCCTAAGGATCATGTAGAAATTGAAAGATAAGATAAAAAAGAGTCATAAAACATTTTAATGTCAAAAGGTCTGTCTTTAAAAAGAACATTTTTTTCTTAACATCAACTAATAGAGATTAATGACTATGGATTAGGCATTATTCTTTCAATTTTTCTTTCTTTGGACAATAAATTCAAGGCCCAGAGATATTTATCAGCAAAACCAAATTCACACTTAATAAGGCCAGAGCCAAAATCAGCAGTTCTCAAACCCCAGTGAGCTATTTCTTTACATGATGCTTGATAATAATTCTTGTAAAGAAAAATCTATCAGTTGAATCAAACCCTTTATACCAATCAGACTTCATTTATATCATTAATCTATCAAAACTCAAATTGAGCCGGGCGTGGTGGCGCACGCTTGTAATCCCCGCGCTTGGGAGGCAGAGACAGGAGGATTGCGCAGGTTCGAAGCCAGCCGCGCGCGCTGGCTTAGGAGACCCTGTTTCCAAAATGAAAATGTAAAAATAGGTCTGGGAGTGTAGCCCAGAGGTAGAAGGGCTTCCAGGAACCCCAGTACCACATACACACAAAAAAAACTCAAATTGATTTAAATCAGACTATGTTTATAGCAGCACAATTCATAATAGCCAAACTATGGAAGCACCCTAGGTGTCTATCAATTGATGATGGATTGCAAAATTATGAGATGTGCATACAATGGAATTCTACTCATCCATAAAGAAAAATGAAATTATGTCTGTCATTTTCAGGGATATAGATGGAAATGGAGAATATTATGCTAAGTGATATTAGTCAGTCACACAAAGTGAAAGGTCAAAGGCTTTCCCTCATATGTAAAAGCTGGAGAGAAATTGGGACGCAGAAGGGACTCTAGACAAAGAAGAAAACAAAGTACTGGATTGATGGAGGGGACCACAAGGAGGGAGGTAGGAGGCGGGGGATACCCGATGAAGGAAACACTTCAATGGGCATGATGGAGATATACAAATTTATCATTGCCAATCTGTGTTGTGCATGGGAGGGGGAGGGAGTTCTGTGTGCATGTATGCCTCTATCACTCTGAATGTCATCATGATTTATGATTAAAATTCACCAATTTAAAAAAATTGTGTCAGGTTGTTCATAAAATGTAAAATATCTGTAGTAGGGCCTTTTTTGTCTTTTCAGAATTAACTTCTCCCAATATCAAGCAACACAGAATAGGCAACCAAAAATATAATAACCAGCATTTTATTTCTCTGCTTGAAAGAGAGCTAAAGGATACCATCTTGTGATAATCTCACCCTGATAAATTTTAACCTTTCTATTTCCTGTCTCTCAAAAGTTTTTATTTCCTATGAGGCATTTACTTTCAAATTATTTTTACAGGTGGGTTGGACAAACAGGAAGGAAGTGGGAGACTAAAGGCAAGACACAAATACAAAGAAATTAGTTAGACTAAGGGCAAGACACAAATACAAAGAAATGAGCTATCAAAACCAGTTGTCTTGTATAATTGCCACCCTCACTGCCCTCTCCCTTGCTGAGCTATTGCTACAATTTATGGTCAAATCAAGTTGGGATATCTACCAAATAAAGAATATAAATGTCATTAGAGAAAAGCTAAACAACTAGGTACCTATGAAAAGATACACTTGTGCCCAATCAGTTGCCATGATTTTTTTAATAGAGCCTCACTCTCCCCAGGATGCAAGGTGAGTTCTTTTCATGAATATATAGAATGAAAAGTATTATTTTGTAATATGTTGTTTCAAAGCTCAATCAAACAATCTTTTTTCAGTACTGGGGATGGAACCCAGGGGCAGTCTATCTCCGAGCCACATCCCCAGCCCTATTTTTTATTCTTTATTTTGAAACAGGGTATCACTAGTTGCAGAGGGCCTCACTAAATAGCTGAGGCTGTCCACGAACCACAATCCTCCAGTCTCCGGCTCTTAAATGCTGGGATTACAAGTGTATGCCACCACACCCAGCTAATATCAAACAATTTTTATTCTTGCCATATTTGCGTGTTTTTCATATCACCAGTGAGGCTTGATCTCTTTAATTTTAACTCATAGATTTATATTTTATTATAGGCTGAAAAATTTCAAGGATGTGCATATTTGGATGTTGGTTGTATTGTTTAAACACAATATTGTATTTCCCTCTCTTGATCAGGAAAGAAAAATATAACCTGAATGCAAGGACAATTGTTTCCAAGAAATTCTAGCAGCTATTTTTAATGAATGACCTCTTATCACTAGGTTCTTTTTGAATGTTTCAAGCAATGTTTAAAAAAAATGTGAGAGGTAATCCAATTATGAAGTAATTTGGAGTATATGATAATAAATGCATAGAAAGTACATAAATGGTCTTTAGATGCATGCTTAAATAATGAAACATTTGCATGTATGGGAAAGAGTAGATGTCTCCAATAAAACTGCTATTTTATTTTTATGTAATGTGTATTTGGTACATTCTATTTTACAAATGTGCTACTGTCATTGAATTAGAGAAAAAGAGTTTGCAGTAGTTTACATGAATCACTCTCACCCACAAATTATTCAAGACTAAGAATATACAGAAGAAAGTTGCATCAAATATAATGGTAAGTTTAATTTCCTTGCTAAGAAAAGGATAGTTTGTGAATTTAGAGACTGAATATTGATTTTAGAGAAGGATGGATTAGAGACCAGGAACAGCAAAAAAACAGTTCTTTTCAATCAGATTACAAATAATGACATAAAACCCATCTGCCCATATTTTATGCTGAAGAATGCCGTGATTAATTGATGAGTAGGCGTGAAAGTTTGGTAGGATGAAAGATGGAATAACGCCAGGGAAGCTGGCTGCCTTGAGTTCAACAAGAAAATGTCAAATTAAATGTGTGTTCTCTTCCTGAAAAATACCCACCCTCGTTATGCACCCATGTGTTGATGACTGATGCAAATGGGATTTTTCAAGTGCTGTGTAAACATGTTAGCCTCTGATGTCAGCCTGGGGAGAACCAGTCTCTAAGCAATACACAGAAGTAAATTTGTAGCTTTAGAAAACACATAGATGTTGATAAGCATGATCTTCCTTTTCTCTTTATTATATTCAATTTAATCACTAAACTACCATAACTGAAAGAGTTGTGGCTTTGAATGGGAATTAACTTGAATTCTGGCTATCACCTTTATGTGGGAAACCAAGATACTGCTCTTTCCCTCAGACAAACACATCTGTGATTTAAGCTAATCAGCCCTGCGTGTCACAGTTGGTTCACACAAACAAGGCCAAAGTAGCATGCTTTGCAATGAGAAGCCATAAGCTTAAAGAGAAATCATGTCATTCTGAGGAAAGCTCAATTTATCAGTTGAAATATTTGCATGTCAATCGATAATTTTCCAACTGAGTAAGTGTTTCAGTCAAATGAGCCTATGTGGACACTTTTGAGATATAGTTCATTTAGATTTAAACTCTGAGGTACTATATCAATTCTACATTTTCATTTTATAAAACTGAAGATGATTTTTTTAGATAAATGTGAGAAAAATTTGAATTGTTTTAGTGCCTCAAATCAGAAATTTACTTTTCTTCAAAAGAATTGTTATTTTAATGAGAATTTCTATAAACACTGAAACACTAGTATTAACACAGAAACTTATTTTATGTAGAGAGTTTAGTAATCTCATTGACTTGTTTTTAAATTAATATGAAATATGAAGAAAGTCACAATGATAACAAATCCATATTATTAAAGAAAAATCTTTAGAGCACTTATTGGACATGTTCTTTAAAAGTGAAATTTGAGATACTTTAAATATTTTAATTACAAGTATAGTAGTAATTATCACATATTTGCTTTTATAAGTAACTATTGTCCTATTAAAACCATATATTTATTTCAAATATAATAAAAATTGCACAATAATACAAATAGTAGTAAATAAAACATAATGCACTGATAGAGAAGGCTATTTAAGAAAAATACATGGAGTTTATTTGATTTGGGTTTTTTATGACAAAATAATAATACTAATAATCTTTCTTAAAAGCCTGCATCAAAATATAGTCCTGTAAATGCCAATAAAATAGTATCTTATTGTTCTTCATGGAAATTAGTGGTGTATAATAAAGCATGTCATTAGTGCAAGTAAAATATCATTGGAGAAAACATTATTGCATTTTAATGAATGAGCTAAATGCTTGGAATTGTCAACTATGCTAAAGGAATAATTATCTGAGAAAAATTAATTCTGGCATTTGGTAATTAGTAGTCAAAAATTATAAATTTCACTGAAAGGACACTTTGTCTAAAATGTCTTATGCCATCCCAAATGCCAGAATCACAAATTACATTGTGTATAGAAAATATTTTTATATAACCATAGATTATTCCAGGTCAAGGAAATGTTGTAACAGACCTAAAAGCAAAGTTACTTAAGTTATGGTAACATCAGTGACAAGTATATTTTTAGAAGTAAATATTTATAGCCATGACAAGATTAGTTGGGTGATTTTATGTGTAGTTAGTTTAAAATATATGTATTAAAATACAAGGCTCAACTGAGAGAAAACCCAGCTCCAACTCATTCAAATAGCTCTTGAGCTGGACTCAGAGAACTGGCTGTTGGCCTGGACATCATTTTCTTACACGTCTACGACCCCTCCATTAAGCTGCTGGCTTTTTGTAACCTAACCTTGAATTAGCATCACATAACTGACCATTTTGCTTAGCAGAACCAAGTCCTTCAGGCAAGCCACACTCGATTTCACAAGCACACAAATACAAGGACATTGCAGGTCTTTCTTTCTTTCTTTATTTTTCCTTTTGTAATGGGTTTGAACCCAGGTGAAATCTACCTCCTCTAAGATACACCCACAGCCCTTTTTAATTGTTTTAAAAATTTGAAACAAGGTTTCAGTATATTACTAAAGCTGGCCTCCAATCTGTGATCTTCCTGTCTCAGCTTCCCAAATACTGAGATTATAGGTGTGCACCAGCATGCCAGGCTACTGAGATCCAGCTTAAATACTGACTATCACACAGTTCAATAGGCTTAGATAATTATAAACAGGTTTTACACCTGATTAATATCAGTAAAGACAAAGAAAATCTCACGATTAGCTCCAAATTAAACAAAACTAAATGTAGCATAGTTGTTCCAGAGGTAGGACAACTAAATGTAGCATAGAATCCTGGGTTAGATCCTATAGAAAATTTTTAAAAAGGTGCTTTAAAGGGTAAAAGTAGATCAGTTGAAAAAACTGGAGTATGAAATATAGATTATAAAAATTATATAAAACTTTATTTTATCAATGTCCAGTTTCTGATTTGAGTAACTGTAGGGTGGTTATAAGAGAATGTTCTTGGTTTTAAGAATATACACTGATGTATTTAGGAATAAACAGGCATGATTTTCAAATAATTCAAAAACAAACACACATATATACATATATATGTGTGTGTGTGTTCATATATACATGCACACACGTATATATACTTATATATACAAATATATACAAGGCTCACACATATCCATACATACAACAAACACACACACACACACACACACACACACACACACACACATAGAACTCAGCTCCAACCCATTCACAGAGCCCTTGAGATGTACTCAGTTCTTTGTCTGTTGGTATATATATATATATATATATATATATATATATATATATATATTCATAAATTTTCATGTGTATGTGTATTATAGAGAGAGAGCCTAAATGATTAATCAACTGAAGTAAAATATTAGCAATTTATTGGTGAATCTAAGTTCTATTTGAGTAAGTTTGAAATTACTTCCAAATAAAATGTTTAAAACTAGTATACTCAGTTTAGAAAAAAACATTCTTAAATGTTATGCAGCATTTATTTTGGAACAACTACATAAAGTAGCTATTTAAATAGATTGTGTCTTTGTGCCAGGTATAGGATAAAGGGCTTTATTCACTTTATTTTATTCAATTTAATTTCAACCACATCCTGTGAGGTAAGAATAATAACAGCTATTATTACTATTATTGTTGTTATTAATTAGCTTATTTCATAAATGAAGAAACTTGGGTTCAGAGAAGTAAAAAATGTGGTTCTTAAGTAACCTAGTACCAATTCAGATTTTGAAGTAGCTGACTCTGATAAGAAAATTATTTACTTTTAAGTAGAAAACTGGGATGCAGATTATATTTTGTTAGTTGATGAAAACAGACAAGCTGCCTCAGTATATTAGTTCATAAAAACAGATCATCTGTATCACTAGCTAAAGTAAGTTAGAAGTTTTTTTGCAGACAAAAGTAATAAAATTTGGCCAGGTGTGGTGGCGCATGCTTGTAATCCCAGCTTTTGGGAGGCAGAGACTAGAGGAATGTAGTTCATGGACAGTCTCAGCTGTTTTTCAAGGCCCTTCACAACTCAGTGAGACCCTGTTTCAAAATAAAGAAGGAAAAACAGGGCTGGGTGTGTAGTTCGGAGGTGCAGTGACCCTGAGTTTCATCCCAGTACCACAAAAATAAAATAAAATAAAATATAAAATGTTGTTAGAAATATTTTCCACTCAAGAACTTGGTAATTTAAAGATAATCACCAATATTTAACTAGAATTCTATGTCTTTGGGCAAAAGTTTTCAAATTCTCTGCATTTTTTTAAAGTATTTGATTTCTGCCACTGTGGAAAAGTCAACTTAAGTAATCAATTCAGTCCAAAATCAAAGAACAAAGGATTTTCTCAAATGCTGAAAAGAGTAGCTTCCCTCTAAATCTGCAATTTTCCAATTTTACCTATGTGTCTTTATAATTCCTTTCAAGCTCAGGGCCAAAGAAAACAAACCATTCAGCTCTGGTATTGGAGTGGGTTTTGGCATAGGAACACAGTGAATGTCAGGAAGGCAGAATGCCACATACTTTCCCAAGACATAGGGCTATCTTTGTCAAGGAATAGCTTCCTGATGACCTGCTGCCATTCCTGTTGGGGTTGAGGTTCAGCTCTTTCTTTCTTTCTTTCTTTCTTTCTTTCTTTCTTTCTTTCTTTTCCTTCCTTCCTTCTGTTTTTTACTTTCTTCTTTCTTTCTGTTTTCTTTTTTCATTTTTGATGGAGGGGATTGAATCTAGGGGTGGTCTACCTCTAATCTACACCCCCAGTTCTATTTTTTTAAGTTTAAAACAGGGTCTCATTAAAAAAGGTCAACTCTTTTGTCATTCTTCCCCAAATTTCACTTTTCAGCGATGGAGAAGATAGATATAGATCAAGAACTCCTGCTTGAAGAGAACAAGCTTATTTCTATAAAGCTCAATCTTGAATAATGTCATATTATCATATGTGCACAAATCACTAAAATATACAGTAAATGTTTTAAGGAAAATTTATGGGATTTAAGAGTATGAGAATGCTAACTGATGTGAATGAGATAGGACCTTATAGATATAGGTAAAACTTATTTTTACAACTTAAATATTGGAAACAGAGAGATGAATAAAAGAACATTCTAATAAAAAAAACAAAATTCACAAAGCATATATGGTTGCTTGAAAACAGGAGGTTGACTTGAGAACAGAAAAGAATTTACTTTGGGTAAAATACAATTTGCATGAAAAGTGGCATTTGAAAACAGTTTATAATTTCTTGAATGCCAGCATAAGAAACTTTACTGGCATGCTTTGAAAAGAACAAAGTTATATAAAGTTTAAAGAAGAGTAGGGACATGGTAAAGGCTACATTTTAGAATTCTAACAGTCACTACAAAGCTTACAAAGTCTCTATCAGTGCCTATATGTTTAAGTTTGACCTATGACCTCTTCTAGTGATTTCAAAGTTTCAGGTGTAATTTCTAAATTTTTGATCCATGTTGAGTTAGCTTTTGTGCAGAGTGAGAAATGGGGGTCTAATTTCATTTTCTAAATATGTATATCCAGTTTTCCCAACATCATTTGTTGAAAAGGTTGTTTTTCTCCAACATGTTTTTAGCACCTTTGTCAAAAATCAACTGGCTATAAGTGTGAGTATTTCTCTCTCTGTATCTTCTATTTTATTCCATTGTTCTACATGTCTGGTTTCATGCAAATATCTTGCTGGTTATGTTACTACAGCTCTGTTGTATAATTTGAAATCAGGTGTTGTGATGCCTCCTGCATGCTTCTTTTTTTTTTTTTTTTTTTGGTGCACTGTATTCATACATCCTAGTGGGATACAAACTTTTGTAGACATACATGCACACATTGCCCAGTCAGCCCCCACCTGATCCCCACCCCATTCTCTCCCCATCCCTCCCTCCCATGCTTGGCTTAGTGGTTGACATCTAGTATTATAGCAATTTATCCAAAATTAAAAATGATAATCTCACATAACAGTTTCATTTGTCTGATAACAAGCTTTTGATGACTTAAAGATAACATTTCAGTACTTCTTTTTACTTTCTTTCTTACCAGAGAATATTTTTTTTCTATTTTTTTTAGGTGAAACTATCATATATTTATATATTTATTTTTCAGAAAAAAAATCTATCCTAATATTGGAAATGGACTCTAGATACCCAAAACGATCTTGAAAAAGAACAAAGCTAGAAGATATATATTTTCTGATTTCAAACCATATAAAGCTACAATAATTGAAACAGTGTAGTACTATTCTAAAAGCAGATATATAAACCATTGGAGTTAGATAAAAGCCTAGAGCTAAATTCTTCCCTATATTGTCAAGTTATTTTTGACAAGGTTTCCACGAACATTTGGTGGTGGAAATAATAATCTTTTAACTAGATATTGTTGAAAAATAATAATTACATGGAAAAGAATAAAGTTGGACCCTTACCTAATCCCATATACAAATATTAACTCAAAATAGATAAAAGACCTAAATATAAATCTTAAGACTATAAACTTTTAGGAGAAAATCTGGGTCATAAAACCTCACAACACTAAAATTGGCAGTGATTTCTTGGATATGATTTCAATGGCACAGGCAACAGAAGAGTATACAAACTCCCTAAAAAATAAAAAAAAAAATTGTATATCCAAAGACAATGTAAACAGAGTTAACAGTTACTATAGAATGGGATAAAATATTTCCAAATGCTATATCTGAAGGTATATTAATATTCCAACTAGAAATCCTAAAAATTAACAACAATAAAAGCAAACAATACCATTTAGAAATAGGTAAAAGATTAACATAAATAATGAATCTCTACAGATAACCAATCTTAGTTGTCTGTTGGATGGAAACTCTTGTTTCTCTGGTTCTGGTGTGTTACCTATTTCTTCTTTGTAGTTAATCTCTTTGAGTATTTTCTCTAGTGCTGGTTTTGAAGACAAAAATTCCTTCAGTTTCTGTTTGTCATGGAAGCTTCTTATTTCTCCATCTAATTTGATAGAAAGTTTTTCTGGGTAGGACATTTTTGGCTGGAAGTTGTTTTCTTTCAGAATTGGGAATATGTTACTCCAAGCCCTTCTGGCTCTCATGACTTGCTTTGGGAAGTCTGGAGTGATTCTAATTGGTTTGCCTCTGAATGTCACTTGGCCCTTTGTTTTTGTTGCCTTTAAGATTCTCTGCTTGGCTTCCACATTGGTCATTTTGACAATTATGTGGCGTGGGGATCCTCTTCTCCGATCCTGTCTAAAGGAAGTTCTATAAGTTTCCTGGACCTGTGTATCAACCTCTTGCTCTATGTTTGGAAAATTTTTTGCTATTACTTCCTTGAAGAGATTGTTGATCCCTTTGGTATCACTTTCTTTTCCCTCCTCTATTCCAATTATTCTTAGGTTAGCTCTCTTAAAATGGGAAGGCACAAACTTCCTAAATCATGGGAAAGAGGAAAAATACTGGAGCAATGAATGCCCACAACCCCACAACATCAGAACCCGATAAAACAGAAAATCAGAGATTTCTAAAAGATCAAATCAGGAAACTAACTGTAGAAATAATAGAGGTGCTTCGAAAAGAACTCAGAGAGAGCCAAAAAGAGATAAAGGATGCAATTAATGAAGTAAAGGCCACAATTCAAAGCACAAACAACCGATTAGAACACATGGAAAACAGAATCTTGCTCTTAGAAGATGATAATTCCAAAAATGAACGCATAGTTTCTAATCTAGGAAAAAATATCCGACAGCAGGAATCTGATATTGAAGAAATATGGGCCCATTTTAAGAGAGCTATCCTGCATGCTTCTTATTGCTCAGGACTGCGTTGGCTATGCTGTGTCTTTTGTTTTTACATATGCCTTTTAGAAGCATTTTTTTCTAATTCTGTGAAGATTGGCATCGATGTTTTAATAGAGATTTCATTGAACTTGTAGATTGCTTTGCTAATGGCCATTTTGATAATACTTATTCTAACTATTCAAGATGACAAGAATCAAGAATATAAATAATAATACATGCTAGTATAAATGTGGAGAAATAGGAATTCTTAAACACTGTTGGTAGGATTGTAAATTTGTACAGTCACTATGGAGATCAGCATGGAGATTTCTCAAAAGACCAGGAGTGGAACCACCACATGACTCAGGCATTCCCCTCCTCAGTATCTTTCCAAAGGAATTGAAACTAGAATACTATAGTGATACATCATACTTATGTTTATAGCAGACCTATTCATTTTTTATAATTTTTATTTTTTATAAGTGGAACATATTGAGAGTTGTGTACATTTACATTGTGCTTCATGCCCTTTCCCCTACCTTTCCCTCCCCTCCAATAGAGAATGTCCAGGTTAATCATGTTGTATTTATGCTATTACACATATTCATATGTAGCTCCTCCATTGAACAACCTCAGCTTTCTTCCTCTCCTATCTTTCCTTTCAAGCTTTGCTGAGATTTCCCCTCCATCTGCAATCCCTCTGGTATTACCACTGCTCCCTAGCTTGAACATATTAGAGAGAACATATGTCCCTTCTCTTTCTGTGCTTGACTAATCTCACTTAACATAATGTTCTCTAGTTCCTTCCATCTTCTTGCAAATGCTATTATTTTATTTTTCTTTATAGCTGAATAGGATTCCATTGTGTGTATTTCCCACAATTTTGCAATCCATTCATCTGTTGATGGAGATTCTAGGTTGGTTCCATATTTTGGCTATTACAAACTGTGCTGCTATGAACATGGGTATGCATATGTTAACATAGTTCTCTGATTTCAACCCCTTTGGAAAGATACCCAGGAGTGGTACAGCCAAATCAAATGGTGGATCTATTCCCAGTTTTCTAAGGAATCTCCGTACTGATCTCCATAGTGGCTGAACTACTTTGCACTCCCACCAACAGTGTAAAAGATTTTCTCTTTCCCCACATCCTCCCCAGCAATTGTTGTTTGATTTCTTTATGTTTGCCACTCTGATTGGGGTTAGATGGAATCTCAGCATAGTTTTGATTTGCATCTCCCTGATGACTAGTGATGTTGAACATCTTTTCATGTATCTATTGGCCATTTGTATCTCTTCTTTTGTGAAATGTCTATTCAGTTCAGTTGCCCATTTCTTGATTGGATTGTTTGTTTTGCTAGTGTAGATTCTTTTGAGCTCTTTATATATTCTGGATATTAGCTCCTTATCAAAGTGGTGGCATAGCAGCCCTATTCTAAATAGCCAAACTATGGAACCAACCTCAATTTTCATCAATAAACAATGGATAACAAAAATATGGTATATATACACAATGGAATTTTACTCTGCCATAAAAAAGAACCAAATTATGTCATTTGCAGAAAAATGGATGGAACTAGAAAATATTATGTTAAGTTAAATCAGCCAGTCTCAGAAAGTCAAAATTCATATGTTTTCTCTTATATACAAAACTTAAAACCAAAAAATATAAGAAAATAAAGATTTTAATCAAATGAGAAAAATGATATAAAATAGTGTAAGAGGGTTGGGGAAGGGCATTGGGAAGGAAAAAACAATGATTAAGAAAAAAACCTTTCAAATAAGGTTATGTCTATAAAAGAAGTTTTCACTAATAATCTTTCTAACATGTATGAAGGGAGAAAGGGAGACTGAGGAGTATATGAGGAAAACACACCAAGTGCTGTGTGGATGTATGTTTGTATTATTGGAATCTCACTGTTGTGTATAATTACTTTGCACTAATTAAAGTATTTTAAAAAGATTAGTCTTGCCGGGCATGGTGGCGCACGCTTGTAATCCCCGCCCTTGGGAGGTGGAGACAGGAGGATCGCACAGGTTCGAAGCCAGACACGCTGGCGTAGAGACCCTGTTTCCAAATAAAAATATAAAAAATAGGTGTCTGGGAGTGTAGCCTGGAGGTAGAAGGGCTTCCAGGAACCCCAGTACCACACACACAAAAAAATTTAGTCTGGTCTTGCATTATAAATAGATGAAATGGGGAAGAAACTAAAATGGGGAATTACTTTAAATCAAGGTTAGAAATATTGAGTAGGAATAGTAGGGAAAAATGTACATTTTTACCTTGCAATATTTTAAGGTTTTTACAGATGTTCGTAATAAGGAGCATTTGTTGCATGTTCAAGAGGTATCAGTTAGAATTTGGATTCCTTATATTTCCTAGGATAAATTTTCTTTGGCACTCATAAGATGAAAAGAATAATGACATGACTCACTCTGGGTTATGAATACCTAGAGATCCTAACATCCATGTGGAAACAGGGGAATTCAAGCAGATGGACTTTCTGAGAGTCAATTCATGAGGAGATTATGAGTGTCAACCATCTGGATTCCAAGTTGATTTAAATTTCAAGGATGGTCTAAATTCATTCAGTGGCTTCCTGAAATCCTTTTATACAATGAAATGCATGATTAAAATTTACACATCAGATTTTCTTTTTTACATGGAGCCTTAGTTTGAGTTTTTATGTAATAATTATGATCTAGAATGGGATTTCCTCATTTTATATAAAGGGAAACAGAAGCCAAAGTTAAACAACTTGGCCAAGATCAGAGAGATTAAAAAAAAAAACAATATCTATTCAAAGCCAGAACCAGTGTCACAATTCTTTCTCATATACCAAGAAACCTGAAAAATATTTAAAGAAACATAAAAAATATAATTTTTCATAAATATATACTTCTCTATGTATGAAAATATATTTAACATACCTAATCAAACAAATATAAAACTCAAACTAATTCTTTTTATCTTGCTTTATTTTGGTACCAACCTATGTCTACCTGCATTTCTCTGTACCTTTCCAAGCTTAGAGTGACCACTATTACAGTCTCTGTTTTATGAGATTAATTTTTATAATTTCCACATGTGAAAACATGTGGTATTTGTGCTTGACTTGTCTTACATCATAATGGCCTCCAGTTGTATTTATATTGCTGCAAGTGACAGGATTTCATTCTTTTCTATGGCTGAATACTATTCCAGTATGTATATGCACCCCATTTTCTTTATCCATTTACCCACTGATTATTACTTCACCTAATAACTCTGTATTTTGGCTATCGTGGATATGCTACAACAGACATGGGAGTGTGGGTATCTTTCTGATATAACAATTTCATTTCCTTTGGATATATACCCAAGTGTGGAATTGCTGGACCATATGATTTTATTTTCAGCCTTTGATGAGCCTCCATAATGTTTTCCACAATGACTATACTAATATACGTCCCCATCAACAGTGAAAATTCCAGACCAGGATATGGCATTTTATTTTTATCTTTTCATCTTGGAGATGTACTCATTGTAGCTTTGATTTATATAGTTCTGATAATTAGCAACCAAACATAATTTTTTCAGCATCCCCACCACACATTATGGTGCTTACTTATTTTCCTGCCTATCATCCTCCACTAACACAACTGCTCCTTTAGATCAGGGTCTACGTCACACTAGTCTTTGTGCCCCAAGCACTTATCCTAGTTTTGACCAGATGGTAGAACTGATGAATAATATATCAGTAATGTATTGATAAAGAGGTAATTTAGAAACTGTTCATTTCTACTCTTATTAATCTCTCTTCTGACATTTAGACGTATGCAGTCTTGCCAGGGGCACAAAGTAAACCCTGCTATGACTTTTCCCTAGCACTTAAGCAGGCAATTCAAAACTGTGCAATACTGCAGAAGAGGCTACAAAATTCCCCTTCTTTCATCACCACAAAAATTGGTCAAGTTAGTCATTCAGCACAACTAGGTGCTTTTAATTTCTTAGTCCATATAGTTATTTCATTTTCTCTAGGAACAAAGCCAGCCTGCCAAGATTTCAAAATAGTACATTTAAGAGTTTTTATGGCATCCTTGGGCGCAGAACCTATCTGCCATCTTGCAGGGCCAGGAATTATAAGTACACCCTCAATAGATGTGTGGCTTTGCTCTTTTTGAAAGGGAAGAGTCAGAAACTATGAGTCAGTTCTCTATTCCTATGTGCATTCCCAAAAAGAAGGCACAGATCTCAAGTCCAATCAAACAGCTTAAAACTTACAGTATGCTTTCTGTGACACTAAAGCCTGGACCAAATAAAATAAAACACAACATGATAAAATATCATTGTTAAATCCCTATCAAGCAGCAATGCTAAAGCCTAAGGTAGCAGCAACTCTATGCTGGCACCACCAATCTGGCCACGGGTTAATGAGCATTGCAGATTTTTTCATGATCCTAAGAGCAATGATCCAAAGACAGACAATGTTATCCTTTGTTTTAGGCCTTGCCATCTCATTACCAACTCTCTTCTTCCAACACAGTCATATTCCTGGTGACATCCCAGTAATTAAAAGCAAAAGCTTTCAGACACAAGGGCTCCCAAAAGCCCATTTTGACTTTATGTTTAGTTCATTTTGTTGTTCATGTCATGATAAGGAAGTTTGGGTGAAGGCATTATAATTTTTTTTCTACAAAACAGGCCATTTGTGACAAGCAATGTTATTTAAGGCTTCTCCTAAAAATATGTTCTTCACCATAATTCCATGAGGTGACATAAAACAGCTCACATCATAAGGAACTTATTCTTTAAAAAAAACAACAAGTAATTTTTAGATACTTACTTCATGAAAAATATATATCTGCCCTCCCAAAATAGTCATTTTGCCTCACCACCTTAAAACTACCAGTTTGCTCCTATGGAGGTATATTCTTTGTGCCACTGTGTAGCACTTAACAGTTCTAAACCCCATGTTATCCATTTCTGTGCTGACAGACTTTAGTGCAGGCTGCAAAATTTCGTCATCACCAAAGCACAGAAGAAAACTCTTATGAACTCAGCATGCTTTGATTAGCTGTGTGTCAATGCACTAAAAACAATTGGATGTCCATTTAGTAGAGGAACAAACTAATGATGATTTTAATGTTTATGAGATGTTTTGTGCAGCAAACAGTACTGTACAATAGAAAAACGTTGTTAGTTGAAAACTGCTTAAGGATTTATAAGTTTTGTTCCCAGCTTTCCTAAGGTACAATTGACAAAAACTTACACACACACACACACACACACACACACACACACACACGCACATGCACATGGTGCATCTTAATTATTTGATAAACATACATCATGACATAATTATCACATCAAGTTCATTTGTTGCAAGACCCCAGTTTCCCACCTGACAGAATCTCCAGAGGCTGGAATCAGAGACAGGTTAACTAACCAGTAAATGATTCAGTTGGCAAGTGCTATGGAACTGAGTCTCAAACAAAGGACTCTTAGGATTCTTATGCCCTCAATCACTTTGGAGAGGAGAGGGGTAAGTGTGAAATTTATTACACCTAGCATAAACAAGATAGAGAAAACAGAAATGGTGGGTAAGTTATATACCATCTCCCAGGCCATTCCAGCCCTTTCCAGTGGCCCTGATAGACTCACTCTTGTTTACATTAGGGAGAGTTCCTGGATTGTCTAGGAATCAGCTCCTTTAATTTTGGAAGTTGTTCACTTGCTAGCTCCCTTGTGGATATCTAGGGGAAAGGACTGGGGGAATTCTTACCTTTTCCTAATTTAAGACTAAATTATTTTCTTTTGTGTGTGTGTGAAAATGCAGATTGAACCCAGGGGCATTCTACCTCCAAACTACACTCTTGGCTCTATTTTTTATTCTGTGTGTGTGTGTGTGTGTGTGTGTGTGTGTGTGTGTGGTACTGGGGATGGAACCCAGGGACATTCTCCTTTGAGTTACACTCCCAGCCCTATGTTTTATTCTTTATTTTGAAACAGCTCTCACTGAGTTGCAAAGGGTCTCACCAAGTAACTGAGTTTGTCCTCAAACACAGATTTTTGTTTCAGCCTCCCAAATACTTGGGGTTACAAGCATGTACCACCACAACCGAATATACTTTTTTATTTATTTTTTGTTTGTGTTGTACTGGGGATGGAACCCAGGTGCATCCTACCTCTGAGTTACACCCCAGCCCTATTTTTCATTCTTTATTTTTGAAACAGGATCTCATTGAGCTCCTAAGGGCCTCACTAAGTAACTGAGGCTGTTTTCAAACTGCGATCCTCCTGTCTCAGCTTCCCAAGTGCTGAGATTACAAGCATGTACTACTACATCCTTCTCTAAATTCTTAATAATATTTTTAAGGCTCTGAGTTTCCTACCTCAAATCAACACATCTATCACCTCATATATTTAATATCATATGTGTATTTGTGTGGATAAAGAAACTTAAGATCTACTCTGTTAGTCAATCTCAAGTAAACAATGCAGTGTTATTAACCAGTCACCGTTCTGCACAGTATATCCCACAATATATTCATCTTGTAACTGAAAATTTTTACAGTTGGCTCATTATCTACTCACTTAACATGCACCAGCCCCTGACAATGGTCAGTCTACTCTCCATTTCTGAAAACATTTTTAGATTCCATATGTAAAAGAGATCATACAGTATTGTTGTTTAGCATAACGTCTCCCAGGTTCATTTATGTTGTTGCAGATGACAAAATTTCATTGTTTCATAGCTGAATAATATTCCATTCTATAAGTATTCAGCACATTCACTTTATCCTTTCATCTATCATTGGACACTTATGCTATTTCCACATCATATGGTATTGTGAGTAATACTGAAACATGGAAAAATAGATATTTCATCATGATATGAACCTCATTTCCTTTGGATATATACCCAGAAGCAAAATTTCTTTTTCCCCTTTTATATGAATTTCCAAGTATATGTGTTTGTCTAAGCACTACTTCTATGATTTTTTAGTTAAATCCCACGTCCCACAAGTTTAAATAAACTGTATCATCATTAGATTTCAGTTCAAGCTAAGTCTTATTTGGGTTCCTTAAAAGTCTGTGTGTTATTTAGCAATGGGCACTTTGTTTTATTGATAATTGAGGATTTTCTTATTATATTATTATTGACTTCTAATAATCTGATTGTGATTAGAGACTATACTCTAAACTATTCTACTTTAGTTTGGAATTTAAGTATCCCCCAAATGCCCATGTGTTAAAGATGGGCTCCCAGCATGGCTCTACTAGGTGGTCCTGGAACATTTAGGAAATGGAGTCTATTGGGAGGTCTTTACATCCTTGGAGGTGTGGCCTTGCAGGGGATTTTAGGGCTGCTTTCTCCACACCCTCCTCTTTTTGGTTTTGTTCTCTTCTGTGCTCCTGCAGGTTTTGCTGCCTCACCACAAACCTAAAAGCAATGGGGTCAATGATCAGGGACAAGAAGCTCTGGAACAGTGAACCCAAATAAATCTTTCTCTTTTTATCTGTCTCATATATTTGTTATAGTAATGAAAAGATGACTAACACATAATACAACTTTTCAAAATTTCTGGAGGATCTTGGTGGCTCCTCAAATAGTTGATTTTGCTCAATAGCCCATGTGACTTTAGGTCTTATTACTGACAGCATATATTCATGTTTCTTCAAGACTCAGATTTTCTGCTCCAGACTTACACAATGGCAAAAGCCTCCATAATTATTTCTCATCAACAAGGGGTCTATGCAAAGGCTATGACTAATCCTCAGCTCAAATTCAAAATAGATATTTCCCCTACAAGAAAGAATATGTAGTAATCCTCAGCTCACCTATGTACAGTTCTCTTCTCTGTAATGTTATTCTACCTAGAGCCTATCAATTTTATGCATTTTAAGCCTTAAAGAGAATAATTTTTATAATTTATTCACATTTTTAATTTTTTTTGCATTGGTACAATGGGTATATTGACTTGGTATGGTTTATTACATCCTTTGCAGACCATGAAATCAAGACTTTTAAAGTAGTCATTAAAATAAAAAGACTTAAAAAAAAACACAAATCTAAGTAACTTTGACAATGCAAGGAACAGAGTTTCTGGAGCCTTGATTTACTCAGCAAACATTTATTGACTACCTGCTAAGTCACAAGCACCATGTGCCGTGAAATCTAAAATGGGTTAGTCCTGGTATTGGATGACCTTTCAGTTCACAGAGGAGTCTGATATGGAAACAGATAAACTACGGAGCAATTCAACCCATGTTGTAGTTTGGAGATAAGACTATCTCCCTGGACACAAACCAATCAAAGACTGCCTGCCTAGAGGCTTCAGGAGAGAGTTTCTATACAAATAAGAAGCTACATGTGGCCCTGAAACCTAAACAAAATTTACCAGGCATAAAAAGAACTGATATTCTTGGCAAAGAGACAGCATTTGCAATGACTTGGCCTCATAAAGATTATGGAGCATTTATTAAAATATGAAACCTAAAAACATTGAAATAAAGTCACACTGGAAGTTCTGTGGAGTTGAGATGTGGTGTGTGTGTGTGTGTGTGTGTGTGTGTGTGTGTGTGCTCGCGCGCGCGCGCGCGCGCGCGTGTGCATGCATGCACTCAAATAAAGTTAAAAAGACAAATTCAGGCCAGAAGTGAGACTATTGAAAGTTAAACCAGATATATTAGTATTTTTGGTAAAGATTACATAAAATATCTAAAGATTTTCAAACAAATGGAAATTACGTGATCAGAGTAAGTTATTTAAGAAAAAATTTGGCAACAGTACCAAGGTGAAAGACCTTTGGGGAAAAAAAGAAAGTCTGCAGGAAACCTCTTAAGAACTTTCTAGAATGTTATTTATAGATTAATTGTGAATTATGATTACTAAAGGATAAAAATGACTAGTGAAATTACCTTCTAAAATTATTAATAGAGATGAAGAGTGACCCAAATACAGAGGTTATTTTACTCCGTTCTCATTAATGTGTGTTTTATTCACTAAGTAAATAGATATTCCTCCAAATAGGATTGTTTTTACAGTGGCTGATTTTCTTTAGGTGTCGTGTCTGAGAGAACTCTTAAAATCATCCTTTTCTACCTGTTTTCTGTGCAAAGTTTCTAAGTTTTATTTTCTTTTATTTAGCAAAAAATATCATTTTCACTTAACTTTCAAATATGTAAATGCAGAGAGAAGGACATGGAAAAAGAAAGAATAAGAAGACTGTAATATAATGACATGAAGCCTAATTTTTCATACTTAGCTCTGCCATTTATCCTGACTCTTCATCCTGTGCATTAGAAATACCTTGTTGGTGAAGCTTCTGTAAATGAGCTTCTTTTTTGGTGCAATAGGGATAACATCAAATTTGCCTATTATGGCAAGGCCAGTGCTGGGGCCTCCAAGACTGGGATTGGAGCTTGCCGAGGCATAAGGTCAGTGCTGGGGCCAGCAAGGCCAGAATCGGAGCCAGCCATGAGGCACGGCCGCTACTAAGGCCTCCAAGGCCAGGATCAGAGCCTGGCGAGGGGTTAGGACGGTTCTAGGGCCAACAAGGCTGGGATCAGAGCCTGCCATGAGGCAAGGCCGGTGCTGGAAGCTCCGAGGCCGTGATCAGAACCTGCCGAGGGGTTAGATCGGTGCCAGGGCCAGCGAGGCCGAGATTGGAGCCTGCCGAGGGGTTAGGCTGGTTCCAGGGCCAGTGAGGCTGGGATCGGAGCCTGCCGTGAGGCAAGGCTGCTACTGAGGCCTCAGAGGCTGGGATTGGAACCTGCTGAGGGGTTAGGCTGGTGCCGGGTCCAGCGAGGCCAGGATCAGAGCCTGCTGTGAGGCAAGGCCAGTGCTGGGGCCTCCGAGGCCGGGAATGAAGCCTGCCTATGAGTTAGGCTGGTGCTGGGGCCATTGAGGCCGGGATTGGAGCCTGCCATGAGGCAAAGGCTGGTGCTGGGGCCTTTGAGGCCTGGATTGGAGGCCACCAAGGGCTAAGGCCAGTGCCGGGGCAGCAAGGCCAGGATCAGAGCCTGCCATGAGGCAAGGAAGGAGCGGGGGCCTCCGAGGCCAGGATAGGAGCCTGCCAAGTGGTTAGGCCAGAGCCAGGGTCAGCAAGGCTGTGATAGGAGCCTGCCTTGAGGCAAGGCTGATGCTAGGGCCTCTGAGGCCGGGATCAGAGCCAGCCGAGGGGTTAGACCGGTGCGGGAGCCAGCGAGTCCAGAATCGGGGCCTCTCATGAGGCAAGGACGGTACTGGAGCCAGCGAGATTGGGATCAGAGTCCTCCGGGTGGCCAGGCCACCACTGGGGCCGTCAAGAGTGGGATCGGAACTTGCAATGTGGTATGCATGGAGAAGTATCATATAAAATAAAAACCAAATGCTTCCCCTAATTAGCAATAACTAGAAGAAAAGGGGTAAGAGGAGGAGGTCAAGTTATAGAAAGGGCCCTATAGAGAAGTAATTAAGGTGACCAATCAGAGGGTATGGGATGGGGGAGGATGGAACCTCTTTAAAACTCAGGAGATACATAAAGGTATCAAAGTTAATCACCAATCAAACCTGGGATCGAGGGAGGGGAAGGGAATGGGATGGGGATTGGATGAGGGCTAATTGGATGATGTGTGCTTGTATATCCTCTCTAGTCTTGTATTCCAATGTGATGTATGATTACAATGCACCAATAAAAATAAAAAAATAAAAAAACTTTAAAGTCCATAAAAAATTTTTTTTTACCTACTATTAATGTTCAATGCAAGACACTGCACACAAAAGTAACAAGTAGAAACTGTCTCCTTTGCTCAGATTTCAACCTTCTTGCCATTTCATACTTTTCCATTTAGTACCAACACTTTAAGCTGATTAGATCACGTCTCATAGACAGGTACCTCTTAGAGTCTCCTTAAAGTAAGGAGGGACACAAATTCAGAATCTCATCGAGCTTTAGAGGCCTCAGATTGCATATTATGAATGCTCTTGATTTTTGCCACAACCTATTACACTATCCCATCTTGTGAAATGACTCTTGGAGCCATTTCAACCAGCCTGTTCCCTACAAAATAAATACATGGATGGTAGTTAGTTTGGAACCATCAGAAAATAGTAATACAAATTATTATGGTACTTAATAACTTGCAACCCCTGAACACATATAAAGGATGCATCAATTAAACTGAATAGAACACCAAAGACCTGAAATGTTAATAACTCACCCAATGCCACACAAGTCATACAGACTGAATAGGAAGAACTTTGGGCCCTAAATGTAGTGTTCTTTCCACAGTTTTTCCTTATTAGTATCTCTTTTAGTCATGCTTTTGGTGTTCAACCAACCTGAGAATAAAGTTAAATTTGAAGATTATTCCTCATCTTGATAGACTGAACTCTTATTTTATGGTTCCAAACCTCTTAAAGAGACAGGATCATAAGCTGACTTTGTGTAAATTAATATCCAGCAATTTTAAATGTTGAAAATAACATTAACATTTCATATTCTTTAATCTCTTAGTCAAACTCATATATGCACAAGTCATTTCTTTTGTACTTGAATTCTAAGGGGATTTTATTCCAAAAAGTACAATTTAAAAAATTGAATAAACTGTCATTTATCTGAGAAGCAACATTTTGCAATATAAGTAGTATCTGGAATTATGATACTAGGTTGTGAAGTCTAGAAGACAGCAAACATTTGCAAACTCAATTAAAATATTTCAAAGTTCTTTTCTTTTTTTCCCAAGTCGCCAGTATTTGTTTGTTTGCATTTATGACTCTGAAGTTTATTCATTTTCTCCCTTTCCAAAACAAACCAAATTTTCCTGGCCTATTTCTTGTTTATATTTGGTACTAAAGTTTGAACCCCAGGGGTGTTCTACCTCTGAGTTATACCCCCAGGCCTATTTTATTTTGAAACAGCGACTTGTTGTGTTAATGTGTACTGGCCTTGAATTTGAAATCCTCTATTTTAGCCTCCCAATTACTGGGACTAGAAGCACACACTATCTTGCCCAACTTTCTGGCGTATCTTGATATAGGTTCAGATATATAGTCTAAGACAAATTCTAATTTTTATTCTTTTTTCAGACAGAAACATATGTGACCTATAAATTAACTTCCTATATGTTCTCAGTCTAGCTAAGATCAGCCTTGTTCTCTGGTATCTAAAAAAATGTATTAAAGTTATAAACAGTTCCATGATAGAAAACTCAAAATACATTCAATATTTTCAAAAATTGACAATTACCAAGTTTGTATTTCTACTCAATTATCAGTCTCTGTAATCTGTATGCAACAAACTTTTCTGTGTTTCTGGAATTGTGGAGGTTTACAAGTAAATTAATAAATTAAAAAATAGAATCAGAGATTCTACACAAAGAAATTTTAGCAAATAATTTTATATAAAATGTTATGGGATGATGTTCCCTGGCCTCTGAATTTTCATGGTTTTAAGAGAACCATGATTTGGAGTTTCCTTTCCATATCACTTTGGCCTTCTTTTCTCTTTTGTTCACTAATTCTTTGAATGTATATTTATCTCATTCAGGGAAGTTTAATTATCTTATCTCACTCATGAAAAAATCTGGCCAATACCTTAATTTTATATTTTATTAGAAAAATAAAGGCATATCTTTAAAATGGCCCTCAATGACCCAAACCTTTATAAGTCCCCTTCCAGAGTATTGATGAGACCTAATATGCTTTTAACCAGGAGACTATGACAAAAGGGTAATAGAATGTTACATTAGTAAGAAAAAGTCAAGGGATTTTGTGGATATAATAATATCCATAATCAATAAACTTTATTTATTTTTTTATTTTATTTTATTTTTATTTTTTGGTGATACTGGGGTTCCTGGAAGCCCTTCTACCTCTGGGCTATACTCCCAGATCTATTTTATATTTTTATTTGGAAACAGGGTCTCATAAGCCAGCATGGCTGGCTTCAAACCTGTAGGATCCTCCTGTCTCTGCCTCCCAAGCGCAGGGATTACAGGCCTGCGCCACCACGCCCTGCTATCAATAAACTTTAAGCTAATCAAAAAGGAAATTATACCAGTTGAGCCTGATTTAATCATGTTAGCATATAAAAGTTCTAGATATCAAAGACTTTCCTTTTTAGACTTTTCAAAAGAAAGCCAACTTCAAAAAATTAGTTCTGCTTACAACCACATGAGTTTGGGAGAGAATCCTGGGCCTCAAATGGGACCCCAATTCCCATTACACCCAATTTCCATCACACCTAGACTGAATTCTGTAAGATCCCAAATGAAGAATTTGGCTCAGTTCAGCTGCACCCATACTCCTGACCCACACAAAATGTGAGATAATAAACGTGTGTTTTTTAAATCACTAAATGTGTGGCAATTTGCTACACAGAAATAGAAAATGAGTACATCTTTTTCTAATTCATGGTGCTCTTGAAATAATCATGCTTCTTCCCCTGCCTTATAGGAAACACAAACTTTTAAAAGAACAATTTATTTTACATTCCTGATACTGGGGCAGGATCAATAAAAATAAATTTAATTAGTCACAAAATATATAAAATGAAACAACAGCAAATACACCTGAGAAAATAAAATAGCCAATCCAAAGAAAATTTTGTGATTATTTCAATATAAGAATTGTTAAAGACTAGAGTAGTTGGAGTATTGATCTATACCCCAATATACTAAGAGTTAGCACTTAATTTGAAAGACAACATACCACCAACCTGAAATAACTAGATTCTTTTCTTCCCATAACTGACATAATCCTTATATGTATAAAATGAAGTTATGATAATATCATCAGGACAGCTGACTTAGGTGTAGTTATTAGTGGCAATGGATTATGTTTAGTTACAGTAACCTACTGAGTCCCACTACATGACTAATCACAGTCACCTTCAAGCTAGGAAACTAGAATTAATTTCTAGCTTCAAAAAAGAAAGCATAGTCGGGCGTGGTGGCGCACGCTTGTAATCCCCGCGCTTGGGAGGCAGAGACAGGAGGATCGCGCAGGTTCGAAGCCAGCTGCACGCACTGGCTTAAGAGACCCTGTTTCCAAAGAAAAATGTAAAAATAGGTCTGGGAGTGTAGCCCAGAGGTAGCAGGGCTTCCAGGAACCCCAGTACCACAAAAAAAAAAAAAGCATAAACAAGCTGAAATTCGGGCCAAGTGAAGAACTTAGACTATTTAGAGCCATATTCGCTGAGTTAACTCATAGAACATTGTTCTATACATAAATACTTAGTTATGAGGTCTGTTCTTAGAGGTAAGGGCCGTCCAATCTTAATTCAATCATGTCTTAGGCTGCCAGATTTAAATTTTAATTTCAAAAAATACATACTTTGTTAGGATAAGTTATTATAAATATGTCTCATAATATGGAACAAAAGATTAGATGTTTTTAAGTAAGTAGACAAGTCAATGCTTAGGTATTTTAGGAACTAATAACAAGTAGAATTTATGTCAACTACCATTCTCAGATCTGGAGATATGGATACAACCTGAAATAATCAGTCCCCTGGAGCATCTCATTCATAGGCATGGATTGTGGGGAAAAAATAATTACTTTATCTTTCCTTCCATTACTGACCTGTAAAATATCACCAGTTTCCATTCTTATTGGTTTTTATTATGGAAGCCATACAGGCTGGCATTGTTATCCTGTGACCTTACTTAAATTTCAGAAATATAATCAATGTTTTTTGAACATCCAGAGTTGAGAGAGTCCCAAGCAATTGTTAATGAAGCAGCCATTTCTTTGTTGTTTTCAAAACATTCTAGTAACTCTGTCCTACTTTCTCTAAATTGGTTATTATTAAAGATGAAAATGTCTCCAAGAAGCAACATGCTCAAAATGATCTTAACAAGAGATTTTGAAATATTGGATCTGTCAGTAACAGGGATTTCAAAGGGTGACCGTCAAGTTCATCCAATTCCCACAGAACTCGGTGCCATCAGAATTCAGGTCTGCTGTCCTCTGACTAAAAGAAGAAGAGACTGTACATAAGACAGAAGACAAAATCAATGCCGAATTGGAAATAATTCTATGCTTTGAGAAAATTTATATTCTTACTAGCATCAAAGAGAAAATTTATAACTGGTATAATCCTACTCCCAATCCCCCTTACACTGTTGAATTTTTTTGTATTGTGTGTATTAGCTTGTAATATACTATATAATTTACTTGTCAATCATCTTGATTGTGTATTGTCTATCTGTCCTACTAGAGTAAAAATTCCATAAAAGCAGAGATTTTTTTTTCTTTTGACAGGTTTGTGCACTAATGCACAAAGTGAGGGGCGCTAGCTAGCACATATGAATCTCACTAAAATTGTTGAATAAGTTAAGTAATAAAATAATAGCTATACATTATTAGATCTAATCCCTCAATAAGGGACATGGCTATTCCAGCTCTTCTGTGCTGGTTTTTATCCAGTATTATAGAAAGCATTTTTATTTTTTATTTTATTTTTTTATTTTTTTTTTTTTTTGGTGGTACTGGGGTTCCTGGAAGCCCTTCTACCTCCGGGCTACACTCCCAGACCTATTTTTTATACTGTTTTGTTTTGTTTTGTTTTGTTTTGTTTTGGTGGTACTGGGGTTCCTGGAAGCCCTTCCTCCGGGCTATACTCCCAGACCTATTTTTGCATTTTCATTTTTGGAAACAGGGTCTCCTAAGCCAGCGCGCACGGCTGGCTTCGAACCTGCGCGATCCTCCTGTCTCCGCCTCCCAAGCGCGGGGATTACAAGCGTGCGCCACCACGCCCGGCAGAAAGCATTTTTAGAAGGGTAAAAATATTGCTTATTTTTGTATATAAGAAGGAGTTAGTACTCAACAACAAGCTGTACCCGTTGACTTCTTTGTTGATTGTGGGCTGAATTAATGCTGATCCACTCCTATTCTCTCACCAGAAGGTCATCTGTGACCAAATGACCAATGACCAAACTATGAATACATGGTTGGCATGGGTCAAGAGTACATCAAAGAAAGATCAGAGTACAGTGTTGGTGGCCACATAGGGAGCAAGGTCCTGACATCATCTTCATTAAAACATACCTGAAATACCACATTTAAATGATTTCTTTCAATTTTGTAGAACTTGTGAAGGTTAGAGTCAAAATAGAATGCATTTTCAAATATCTTTTTTATATTAGAGAATATATTAGATTATCAATAAAATCTAAACTCATCATTTTAGGAAAAACAATGTAATACTGATCCCTTCCCATAGTAATTCTTTTTCCTAGAAGTACATTTTATATCTTGCTTCTCCCCTATCATGTTCTTCTTCTGTATAGGAGAGAATGTGTTTTGGAGGCCAAGGGGTAGAGCACATAAACTCCGAATAAAGGAGAGTTTTGGTGGCATATGAACTGATCCCAGATCATTGGAAAACAGTGCATCTGCCTAATTTTGCATGTTTCCTATTTTCCTCCACTCATAGGCACAACATTAAAAATCACATTAAAGATTTACTTGGAATATTAACACAGAATGATTACTCAAACCTGGGAGTAAAAGACCATCCTCAGCAGAGTAGCTAAAAATAAAAATAAATAAATAGATCCTTTTCTTAAACTAGAGATTGAGTCCAGTGATGTTCTACATCCCCAGCACCCCCAGCCCTTTTTTTTTTTTTCTTTGAAACAGGGTCTTTCTAAGTTGCAGAGGCTGTCCTCAACTCTGTGATTCTCCCAAGTCCTGGGCTTGCAGGTGTGCTCCACTGAAAAGGATCTGTGCTGCCTTTTTAATGGAGCCTCAACTGTGAGGCAGTGGGAGGAGCACTGGATTTGGAACAGAATACACCTTGGACTTCATATCCGTGTTTCTCTAGACATATTACACGTGCAAACTACTTCATTTATGTGAGTCAGTTTTTCTCTTTTGGGAACATTTTGGAGGAACACCTACTAGATGGTACCCCTGGAAAAGCTGCCAGAATGGTAGGGGGCATCCAGAGTCCATCGACCTGTACACTGGATCCCACCCTGGTTGTCTCTTCAGGGCTTTGCTTCTATTAATCTTTTCTTCTTTCTCATGTGCCTGCACAATCATTCTTTTCTTAGTACAAAACTCTATATCTACAAACATTTTTCTCTCATCCTAAACACACACACACATAATTTGAATCAGCTAACACTCCAGTTCTTTGTTTGTTTGTTTGTTTGTTTGAAGGTAAAACTGCTACAAAGTTTATAGGCTCATAGGCTCTTTCCACTCTCTCCTTGATACTCAGACTTTTTCACCACCAATCTTTCAAACCTTTGTCCTTAATGTGACCTCTTCACACTAAGAAACGCTGTGGTCATTGTTAAGTCACATCTCACTTGACTATCAGCAGTACTTAATGGAAGACTGTCAGTTCTCTTTTGTTATAATACTTTCTTAACTTGTTTTGGAGAACATTACATTCTCCTGATCTTTCTCTGATCTCATAGCTATTCATTCTCCTTTTCTTTTCCATTTTATATTCATTTTTCCAATCTCTTAGTTGCTGTCATTGAACCTGTCATCTTTTCCAACTATATTCATTCCTTGGGTGTACCCTTTATTTAAGGATTATAAGCACCATCTGCTTTTTGATGATTCAAAACTGCATGTATAAACCGAGTGTGGTGGAACACACTTGTAATCCCCGCGCTTGGGAGGCATAGACAGGAGGATCACGCAGGTTCAAAGTTAGCCTTGCTGGCTTAAGAAACCCTGTTTTGAAATAAAAATGTTAAAAAATGGGTCTGGGAGTGTAGCCCAGAGGTAGTAGGGTTTCCAGGAACCCAAGTACTACCAAAAATGCATGTATATATCTCTAGCCAAGACCTCTTTTTTAAATTCTTTGCTCATAGACACAACTCCACAACTCGCTCTGTGATTTCTCTAAGGTATCTAATAGGCTTCTCCAACTAATACTTTTCAAAATGAATAATCTACATAACCATGTTCTTCCTACAATCTTCACATCATGGCTTTGAAACTCAATCCTTCCATTTGCTCAGTTCAAAATATTTTTTCATTTCAAGTAGAACACTTTTGTGCCTCAAATCAGAGTGCCATTATATTATATAAAGAAGACAAGCAGAAGGGCTGCAAGTCAGAAGTCAGTCTGTGAAACTTAATTGAGACCCTGTTTCAAAATAAAAAAGGGCTGTGAGTGAACTCAGTAGTAGAGTGCTCCTGATTTCAATCCCCATACCAGAAAACATAAAAAAATTAAAAGAATACATAAGAAAAAAATATCTAAATTCTTCTTAGCTCATTAGTTTGATCACTAAGACCTGAGAATTTTATCTTCCCTGGTCTACATATTTTGCTTATCTCAAATTCTGCTTTGCTTTCTAGAATTGCTTAAAATTCTATATAATACTAAACAATAAATACTGAAGTAACTAAAAATATAACTTTCATTGAAAGATATTTCAAACTCATTGTTTAATTTTGTTTAGTTGGTGGCATCATAAAATATTTTCTAAAATTTTATATGCACATACATTCAGAAGGCTAAATTTATAATCTTTTGTCCATATTTAAATATCACAATGTCTTTTCTCCTAAAAGGGACCTTTAGCTTATCTCATAAATTAATTTGTGAGTAATATGAGATATACATGTTCATATAAAACATGTTTAACTGCCAGGCATGGTGGTGCATGCTTGCAATCCCAGTACTTGAGAGTCGGAGACAGGAGGGTTCAGGTTTGCAGCCAGCTTCAGCTACTCAGTGAGGCCCTCCACAAGTTAGTGAGACCCTCTTTCAAAAATAAAGAACAAAATATTGGGCTAGGGGTGTTTCTCAAAGGTAGAATGCCCCTGGGTTCAATCCCTAGCACCACAATAAATAGATAAATGAATAAATAAATAAATAAATAAATAACAAAATATTTTAGAAGATGTAGAAAATGTTTCCTCATAAAAATTGAATCAGAAAAATAATATCCACTAATGTTTGTTTATAAGCTCATTCTCTATTACTACTGCAAAAATATCTGAAGTTGGGTAATTTAAAAAAAAAAAGAAGAGATTTATTTCACTACTACTACAAAATATCTGAAGTTGGGTAATTTTTTCTTTTGTAGTTTTGGAGGCTGACAATACAAACAGCATAGCATTGGCTCTGGAGAGGGACTCTAGTGAAATCATCCCATGGCAGATAGCATCATAGTAACATGCAGGAGGAAGAGATCACATGGCAAGACAGAAGACAGAGACTGGAGAATGACCGAGCTTGTCCTTTGTGTAATAATCTTCCCACAAGAACTAACTCCAGAGTCCCATGAGAACTACCTTAATATCTCTACAGACTTACCCCCAATGATTTAATGACTTTCCTCTGAGCCCCACCTCTTAAAAATCTCACATCACCTTCAAACACCACCACACGAAGTTTCCAACATATGAACTCTTCATATGTCCAAATGGTAACACTTTGAAATATTTATTTTTTAAAGGCAAATATCTCAGAAATGAAGGAAAGGGTAACTTGCCAATATGATTTCACATTAGCTCAATAAACTTTATGTTGAGAATAATATGAAGGAAATATTTACATTATTAACTGAATATAGCTGGTTCTTTTTAAAAATACATGGTACACTTGTATAAAAACATTGAGCAAGTGCAATGTATTCTTAAAGCTCTATTTCCTCTCTCAAATAAAAAGACTTCATATCCTCTGATCAGCAGTGTGGTACAAAATGTATAGCTCAGAATTCTTAAAAAAGCCATGAGCATTTTTTTATAATTTGAGAAATACAAAAAATAATTTGAGAAATACAGAGTTTATTTATTTTAAAAAAAACTCTCAAACCTTAACAAATTAAATTGAATAAATCTTACTTATGTAACTCAATGGAGAGTTACTGGCCTATTTATTAATGCTTTATGAGTTCTTTTTTTCTGTTTAAGTTGAACAAAAACACAGAGAGAATAACAATTCTAACATGTTGTTATAAGGTTTTTATTTGTTGGCTGATATTACAGAAAACAGGGCCCTCAAGTTAATCCTTTTAAAATATTTATACCATCCATATCTCAGCTTGTTGAGGAAAAGTCCTGAGTCCTCCCAAGCATGTCTGGGGCTGACTGCTTGGAATTTTAATGCCTCTTAGTCGATATGGTCTCTGGACTCAAAGCACCATTAGTTTTAAAATTTGCCAATGCCAGGAGCAGTAAGCAATTTCCCTGGAGTTTCTGCTGATGCTCTTGAACAAATTTGTTTGTTTTTCTTTAACCACTACTCAGACCTAAATATCACCCAGTATGTAGCTTGTTATACTTACGTAAATATCAATGACTGTTCCAGTAGAGGACTTAACATAGTGTTGATTAAAGACTGTTTTCACACATCCAAGAAAACAGCACAGCTAGCTATAGAGACATGGAGTGCAGCCCAAAGGATTAATAAAGACCAATGAGCACTGACAAATGAAGTTTATTTATTCTCTTCCTATGACTTACTCTTACTCTTCAAACACACTGGCTGCCTCACATCAGCAGAAGTCCAAGTTAAAAGTTAACCACACACAGCAGCAAAGAGGCAGATTAATTAATTAATTAAAAATACAGAAGAAAGCAGAAAATTATTGTTTAGTATAAGCACAATCTTTGCAAAGAATAAAAACAAACACTTTATGGGGGTTTGTATACGTCTACTTAATTCAGCATGATCAAATTTTTAATACAAATGTACCATATTCCTTTACTAAATGAAAAATTTTATATCTTTCACATAGCAATTGCATTGTATCTTGTTTTAATTGATTAACAGACAATGAAAGGCTTTGGCAACCTGCCTGTCTAGCAATTCTCAATAATCCTTGCTAATTTTTTAAAATACTTTGTTTTCTGTGAAAGTAATATGTGAAGTCTCTTTTAAAAATTTTGAGGTTTTCTTCATACCTTCCTCTCACTACAATATTTTCAATCATAGATTTTTAAATGGGGTACGGTGATAGACTTTAGAGGCTAGTTGAACATATTTTAGGTAACTGAGCAATTTTCTTAAGATTGTCCATAGCATTTTCTGAATCTTCAAATATCCCTCATGCAAAAAAAGAAAAAAGATTTCATATTTATAAAATTTAATTTATCCAATTTAATAAACAACTGATATGATGCTCAAGGTAATAGACTAAAATGATGGCAGGCATCTGAGAGAATAAATTTATTAGGAAAGAGGTTCTTGCCTACTGAAAACCAGCATTGCTAACTTTAGAGCAAAACAGATCATATTTTAGTAATTTATTAATTCCGTTTTTCAATATTTGCAAAGGACTTGGACAAACCAAGGCAGAAAGAAGGTGTGGTCAAAGAGAAAGCTTCAGGCCTGAGAAGGGCCACACCTAAATAGAAAACATTGTGATCTATCCATAGGCCAGTTACTTGGCCAGATAAACCTTACTAATCTAAAACAATATCTACCATAAGATAGACTAGGATAGATATGGTATCTTATACATGCTAAAAGTCCTATGTATTTTAGCTTTATTCTTTATTGTCTTGCAATTGACATAAAAGTATACAAATAAAACTGTATTATCATCTATGTATTTTCCCAGAAGTTACTTTTTAGCTTTTGGTAACAGAGTCTAATGGCTAAATACATTTTTCTTATACTTTTTAGATGAGTACAAGTGATAAAAAGAAGGCCAATGCTTCAGGGACTCACTAAACCTATTTGTATCTTCACCAAGTTAGTTTTTGCAAATTGCTGAGAGAAAATCAATTGAAGTTGCCTAAATTTTATTGCTATTTAACTGGTTCAGAATTTTATATATGATAGTTTCACCTAAAAAATAGAAAAAAAATATTCTCTGGTAAGAAAGAAAGTAAAAAGAAATATTGAAATGTTATCTTTAAGTCATCAAAAGCTTGGTATCAGACAAATGAAACTGTTATGTGAGATTATCATTTTTAATTTTGGATAAATTGCTATAATACTAGATGTCAACCACTAAGCCAAGCATGGGAGGGAGGGATGGGGAGAGAATGGGGTGGGGATCGGGTGGGGGCTGACTGGGCGATGTGTGCATGTATGTCTACAAAAGTTTGTATCCCACTATGATGTATGAATACAGTGCACCAATAAAAAAAAAAGGAAAAAAAATAAAAATAAGGAAATCCTGCCATTTGCAACAAAAAAAAAAAATTAAAATAGGGGTAAGGATGTAGCTCAGAGCTAGAATGCTCCTGGGTTCCATCCCCAGTGACACACACACACACACATACACACACACACACACACACACACAGCGTGCCACAATACAACCTATTACCTAAATGGTACTTACCTATAAGTGTCTATGTGCTTGAGATTTTCAAAAGGTCTGTATTCAAGCCGGGCATGGTGGTGCACGCTTGTAATGCTTGGGATACTGAGACAGGCGGATCGCACAGGTTCGAAGCCAGCCTCAGCCACTTAGTGAGGCTTTCAACAACTTAGTGAGAGCCTGTTTCCAAATAAAATATAAAAAAGGTCTGGGAGTATAGCCTGGAGGTAGAAAGCCTCTGGCTTCCACCCCTATTACCACCAAAAAAAAAAAAAAAAAAAAGGTCTGTATTCAAATCTCAGTTCTATCACTTACCAAAAATAGCATCTTAGACATCTTAATTGCTTTCTTTAGGTTATTAATCATACCAACTAGTGGTTAATGTTAAATTAAGGTTTATTATATGTGTATGCTATTAATAGTGCTACTAGGTACTCAATAAATATCAGTTGAATTATTAAAAAAAAAGAATTTTGCACACATTTAATAAACAATCACCTAGTGAAATAATTTGAAACAGTCCTATAGAGACTAACTTACCCTATAAAAGTTTTAATTAATTCTAAGTAGTCTATAAAAACTATGAAACTGTTCCCCATAAATATTGCAAGGACAACTGCCACTACTTTTAACCTTATTTCTCACATGTATTTGTGAAAATTCTGCAAAAAAAAAATAAAAGCAATAGCAGATATATACAAACAGAATTACTATGAAAATTGGCTTACATGATTATGAAGGCCAAGTAATCCCATGATTTGTCAGCTGCAAACTCAAGACCCAGGAAAGCCAGTAGTGTAGTTCAGTCTAAACTTATTCCAAGTTCTGAGAATCAGAGGAGATGGTCAGTATAAAACTAGTCTGAAGTCAAAAGCCTGTGGACTAGAATCTCCAGTGCCCAAGGACATGTACAAAATGAATGTTTCAAATCAAAAGAAGAGATTGAATCCACTCTTACTTTAAGTTTTGGCTTGTTTGTTCCTCCACTTGTAACCTCAATTGAATGGATAATCCACTTACTTAGGATGGATCTTCCTTTCAGTCTACTAATAGAAAGGCTAATAGATTTCATCACAAACACATACAGAAATAATGTTTTCCCCCACTATGTTGGCATACCTTAACCCAGTCAAGTTAACATATAAAATTAACCATCATATAATCTATTTGTTTCAATTTTTTTTCCTCTTTATAGTTTGGAGTTTTCCACATACCTGGGAAGCAATATGAACTTAAAGTATAAATCTGTATTAACATTTGACCTATTTGTTATTGACTTAAATTTATAAAGTAATTTATCTCATTTACCTAAAGTATATTTTCTCAGTGACAAATCAACATCCAATTATAGGTTGCCAGCCTGTTTTACAATTGTTAGCATAAGGACTTACCTAACTTCAATACCATGAAATTGTCTCAGATCCTTTGTCACAGAGCTTCTCATTTTACTGTGATAGACAAACATATGGTTATTCATAAAAGAAAAAATAGCAAAATGTAAGGAAAAGTTATCAGCTAAAAATAACATGTGGGACCGAGAAAAGCGGGGCTTAAGAGCCCCGCTAACAACCAATCTCCATTACCACAAAATCAGCACCTTTCATAGCCAGAAAACACCATCACCTGAGAAACAAAAAAAATCAGCAGGCTCCAGAGAGAAAGCGGACTGAGAACAGAGCCACAGACACGGCAGCAGCGCTTTACTGCCGGCGGCAGCGGGGAGTTCACCGGACGGCTACAGCAAGCTGAGGTGAGCCGCTGCGGAACCACCAGGCGAGATTTCTCAGCGCAGAGAGCACCTAAAGCTCCCAGTGGCTGAGCTCAGCACACACTGCAGGGATTCAGAGTGGAAATCAAAACCAAGAAGAAAAACGCGAGCCCCACGCCCGAGGGTGTAGCAGCGGCGCCATATTGCCACCGGCGGCAGCAGCAGCGAATTCAGCGAAGCCAGTACAGCTACATCTGCGTACTCAAGAACAGTGAGTCAAATTGCGGGCCACAGAGGAGAAATCCCAGTACTGTACTCCCTGGGACTTGACCCAGTGGAGGAGGGGCGGTGGCAGAGATATCACACCATAGGAGAACGTGCAACCTGGCACCCCCCACAGTCTAAAGCAGCCTCTATCAACTCTCTGGGTCGGAGACTCTGCGATAAAACCCAGTAAAGGAGTAGTGGGGTCTGAGATACCACTGACTCGAGATCCAGAGCACCCTAAGTGAAGTCATAGTGACCCAAGGGAAGAACCCAGAGAAGGCACAAACATCGGAAATCATGGGAAAGAGGAATAATACTGGAGCAATTAATGCCCACAACCCCACAACATCAGAACCCAATAAAACAGAAAATCAGAGATTTCTAGAAGATCAAATCAGGAAAATAACTGTAGAAATAATAGAGGTGCTTCAAAAAGAACTCAGAGCCAAAAAGAGATAAAGGATGCAATTAATGAAGTAAAGGCATCAATTCAAAGCACAAACAACCGATTAGAACACATGGAGAACAGAATCTCGCTCTTAGAAGATGATCATTCCAAAAATGAACGCATAGTTTCTAATCTAGAAAAAAATATCCAACAGCAGGAATCTGATATTGAAGAAATATGGGCCCATTTTAAGAGAGCTAACCTAAGAATAATTGGAATAGAGGAGGGAAAAGAAAGTGAAACCAAAGGGATCAACAATCTCTTCAAGGAAGTAATAGCAGAAAATTTTCCAGACATAAAGCAAGAGGTTGATACACAGGTCCAGGAAACTTATAGAACTCCCTTTAGACAGGATAGGAGAAGAGGATCCCCACGCCACATAATTGTCAAAATGACCAATGTGGAAGCCAAGCAGAGAATATTAAAGGCAACAAAAGCAAACGGCCAAGTGACATTCAGAGGCAAACCAATTAGAATCACTCCAGACTTCCCAAACCAAGTCATGAGAGCCAGAAGAGCTTGGAGTAACATATTCCCAATTCTGAAAGAAAACAACTTCCAGCCAAAAATTTCCTACCCAGCAAAACTTTCTATCAAATTAGATGGAGAAATAAGAAGCTTCCATGACAAACAGAAACTGAAGTAATTTATGTCTTCAAAACCAGCACTAGAGAAAATACTCAAAGAGATTAACTACAAAGAAGAAATAGGTAACACACAACAGAACTAGAGAAACAAGATTTTCCATCCAACAGACAACTAAGATTGGTTATCTGTGGAGATTCATTATTTATGTTAGTCTTTTACCTATCTCTAAAGGGTATTGTTTGCCTTTTTTGTTGTTAATTTTTAGGATTTCTAGTTGGAATATTAATATACCTTCAGATATAGCATTTGTGAAATATTTTATCCCATTCTATTAGTAACTGTTAACTCTGTTTACATTGTCTTTGGATATACAATATTTTTTAGGGAGTTTGTATACTCTTCTGTTGCCTGTGCCATTGAAATCATATCCAAGAAATCACTGCCAATTTCAATGTTGTGAGGTTTTATGACCCAGATTTTCTCCTAAAAGTTTATAGTCTTAAGATTTATATTTAGGTCTTTTATCTATTTTGAGTTAATATTTGTATATGGGATTAGGTAAGGGTCCAGTTTTATTCTTTTCCATGTAATTATTATTTTTCAACAATATCTAGTTAAAAGATTATTTTTTCCACCACCAAATGTTCGTGGAAACCTTGTCAAAAATAACTTGACAATATAGGGAAGAATTTAGCTCTAGGCTTTTATCTAACTCCAATGGTTTATATATCTGCCTTTAGAATAGTACTACACTGTTTCAATTATTGTAGCTTTATATGGTTTGAAATCAGAAAATATATATCTTCTAGCTTTGTTCTTTTTCAAGATCGTTTTGGGTATCTAGAGTCCATATCCCATATTAGGATAGATTTTTTTTCTGAAAAATAAATATATAAATATATGATAGTTTCACCTAAAAAATAGAAAAAAAAATTCTCTGGTAAGGAAGAAAGTAAAAAGAAATATTGAAATGTTATCTTTAAGTCATCAAAAGCTTGGTATCAGACAAATGAAACTGTTATGTGAGATTATCATTTTTAATTTTAGATAAATTGCTATAATACTAGATGACAACCACTAAGCCAAACATGGGAGGGAGGGATGGGGAGAGAATGGGGTGGGGATCAGGTGGGGACTGACTGGGCGATGTGTGCATGTATGTCTACAAAAGTTTGTATCCCACTATGATGTATGAATACAGTGCACCAATTAAAAAAAATTTAAAAAAAATTAAAAAAAAATAAAAATAAAAATAACATGTGTTTTGCTTTTATATCAGTGCTATGATAGTCCTAGTCTGATTACAACTTTGACATTTTAGATGTTCTTGGAACTATAGTATTTACTAAGGCTATGAAACTGTGGATCAAGTTAATTGTTATTACAGTAGTAGTTGTATGGATTTTCCCTTGTCTATTCTGTATTCTGACTAAATGCCACTGGTGTCACCATGTTATGTCTACTTCCTTTTATTTGTTAGCATCCACTAAATATACAAATAATACATTGTTTCCATAGAAATCTTTTCTTTAATATGTTTGACACTTTTTTAAATATAAAATATTTTCACATGTATTATTTCACATGAGCTTCATGATAACCCTAAGAAGTAGGACAGTACGGTACCACTGCATAAATTTAATTTAACACAAAAATAACATTAGTAGTTATTGTTGAAAACCTTCTTGATATCTAGACTCTATATTAGACACTTTATATTTTATTTAGTCTCATGAACACGTGTTATATGGTTGAGGACATAGAGTCTAAACAATATTTTCCAAAGCCCCAAAATAGTAGCAGCACAGGATTATTTTAGGACAACATATATTTGAATATATATATATATATGCACATACATGTATAATACATATGTACATTATGTGTGCGTGTACATGTGAATATATACATACATGTGTGTGTATATAGATACATATATATTCATATACAAATATTGCATGTATACATTATGTACATGTGCATAAATACACACACATTCATATGCATGTGAATACATATATACTCAGTGCTTTGTGAAAAATTTCTAGTATCTTTTTATCAGAAGTATAAGGCAGTTTTCTCAGACTCTAATAAAATACATCGTGTTAGGTGCAATTCTAGTCAAATCAAGGCAAGATATTTTATGCCAGAAGGTCACAGTCAGATGAAGGTTGCAAAGTGGAAAATATTAGAGAGGAATACCCATGACTCTTTAATCTGAGGTGGTGTCATTTCCCTTAATTCAAGGAAGTGACTCATCTCTCAGGTGTAAAACTTTGGTGTCTTTACACGAAGTGACACACGGCTAGGGCTCAGGAATGAAATTGCTAAATTGACTAGAACGCTTTAGAATCTATCAATACATGTCTTTTTTGTCCAGTTGTTTCCTGCTGGATGCTAGTAGGAAAGATGACAGGACACAGAGCACAGAAGGACAGTGAAGGTGACAGAGGTCTTCAGCTGGAACATGAAGAGTTAGCAAGTGGCTCACCATAATTTCTTATTTTTTTTTTTTGAGATTCAGAATCCAACCACAATGTCCAGTAAACTATGAATGGATCGTGATAATGGGCTTTTTATGTTTATGGAAAGAGGTTACTCCAGTATAATATTCAGCATCAATCATGATGAAATCTATGTCGACCTAATGGTGAGTCATCTTTGTTTAAAAAAAAAAAAATCAGTGTTTCCTGAGTTCTGTTCTCAGTAACACAAGATGTAAAATTCAGTAAAAGTATGAGATGAATTCCATGGGAGTGAGGGCTACAGCTTAGAAATGTTAACAACACGTGCACAAAAATATTTTGAAAGGTAGGAAAATAGTTTGCATTGTGTTATGGTATTAAGCCCTCATCAGCATATTCAGTAGTATCTGTATTTTTTGTCATTTTGTTATTATTATACTGTATTCCATCTTCATCATTTCAGGTATGTAGCATTAGAAACTCAAAGGATAAAACTTAAGAAGTCTTTAGTTATCTGATACTAGTGCTTAAATGCTCTCGGAAATATATCAAGTTATTTTATCTCACTTTTATAAAGTTTTCCTCAATGATTTTGACATTTGGGAATGCTAATGTTTTGTAATTCCACATGTAGATAAAAGTAATAGTGATATGGACAATTTTTTAAACTTTTGATAAATTAACATTTCTTGCATCGCCAAAGAGATATGGCATAATTTAGATGCATTTGGATGTGTTATTTTTATAAAACTTTTAATTTTTTATTCTTGGAAACATTCCATATTTCCTTTCAGTTCTGCATAAACCTTCAATGATAGAGTTCTGTTAAAACCCACTCATCTTGAAGACAAGCTGCCATTTAAGTAGTTCAAATTAATGTTATACTTATTCCACAAGTGGTTTTAGTGAAAGAACTTGATTGTACTAACCTATAATTTTTGTCTTCTTAGAGGAATGATTAAGATAAAATAAATTTATAGTCACTTAATCACCAATAAAAAATAATCTTTTATAGTCTGAGTCACTGACCTACCTTTCCCCAAGCACCTAAGTGAATTAACAACTAAAATGATATTGAAAACTCATTGAAAAAACAGTTTTCAAACTTCCACACCATGCACAGCTCTTTAGCTAATAGTCAAACCTATAGATAGGTAAATAGTAAAATTTTTGTAGCTTTCTCTACCCAAGTAATTGTCCCTACGTATTAAAATGTGAAAGGGTTTAATCATTATCCCTTATAATGTAATAGGCTTTCCCTCATCAAGTAATATTTAAAATATAACTACATCATTTCAGTGACAAACTTAATTAACACTAAGTATGTTATCAAATAAGTGTAATTTTAAAAACATGTTTAAGGTCATGTATAAAAGTCTGGTGAAGCTTAGCATCTGGGTAACCAGCCAAGCAGGGGATTCTTGAAAGTGAGGGGAAACCCAGACGTTACAAGAGCCGTAGAAAGAGCCTTGAATTTAAGCCAGTAAGAGATTCTGGGAATGGGAGAGGAAAGGAAAAGAGATGAACAGGAATCAGCAATTCAATTAGTCAATGAAATATTTATTAAGTACTTACCAATCTAGCACACTTGCTTTTGATGTCTATGAAACTTGGACACATATGAGGCTGTGTCCACAAAGATTTGGGCTTATGACAGCCTAAGGCCTGCTTCATGCAGGTGACACAGGTTGTAATGAGCTTTTTGTGGTATGTGTAATAATAAAATCCTCTGGATGGAATTCAAGGCAGATGTGCCCTTGCTGAATCCTATTCTCTCACTTGTTAGAGAACTGCACTACTTAGACCCTCAAAAATTGAGCAGATAAGTATCAACAAATTGAGGAGCCACTAAACTCAGACATGAATTTAACACCAAAAAATATTTCATTAATAACTATTATATTGATTATATGTTAAATGATAATATTTTAAACATATTAATTAAATAAGATAGAGTATTAAAATTAATGTTACCTTTTTGTGTTCCTTTTCCTAAATGTGGCTACTAGAAAATTTAAAATTAACAGAAACCTGGTTCAGTGGTACACTCATGTAATCCCAGGATTTGGAAGGCTGAGACAGAAGTATCACAAGTTCAAGGTCAGCATGCAATACCTCAGTGACGCTCTGTTCAAAATAAATAAAATAAAATAAAATTAGGGTGGGGTGTACCTGAGAGGTAGAATGCCCCTGGGTTCAGAATACCACATACAAAAAAGTACATATGTGCTTTAGATTACATGTCATATGGAAAGTGCTTTTTAGTACATCAATTTGATGAACTCCACAGAGGAAAACACAGACCTATCATATGTTTGGAAGGAAAGTAACTTTGAATATAGCTATAATATAGACATTCAGGACTATAATATAAAACCTTAATATGTGCATACAACTTATAAGTACATTAACAAAATATTTAAATTCTTTCTTAATTGTCTCAGTGCTTACCATTTTATTCCCATTCTTGATTGCCTAGCTTTGATTCATCTATAACAAGAAAACTTGACAAGTGCTTTGAATAATCTTGTAAAGAACAGTGTAAGAACAGTGTATGTGCATATGTATAGTCCTTTTGGAGAAACCAAGAAGTGATTTTGCTAATATTAAAGAAAAATAAGGAGAAGGATGTATGTGTGTGTGTGTGTGTGTGTGTGTGTGTGTGTGAGAGAGAGAGAGAGAGAGAGAGAGAGAGAGAGAGAGAGAGAGAGAGAGAGAGAGAAGGAGAGAGAAATATAGAAATGAAAATGTTAACACCAACAAAGGACTGAGAATGGAATACCCATGGCTATGGGGAGAGAGGTTACTCATCACAGGATTCCTCAAAAGGAAAAAAAGAAAGCAACTCAAGAATTCTGATAAGCAAAAATGTCCTATCTCATTATATTAGCAACCTGATTCTCCCTTCAATGTTTATGTGAACTTTAAGTTGTTCTTTTAACTCATAAACTTTGCCAGATGTATCAATAGGGTAACATTTTTCTTACATTTTTCTTATCTTAAATGTGCTAAAACCTTTTAATTTCCTTTTTTCAGCTCCAAAAATTTGTCTTTTAATTTGTCTCGAATTTTTTCAAGCAATTATTTTTTTTCTTTAAAGACACCTGAAATTCATAGGCTTTTGTCAGTTCTTTACCATCATGTATCTATATGTATGTGTGCATGTTATCTTTATGTCTGCTAATTTCTCTCCATTCAGATAAGAATATTTTTAATTCAAGTGCAGTATTAAATCTCATCCTCCACAATTCAGTGATAAAACATGTATTCCAGTACATTTACAGATTTCCAGGGTAGTCTGAGATCAATTGGGATCCTCCAGGTACTTTCAAAGAATAAGAGATCAAATTTATTTTCCTTTTAATATTAAAACATTATTTGCCTTTTTCTCTCACCTAGTTGTATACTTTGGTTTTCTAGAGGCTTCATGATATGCAATAGTACAGCAAACTGAACACAAGCAATATGAGAATACAGCTCTTATTAAGCCAGCTTATGTTACATGCAAAACAGTATGAAACAATGTCACTCTTCTACTTTTGGTTTTATTTTAAAATATACAGTTTTCATAAAACAATGCTATTTGTTTTAGCATATGGCAAATTTATTATTTGTAAATAAAATAAATGCTGACAATTTTTACTTTTAATTTCTTACATAAAAAGTATCAAGAAAGCAAAATTCATTGAAGTCCTCAATAATATTTTAGAATATAAAGGGTCCTAAGGTCAAAAATTTGAAAACCGTTCCTCTCTAGGAGCACTTGGCCAAGTGACACAGGGAGGAATGAAACCTGAATTTGCAATATCCAAGTTATTGCCTCCCTGTAAAATCTGAATAAGTCATTTGGCTTGGTGTCTGTAACTTCCTCCTCTGTTTAAAACGTCAAATTGGGAAGCAGGGAGGAGTGGTGTGAGAGGGCACCAAGCACAGTCTGAATGTATGCCATTTTTAATATGATCCCCATAAAAAATAAATAAATTAAAATGAATAAATTAAAAAGTCAAATTGCCTAACATCTATGAGTTTTCTAGTTGAGTTTTCAAACCATATGTTTTAAAGCATTAAAATACTAATTTTATAATTTTTTATTTTTGTCATGGCATTTGATTACCTACTTTATAATTAGGTAGCTCTCTCTCTCTCTCTCTCTCTCTCTCTCTCTCTCTCTCTCTCTCTCTCTCTCTCTTTTGCTCCTTTTTTCTCTCTCTCTCTCTGTGTGTGTGTGTGTGTGTGTGTGTGTGTGTGTGTGTGTGTGTGTTACTGGGGATTGAACTTATGGGCATTCTGCCTCTAAACTATATCCCTGAACTTGTTTTATTTTTTTAATTTAGAAGTAGAATCTCACTAACTTGTGAAGAGCATGGGTAAGTTGCTAAGACTGGTCAGAAACTTGTGAGTCTCCTGTCTCGCCTTTCAAGTACTCAGATTGCAAGCATGCATCACCACACCTGCCTTATTTTAGGTATTTTTATGGTACTGGAAAATGAAGCTAGGAAAGTTCTACTTCTGAGCTCAATTCCTAGCCCTTTTTACTTTTTTACTTTGAAACAGAGTCTCACTATGTTGCTGAGAGTGTCAGTAAGTTTCTGAGGTTGACCTTGAACCTGCAATCTTCCTGTCTCAGCCTCCCAAGTCCTGGAATTACAGCCATGTGACACTATGCTTGGCAAAGATACTGTTTTAAATGAACACGTTTTTCAATTTTTATTTTCTAAAGATTGTGCCAAACGTGAATCTTGATAAATCAGATTTCTCCAAAATAAGTTGGAGAGCCGGGCGTGGTGGTGCACGCTTGTAATCCCCGCACTTGGGAGGCTGAGACAGGAGGATCGCACAGGTTCGAAGCCAGCCTCAGCTACTTAGTGAGGCTCTCAGCAACTTAGTGAGACCCTGTTTCCAAATAAAATATAAAATAGGTCTGGGAGTATAGCCCGGAGGTAGAAAGCCTCTGGGTTCTACCCCCAGTACCACCAAAAAACAAACAAACAAACAAAAAATAAGTTGGAGAAATAAGTGTTTCATCTTCTAATTTTGTTGCCCCAACTTTAAATGTAATATATATTTACTGAGCCAGAGTTGTTTTAAATCGATACAAGTCTCCACTGTTTGATACCTTATGGAGGTGTGTGCCTGAGTCTCAGTCACTAAGAAGTCTTACATGGGTAAATTTTGTTACTGGGATCCCCCACCTACCCCAGATTTTGCTTTTGTTCTTTGTTTTGTTTTTTAATTGTATATGGGTCAGCTATAAGAGGAAATGATTATTATTTGACGAATTTGTGTAAATCAACAAATGTATGTATCTCCTAGAAAAAGGGCCAGATATATTTTTAAATTTGACAACTAAATTTAGTCAAAGTGCATTATTTTCTGAATACTTCCAAAAACAGTGCTTTTGGCTTTTTAATATATTTTTATTGGTGCATTGTAGTCATATAGCCCAATGGAATAAAATCTTATGGAGATATACATGAACACATCACCCATTCAGCCCCCATTTAATCCCCATTCCATTCCATCCCCCTCCTTTCTTCCCATGCTTGATTTAGTGATTGACTTTGATATGTTTGTTTAAGTACACCATGTGCTTTAAAGAGTTTCCATATTACCCTCTCCCATCCCCTCAGATAGGTCACCTTAATTGCTTCTCTACAAGGTCCCTTATTCATCTAGAGTTCCTCCTATTACCTATTTCTCCCTAGTTTTTGCATATTAGGGAAAGCATCTGATTTCCTACTTTTTGTGAAATTTCCCTGTAGATGCCATAATTTTGTTCTCCTTTATTGCTGGGTAAAAGTCCATTGTGTACATATCCCATAGTTTGTAATCCACCCATCTGTTGATGGACATCTTGGCTTGTTCCATAGTTTGGGAATGATGAGTTGTGCAGTTATGAACATAAAGTACATTGGTTTGGTAGTTTGGTTTTCATTCTTTTGGGTATATACCCATAAGTGGTATTGCTGGATCATATGGTAAGTTTGTTTTCATTCTTCTGAGGAGCTTCCATACTGTTTTTCAAAGTGGTTGCATTAATTTGCAATCCTGCCAATAATGTATTAGAGTTTCTATTTCTCCTCGTTCAATCAATTACAGTTTATCTCTTCCTTGGAATTCCTTCTTTTATTTTTCACACTTATTCCCACTTTGCTGAAATCCTGACTGCCAGAAGGTGAGTGACTTTAACGAGATGATCCACTCACACCCAATTTTTAAATAGAGGTCACTTGGATCTGGAAACCTACAGAGAGATGGGATGAGGCAGCGGCAGCTTCAAGTGCTTTGTGACTACATGATTGCGGGGACCAGCTGGCCCATTGCTGTGCATCGGGCCCTGGTCTTGGCCTCACCGCTCAACAGGTCCTGTCCAAGCCTTGAAAGCCCCAGCACCAGCCTAGCAGGCCCTTGGCATGTTATTAAATCTTTTTATGTTGTTTTTGTTTTGTTTTGTTTATTCTGGGGATTAAACCCTAGGGCATTCTACCTCTGAGCTACCCTCCAAGCCTGATTTGTTTTTATTATTTATTTTGAAATAGAGTCTCACTGAGTTGCGGAGAACCTTACTAAGGAGCTAAAGCTGGCTGAGAACCCAAATCCTCTTGTCTCAGCCTCTCAAGTATTGAGATTACAGGCCTGCGCCACCACGCCCGGCTTATTAAGTCTTAATAAAACACCAAAAAGTCAAAGGAACCTTGACTGGCAAAATATATGCATTTGCAATACAAACAGCACAAACAAAATGCCAAAAACAGGCATATACATCATGTGATTCTGCCAAGATATTCACGTAATGCAAAGTTATCCTTCAGTCGTTAGCTGATGTATCTAAATGGTTATACTTATTCTACCAAGTGTCTATTAGTGGAGAAATATTTTAGGTCACCAATTATTTGCTCTAGACACTAATTTCTAAGCTGAAGGTAATACTGGAGTCTGATTTTCCCCCCTCAAAATGGAATTTCTATCTCATTATATGTCTACTCTCTAAAAAGCTAAGCATTCTTCCTAAGACCTCTGCTCTCATACACACTTTTAAAATTTCATGAGGCGAGGAGAGAACACAATGATTTCTGTCCTTGGAAGGTTGCCCACTGATAGGTAACATCAGATTTTGACAAAGACTATATTGAGAGTACAAACTAACTTAAAATTCAGTTTTCCCTGAGGAGTCTGCACTGGCTGGAAATTGGATTTTGTCATGCACATTCCAGTAACTTGTTTCTGCTAGTAATAAGGAGAATATTTTCACATGTATATGTTGTCCTGCCTAGAAACAAGAGGGAGACTTTCTCCTGTTTCAATTCAGCCTTTAATGTTTTCCTTCCCTGATTTATGGAAAAGATTTTTTTTTTTTTTTTTTTTTTTTTTTGCTGTACCAGGGATGGAACCCAGGGGCATTCTACCTCCAAGCTACATCCCAAGTCCTATTTTTTAGTCTTTTTATTTTTATTTTATTTTATTTATTTATTTTGTTTATTTATTTGTGTGTGTGCGCGCGCGCACATCTGTGTGCAGTAATAGAGATAGAACCCAGGGGCATTGTATTTCTGAGATGCACCCCCAGCATCTTTTTAATTTTGAAACAGGGTTTCACTGAGTTGCAAATGGGTTTGCTAAGTAGCTGAGGCTGTCCTCAAACTGCAATCCTCTGGTCTCTACCTCCTAAATGCTGGGATTATAAGCATGCACCATCACAAATGGCGCTGAAAAAGAAAATTTTAAATACTTTGTGACTTGTTCTTTTTTCCCCATTTCATAATTTGCTTTTATTTTCTTTGTTCCCTGAAGAGGGCATAGATCCAACACCACAACACATAGGCACAGGTAAAAACTTTTTCAAAAAGACCCCAAAGGCACAAGAAACTAAAAGGTGGATTGGGTTAAACTGAAGAGCTTCTATACAGCAAAGGAAACTATCAAGAACCTAAATAGAGAGCTAACAGAATGGGAGAAAATTTTTCCTACCTACTCCTCTGATACAGGACTAATATCTAGAATACACAGCGAACTCAAGAAATTCAGCACTAAGAAAACAAATAACCCAATCAAAAAATAGACAAGTGAACTAAATAGACACTTCACAAAAGAAGAAATTCAAATGGCCAATAAATATATGAAAAAATTCTCAACATCATCAGCAATCAGAGAGATGCAAATCAAAACTACCTTAACCATGTGGCACACACTTGTAATCCCAGCATTTGGGAGGCGGACTGGAGGATCACGGTTCACAGACAGCCTCAGCTACTTAGTGAAGCCCTTTGCAACTCAGATCCTGTTTCAAAAATTAAAAAAAAGACAAAAAATAAGGCTGGGGGTATAGCTTGGAGGTACAATGTCCCTGGGTTCCATCCCCAATATAACAAATAAATAAATAAATAAATAAACCAAAACTACCGTGAGATTTCACCTAACTCCAACTAGAATGACATTTGTTCAAAACACAAACAACAAAAAAATGCTGGGATTGCAAATTAGTGAAACTTTGGAAAACAGTATGGAGGATCCTCAGAAGAATGGGAACAAACTTACCATGTGATCCAGCAATACCACTTCTGTGTATCTACCCAAAAGAATGGAAACCAAACTGCCAAACTAATGCCTGCATATCTATGTTCATAGCTGCACAATTCACGATTGCCAAACTATGGAACAAGCCAAGGTGTCCATCCACAGATGAATGGATTACAAAATTATGGAATATGTATATAATGCAATTTTACTCAGCCACAAAGGAGAATGAAATTATGTCCTTTACAGGGAAATGGATGGAACTGGAAAGCATTATGTTAAGTGAGATTAGTCAGTCACAAAAAAATAAGAATTTCGATGCCTCCCTAATATGTGGAAGCTAGAGAGAAAATGGATCATAGGAGGAACTCTAGATGAAGGAGATACTATAGAGGAGCAAATAAAGCGACCTAACTGAGGGCATGGAACGGGGAGGAGGGACATTCCTTAATTTACAGGATGTAAAATCACAAACATATCAATCACTAAGCCAAACATGAGAAGAAGGAAGGGGAGAGGGAATGTGGTGGGAATTGGGGAAGGGCTAATTGGGTGATGTGGGCATGTATGCTTCCACCATCTTGTAACCCATAAAGACGTATAACTATAGCCCGGCGTGGTGGCGCACGCTTGTAATCCCTGCACTTGGGAGGTGGAGACAGGAGGATCGCATAGGTTCGAAGCCAGCATCTCTGGTTTAAGAGACCCTGTTTACAAATAAAAATATAAAATAGGTCTGGGAGTGTAGCCTGAAGGTAGAAGGCTTCCATCCCCAGTACCACCAAAAAAAAAAAAAAAAAGTATGACTATAATCCACCAATAAAAAAAAAATTTTAATGTAACAAAGTAGCTTTTGAACCTAGCTTTCTGTTTCTATACTACTATGGAATTTAACATTCTTACATGTATTAAGGCCTTCCATATTATAGGCACTAATTTATATACAGACTTCTACAATGAATCTGGGTACTAATAATTTATTAGTGAATTACACAGATCGAACTCTTTGCTCACATGGTCCCTCCGTTTTGCTATATACATCTGTATCCATTTGTCTTTTCCACCCCTAAACTCTAGAAGAAAATTTCAAAAAATTTTCACCAATCTTATCATTGTAAAGTTTGCATAAATTTTTTAGGAAATCACTATGAGTAATTCTCAACCTGAAAAGATAGCACTAGTAATAGTCCTTAGAGGTGAGAACTAATCAAATGCCCTTTAAGATTTTTTTCAACATATGACTTATGAATCTGCTGTGTCAGAATCACCTTTGAGTGGTCATTAACATTTCTGAGATTACACTTCATAGCTCCTGATGCTGACTATCAGGATGAGGACGAGCAATCTGCATTTTCAACTGCCAAACCAAGTGATTTTTATACATGTTGGAGTCTAAGAATTAATTCTTAAGTTATACAAAGAGCTAAAGAAAGGAAATCTTAAATTAGAAAATAGTCTTTAGCACTTAGACAAAAATAATAGATTTAGCACTTATAATTAACAGAAAATGTTTTACCATCATTGCCAGTATTTAAGGACAAAATTGAAATAGATATTTATAAAAATTTTTTAAATATTAAGACAAAAACTTATATATGTATATATATATATGTATATATATGTGTATATATATATATATATACATACATGCATAATATGATATATGTAACTTTTTCAGATATGTGTGCATACGTCTTGGGTACAATATATTGTAAATATGAGGATAACATCTTTTTTTATACTAGGGACTGAACCCATTGGTATTTTATCTCCAGGCTACACTCCAACTTCTTTTTTTATTTTGTTTGTTTGTTTTAAAACAAGGTCTCACTTAGTTGCTGAGCAGTCTCATCAACTTACCCCTGAACAGGTAATCCTTAACAAATAACCCTAACCCTGAAACCCTCCTGTCTCAGCATCCTAAATACTGGGATTACCAGCACATACCTATGCCAATGTGAGGACTACTTCTGTCACATGTTTCCCAACCACCACTTTCGATTTTTCCCTCCTATGTGCCACTATTATGTAGTCAATTCTAGAAGTAGTATGATAAATCCCTGTGTCTAGCCCCATATTCTGTGTTCTCATCAACTCTATTGTCTTTATGAAAATGGAAGAATCAGATCCCACACATGCTGCTCTAGGAAGGACTTGTGCAGTCAGAAAAACAATTTAACTCAATTTCACATGTTAAGTGTTTATTACATACTACTTCATTGATCTAAATTAGCTAGAGAATAGAAAAGCAGCATAAATACATATCTATTTGAGGTGAGTATTCACTTAAGAAATCCAGAGCTGTACTGTAATTGATTCTAGACAAGGGCTAATAGCCTAAAGTGCCCATAAAACTAAAATAGATCTGTACTCCATCTTACTGAGTACTTGCTTTTGCATGCACCTTTTTAAGACTCACATATAAAGCAATCTGATATTCAAGTTTATTCTTTTAGGTGGCCTCTTTTTTTCTGAGTATATTTTTGACCAATATATTTTAAATTAGTTATAAAGAAAAAAATGTAACTGTGTAGAAAGTCATGTACTAATGTGCTTTCCTAGAATATCTTCAAGGATTTTACCAGGGATGACAAAGCTATAATTGAAATAAGAAAAGTCCTTTGGAGCCCAGTGTGGCGGCACATACCTGTAATATTAGTTATTCAGGAGGCTAAAACAAGAGGATTTCCAAGTTCAAGGTCAGCTAGGGCAATTTAGCAAGACCCTGGTTCAAAATAAAATTAGAAAAGGCTAAGGATATACCTCAGTATTAACGTATTTTTTCTATCATCCATGAGGACCTAAATGGAATCCCTGGCACTAAAAGAAAAGGAAGGAAGAAACAAAGGAAAGAAGAGAGAAAGGAAGGGGAAAGAAAGAAGGGAAAATGAAAAGCAAGGAATCTCTTTTGAGAGTCTGGGTTTGCATAAAATTCTTTAGTTTACATATTATTTATTGACAAATGCCAATGTGAACTATGTTCATTTATAATGTTCTAAAGCATCCTGTCCTCCCATTTTTATAGCAAATCAAATCACTTAAAATCGAGTTGAACTGTTGTTATTTATTAGTGTATTACAAATACATCACAGTGAAGTTCAACGTGATAAAACCATATGTGCGCACAACTCCTGGTGTCCTTCTCTTTACATCCCGCCTTGCTCCTCAATCCTCATTCCCCACACATGTCGTGTTAGTGATGTGGGTAATAATAGTTTCATATATTGCCATTGGATTATTTGAGCTATTTCCTTGTTCATCACTCCCTCTGCCCCTCTCACCCCTTCCCCACTCTCTCTCCACTATTCTACTGGTCTTTCTACACATTAATCTAAAGTTCCTTTTGTTTTCTATTGTCTCTCTAGCTTCCATATATGAGAGAAAAATTACAACCCTTGAACTTTATCAGACTGACTAATGACCTTAACATAATGGTCTCCAGTTCCCTCCATTTTTCTGCAGATGACATAATTTTGTTCTCTTTTATGGCTGAGTGTGATTCCACTGTGTGTATATTCCACATTTTCTTTATCCATTCATCTGCTGGTGAACAACCTCAGTTGGCTCCATAATTTGGCCATTGTGAATTTGCTGCGATGGGTATGCATGTATCACTATAGTATTCGGACTTCAATGCTTCTCTTGATCATTCTACTCTGGCTAAATATCTTGGTTCTCCCTTCTATTAAAACCTAAAAGCATTCTGAAGACAAGAACTGATGCTAAAGGGTTAAAAGGTTATTTTCTGAGTAATATGCACCAGCATTTCTCCCAAGGAGAAGATATTTCTGGTTACAGAAATAATTTGATGTCTATCTGGGGAAAGAACATAAGACCATGAGAATGAGTGTCATCAAAAGACAATAGAATAAAAAACAATGAACTAGTCGGGCATGGTGGCACACATTTGTAAACCCAGCATTTGGGAGGCTAAGACCAGAGGTTCGCGGTTTGCGGACAGCCTCAGCTACTTAGTGAGGCCCTCTGCAACTCAGTGAGACCTGGTTTTAAAATAAAAAGAAAAATAGGGCAGGGGGTGTAGCTCAAAGGTTCAATGCTCCCAGGTTCCATCCCCAGACCCGCAAAAAAAAAAAAAAAAAAAAAAAAAGAACTAAAAATTGGAGATGGTGGATAGGGAAGACTGAAGAGAGAAAGAAACAGAGACACAGGACATGGGTGGGGGAAACAGGACTCTGAAGGAAATGGCCCAGTATATGTCTTAAGACTAAGTTTTCACCAACCTATGTGGCTGTGATATAAACTCACTGCTTCTTCCCATTCAGGGAAGCCTGCTGCAGACACAAAGACCTGCTGTCAGTGGTTTCCATGGAGCTCACATGAACACCATGCAGGTTCATGCCAAAGATGGAGTGGATCAGAAAGGATGAGAGGAAGACAGAGGGTTAAGAAGAATAAATCACAACCAGAAAGAACTGGGAGAAATGTGCATTTGCAGAAATGTAGAGGAAGACATTCAAGTTATCACTGGATGAAGAGCTGAATCTTTGGTATATGAAGAGCTGATCTTTGGTATAGTAGCCTTATATTTAGTTGCCATTTTATGTGCTTATTCCTTATCTTTTGAGTAGGTTTTGAATTTCTAGTTAAAAGAGCATTCTTGTCCTTTTCATTATTAATCATTTTCCATACAGTATATTTTTATGGTGTAGGCTGACGCATATTCACTGAATTTTTCCTTGTGCTAGAATTAAAATGTAGTGGATTATGAATAAAAAGTATCCTGATTTTGTGAGCTTAAAAGTTATTCTCTTGTGAACCTTTTAAATGTCAGGCCCTCAAATTCTAAAAGGAAGTGTTTAGTAAAAATAACTTTGCCTATGTCTGACTACTTCTAGTATGTCCAAGTTAGTATTTACTATTTCTATGAAATTAAAGGGTCACTCATTCAAATTAACATTTATTATTTACTATTATATGTAATACAATTAGATTAGCTTTCTAAAATTAGGTTAATTTCCAGTCAGTACTTCAGACTTTATGAGTATTTAAAGCTTATTGTTATTTTAACTTTTTGCATTAAAATCTGTAGCAAAGCTCATTATACTTTAAATGCTGGAAGGGCATCTATTTTCCTATAAGGATTCTGCATATTTGGAATAATTATACTTGGCATCTAGAATTTTGTTGAAGGATGTACATAAAAATATTATTAGTGCCACTTAATGGATAAATAACTCAAAGCACAAATAAATGGATAAGAGATAAAAACCCACTTTTTGGAATTCTCTTCATAACTCTAAGAACAGTGTCTGAAGGGTAAATATTTGAGAAATTTCTTTTAAATATTTTTCATCTTCCAGAGAGCTATTGATATATTATGTATATTTCATATATTAGTTTTATGGTTTACAACAAAGACATGTTATAAACAATTCAGTGAGACTATATTTATGTTAATTTTTTTAAATCAACCATCTTGTGCGGCAGGTAATACTACTTCCTATTTATTCCAGAAGGTGAAAAGCAGGCTTTAAAATGACCTCTGATGATTCATACTTCCCTTTTGACTCAAGTGAGTGTCAGCTGTACTTAGTGACTCATTGCTTAAGAACAGACTATGACAACAGTAAAGAGTTGTCACCTTCAACATTAAGTTACAAAGGAACTCATGGCCACCACTTTACATGTCTTTTCTTCCTCCCTTCCTTACACTCTCTGAAGGAAGCTGGTGCCATGTTGTGAGCTGTTGCACAAAGAGGCTCAGTTGGCAGAGAATAACTTTCTGTAGTCAGTAGGAAATAAAGAACTAAGACCTACCCACAGTGGCTCGAGAAGGAAGCTTTCTTTGTGCAGCCTGGGTCTGACTATGCTCTAGCCGCCACTCAGATTTTAGTTTGTAAGAGATATCCGGACCCAGAAACATCCAGTTAAGGTATACCTGGATTTTCAACTCATTTATAATATGAATTGAATATATATAAGAAATATATATAATAAACATATAATATATCCTCATTTTATAAAGAAAATATATAACACATCCTCATTTTCTAAAGTTGCTAAATGTGGAGGTAATTATTATATAGTAATGTTTTACTAATACAAAGAGGAAATTGAATCTTAGAAAAGTTAGATAACTTGTACATGGTATCACATAGAAATTAAAAAGAGTTATTTGACCAGACACTGAGAAGTTGATATTGAACAGTTATCTAAATCAGTTGAATCATGTGAAGTTTTAAGGAGTAAGAACTTGGCCAGAGAGACAGGGAAAGGGCAAATGTTTCATGGCACAAAAATGAATACATCAAGATTATGAACAAGCACAGAAAAAACTGACTAGAGAAGCAAGAATATAGAAAAGATAGAAAAGATCACAAAGGCAAGAAAACCCCAAATGTGTAGAGGCTTCTCACCATGGTAAAGTCATATGATTTCACTCTAACTTAGGTGGGAAAACTTTGGGGTGTTTTAAACAGAAAATGACATGCTATGATGCACTATACTTTTATTGGTGTATTTTAATTATATATCACAGTGAGAGTCAAAGTGACACATAAATATATAAATGAATGCAAGTAATTACTTGATGCAGTCTTTAAAATAGATGCTTTGAAATGCAACAAAAACCAACAAGAGTAATAACGACAAAATAGGGAGACTTTCGGAGGCTGTTTACTTGTATATAAGAGGTTGCGATGGCTTGAACTAAGGAATGGGAGAAACAGCGCCAGTGTCATACCTTATCTGGTGTTTTTTGTTCTTGAGAGGCGCTGTGGGTTCCTCTCACTCAATTTATCATTCCTAAATTGTTCACCACATTTAATCCATCCCAGTGAACACTAGTCCTGTAATCAATTGCTTACAGCTTTAGAACAGGAATTTCACACCAAAAATGTATGTTATCTTTTTTCTGAGATTTGATGCATGCTCTATTATAACAGAAATGAAAATAATTTAATTATGAGAAGGGTTGGAATTCTCAAATGTCCTGAATTACAATTTATTCCAATTTTAGAGAGAATATATCCTAATTTGTAAACTGCTGGAGAATAAAAAGGGCTAAATAACCATTAGTTTTTGGTTTGATAAATAGATGTATATTATTTGTGTTTTTCTTATTGTAAAAAGAGCAAAGATTTACTTTCATTACTTTAGCATAGTTGATTTATGATTTTCAATCTGGAGCCTAAACTTCTGGAACACAAAATTAATAGGCTCTTGGCAACTCTTTCTAAATTACCCAAAGTCAATAGTGGTTATTCCCATCTGTCATCTTAATTTGGAGTGTGCCTCTCAAATGCATTAAAACAGATACACACCATACCAGTTTTCCATTATCATTGGCACTAAGCAAAAAACTAAGAGCAGTTAGGAGTGAATTCTTTATATGAAAACTTCCAAACTGGGAGCTATGATTTAAAATAAACTTAGATCTCACTCAGCCCTGACAACCAACTCTTTCAGACTACAAATGACACATTTATTTATAGAGCTATTTAGATCTTAATCGGAAAAGGCTTAATGACATAAATTAGCAACCAAATGTCAACTCCATAGGTTCTATGACTGGTTTTTAACTGATCTGTTTACGTTTGTTTTCTGAGGAAGTAATTAAAACTGGAAATGATAAGTGTAATGTTAATATTTAACATTACACCTGTTTGGGTCATATTCCTAGAGAAGACTAATTATTATTTTATCTATAATCTGACATTCAAAGTCATGGAAAATGCATTAACTCATGGCTCTGTATATGGTATCTTTCTATAATGAAAAGTAATGGAAAAGTTAATTAAGTAATTTCAGCATTATTTGTTGTTGTTGACTCATTATAGAATTGGGTACTGATTAGCCTAAGGAATAATTCAAATCATGGTTGAAATAAAAGCAAGTTTAGGGTCCAATAACACAGTTTCACGTACTGCAGATCCAAAAAGGGAAGCAAGGCCAAGAGTGGGGAAAATAAACAATGAAGCCAGAAGGATGGAAGAAAAGGAAAAATTGAAAAGCTGTAATGTAGTTTAAAGAGTTGGTCAGGTGAGATTAGTCAGTCACAAAAAATAAGAAATTAGATGCTTTCTCTAATATGTGAGAGTTAGGGAGAAATGGGTCATAAGAGGAACTCTTGAAAGAGGAAATCCTATAGAGGAGCAAACAAGACAATCTAAAGGAGGAGAAAGGAGGGGGAAAAGAGGAAAATCTCTAAAACACACAATGTACTTAAACATATCGAAGTCAATCACTAAGCCAAGCAAGGGAGGGAGGGACGGGGAGGGAATGGGGTGGGAATTGGGTAGGGGTTAAATCAGCGATGAGTACATGTTTGTATACACAAGTTTGTTACCCCAATATGTTGTATGAATATAATGCACCAATAAAATATTTAAAAGAAAAAAAAGAGTTAGTCAGGACTGGTGGTATACATGGTTGAGACATTTATAGATGTTGCCAGTGTCATTCTGAAGTGAAAATACTCACTAAGTCAAAAGGGAAATTCTCAGAAATTATAAGAGCAAGACACAAACCTACCCTGTCCCACTCTTTACTTGCAATTGCTGCAGTCTCTTTAGAATTTATTTTATCTTGCACAAGAAAGGTAAAAGGTAAAGTAACCATTTATCCTGGTTACTTTCGCTGTGTCTTAGTTAATGACTGCTCTTTTAGATACTTAGGAATGTGAGGCATGTGTTCTGGGGGGTTTCAAGACCTTTCTCATGAAAGTCAATGTATTATTCAAGCTGGCATGGAGCCTCCTAGTGGGCACCCTGACAGCAGCGGCATACAGGAGTCACTTGATTCCTTGGGTATTTAATAATGATATTAGTGTAGCTAGTTGTAATAATTTCTGTAATTTGGAAGTAAAAGCCGACTATTGAGTATAACTAGTTTATAAGGAATTTATTACTTATTATCAGTTTTGTATGCGGTTAAGAAGACATTTAAGGCTTACAATGTTTTCATGAATAATATGTGAAATTATTTTTTCTAAAAGAGCTTCATTACTGTCTTGTCCCTGACCTCCCCTAACGTAATTTTTCTAAGTATCAGGGTGGTTCAAAGCCACTATTTTACTTTCTTGATTCTGCCTCTTACCTCAGCTGACTACAGTCTGATTTTATTCCTGTTACTGAACAGACACCTGAAATTTCTCTGAAACGTCATCATGGCCTCTAGGTCCATTTTGGAATCTTCTTTATAAATTTGTTTATATTATCCAGGTGGTGGTATATGCCTTTAATCCCAATTCTTGAAAGACAAGTCAAGAGAATAACAGGTTCAAGGCTAACACATGGTAACTCAGTGAGACCTTGTTTCAAAATAAAAAGGGCTGGGATATATCTCATAGGTAGAATGCTCCTGGGTTCAGTTTCTAGTACAACAAATATTATGTTAATTTTTATTATAAAATCATAATAATATATGTACATATATATGGGTTATAAGATGATGATTCATTTATGTATACAATGCTAATTAACAAACTTATCTACTCATCTTACCATTTTAGTCATCAAGTTTACTATATTAGTTATTTTAAAATATAAAACAAATTATTATTGACACATTGTCCTGGTATATAACAAATCTCAAAACCTATATCCTCCTGTCTATCTTAAACTTTGTAACCTTTGATCAACCTTTCCCTATCACTCCTCTCCGTACCACCCCCTAGCCATCGGTGACCATCACTTTCTTCTCTACTTCAGTGAATTTCATTTATTTAGATGTCATGTATAAGTGAGATTAGGTGGTACTTGTCTTTCTGTTCATGGCTTACTTAGCACAATGTCCTCTAAATGCATTCATATTATCGCAAATAACAGGATTGCCGCTATTTTTAAGACTGAATAGTGCTCCATTATGAATCTGTACCACATTTTTCTGAAAGTAAGATTTGCTTTGGAGTGCATGTATCCCTTTCACCTAGTGATGTCAGTTATTTTGGATATATGTCTGTACTTTGGATTATGAAATCATATGGCAGTTCTATTTTAAAACTTTGAGGGATATCCATATAAGTTATCATAATGTCTATACTAATTAATGTTTCCACCAACAATGCACAAGAGTTCCTCTTCACTTGCATTCTTGCTAACATCTACCTTTCAACTTTTAGCTAAAAGCCATTCTAACAGGTAGAAGGAAGTATCTCATTAGGCTTTAATTTGCATTTTTCTCATGATTAGTGACATTGAATTTATATATCCAACAGCTTACTCAGTATCTTCATGGTGTGTCTGAGGCATCTGCCCAGGTGGCAGATGTGGCAGACGTTACCACCCCTCCTGAAGTTGTTCCTTCCAATCTTCTTTATAAGATTTAACTGCAAAATGCCAAGGCCTAGAAATTACCTTTGAATAAGTTGCTTACTCCCTCACAAGAGAGATTTCAGTTCTATGAGATCTCACCAATCTCTTATACCCCCTGCTTTTATGTGTCTTTCCTAAATGGAATATGGTTAAAATGTGGATGCTAGTCTTGGTTTTCTGCACCATCCTTCTACAGGCCATAGTTGTTTTCTTTAATGAACTTGTTTTTCTTCCAAAATACCTAGCACTTTCTGTATTCACCCCAAATATTAACTAAATTGTTACATGATGCTAGATATTACATTGTCCCTGGTGATTCAAAATATATATTAATCATTTGACCTATGCCTGTTTGTATTAACACAATTCTGTTAAGTAGCTCTTTGAAAGAAAAGTGCTATAGAAATCTAAATACATTACAGCCTTTAACATATTCCAAGTGTCGCCTAAGATTCCTTCAAATTTTCCCCAACTGTTCTCTGTTTTTCTATCTTTTAACTCCCTCTGCCATTGTCAGTGCACACTGCAATATCTTAATAAATGATACTGACTGGTGTCTCCCTTTATGTTCCTTTGCCTACATTTTTTAATTTCACATCTGCCAAACTACTTTCTACGTCAAATGGAAAAGTCAACCCAAACTCTGAGTTAGGAAAATAAAGTAGCAGATTCAGATATTAATACACTGGAAAGGAAAGTCCTATGCACACTGATGAGAGCACTATGTATATATTATCGAAGATGAAAACTGAGCAGGGTCAGGTATTGTTCTAAGGACCTTACCATCTATGGAGTGAGCTTATATAGATGCATTGTGAGTATAATAACTATGACCTAAGAGGAAAATCATAAAATGTAGAAATTCTACTCATTTGCAAGAACAAAAGCTACTTCATGGAGTTTGCATGTGTATTAGGTTAAAAAAATTAACAGAATTTTAATAAGAACAAATAACTGAGCATCTCAGACTAGGAGGCTCTTATGAAAAGCAATAATGAGAGAAATGATCCTAAATGATGCTTATCTTGTGGCAGCAAATATGAGGAGAAACTGGGTTTTATGAAATGTCTTTTGGCAGGCAGACAAGACAGTCTTTCAGGCTGTATTTGGCTTGTTTGCTTAATGGTGATAACAACAGCAGATCAATATGAAGTCATTCTTCTGGCTGATATATAAAAAGTTGTTAATATCAAGACAAGGTATCACTTTCTCAAAATAATTGCTATGGCTTGGATATGGTTTCAGTGTTTCCTCAAAGGTAGATATGCCTGGAAGATTAGTTCCCATTATGGTGGTGCTGAGGGGGTAAAATCCTTTTGAGGTGGGGCATATGGTGGTTAGGACATCAGTAACACTGCCCTCAGAAGGAATTAATGTAGTTCTTGCAGGACCCCAGTTATATTCTTAAAGGAAGTTGTTAGAAAAAAAGAGCAAGTTGGGCCTCTGTTTCTGTGACCAAAATATCTAACAAAAATAACTGAAAGACTTCTGGGAAAATGGTGACCAAGGGAAGCAGCACATATCAGTCCTGCTGACATCCAATCTCCATTGCCTTAAAAACAGCATTCTTACAAAAGCAAGAAAACACCATAATTTTAAAAAGAACATGATAATTAAAAAGTTACAGGAAAAAATAAGAATGATTGGAGAGCAGAAAATAAACCTGCCTACCTTTCTGTCATACATACCACAACAGCCCCATCTTGCCTCACTGAACCCAACTCCAGAGACTCACAGGAAAACAATCAAGGACTTGAAACAAAGAAAGCAGCTACAGATGATCAGAATTGTAAGCTATCAGTTCCTCCTGTACAAACACTGGCTACAACTTACAGCAGTGGCTGCTGAGCTCATCACACCCTCCAGAGATTCAAGCAGCATTCAACAATACCATAAGTGAATCAGCCAATCCAGAGGGAGAACTCCCAGCACAGAACCCCTGATTAACTTGCCCAGCCCCAATAAACTCTCTGGGTCTGAGACTTTGCAGTTCAACCCGGTAAAGGTGGTGATGGAGTCTCCTGTTGGACATAGCAGAGGCTCAGTCAGACAGACTCAGACTCTGAATCAGTGGAAAGCATGGAGGGAGACCTATGCTTAATACTAGATCCAACTAGTAAGATCATTGGGATCACCACAGACTACCCAATAATAGTGGTAAATGGGAGAAGTCAGACCAGACCAGCCCTAACTGTGGAGAATACTCTTAAAATAAGTTTGGTCTCAGAGGCATTTTCCACCTAGGCAGGTAAGGAGAGACTCTGGCTCTATATCCATGGAACATTAAGACATATCCTTAACACTAGATACAGGTCCCTTGATACCAGCCATCTGTATAACTGAGAAAGAATCAGATAACCAGGCTTGGATCAGGAAAGATACAGAGAGAAACTGCAGAGGCCCAGTATTCTGAATAGTTATATATTTGTAGGGTTGCATTATTTTGTTGTTCTTTTCTTTTTTCTTTTTTCTTTTGTGTGTGTGAGTGTGTATGCTTGTTTGCTCTCTTCCCAACCCCTCTCCGAAGCTTCTTCCCTTATACATATCTACTCCCTTCTCTTCATCCATTTTTTCTCTTTTCTTTTATCTTCTTTGTCTTGTATTAAATCTACTTCATATCTAAGTACTAAGTACTCTAGATTGGTTACTATAATACTACTATATATTCACTATTTCTAATCTCAACTATATACTACCTTACCAAACTTATACTCTCATTCTATTTGATCCTATCTGTAGCTTTACCCTATTTTTGCATTCATGACTTCACTTTCCTCTTTACTCAACCTTCACTGTTGAATACAACACAACTTGCCTTTGGATATACCAACTGACACCTAGACACTGATATAAATCTATCAAAAGCAACATATGCAAACTTCTGAAATAATGAGAAGGAATAATGACAAAAAAGCAATGAGATCCCACAACCCCACAATTATAGAACCTGACAACACAGAACTGCAGAGATCACCAGAAGGACAAATCAGGGATATAACTTTAGAAATAATACAGGACTTCCAAAAAGAATTTAAAGAGATTCTAATTTAAGAAGAAATAAAGGATGCTATTATTTAAGTGAGGCATCAATTTAAATTATTAAACAAATTATTAGACCACATGGAGACAAGAATCTCACCCTTAGAAAATGATCACTCCAAAAGTTAGTGCACAGTATATAATTTAGAAAAAATAATTTGACAGCATGAATTGGACGTTGAAGAGATATAGGCCCATATTAAAAGAGATAACTTAAGAATAATAAGCATAGAAGATGGAAAGAAAGGTGAAAACAAAGGTATCAGCAATCTTTTCAAAAGCAATATCAGAAAATTTTCCAAACATATAACAAGAGGTTGATACACAGGTACAGGAAACTTATAGAATCACCTTTAGAAAATATCAGAGAAAAAAGGTTCACCACTTTACATAATAGTAACCAATGTAGAAGCCAAGGAGAGAATCTTAAAGGCCACAAAAACAAATGACCACGTGATAATCAAAGGCAAACCAATTAGAAACACTCCAAACTTCCCAAGCCAAGGCATGAAAGCCAGAAGAGCCTAGAATATTACAAACTCTAATACAAAATAAATTGCAGTCCCAAATTTTCTACCCAGCAAAACTGTCTCTCAAATTAGACAGGGAAATAAAAGTCTTCCACAACAAACAGAAGCTAAAGAAATTTCTGTCTTCCAAAGCAGCACTAGAGAAAATATTAACTGCAAAGAAAAAATAATTAATATGCTCCAGAACCAGAGAAACAAGAATTTCCATCAAGCAAACAACTAAGGAAAGAAGAACAAACACTACCTTAAACAAAAGTTAAACTCAAAATGTTAGGAATTAAAAATCATCTCTCAGTAATCACACTGAACATAAATGGCCTCAACTTCCCAATAAAAGGACATAAGGTGGCAAAATGGATTTAAAACCAGAATCTATGTATCTGATGCATGTAGGAAACACATCTTACAAGATAGTAACAAACTAAAGGTAAAGGGTTAGAGTAAGGTAATCCATACCAATGGAACTTGAAGACAAGCAGGAGTACCAACTATAATATCAGACAAGTTAGACTTCAAGCCCAAGCTTATTAGAAGAAATAAAGCAGGTCATTATTTACTGGTAAAAGAAACAATTCAGCAAGAGAAAATAATGATGGTCAACATTTATGCCCAAAACATAGGTGCAGCTACTTTCATAAAAAAAAAAAAAAACTCTTTGTAACATTGTCACACATTAAATCCTAATACAATAATAATGGGAGACTTCAACACCCCTCCACACTGTTAGACCCCAATGACCTCCTCCAGCCAAACCATACCTGCCTACAGTTACCACCCAGTGAATGTATTCAAGTTATTAGTCATCAATAGATTTATTCACTGATGAAACTGAAGCTCTGATTTAATTATTTCACCTCTGAATATTGTTACATTGCCAATTCATAAGCTTTTCTAGGAGACACCCCACATTCAAACCATAACAGCCTCTGAATCTCTCTGGCTTTCTGTCTCCCTTTCACACCATGTTCCAACCAAGTTACTCATTTATTTTGTTTTTGTTTAAGTGGGTGATAAGGGTGCTGGATATTTAACCCAGGGCCTCATGTATGCTAAGCACACATTCTACCACTGAGCTATACCCCCAAATCAAACCTCATTTTTTAATTTAATTAATTGATTGATGTGTGTATATAAATGGGGGTACTGGAACTGAACCCAGAGGCATTCTATCTCTGAATTACCCCACCAGCACTGATAATTTTTACCTTGAAAAGGGGTCTCACTAAGTTGTTGAGGGTCTCACTCAGTTGCTAAAGCTGATCTCAAACATGCACTCTTCCTTTTCAGCTTACAAAGCCCTAAAATTACAGAAATTCACCACCACACCCAACTACCTCTTTTCTTTATAATGCACCCATCATCAAAAATTTTATTAGAACCACAAAATACAGACTAATACATGGAAGTATAGAAAAAATTATATGCACAAAAGTGGAAGGCATTCGTCAAGAATAAGATAGGGCCATGGCATGGATAATTGCTACCTATGTCTAGAAAACAAACATTAGAATACATAATGAGTTTTTCAGAGTTTCAAACACAGTAACAGAAAGGTCTCGTACTTGAGCAGGAGAAGAAATCCGACTTTCAGAAATCAAGACATAGTTATAAATACTGCCAGAGAAGAATGATGTAGTCAACTGGTTGTTAGGTTTCTTGTTTTAAAGCCTTTTAGCCTTTTAGCTTAGTATGTATAAAACATATTAACAGGAGACTCAGAATATATATAAACACTTTCAGTGCTAAGTCTTGTGTGAAAGAAACAATGGATTTTTGGTTTTCTCCCATCTCCACTACAAAAGACACACTATACTTTCAGAAACTTCTTCCTCTGACTCAGTATTTTCTCATTTACCGACATTTTCCCTTCAACTTATATTTGGAGTTTCAAATATAAACAGAACTAGTCACTTTTACTTCCAGGTCTTTTTTCTAAAGCACACCAAAACAGTAACACACTGACCCCAACTATTTCTAAACTTGGCTTTGCAAATCATACCAAATAATTATGAAAAATAATTTTTATATTAAAAAGAAAGAAAATAGAATAAATATGTTGTAATGGGGAGCTTTAGTAGTCCAGGGTCCATGGTACATTTAAAGCAGTTGAGATAAAGCTTCATGAAGTCAGCTTCTCATAGCCACAGTCTTTTTTGATACAATGCATTGTCACCCTTGTGGGGTGGCTTTTTTAATATATGCTATCATTGGTGGATTTTAATTATACATTAAAGCAAGGTTTAAAGGATACAAGCATACTCATACTCAGAATTTAGTGTGCTTCCCTCTGGATTCTGCCCCACTACCTGCCCCTCCCGATACATATTAGTGAAATTGGTAGTGATACTTTAATATATGGACTTAGCACTATGTGTAGCACTATGTGAACTTATCCCTTCTTTAATTCTCCTTTTTTTCCTTCTCACCTCCATTCCTCAATCTCTTTCCACTGTTGTACTGCTCTGTCTCCACAGTGATCCAAAGTCTTCTTTGTTTTCTATTTTCTCTATAACTTCCATGAATGAGAGAAAAGCTATAACCCTTGACTTTATTCAACTAGCTAATCTCACTTAACATCATATTTCTAGGTCCATCCATTTTCTAGCAAATGACATAATTTTGTTCTTCTGAGCAGAATTTCCTTGTATGTATATACCACATTTTTGTTGTACATTCATTTGTTGATGGACATTTAGTTTGCTTCAGAATTTGGCTCTCATGAAGTTTGCTGCTAGAATGTATGCATGTGTCACTATACTATTTTGACTTTAATTTTTTTTAATGCCACAGAATACTATAACTGGGATCTATGGTTGTTCCCTTTCTATCCTTTTGTGGAACATCCATGCTCTTCTCCATAGCAGGATCTTTGAATTAAAAATGTTCATTTTAGGGCCATGTTTAGCAGGTTTTACTTAATAAAGTGTTTGAGGAGATTGCAGTTACTAGGGCAAATGTTCTTGGTCTGACTTGGGATGGGGTAACTTTTGTGGGTAGACAGGATAACATTCATGAACTTCTTGAAATTTTATGTGGGTATTTGCATTTTTTTTCTGAAGAGTGTTTCTGTTGTTTTTGTATTCATTGTTTTGTTTAGTTTTCCCAAAGGAATACATTTTTTTTAATTTTTTAAATTTCTGTTCTAAAGGAAGTACTAGATATGTTATAACAAAGTACCATGAACTGGGTGCCTTCAACAAAAGAAACTTTTTGCTTTATAGTTCTGGAGATCAGAGTCTGAAATTCAGATGTTGACAAGGATGGTTCCTACTGAGGTCTCTGAGGGAAGGGTTGGTTCCAGGGTTATTTTCTTGGCTGGTATATGGCTTTCCTTATGTTCTCACGGTAGTTTCTCTCTGTGCATCTGAGTCTACATGTCTTTTTATAAGAACACCAGCCATATTGGAGTATAATTTTATTGTACCACAATATGACTTCATATCGACTAAGTATATCCACAATAAACCTATTATACTCTGTACTCACAACTTACAACCTTCTCAGAACTATTATATATCATCACAAATTACAGCTATCTCAGAACTATAGACATTTAGAATGCTATAAATGCCCCATTGTTCAAAATTTAATAGGTGCCTTTAACCCCAAAGATAAGCCCTTTATTCACTTTATGGGGAGTGTCACAAAGTTCATGGTACAAACCTGAGATGCTAAAGAAGAGGTCAGCAAAAGGCTATAAATCCCTTTTCCTACATCTCTTTTGCTCTCAGAAGCAATGCTAAGTATATTTTTATGCCTAAGAAAACTGCTTTTTTTTTCTTTTAGAGGTAGATTTGATTCCATTTGACAAAACAATTCTATCTACTTCTTTAGAGGACTCTTGGTTTCTAAGCCCAATTTATATTCTCTTTATGTTTCCAAATGTATTTGTTCCTATAACTTTCTTGTTTCTTTTTTTTTTTGTTTGTTTTTAGTGGTACTGGGGTTCCTGGAAGCCCTTCTACCTCTGCACTACACTCCCAGACCTATTTTATATTTTTATTTGGAAACAGGGTCTCTTAAGCCAGCACAGCTGGCTTCGAACCAGCGTGATCCTCCTGTCTCCGCCTCCCAAGCACAGGGATTACAAGCATGCGCCACCATGCCTGGCAGTTCCTATAACTTTCTATAGTGAACATTATACTGTGAACATTTGTTCTCTTTCCCTGAAATTATATTTATCATTTTCAACCTGCCACTCTTGTTTGAGGATGAACCACTGACATAGTAGCACCTTTACTTCCTAAGTTAAAATGTGTGTGTGTGTGTGTGTGTGTGTGTGTGTGTGTGTGTGTGTGTTTTGTGTTACTGGGGAAGGAAACCAGGGGCACTCTACCTCCAGGTTACACCCCAGCCCTATTTTTAACTCTTTTTATTTTGAAAGAGAGTCTTACTGAGTTGCAAAGGGCCTCACTAGGTAGTAGCTAAGGCTGTCTGAAAACTGTGATCCTCCTATCTCAGCCTCCCAAATGCTGGGATTACAAGCATGTGCCACCATGCGCAGATAAACTGTTTTAATCTAAACTTCTTACTCCTGTTCTTTACATTTACATAGATGTATGATGTTACCTAAGACACTTCATATGAGTCCCATTTAAAAACATGAAACAAAATGCTTTTTTATTTTGTGTACTTTTGTTGGTGCATTATAGCCTTATAGTCTCACATTATAATATAGTAAATAGTGATAGTGACATACATGAGCACAGCAGTTGGTAACTTTCCATGCCTGTTCCCTCTCCTCCCTTCCCCCTCCCCCATACATGCTACTGAGGTTGGCACTGGTATTCTCATGAATGTACATGATGTCCGTGGAAGGTGGGAGAGACGGAGAATTAATTAATGAAACATTATTTTGATAACAATTATCAAATATCCATTTAATAATTATTGGATTTCCTTGTCTCAGTCAACATTCTCACTGCTATAATCCAAAATGGCTAAGCACACAGCATAGGGGAGGAAAAATGTATTTGTTCACAATTTATTTGAGATTCTGGGTTTAGGCCATGTGAGGCCAGGGATGGAGATCAGGGTGTGGTGGCAGAAAGTGGGGAGAGATCACACTCACAAAGTTTTGTTATCACAAAGCCTAAAACACAGAGGTGGACAGAGTGAGTAAGAACAGGGGTAAGTAGGGACCATATATAATCCCCAAGGACTCACTCCTGGGACCCCTCCTTAGCAACCACACCTCACTTGCAACATTGTCTTCTTGTTTCTGTAAAGGATAATGGGACATTTTAAATCTAAACCTTAATAGTCCTTAAAAAATGTACTTGTTACCAATGATACAAAAGAAAATAAAGTAAGCTTGCAATTTCAGAAACTAATAGCTATTGTTTGTCATTTTGCCACATACATTGTGTGAAGACTTGTACCAAGGTCATAAAAATTTTACATCTAGCCAAGTAGCAAAATCTAACTGCACAACTATACCCCTTTTTACTTTATTACACAGTCATGTTCACATCTAAATATTATTAGAAATCTGCGATTAATATCCAGGCAGAGTTTTCTGGCACTATGAAAAAAAGTTTGAGCATAGACTCAAACAAAGAAAGCAAATTAATCAAGTAATCAGTCACATTAACTTAATTTATTTTTTGGTGGTACTGGAAGTGGAACCCAGGGGCTTTCTACCTCCAGGCTATACTTCCAGACCTATTTTATACTTTATTTGAAAACAGGGTCTCATTAAGTTGCTGAGAGCCTCACTAAGTAGCTGAGACTGGCTTCAAATCTGTGTGATCCTCCTGTTCAGCCTCCCAAGAGCAGGGATTACAAGCGTGCACTACCATGCCCGGCTATTAATTTAAAATTTTAACTTCAAAATATACAATAAGATAAGAAAAATTTTGTGCTTTTATAAGAGCCTCTTATGGTCAATTAATTGCCTTGGGTTCTAAATGAAGTCAGGGGAGGTTTCCAGTAGAACTAAATAAAAAAGAAGATATTTTTAAACAAACCATCATTACCACTTCTGTCAATATGACATCAAATATGTTTCTCTATTATTTTTTCTAAACCCAAGGAAAATTCCTAGACATTGCATATTAAATATTAAACATATCAGAAAACTTTGAAAGTTGTGGAGAAGAAAGCAATCCTAGAAACCACAGGACCCAGTTGCAGCAAGTTCCTCAGGCTCTCTTTTTGTTCTCTATATCCTACACTTGAAGATGATGAAAATAGTAAACTAGATTTGCATGTTTTCTTATGTATATACATAAATATTTCACATTTTTAAACACCTGTAAAAGGTATTGTATTAATACCGTGCCCACATATTCTACTTCTTATCATAAATATATAATTACCCTTCTATATTCTTTCACACTCATGCAGAGATAATTAAGGCACACTCAGTGCGTTGTCAGTAGAGACCACATATAAAGCCAAACTTAAACTCCTACCCTAGTAGTAACAAGGAGCTTCTGCTCACAGGTCAGTGCAGGTTGTATGAAGATCCTGTATTTCTCCTCCCATTTAGAATTAATTAGCTTGCATTCTGTCTTTCACCCCTTTATGGATTGTTGTCAGAAGGAAAAAGAAAGCTTTAAATAGGACTCAAAGCCTTCGGGCACAACAGGAGAAAGTCTAGGTCCCAGTGGAAAATCTCTAGTTATGCCAAGAATTAGGAAGGTCTAAAACTGAGTGAAAAGGGCAATTGATTGATGCCCAAAACAAAATAAGAGACATGTTAACATATTTGACAAAAATTTTCAAGCTTTCGTGACAAAGACATTTCAAAAAACAATTATCAGCATTTTTTTTTAATGTGTGTGTGTGTGTGTGTGTGTGTGTGGTGGTACTAGTAATTGAACCATTGAACCCAGGGGCATTTTAACTCTGAGCTACAACCCTGGCCCTATTTTATTTTTATTTTTGAAACAAGTTCTCACTACATTGATGAAAGTCTTCCTAATTGTGGAGGCTGGCCTCAAACCTGTAATCCTTCCTGTCTCAGCCTCCCAATTACAAGGATTACAGGTGTGTGCCACCATGCCTGGATTTATCAGAATCCCTATAACAAATAAAAAATAGAAAGTTTTATAAGAGAAATTAAAATGTTTAGTAAGAAATAGAACAAGTAAAAGAGTACTGAATGGAAATTTTATAATTGAAAAACACAGTAACTGAGCTAGAAATCTTAGTGAAAGGGCTCATTAGCAAAATAGAAAAGACTAAACAATCAGTGAATTGGAAGATAGAAAAACTGAAATTACACAAAATCCAAGGGAAAATACACAGAAAAAATAAATAAGCAGACACTTGAAGAACTGTGTAACTATAACAAAATAGCTAATATCCATATTTTCAGAGTCTAAGAAAGAAAAAGGAAAGAGAATAGGGCAAAAAAATTCTAAAAAAATAATTTATTAAAATTTTGCAAGTTTTAAAGGGGCATAAACCTTCAGATTCTAGAAGCTGAGCAAACCTTAAAGAGGATAAACATAAATAAATCTATACCAAAGCATTACAATTAAATACTTGAAGTGACTGAAAAGAGAAAAAGTGTTGAACACAGCCAGAGAAAAATGACAGATTACCTATACAGTATAAATAGTCAAATACTTATCAAGTATCAAAGAAGCCATAGGAAGCAGTACAATGTTTCTCAAGAGCTAGAACAAAAAAGAAAAGAAAATATATGTCAATCAAGATTTTTTCAGAAATATTTTTATTTTTATTTTATTTTTTAGAAATAAAAATCAATACATGTTAGATGAAAGAAGCAGAATTTGTCATTAAGAGACCAACCTTAACAGAATAAAGAAAGGCAATTATATTTTTACATGCTAGCAATTGAATATGTGGACACAAAACAAATATAATATCATTTATAGTTATTTTAAAAATGAAGTGTCCATGAATAAATCAAACAAATCATGCAAAATACTTCTGTTCTTAAACTACCAGTGCTGATGAAAGGAATCAAATAGGTAAGTAAATGAAAAGATATTGTTCGTGGATTGGAAGGCTCATTCATACTAAAGATGGCAATTCTCCCCAAATGTATAATAGGCTTAACTCAATTTCTATCAAAGTCCAACCAAGAAATTTTTGTAGATTCAGACAAAATTAGTCTTCAGTTTATTTAAAAATAAAAAGAAAATGGAATATCTAAAACAATGTTTAAAAAAGAATAAAATGATAGGAGTCAATTTACTCAATTTCAAGATATATCTGGCTGTAGTGATCAAGGTACTATCTGACAATCGACACATTTATTAATGGAGCAGAACAGAGAACACAGACATAGAGACGTATCAATACACTCAAATGATCTTTAAGTAATTCAATTAATTATAGACAATATTTTTATCAAGTCTTATCAGAGCAATAAGACATCAAGAGACAATAAAATAAATATTTACATTAGTCATAGCTAACATAAAATTAGGTAAAATATGTCTCTCATACTTCAGGAAAAAATGTAAGAAAAACTTCAGGTTCTAGGGTGTAATAAAAAATGTTAGACAACACCAAAAGCATAAACTATCAAAGAAAAGATTGACAACTGGATTTTATCAAAGCTTAAAATTTTTACTCTGCATAAGTCCCTGTTAAGAAGATGAAAATAAAAGATACAGAGTAAAAAATTAAAGCATATATTTACTAAAGTATATAGAACATATAAAGGGCCCTCAAAACTCACCTGTACAGAATTAAGCAATCTAGTTAGAACATGAGTGTAAGACATGAAGAAACACTTCACAGATAGTGCATGTATGGCAGATGAAAATGTGAAATGATACTCAACATCATTAGCTATTAGGAATACACGAATAAAAACCACAATGAGATATTAGTACACACCTATCTGGAAGTCTCAATTAAATATTAGTGACAAGACCAAACTAGTAAGGATGAGAAACAGGATTACACATTGTTAGTGGCACAGACACTCAAGAGAGCAGTTTGGGAAATGCGTGTGTATCTATCTTCGTAGTCGCACAATTCACTATTGCCAAACTATGGAACCAGCCAAGATGTCCATCAACAAATGAATGGATTACAAAACTATGGGATATGTACACAATGGAATTTTATTCAGCCTTAAAGAAGAGTAAAATTATGTCATTTACAGGGAAATGGATGAAACAGGAGAAAATTATGATAAGTGACATTAGTACAAAAAGTAAAAAATTCACATGCTCTTCCTAATATGCAGAAGCTAGGGAGAAAAAGAGTTAAAAGAGGAACTCTAGAAAGAGGGGAAACCATATATGAGCAAATAAGGCAACCTAACAGAGGGGGATAGGAGGAAGGAAGAGGGAAATCCCCTAATGTACATGACATACATTCATAAACATACCATAGTCAAGCCATAAACCAAACATAAGGAAGGAGGGGGAGAAATGGGTTGTGGAAAAAACTTAACATGCAACTACTATGACACCTATCATTTGTATTTATGGGCATTTATCCCAGAGAAATGAAAAATTGATGTTCATACAAAAACATGTACACGATTCTTTAAATGTTTACAGCAGCTGTGTTCATAATGGCCCCAAAATAGAAACATCCACCTGTCCTTCAGTAAGTGAATGGTTAAATAAACTATGGTATATCTGAAATAATAAAAAAAATTATCAGATTACTGATGTACATAATAGCCTGGAAGAATTTCCAAAGAATTGGTAAAAAAGCCAATTCCTATATTTACAACTTCCATAATCCCATTTATAGAACACTTTTTAAATGACTAAGGAAATAGAGAAAAGTTTATTGCTTTCCAAAGGTAAGTGGTGGAAATGCTGGAGGGAAGTTGGCATGGTCAGTGAAGGGCACATTTTGGGAATTTTGTGGTGATGACGATGTTGCCACTTGGGAACTAGATGAAGAATGCATAGGACCTGTGGTATTTCTTTAACCATGTGTGAACTAAAAAGGTTGTTGGTATAAAAACAATATTCCAAACATGGTAAATTGTTTATTAAAACATTTTGGCCAAAGAGAATTTGTATAACTGATGGAACCACATAAGACCAGTTTGGCTGAAATACTAAGACTAAGGAGTATATATCTAGGTCAGGATACAAACAAGGGTACAGATATGTGGGGCATAAGCTTTAAAGTGAATATGGAAAGGCAGGTATACTGTGTTGAGCTATGTAGGCCATTTTATAGACTGCAGCCTTGATCTGAAAGCAAAATGAGTCATTGCAATGTGGTTAGCTAAAAAAAATGACCTAATTGGAAATGCATTTTGAAAAAAACTCATCAACTACAATGTATAAAGTGAATAAAAGTAGGTATCTCCCCAATATGTGGCTGAAAGTTCAGTTATGCTGCTCCATCTAAAGAGGCTCATTCCCTAATAGAGAAGCTGCCTAGAAAATCATATGATTGATTAAACAGTTGCCTTGAGCTAAATTCTCCTCTGATGTATCTGTGGGAAAATTCCCATGGAGTTGAAAAAGAGAGAATATCTGAAAATTAGTTTGATGTGTTGACTGTTTTAATTCATCAGCCAGGTAGACATGATCAAAAGCAGCCAGAACAATCTTTGTGACCTCTACCAAGAAAAAGGCAAGTCTTACTTTGGCTTCTGAAATAAATCACTTGATAGCAACATTATAAAATTGATGGTAATAGTTTTCTCTGTAGTGTTTGCTAGAGATTGAATGCATTTAGACACAGTAAAAGAGTTGTTCATGAAAACCAATAGAATGTAAAAAATGAGGCAATGTCTCAATTTATTTTACCCCCAGAGGTCACCTTTTCTTTTTTTTCTGGAACAAAAATATCGGTGTTTTTAAAGCATAGCTTTAGGATTCAACACTCGACATGTTTATTGTCTTTTACCTAAGGATAAAATGCAGACCAATGATTCCAAATTATGGTGTATCTATAATAAGAAACCAATTGTAAATATTTTTTATTTTCATAAAAAAATTAAGTCAGTTTAAAATGCTTTGCTCACTGCATTGAACATTTTTGAGCATCCTAAAGATAATGTCTAAATGAACAACTACTGATTTCTTATATCAATGTTCCTTCATCAAACTTCACTCATTTTCATGTATATTATTTTATTTAATCATTTAAAACAGTGAATGAGGTATTTAGAGTAGAATATTAACTTATCAAATTTTATAGAAACTACCAGGTCAAGCATTGAAGTTAGAATGGATTGGCACCCTCAGCTACTGCAAATATTTAGGGAAGAGCCATATATGAATATAGAATACTTTAAATTTTCTACTCCAAATTGAAATATATTGAAAATGTTTCAATATCTAGATACTGGATTTTGAAGGTTATCAGATGTCTCACTAAAATACGTCATATTGATTGTATGTTGAAAAAAAATCAGATATAGTAGGTTAAATTATATAAGTAAAATTAATTTAATTGGCTTATTTTTCCTTTAACTTTAAATTTATACACGTGGCCCACCTTATATTATTATTGTACAGCAGTACCCCCAATTTTTAAATCAAATCTACCATAATTTTCTGAAGGTGATTAGAGAAGGGAAGTGGACAAAGTCAAAAAGAATGCAATAGGATAAAAATGCTATGAACATATACAGTTTTGGCAATTTCAATCTCAAAGACTTGTAGGGTGAGGGGGAGAACCAGTGGGGAGGACAGCAAGAGTACTGTGCATGTATTTTTCTAATATTTTGTATCTCATTTTGATGTAAAATAACAATGTACTCAATTAAAAATTCAAATTTCTCATTGAAGCATTTAGATTTTTCACAATTTGGCTGTAAGTATATCCTCTTTTAATTATTAGAAGCATAGGCCTGAAACTCCAGCCCCTTTGTTCAATTTGCCCAGGCTAGCATGCAGGTTTTTTACAAAAGTTCTACATAATGTTACTATACAGTTCATAATATATTATTTCACATATCCACATATCCATCATTTCAGAGTTTTATATATTCCTTGAAATATTTACCATAATTATATATATATATGTATATATATATATATGTATGTATATAGAGATATCCTTTAGATAATATATTTGTTACAAAAGAATGCTTTTGTCTCAGCACATATTAGATGTTATTTTTATAAGTGAAGCAACCATTAGGTTTTAATGCTGAAGAAAAGATTTTGATGGACTGTTCAATAGCCTTAAATAAGTAAATAGCTTTTAGAAATGACAATGAATAGTTATTCTCCATTTTTGGTAAGACTAAACAAGAAATAATTGAATAAAATAAAAGGAATGAGAAAGTTAAAGACATTAAAAGTTTTGTTATCCAGAACTTTGCCAATTAGAATACCCTAAAGCTAGTATTTCTTTTGTCTCGCAATACAAATATTCAGCTCAAATGAAGGCAAATTAGAATACAATTATGTATATAATACAGAAAAATGTTGCTGCTGAAATATCTCATTTCCTAATACTAATTTGAAATAAAAAATTCATTTTCATCTCTGGTTCACATTTCCTCTTTGTGAATCACATGTGATAACTGGCACCTTTTAATTTATCTGCTTCTTATAAAAATAATTAGAAATAATTAGAAGCCCAGCGTGTTGGCACACCCTTGTAATCCCGGCATTTGGGAGGCTGAGACTGGAGGATCGCGGTTCATGGACAGCCTCAGCTACTTAGTGAAGCCCTCTGCAACTCAGCGAGACCCAGTTTCAAAATAAAGAGAATAAAAAATAGGGCAGGGGTTTAGCTCGGAGGTCGAATGCCCCTGGTTTCATCCCCACACCTTCAAAAAAAAAAAGAAGAAGAAGAAGAAGAAGAAGAAGAAGGAGAAGGAGAAGGAGAAGGAGAAGGAGAAGGAGAAGGAGAAGGAGAAGGAGAAGGAGAAGGAGAAGGAGAAGGAGAAGGAGAAGGAGAAGGAGAAGGAGAAGGAGAAGGAGAAGGAGAAGAAGAAGAAGAAGAAGAAGAAGAAGAAGAAGAAGAAGAAGAAGAAGAAGAAGAAGAAGGAGAAGAAGAAGAGGAAGAAGGGAAAACTAAGGAAATCTGAGGCCACCCCAACAAATCAGTATCTTTTAAGACTATTTTCACCTATAATGAGTCAGAAAAAAAGTTTTTCTGTTTAAGAATATCTAACTAAACTTTGTAAAAAAAAATTACATATGCAGCAAGTAGTTCGTATACATTAACTTAAGATCTTTAATAAAAGGTATATCTTTATTTCTTTAACAAATATTTTGAATTATCTATGTGTCCTGTGCAAGCTTCAGTGGGACCCTGCCCCTTCTCTCATGACTTACATCCCTGTGTAATTTTCCTTCTTAACATAAAATCCAAATGTCATTGGAAAGTACACCAACAACTATTAAATAATACAGGATGTAGAGCATTGTTTCAGGATTTTTTAAAGGGAAAGCCCTGTGAATTTTAAGATAAAGTTAAACATTATACTATGGAATATTTCTCAGAACTTTGGTTTTAATCATATTTTATAAATTTATGTGCAATTTTTATTATTCAAAAGACTTTACAAATGCTAATGCATTGGTCCTCAAAACAATCTCCAGAGTCAGGGATTTTTTTTCTACTTCTGTCTTGCAGATGAGAAAATTAAGTTTCAGAGACATTAAGTAACTTGCAAAATTTCACACAGCTCAAGAATCTATCCTCTTTAACAACTGTTCTATCTGCCTTTCTACCCATGTGCCTTATGAATCTCTAGATGAAGATATCATATGCAAGATTCTCAGGACTTGATCGTGGAACACATTCACTACATGTGTGCATGTGTGCACACACAAACTATTTTTATTTGGTAAAATATATTTGCAGTGATAGTGTTATATAACATATTTTAAAATGTGCTTTACATCTCTGTGGTAACTGCTCCAGCTCCTTTTCAAATGGCTTTTGGTTTCTTCTCTATGATTCTGCAGTTAAAATTTTTGTAGTGAAAGTGTCAAGGTCAAAGATGAGCCATGTTCCCAGTGGCCTCACGATAAAATTTTAGTGTGATCGTTACTTTTAGGATGGCTCCCTAGGGACTTATTTTTGAACCACACACAAAAAGGATGGCAAACAGGAATGAAACTAGTAAGAACAGTAAGGAAAATGATACTATCCATTTCAGCAAAGCAATCTGAGCTTAGTACATCATGTTCCATCATTATTTTAAGGCACCATAAAACAGAAGAAACACCAGCGCTGGAAGTTGAGGCTGGTAAGAGCTTTTATGGGGAAACATCATCAATTCTCATTGAGGTACTCTCCTTGTGGTAAGCAGGAAAATGCCCCACAGTATAATCTCTGGAACTATGAATATGTTACCTTGCAAAGCAAAAGGGACTGTGCAAATGAGACTGAGAAAAGTGACACAGGGAGACCACCCCAGATTATCTGAGTGGCTCAAAGGAATTCTAAGCATCATCAACTGTGTAGGAGGAAGGCAGAAGAAAAGAAGCAGAGAGAGAAGTGATTATGGAAAAATGGTCAAACAGATACAGTGCCGCTGGCTTTGGAGATGAAGGCAGAAGATCATGAATCAAGAACGGGGTACCTCTAACAGTTGGGAAAACCAAGCAAGGAAATGGATATGTACTCTAGCCCCTCCAAAACGGAACTCAGGCCTGCTGACAAACTGATTTTAGTCCAGTGAGACCTATGTCAGACTCCTCATCTAGAGAATAAAAGTAATCATTTTGTAATTTTTATGTAATAGTTTTATAAGACAAAATAATTTGTGTTGTAAAGACATTGCATTACAACAGAATTACAATACTAATAAATCCTCTGAAGTAATTCAGACCATAAGGGGAAATAGTAGTAGTTGATACTATTTAGTGTTATTTCTACAGACAAACAAATGGTACCATAGGAAGATTCAGTAGCAGCAATTATACCTGATATCAGGTAGGATGACCAGAATAAAAGATGAATTACAATCTCCCTGAAACGTATTTCCTTTCATCAAATCTACTTCAAAACTTTATTTGGTGGCCAAGTTATTATTTTTTCTTTTACAAAAAAGAATATATTAAGTCACTGGCATTTATACAAGAACAATACTTCATGTTCCTTCATAGTTATTTTATTCTGTTAAGTTTTTCTAAATCTGTGAAATGCAGGATTTCTCCTCCCTGTTCAGGTGACATGAGAAAATTTGTGTAGTTATAAGCTTCACCATAGGTAAATGTTGATTTTAGTCACTTGCTTAGTCTCCACCAAAAACATTAAGATCATTTATGAATTTTAAAAATTAATCATTTTGATTTCTAAACACATTTTCACACATTATTGGTGGATGTACAAACCGCTACAGTGCCATTGAAGAGCAATATGTTATTGGCTATCAAAATTACAAGTGCATATGTCTCTCCTCAGCACTGGTCAAGGACTGTCAATGAGCATTAACTCCTTCCCCAGCTAGGTTAAACATGCACCAGTACCAAGTGTAGTCCCCTGAGGATCCAAGAATACAGCTTTAGAGAAGCCAGAGACAGAAAGCAAAAAGGCCTGGTTGGGCCGCATGTATATGGGACTCATTGACTTTTGCAGCAAAATGGAAGGCCACATTTGTGGCCAGTGAGAGAGCAAGTCTCTGATGACAAGAGGTGTTGAGTCTGTGTGCATGCCATGCAGTACGGGCTCAATAAATATTTGTTCAGTGAAAAGATCTCAGGCGACCATATCAGAGTCCTAGAACTGGAGAAGGCCTTGGAAGTCACCCAGCCTCTCCATCCTTCAACTTGGTTTCCTTTTGAAGAAGCCTGGCAGGTGCTTAATCGGTTTTTTCAAAAGTTCACTTGCTCCTCATAAGAGAGGTACTTCCATGTTTAGGTAGCCCTGCCTGATAGGGCATTTTCCTCACAAAGAGAGAAAATTGCCTTGCTGTAAATTCCAACATAACCTACAATTCATACCCCCAACACCATAATGGGACCTGATCAAATTATTTTTAATAAAGATGATTACAGAAAATGTAACAAAACAAAGGCTTTGTGAGAAATTATAAGCCAGGTTAATGTAGAAAATATACATCCGAGAACTACCAGAAAACCTTCCTGTATCCTTACCTACAACTCTGTTATAGAATTCAACTAATACATGTGATATTTGAAATTAATTAATTGGCTAAAAATTGCCCAACATCATGACACTCTCTTCCTTCATTATAATTCTATACTCTTCTTAAGACACTCTGAGAATTCATTAAGGTTCTTTTCTGGATTTCTCTAAAATCATTTACCTCCAAAAGATGATTTAAAACATTTATGGTGTGTTTAATAAAAACTTCATTTTGAAGTGCTTTTATGGTAAAAGTCTCTTAAATATCCAATGAAATACTATTTGTTCATTATGAAACACTGCTCAATCCCAGGCCCCTGACCCAGATGTACCTTTCTTTTTTCATCTCATTAGGAAGCAATACAGTTCTAAAAATTGATTAGGAAACCAATGCATTATTTCCATACTCATCACTGATAATGTTACCTTGGTAACATTCTCAAAATAGGAAGATGGGAAACAAGAGAGGGAAAGCAAGGGGAGGAGGGACCACATATAATCCTCAGAGTCAACACAGAGGGATACCTCCTCAGCAACCAAGCCTCACACTTCCAACATGGTTGCTTATCTCTGTGGGGGTCTAGCAGGACATCATAAATCCGAAGCATAGTGCCATCTAAAAATTCATAATTTAAGCACACCTTTGTCACACACTGCCCTGTCTTGTTGAAACTATTGCACATTATACCTCCACTCCATTTTAAGCCTCATTTAGATTTAACTATTACCTAGACTGGCATCCTGAACATTGGATTTAATTGGAACATTGGATTGAATTGGAACATTTGCATGGCTTGAGCCTAAATATATGCAATGTAAAAACAGATCGTGGCAGCTGTGTTGGCTATGTACTCAATATCCATTATCCCTGTCTTTCTCATTTATAGAATCTCCTATTTCCAGGTAACATATTTCATTTTCTATTTTCACTTTTAGTCAGTTAAGCTATATAGTCCTGGCTGATGAAATAAGAAGCAGGACTCTGCCTGGGAATTCTAGAAGTGTTTATTTTCATTGTAAATGATCCATGCTTTTTATACTTTATTTTTCTTTCTGCTGAAAACACTGACATGTAGTTTACAGTAAAGCAACGATAATTTAGCAATAAAGTCAATCTGAAAGTCATGATAAGAATTGCCAGCAGGAAAACAGTAGATTGGGACAGGAATAACAGGGAAGTTGTTGACTCTGCTTTGCATGGTATACTTCCCGATTTACTGTTATGTTAGAAAACTAATCACTGGTCTGACCAAAACACAAAATATTCATTATAGTCAGCCAAGATCAATTTTTTTTTTTTTGTGGTACTGGGGTTACTGGAAACCCTTCTACCTCTGGGCTATACTCCCAGACCTATTTTTATACATTTTTTTTTTAATTTGGAAACAGGGTCTCTTAACCAAGTGCAGCTGGCTTTGAACCTGCGCAATCCTCCTGTCTCCGCCTCCCAAGCACAGGGATTATAAACGTGCACCACCACACCCGGCTCCAAGACCAATTTTTGATGTCACACATTTTGCCACAGCCTTGGTGATCAAGTATGGTGATCAAGTTTCATGATAGATTGTGCCATGAGAGTGTGCAACCTTTTCTTAGCTGAAGGCAGGGGTTGTGCATTCTAATTTGGCCAGATTTCAGTGACTTTAGTCCAACATTCAATTGATTTTGCAATATTCATAATATCATAATCCTCTTCCTTCCTAAAACAAAAAAATAGCATTGGTCAATTGATGCTTTCCTATTCAGTTGGTTATACTGATATCACACCAACAATGCTGACATCACACCTACATTTTCCTTGGCACTATAATATAGGCACTGAAGATATATGTATCTCCTTTGACTTGGGTTGAAACTGCAGCAGCCAGTTACATAATGTGATCTAGACCTTCCCCAGCATGTTCACAGATCCCCTTTATGAATATCTATCAATATCCACATAAGTGAATACCCCACAGATCAAACATAGAGATAATAACAATTGTTAAACCTGAGATAACAGGGTAAAGCTTTGAATCTCTGATGGCCATGTACTAGCTGTGGGAACTTGTAAATCATTTCTCTGTGCCTATGACTTCTCACAAGTTATTATGAGGTTTAAATTATATACCATTTAGATTTGAAGCCTAAGATAATATGCAATTGTTTTCTTTTTTAACGTAATAGCATTTTTTATTGATGCATTGTAGTCATACATCTTGATAGAATACTGGATGGTAGAGACATATATGCACACATCATCCAATTAGCCTTTAACCAATTTCCACCCCATTTCCTTCCGCTCCTTCTCATGTTTGGCTTGGTGATTGACATGTTTGTTAAAGTACATTGTGTGCATTAGAGAACTTCCCTCTTCCCCCCACCTATCCCCTCAGTAAGGTCACCTTATTTGCTCATCTATAGAATCTCCTTCTTTTTCTAGAGTTCCTTCTATGACCCATTTTCTCCCTAGTTTCTACGTATTAGGAAGAGCATCCAATTTCTCTTTTTTTGTAACTGACTAATCTCACTTAGCATAATGTTCTCCAGTTCCATCCATTTCCCTGTAAATGACATAATTGTGTTTTTCTTTATGGCTGAGTAAATTCCATTGTGTACATATCCCACAGTTTTGTAATCCATTCATCTATTGATGGACATCTTGGCTGTTTCCATAGTTTAGCAATGGTAAATTGTGTAGCTATGAACATAGATATACATGCATTAGTTTGGTAGTTTGGTCTCCTTTATTTTGGGTAGATACCCAGAAGTGGTATTGGTGGATCATATGGTAAGTTAATTTCCATTCTTCTGAGGATCCTCCATACTGTTTTCCAAAGTGGTTGCACTAATTTGCAATCACACCAACTATGTATTAGAGTTCTCACTTCTCCACATCCTTGCCAGCATTTGTTGTTGTTTGTGTTTTGAATGTGTGCCATTCTAGTTAGAGTTAGTTGAAATCTTAGGGTAGTTTTGATTTGCATCTCTCTGATTGCTAATGATGTTGAGTATTTTTTATTCATTTATTGGCCATTTCAATTTCTTTCTTCATGAAGTGTATACTTAGTTCACTTGACCATTATGTTAATGGGTTTTCTAGGCTGCAAGTTTCTTGAGTTCTCTGTATATTCTAGATATAAAAGAAATCCAGAAAACACTTCCATTTAGGATTTCCCACAAAAATAAAATACTTAAGAATAAACTTAACCAAGGAGGTAAAAGACCTCTACAGAAAAAAAAAAAAAAAACACTGAAAAAAGAAATCGAAGAAGACTTAAAAGACGGCAAGATCTTCCATTTTCATGGATAGGCAGAATAAATATTATCAAAATGGCTATACTTCCAAAAGTGACCTATAGATTCATCACAATACCCACTAAATTACTAAGATAATTTCTCACAGACATAGAAAAATCAATCCTTTAATTCATTTGGAACAACAAAAAACCCAGAATAGCCAAAGTAGTTCTCAACAACATAAACCATGCAGGAGAAATCACAATACCTGACTCTAAACTATACTACAAAACCATAGTAATGAAAACAACAAGATACTGGCACAAAACAGATACATAGACCAATGAAGCAGTATAGAAGATTCAGAAACAAATACATACACTTAGAGCCAATTGATTTTTCTTTTACAAAGGGACCAAAAATATACACTAGAAAAACGATAGTTTATTCAACAAATAGTGTTGGCAAAACTGATTGACCATATGCAGAAAAATGGAAATTGACTCTGCACAAGAGTCAATTTAAGATGGATCAAAGACTTGTTTTTTTTTTTTTTTTTTTTTTTGTGGTACTGGTGTTCCTGGAAGCCCTTCTACCTCCCAGCTACACTCCCAGACCTATTTTTACATTTTTATTTGGAAACAGGGTCTCCTAAGCCAGCGCACACAGCTGGCTTCGAACCTGCATGATCCTCCTGTCTCTGCCTCCCAAGCGCGGGGATTACAAGTGTGCGCCATCACACCCGGCTGGATCAAAGACTTGGAAATGAGACTAAAGACCTTGAGATTCCTTGAAGAGGGCATAGGCCCAACACTACAACACATAGGCACAAATAACATCTTTCTCAAAAAGACCCCCAAAGCGCAAGAAACTACAAGACAAATCAATATGTGGGATTCCATTAAAGTGAAGAGCTTCTGCACAGGGAAGGAGACTATCAAAAACCTCAATGGAGAGCCAACAGAATGGGAGAAGATTTTTGCCAACTACTCCTCCAATACAATTGTTTTCATAACAGTTTATCTTAATCTATCTTTGTGGGTAGAACTAGTTTGTGTTTTAGTTTAAAACAAATTAAAAGCTTGACTATTTTTAAGAAAATACAGGCTAAAAGGTAGAAAATACGTTGCTTTGTAGTAACCATGACATGTTTATAAGTATGTGTTGTCACTCACTTGCTGCCAGTGATTGTTCTGAAGGCTTCAGTCTCTGAGCACGTGTGCTGCTACAAAGGTAGTGATGAGGCATCTCCTAACAGATTGTGTCATTTTGCCAGAAGATGTGCAGAAGGTGAAATTTTTAAAAAACTCATCCAATATTTTGAAATTTAATTTGTAATAAAAATATTTTACAGTGTTGGGAAAGTTCTCAAAGAACCACAAGCCACTAAAACAAATAATTACATGCAATATCACTTGGTTGACCTTGTTTGGGGCCATGGTGTGGGAAAAAATCAGAGACTGAATTGTCTTTTGATCATGCACAATACAGTTAACTGCTCGATTGGTGCCAGTTTTGACAATTAAATGGCCCATTTTTGAAGCTGTAGAAAGAAACAATTTCCTTAGTCACGAACTTGAAAAAAATGCCTTAAATTGACACTTAGGTAAACTGTTGACTAATTATAGGATTTTGTTGGGGTCTGCACAACCGCCTGACAGATCTTCCCATGAATCAGCAACATGTAGCACCGAGCAGATATGGAGGGTGTAACTACTCCCCTTGCCCCCGCTAGCCCAATTTGGTAATGTTGAGCCTTATTGGCTCAAATAATGCTTCTGTGCTCATGAACCCCTCGTGCATTGGATAATAATTGGCTGCAAGTTATGTGCTTTGCACATGCAAGAGTGACCTTTAGCTTGATAGGTTAGAATAATTTCCTGTTGGAAATCCCCCTTGCAGTTTTTTGCTTTAAATTAGGTTGCCTGAGAGAAATAAATGAGATACTGCTTGACTCGACTCCCAGCTCATCGTGTGCTTCTGTTCAGGCCTTTGGCACTCTCCTTCCTGCTCAGTCCCACTGCTGACAGGCTGGACCCATCAGGATTTCACCTGAATTCTTTCATATAAATTAATGATATGTGGGAAAGCCAGAAGTGAACAGGTAAAATGAGGTTGATATGGTTCTTTATGCCAGGAGAAAATAAACATCATTTTTAAAAAAAATATTTATTGGTACATTGTAGTTATACAAACTATAGGACATGTACACAATGGAATTTTACTCAGCCATAAACAACAAACTTATATTATTTGCAGTGAAATGGAGAACATTATGCTATTTGAGATTAGCCAGTAACAAAAAGCAAAAAAAAATAGTATATTCTCTCTAATAGGTGGAAGCTAAGGGGAAAAAAAGGGTCATAGGAAGAACACTAAATAAAGAAGAAACAATAAATGAGCAAATACGGCAACCTAACTAAGGGGGGTGGAAGGGGAAAGAGGAAAATTCCCTAATTATTGTTAAATCAATAATATTAAATTAGCCAGGTGTGGTGGCACATGCTTGTAATCCCAGAATTCGGGAGGCTGAGACTGGAGGATCGCGGTTCGTGGACAGCCTCAACTACTTAGTGAGGCCCTCTGCAACTCAGTGAGACCTGGTTTCAAAATAAAGAATAAAAAATAGGGCAGGGGGTGTAGCTCAAAGGTCGAATGCCCCTGGGTTTCATCCCCAGACCTGAAAAAAATAATAATAATATTAAATTGTATTTTCATTATTTAGTGGAATATGCTTCATGTTAGAGTGAGGAGATTTTAATGTCTTAGATTTTATGGTTTGGCTTTTTTAATCCTTGGCAGAATGTAAACATGTGTCAGACTGGCAGCTGCTCTAAAATCTTCACCAACTGATACCAACACACTTCTATATTGAGATTCATCATCATAAGGGTAATTAGAAAGTAGTTGATTTTGCTGAGAATCCCACATGCTAAACATGCTTGATGCAATAAGAAATTTTATTTCTGTCATGCAAATAAAAGTATTTTAAAGGAAGCAATCATTCTTCACTTAGAAGAAAATATTTTTAGATGATAATTGGAAAATGAAGAGTTACTTAAAATAGATTTTAAGTTGTTTAAGAGAATCCTAGGTCTCTAAGTATTAGAATTAAGGGTTTGTTATATTTAAGAGATCTTTAATTCCAATGACTCTTAAATTCTTTTTTAAAAAAAACTTCAGATACTTTTTTCAAGCTATGTTTGATTCAGAATTTCTGTATATAAAACATACAGAATATTGTAGCGACACACACAAATCCATGTGTATAGCAGCACAATTCACAATAGCCAAACTATTTTGTTTGACTATTTTTTGTTTGACCTCATTGTTTGTTTGACCTCAGCTAGGAACACGTGCTTTGAGTGACTCAGATTTATCTCCGCTTTGTGCATGTCTGTGAATCACTGAATACTTGCAATTGGGGTTAATTTGGGACACTCCCAGTTGTTTGGGGGAGGTGAACAAAGTTGATCTGATATTAGGATATCAAAGACTTTGCCATTTGCTAGTTATAATATCTTGGACAAGTAATCCACTCTCCACATATCATGTTTTCCTCATTTGTAAAATATATACACTATATAAACTATATCCCAGTTGAATAAAAAATGATATTATATATCTTAAGTAAGATACCTGGTATGTGTTACAGTTTAATTAAAATAATAGTTTTTACTATTATTATCACTCATACCTAGATTTGAGTCCAAACTATTTCTGATATCTAGTAAGTATCTGAAAATATTCTTCTATAGAAAGTCATTTGGATTAAATGATAAAGAAGCTATATTTTGTAATTAGAGGAATAATTCTAGAGAATGACCCAAAGAGCCAGAGCTGTGAATCCTGGAAACAGAGCTTTAAAAAAAGAAGCCAGTTCCTATCAGTGTCACTGTTAAGAAACCAGGAAACAGCATGTACTCAAGCCCTCATGAAAATTGAGCTGCATTATTTTTTTTTCTCTTTGATTTCCAAAATAGCTATTGTGATGGATTTGTCAAGTATTTGAACATACATCTCTTCAAAGAGGTAGCTTCAAAGAAAAGAAGCCTAAAAGTATTTCATGTCAGTGTATTTGATTTCATCTACTTATAATTAATTAATGTTATCATTCTCCTTTTGTTGTTGAACATTGAAGATGGGTTTGGCATGTACAAACATGAAAGCCATTGCCCTAGGGCCTTTGCTGTAAGCTGACCCCATGTGATCCTAAATTTCATCCACGGCACAGACTTCCTTTCCATGTTCCTCTTTGTCTCTCTGTCCAAGTTATCTATCTTCTGGCACTTTCCACCAGAGACAAATATATCTCCTTTTCTCTCTACTAGGCAGAACATTGAATTTCAATAAGATAACCTTTAACATGCAATTAATTGTCCCATTGTCTCAACTACAGACTACTGTATAAAATATTTCAGAGGTCCACTGTTAATAGGCATCTGGAAAGCAAAAGAACAACTAATAAATTCTCATATTATCTTCAGCTTAAATGTCACATAAAAACATTAAGTGTTTACTTGAGTAGTAAATTGTGCCTTGAAGACAAGTAAAATCATAAGATTGTGTCTTAATTTTACAGTGTATTTATATTTGAGGTTCTTGCATGTTGCTCCCTCAGAGTCATGCTCAGCCGAGTTGAAAATAGATGAGTACATAATATTATGAATACAATTTTTTTTTTTTTTTGGTGGTACTGGGGTTCCTGGAAGCCCTTCTACCTCCGGGCTACACTCCCAGACCTATTTTTACATTTTTAATTGGAAACAGGGTCTCCTAAGCCAGCGCACTCGGCTAGCTTCGAACCTGCGCGATCCTCCTGTCTCTGCCTCCCAAGTGCGGGGATTACAAGCGTGCGCCACCACGCCCGGCTTATGAATACAATTTTTAAAAAATTAGCAGTCATTCATTATGATGGAAGGGTGTCCATGTTTATACACTCCTCTTGCCTTTGTCCAGATGATGAGAACCACAGAAAAAGATGCCAGTATTCTTCTCTCAGGATACCTTTCCTGTTCACTCCATCCTGCCACAAAGATACAACATAGATGCTACTTCAAATCTACTCTTCAAATCTCACTCATAATAGCCTTTGCTATTGTCATGAGGCTTACTCTACTTATCTCTTCTATCAAAGGATATTTAACATGCAACCAACAGCTGTCACACCAAAGGCAATTTTCCTAAGAGATACTTAACACAGTTTAGCGTAAATGTTGAGGGAATAATATCCCCTCCCCTGGTAAGGTCCCAAAGCAGACAAAGAATTTTTCAAGTCGTGTGTCCCATCTCCTGTTTCCTTCTTTGTGACTTTCTCTTCTCCAGCATCTTCTAGATAGGTTCTGCCATACTGCTTACTGCAAGGCTCAGACTCATCCCATAACCAGAAGCAATTCTATCTGAGGCAAGAAAAATCCATTAAATCTTCCCTTTCTACCTTTCCCTAAAAACATTATATTTTTTCACAAATAGAGTATAATTAAGCAAAACAAAATAATTATCATTTTTCCAGGGCTCATCAAGATTATAATTAGCATAACTATAATTAATCAGACCAGTTTTTCTTGTTGACTGCCATATAGACTTTTATTTTTTAGCTACAGTTTCTGCCTTGAATCCTAATCCCCTTTTGGTAAGAAGCTTTGGTAACCTGGTTTCTTTTTGGATGTCTGGAACTGGTACCTGCAATCTATAGGCAGATCTTAAGGATGGTGGATTTCTTCTTCACTCTCCAGCTTCATCCAGCTATTTTATTTTCCTCCTTCTGACCAGAGGCAAGAAATTGACACCTCTGGAAGTCTGACCCTCAAGGTCCTACTTCTGCAGCCAGCCTCCGCTGCTAGGTCAGTTGCACAAATGTCATGACTCAGTCCAGGCATCTCATGCTGCCTTTTTCAATTCCATAAGCCCTGCTTTAGAAAAAACAGATGCAGTAGCTATGGAAAGTATTCCATGGAGCCAGGAACAAAACCTTTATTCCTTCTCTGCTGTAAATTATCAAAGGATTCTCTTCAAATGGAACCAACAGTGACATGATAGCAAATGTGTATAAATTATTCAGATATGAGACTTAGGAAATATTTTATTAGCCCAGATTATAATTTATTTTTGCGGGTCTGGGGATGGAACCCAGGGGCATTCGACCTCCGAGCTACACCCCCTGCCCTGTTTTTTGTTCTTTATTTTGAAACCGGGTCTCACTAAGTTATGGAAGGCCTCACTATATAGCTAAGGCTGTCCGTGAACTGCGATCCTCAGTCTCAGCCTCCCGAATGCTGGGATTACAAGCGTGCGCCACTACGCCTGGCTCCAGATTATAATTTTTAACCCCTAGAGTTTTTTTATCAGAATAAGTATAAAAGAATCTAGCCATAAATAACAAGTGATTTCTATGGTTAAATTTGCAGAACTTAATTTTAATTAATTATTTAAGTAATTATTATCTTCAATATCAACATCGTGTAGGCCATCTGAAATTGAAGTATTTCTTTTATATGTCCCAAAAGAGGGATGAACTCTAGAAAATAAGAGTATGCAGAATTATCAAAAAGTGAACATAATAAGCCTTAGTCTAGGGTATTTGAGCAAATACCCTATTTCTTTAATCATATTCTGATGAGCAAAGAATAGTTCTAGCAATATGAGGACATTCAAAATAAAATTTTGCTTTCTTATGTTTTAAAACTAGGTTATCATTATAAAAAGGTTCCCAGAGACACTTAAGATTATGATTACTGTTTTAGAGTAATTGTACGGAGATGTTGCAGTAAATTTCTTTGCAGCTTTCGAACTGAGTTTGTAAAAAGCCTACACAACATACAGTGTTTCTCCACGCTCATTTTCTCAGTGTTTAGCAATTTCTTCCCCAGCATCCCTTTATTAATTTTTGCCCTAGCAAAAACCTTTCGAACATCTTTCTAAAAATTCAAGAGGCAAGAAGGATTAATTATCCATTCCAACACCTTCCTGGATCAATTTGCATCCAATAAGGAATCTGCCAACAGGATGTCAGAAATATTTACAGAAAATCCTGCTGTATCTGACAGCTGTTGAAGAAAAATCATTTGGACTAATGTCATCTTACTGGAGTCTGGTATCACTTGGTACATACATTTAATGAAGAATTGTAAGAGCCAAAGGTGGTTTCCACAGCCAGACCTTTTTAGAAGACAATTTTTGTCTGTGCAAAATGAGTTGTTCACTCCAGCTTTAGACTTAATAGACAGATGTGAAGATCTTAAGAGCCATGATTTAGTTTGCAGTTAAAATCATACCCTGGAGGGACTAAGTTAGTAGGAAACATGCTAAAATTGCATGGGTCTATTGTCTGACTTCCTTCATAAGCACAAGCCAAGCTATCTAGAGGTAGGTAATAAATTCTGACAAGTCTTTAAGAAAAATGATTTTATAATCACCCAAAAGAATCAATGTATAGAAAATAAATCAAAGTGACGCTATGACCTGAACGTTTGTGTCCCCTACAAATTAATATATTGAAATTCTAGACCCAAAGGTAATAGTATTAGATTGTGGGACCTTTGAGGAGGTGATTAAGTCAGGAAGATAGAAACTTCATAAATGAGATTAGTGCCCTTAAAAAGAATTCGCAGGATGCAATGCTCCTTGCTTTATGCCAGGACACAGTCAGAAGGTGCCTTTTCTGTGAACCAGAAAAAGAGAGCTTAGCAGATCTCTAGTCTGCCAGGACCTTATTCTGGACTTTCCATATTCTAAAGCTATGAGAAATAAATAACTGTTGTTTACAGCTTCACAGACTATAATATTTTGTTAGAGCATCTTGTGTGTATTAAACCATAGGCTAACAGACCTATACTATCTACTAAAAGTGGACACCATAAAAATGACAACTGCCTTCCCTCACTCTAAACTATTTTTAAGTAATGATGAACTTATCTCTGTGATTTTTCTTTTATAGACTGCAAGCTATGATCAGCTAACAGAACAATATTACCCCCAACAGAGATTAAAATTGAGTGTACCTCATAATTAACTTACTTGATAAATAGACCCAAGAATCTCAGACATTTTAAAGGAGAAGATGGATAATATCTCTTTAGGGAGAATAAGAAAAAAACTAGATATGCATATATATAAGCAATCTCTAAACAATGAATTTGATGAGGCTATATTCAATTAGAAGAATATTTTTCTAGGACTCAATAAATGTAAATTGCTACCAGGTAAATCAATTGCATATTTAATTCCTCTCCACAGGGGCTAATGATGTGAGACTTTGGAAGTAAGAAATTATGGGTGTAATGAGTGACTACAATGGGAACACTTTTTTTCTAGTTGTTCTTGTGAGTATAGTTGTCTTGAGATATGGCAAAAAAAAAAAATCTCCTTGTTTCTCACAGATGCAGAGCCAAGCAGACAATACCTGTGATACTTTATCTCCTAACAGCAAATTTAAGACCTTTAAAGCTAACAGAAAAATCCTAGTTAAGGATTATTTGAATTATAGAAATTTTTCCTACTAATTTTTTTAATGAACCAGAAGTCGTGTTCAGTTCAATCAATTCTCCTCTTTCAATTATAAAAATTAGCAGCTTTCTCTCCATCTGCTATGGAAAAGTGCCCAAGAGTTTTATCTATAGGCTTTTTTATTTAAACTAAGAATTTTGGAATTCAATACAAAAATACAAATATAGTTTTATGGGGACCAAAACTTTCCACAGTCTCAGTAAAACATCATATGTTTGTTTTTTCCACCTGCCATGATGACAGCTAAAATTGTAAGAGTTACAGGTGACCAAATCTAGCTAATTGTTCAGTACAGTAAAATGAGAAGTGATCATTTGGTATTTTCATTTTTACAACAAAAACAGTTTGTATAACAACAAGGCATACCATGGTAGTTGGCTTATAAATTATCTTACCACAGGGAAAGAAGCTATATGTATGTATACATATATATTTATGCGAATACACCTATATAGGTATGTTTTTATAATACATTATAATTTATATAGTAACATGCATAAATATATAGAAATAGAACACATGCGTGCACACACACACACACACACACACACACACACAGAAGCAGTACCCAAACTTATGTTGAGCTACAATTTAATTAATATCTTTATACCTGTTATGCTTTAGATCTGGATATCCTCCTTCCCAAAGCTCATGTACTGAATGAAGCCTAGTCTTCAATGCAGCAAGGTTCAAAGTTGGTACATGGCTGAAGAGATGTGTCACTCAGGGGAGACCATAAGGACATTTTTTCCTGGTTCCCTCCTCTGATCTCATTGATTCCCATATGCCATGAACTAAGAGGCTTTCCTCCACCACACCATCACCATGATGTTTCTGCCACTGACCATGAATTGAACATCTGACTATTGCATAAAAAGTAAATCCTTCCTCCTTTCATTTGTTCTTGTCAGATGTTTTGATCACAATGACAAAAATACAACTAAAGCAATGGTTCAGGGGGAATAATGCCATAACATGTAGGAATTATTGATATAATATCATGTAATAAGTTACTTTATCCTCATAGCTTATGATTATCAAATATTAAGTTTAAGGAAAATAGGGCTCAGAGAAATAGTTATTCAATATCACATAGCCAGGAAATTGTAGAGCCCAGATTTAAGCCTAGGTTTTCTTATTCATTTATTCTTCATATATCTCTTCATATATGTATCTGTGCATTTGTATGGTGACATGCATAAATGTTAATTGTATAGTTCAAGGTATACTGAAACTGTGTAAACCAGGACAAATGTTTCCTCAATCAAGATAAGGGATAGTTCTATCACCCCAGAAAGTTCCATCACTAATGAATTCTTCACTATTCTAGCTTCAAACACTGTAGATAACTCTAACCCATATGTTTGTAGTTTGGGGCATATGCTATTTTCTTTCTGGCTTCTGTTACTAATAATCATGTTTGTTACCTCCCATCAATGTTGGATTTTCTTTTTTTTTTTTTTTTTTTTTTTTTTTGCTGAGTAGCATTCCTTGTATAGTTATACCTCAAATTCCTTGACCATTTTCTTGATGAAACCCATTTGGGTTGTTTTCAGTCTTTGCTTGTTTTGAATAATGATGTTATAAACCTTCTTGTGTCTGCATATTGAGAATATATTTTCTTATATATTGAATAAATTCCTAGGAGTTTCCTAGTAGTGTTTAACTTTTTAACAAATTTCCATTCTGTTTTCCAAGGTAACATTGTATTCCCATCAATAACGCATGTAAGGCCAGTTGCTTTATATCCTTGCAAATATTGGATGTGGTGGACACTGCACTCTTACAAATAGATTCTCCCCCCAAAATGGGATGAGGTTATAGACGAGCATATAAAAGTCATGTAAAGCCAGGCATGGTGGTGCATGCTTGTAATCCCAGCATTCAGGAGGCTGAGACCAGAGGATCATGGTTTGTGGACAGCCTCAGCTACTTAGTGAGGTCCTCCGCAACTTAGTGAGACCCTGTTTCAAATAAAGAATAAAAAATAGGGCAGGGGTTGTAGAGTGTAGCTTGGAGGTAGAATGACCCTGGGTTCTATCCCCAGACTTGCAAAAAAATAATAATTATGTCACAGAATAATTGGTAGTGGAAATAGCTCTGGCCATCTAAATCTTTGCTGAATATTATGATTCCATATATTTGTTTGATATCTTTTGCTTAGAAATCCACAAGCTAGTTTTGTATCTCAATCTCTCTTGAAAAGTCCTAGACAAAGAATAGAAAAAGTCCTAGACAAAGAATAGAAAAAGAGAATTGGAGATCCAGTTATGTAGAACAATTTAGGAACTATTTTAAGCCTACTTACTTAAAGCTGAACAAAGGTGGCATTTCTACATCTATATATAAATATACCTATAAGCATATATATATATATATATTTATATATATATATATATATTTTTTTTTGGTGTACTGGGAGTGGAACCCAGGTGCTTTCTGCCTCTGGGCTATACTCCTAGACCTATTTTCTATTTTATTTGTAAACAGGGTCTCACTAAGTTGCTGAGAGCCTCACTAGGTAGCTGAGGCTGGCTTCCAACCTGTGCTATCCTCCTGTCTCAGCCTCCCAAGAGCGGGGATTACAAGCATGCACCACCACGCCAAGTTTACCTCAATATTTTTTATGATGACCAAATCAACTAAGACTTCATTAACTTATTGTATTTTGTGTCAGAAGAGATAATCAACCAATATAGTATAAATACATGGGGGTAAAAATTTACATTTGAAAACTCTTGCCTTAGCAGAAACACAATGTGTTAATAATATAACTCTATATTAGCATTTTGACTAATAATATGTTTGAAATAAGAAAACTGTGGATGTTCAGATTCCCACCAGGATTTTCATCATAGGTAGTAAATGCAAGTGTCTCAAGCTAGTGTTTCCTTTCAATAAGCCTTAATAAATTAGTCTAAAATATATACTTGTGCAATTAGCTCCTTGAAGTGACTAATACATGAAGCTTTTTCCCAAAGCCAACTAATTCTACCCTGTAAAAGTGATACAAAGATTGTTATAAATGGTTATCTAATTATGTCAGAAAACCTTTAGTGAACCTTTCTTTCTAAGGCTCAAAAGAACATAATTCAATCTGGCAGCTAAAATTTCAAAGTCAATTTGCAAAAGACATTTAACTATCAGTTAATAATCAGTGACAGACTCTGAATCTTCATAGTATCAGTAAGAATTATTTCTCTTAATTGACTACATTATAATCTTTTTTATGGAAAATAATAATGTTTCACTGATGGTCTTATTTTTTTAAAGTAATGTTTTATGTTCACACAGACTCAGAAAAATTCTTAAGAAATTAGAGAGTTTTAATGCTAATTTGAATTATATATACTCTTCTTTAGTTAGGTACTTCTTAAGATAACCAAGGGAACAAAAATAAAAGTTTTCCTATAACTTTTGAGTTTCTAGAATATATCCATTCACATACTTATGCAAATAAATTTCAGTATTGATTTTTAAACTATTTTAGATATAAGTATTGATACTTAGATAAGTATCGATACTGATTTCAGTATTGCTATTTTAATAATCAGTAGCTTAATTAGCAAAATAATATTTCTGATCAACCAAAGGAATAAGCTTATTTGAAATACCTATGTTGTCTCTTAAATTAGAAAAACTTAATATATTTTCAACATCCCGAGGCATGCACTGGTATTGCCCTTGCCCTGTGTATCCTGCTAATTAGCCCCCAGCGGGTACAGTGATGAAATCCACAACTGCTTACTCAGACGGACCCCGTATTTGTCATCTTTTTCATCTTCTCTCAACCATTCCTATTCTATAGTAGACTTCTGGACATTTGTGGTTTCTAGGAAGCCCGTGGTTAACATGTATCATGACATAGGAATATGGAAAGCTTTTCTTTTAAGAATAATTGCCATCTCTATCTTCCAAGATATATTTATGTGAGTACACTACTATGAAAAGATAATGGTACAGATATTAACCTACCTTTGCATTATGTTTCCATGAGATCAGCTACCCTTATAGAGTATGGCTGCTAAGTAGTTGTGCTATATTGCTATTTAATTGCTGAACATCCCTTCAGGATATCCCATTTTGAGCACTTATGGAAAACTATAAATAAGATCTATACGATTTTTATTTATCTCTCCTATACTGAAAAATCTTTTTTTTTTTTAAACAGGCTAAAACAGATGGGGATTATGCTGGTGCTCTTGCTTGCTTGGTTTCCTGGAGACAGGGAAGAATGATGGGCAAGGAATTGCTTTAGCAGTTTTTGACAATAGATTTTCATGAGCTTAAGTGTCCTGTCTATAAAAGGAAATATCCAGTGGTTCATTGTTCAAATTAATCACCCAGACGTTATGTGTAAAGATATATATGTGAAGGCTCTCCTCTGATTTTGATTCTGAATGACTGAGGTGAGAGCCAGGAATCCGCATTTTTTAACATCCTCAGCTGATTCTTATCCCAGTGGTTAGAAACCTTATTTGAACACGCTGATTTTATCTATGGTCTCTTTAACAAGGCAGAGTAACCACATGGGCTAAATGGCCAGAAAAAGATGTCAGGGGTAGATGAATGAAGATGCTATTTTAAATTCTCCCTGTCTCTTTTATTTCTGATTCACTTTCCCTCTACCACATCTAACGTTCACCTGTCTCTTGTCTCCTACATAGAGGAGAGTAAGTGTCAGATGTCTCAGGACAGGTGCTAATTGAGGTTATTAAACAGGTACAAGGAAGCAGCAACCTGTGACATGGAAGTGGCTCTGACTACTGTTAGTTGACACACATATGTATGTGGGTTTTGAGGGAGGAGGGTGAAGATGGGAGAGAAGGCAGCTAGCATCTGCCTGGATAGGTCTGACTGGAACAGAGCCAGGTGTCAGCTGGGGGATCTGAGTTATAACTCCTCAAATTAGGGTGCTACTCTGCACAAGGAAACAGAAATTACCACACTAAAGAAAGAGTTATGGTTCTACTTCTTAATGCAGTTAGCACTTGATTACTCCCAGACCTCCCCTAAGCTGCAGTCCTGAGACTACAAAAATATGTAACTATCAAGCCTTTAAGAAGATGGAGTAGGAAATCCTTAAAATGACCCTCTGGCCTGCTATCTGAGTCTCCAATCACCATCCCCTCTGTTTGCTTAAGCTCAAGTTAATGCATCTGCCATCCAATTAACACCTCATTTAACAATACACCTGAGATTTCTGCTGCAGAACTCTATTTTGAAACAATTAGCCCTATACTGAATAGTGTAGTGTGATTATAATTAGGAGGGAGACACAAAGAAGAGTGTGATCAGGCCTTTATAAAAACTCCCCTAAAGGATATGAGGTTCACAGTGAAAAGACATATCTGGAGTTGGAATAAAGGTGACCTTTGCTTAGGCTGTGGGATGTTTGGGCACACAGCAACACTTGCATTACTTATATTACCTTTGTCAGTCGACAGCAGAAAGAACATCCTTAGATATCACTTCTCACAAGCAGAAGTTCCTTCAATGCTTTGTTTTAAATTACTATCACATATTTGATTTTTGTGTGGGTGATGCTGAGAATTGACCCAGGAGTGTTCTATCACTGAGCTATATCCCCAGCTCTATTTTATTTTTTGTTTTGAAACATGTTCTCACTAGGTTGCTGAGGCTGAGATTCCCATTTCAGATTCTTAAATGCTAGAATTACAGGCATGCACCACTGCGCCCAGCTACTGTCACATGTTTTGTTCAAAGAAAAAGCAATTCATAGCTTAACCTCTGAATATCAATTTTTCTTGGAGACTATTGGGGCACTTATAATGAGAACACTGTAATTATTAGAAATGTGAGTGATTTTTGCTTATAAATATAAATTTAATGTTAATTGTAGGTTTTAGCAATCTACCAATTAAATAAACATTTACTGATACTATCGTGCCTGTATGGATTCTTTGTTTTTAGTTTTTTGCATATTAATCCTATCCGATAGCAGTTATCTTTCAAGCTTTAATATGTATTAAAACTGCCTGGAGATGCTTTTAAAATGCAGAATCTGATTCAGTAGGCCTAAGGTGAAGTCTTTAACTCTCTGTTTCAAACAAGCTCCTAAAAGATGCCCATGTCCATGCTGCTGGCTCCAACCTCACCCTTTATGTTGCGACACTCTGGAACATATCTTAGGTACTCGAGATATGCTCTCATTGAGGAAAAAACATTTTTCTAGATCAATGTGTGTGTGTCTGTGTGCGTGTGTGTGTATGTGCACACCCACATGTGTACACACATGCCTGTATGTTGCTGAGTATTGTGTGGAGGGCCTTGTGCATGCTGGGTAAACACTACTAACTGAGTTCCATCTCCATCTTTTTTATTTATTTATATATTTATTTATTTTGAGACAGAGTCTCGCTAAAGTTGATTAGGCTGGTCTCAAACCTGAGATTCTAGCTGGCATAGTGGTGCACCTATGTAATCCCAGTATTTGGGAGATTAGACAGAAGGATTACAGGTTCAAAGCTAGCCTTAACAACATAGCGAGGCTCTCATCAATTTAGACCCCATTACAAAATTTAAAAAATAAATTAAATAGGGCTGAAGTTATAGCTTGGAGGTAGAATGCTCCTAGGTTCACTCCCCAACATCAAACCACAAGCAAAAACTTGAGATCCTCCTGACTCATCCTCCTGAGCAGCTGGGATTACAGGCGTGTATAACCATGCCCTACTTAGATAAAATTTTATATGAGGAAATTATCATCACAACAAAATTGAGCCTAGATTAATGAAGAAACAAATCATAGTTTTTTGAAAGTTTCTAAACAGTACAGCACACCGTATCTTTAACTGGTTTCAGTCTTTTCTGAAGTTGTATATGAAAAAGTATTACTCTTGACAGTTCAGATGAGATGTTTAATTAGCACCCATTAAGAAAATATAAATATCCTGACCACTCATGCTGTTACTCCCAATCTGGAATCGCTTCAACAATGAAACCCATAATGATCATGGAAGTGCAGAAATAGTGAGTCTGGGCCCTTTTTATGCCTTCAAATTTGCTAGTCAGCACACAAATATGTCTTCTCTGGAGAAGCAGAAGCTCAAATGTGCTAATTTATAGAGGGAAAGACACTTGACTTTGATTACTGGCTGATACAGATGGGTAGAAAATGAGTAGCTAGAGACAGAGAAGAGAGAAATTGACCCTCTTGTAGCCATAAAATAGTAAGGGGAAAAGAGGGAGAGTGAACAAGAGAAGCCAAAAGTGAAAAACAGTGAGACAGAAAATCCTTGGGGTATTTTTTTAAATGTGCACAAATGAGGTGTCGAGATTTGAGACTTTTTTCCCTAGAGAAATAAGGAACCAAGAGAACAAAGCCTTTTGTGGTTTTTTGGTTTTGTTTTGTTTTCCAGTGACCACAAGCATTTAGGAGCAGGAGCTTAAATTTGGTTTGGAAGTAAAACAGAGAGGATATGAGAAGACATGTTTCAAAGAAAAATGAGGAAACCCGGGGCTTCTGCAGGGAAAAAAGCTGGACTTCAGCGACAGGACAGAGAATTCCTAGACCCTGAGGATGCTCAACTGGATGGCTCTGCATGGTCCACCCTTAAAACATTCGGATGCTATATCAGTGTGCCAGTACATCACAAATATCCAGAAAACCATATTGCTGACATGTGGATCTTTGGTGCAAAAGGTGGCATTTAATGCCAGCCATTCCAGTTCTGCCAATTTGTAATTTTGTGAACTAGTTCCTCAAAAGGCTAAGTGACTGGTTCAAGGTGATGTTTAAGGCAGAGCTGATTCTGAAGCAGAGTTTTCTAGACTCTAAATCCCTGTTTATGGCACACATCAAAAATTCCTGAGGAATGAGATAAGGGCAGAAAAGAATTAAGGAGTGAAGACCACATTTGCAAGGAAACTCTTAGCACCTCCCTCCCAACTCTGACTTAGAAGCAGACCAGACAATTTGGCCTAACCAGATAGGTCATCTTAGTGTGGCCTTGGCACTTACAAACAAACTGTAATCAAAGAAATAGAAGTGCAACAAATAAGGTAAGCTTCTCACATCTTCTATCATCCTCTGTTTCACCAGATCCCAGGAAGATCACCGTAGTAAGTCATTGTACACACTCACACAATTTAGATATGAATTTATACACACAAACCAGCTTTGCTATTACTAAGAATAAAAAATTTCTTTGCAGATACTTTTTTACAGACCAAAGTATCATGTGTCTTTCCTCCCTGTGCTAACTTGCAAAAACCAATAAATATTCTAGGACATTCAGCTGATGTGGAAAAATTGGAGCCCTTATACACTGTGGGTAGAAATATGAAATGGTACAGGAAAACAATATAAAGATTCCTCAAAATCTTAAAAGTAGAACTATCATTTGATCTAATAATCCCACTTTTGGATTTTTATTTAAAAGAACTGAAATCAGGATCTCAAAGATATAGATGTAGCCGGGCGTGGTGGCACACGCTTGTAATTCCCACGCTAGGGAGGCGGAGACAGGAGGATGACACAGGTTCTAAACCAGCCTCGCTGGTTTAAGAGACCCTGTTTCCAAATTTTAAAAAGTATAAAATAATCTGGGAGTGTAGCCCGAAGGTAGAAGGGTTTCCAGGAACCCCAGTACCACCAAAAAACAAACGAACAAAAAGAAAAAAAAAGATATAGATGTAGTCCCATTTTTATTGCCATCTTATTCACAATAGCCTAGATATCAAAACAGGCCAAGTGTCTCTTGTCAGGTGAATAAGAATGAATATAAACAAATACAGACATACAATACACACATATATGTATGTATATATAAATATATATTTATATGTATGTGTGTATGTATATATACATATATATGAACTATTATTTGACCTTAAAAGAAAGAAATACTCTCATTTGAAACAGCATGATTGAACCTGAATGACACTGTGCTTCATAAAATAATCAGGCACAGAAGGTCAAATATAGCTTGATTCCACCACTATGTTATCGATAATATTGAGACTCAAAACATGTGGAGAACAGAATTACATTTACCAAGGATTTAAGGATGGGTTAAATGAGGAATGTTTTTAATGGCTTATAGTCAATAATTTGATATTGTGCACTTTCTGATTTGTTATGGGGTAAACCTTGTTTAAGTTTATGAAAGCAAACAAAAAGGGAAACAAGGATACTTTGGGAGGTGTTGGATTACCTGGATTATGGCAAGGATATTCCAGGTATTTGCATATGACCAAAGTCATTAAATTGTACACATTAAATATGTGCAGTTCTTTGTATGCCAATTATACACCAAGTAAGTTGTTAAAAAAAAAAAGAGTTCAAGTTAAAAGAACCAAATGTACTGAACTCCACCCAGAAGCATATAGGAAAATCTTTATCAAGTGTATTAAGCATATTCAAAAAGGGAAGTGTCCATGTAAAGGAAATAAACCATTGGGGAAAAATGTAGTAACTAAGAGCAAGAAGATAGCCTAGGAGTTCAAGATTAGCTCTCTGAAATCAGATATCTAGGTTTCAGTTCCAGAGCTGCCACTGTCTCTGAGATTTTGAATAAGTGACAAAGCAGAAATTAGCAGTGAACACTTGCAGTGAGCAGAATGGTGTCCCCCAGAGATGTCCACTTTCTAATTCTTAATACCTAAGAATACATTACTTTACATGGGAAAAGGAACTTTGCAAATAAGGATTTCAAGAGGAAAACATTTCATGGATTACTCAGGTGAGCCCAGGATAATCAAAGAGTTAAGAGTTCCTTCTAAGGGGAAACAGAAATGCCAGAGTCAGAGAAAGAGGTAGGAGGTCCAAGGCAAGTCTGAATGAGGCAGTTCCATGAGTCAAGAAATAGAGAAAGCTTCTAGAAACTGGAAACGGGAAAAAGTGTATTATCCCTGGAGCCTCCACCAGGACACTCCGATTTCAGTCTAGTGAAACTGATTTCTGACCTGCAGAGCTGGAAGTTAATAAACTGTTGTTTTAAGCCACAAAGTTTCTGGTAATTTGTTATGATAGCAATAGGGAATGATAGACTACCTCATAAGGTTATGGGTGTAGTAAATATTTATAAAGCTCTTAAAATGGTGCCTAGAACACTTAAGTGCTATGTATCATCAGCTATTATTAGAATAAATCAGATTATCTAACTTTTTGGCTAAAAAGTCTATTGTCTTCCCTTTGCTCTGTGAATGAAATTAACTTTCTGAATTATGCCTTTTAAAGTTTTTGTGTGCTTCAGCTCCTGCCCACCACTGTACACCCATCATTGCCCTTCCTCCTTTCTGGCTTCTGCCTAGCTACACTGGCCTTATTAAATTTCCCAGGAAAGAAAATGTTTTTAAGCCTCAGGATCATTGTAATAGCTGTTATCTCAGCATGGAAGGGCATTTTTCTCATGCTTCTCTCAGTTAAATCCTACTTATAATTTACATTTATTTAAGTGGATTGTCTTCTGAAAGCCCTTCCCTAGAAATACAAATTTTTCTCCAAATATTCTATTCTTAAGGACAGTAAGCATGTCAAAAGATGTTCAGTCTTTTCATTCATCAGGTAAACATATGAAAACCACAATAAGACACCACTACATATTCACTATGAGAGAGTTGAAATGGAAAAGACAATAACAAGTGTCATCAAGGATGTTTTCTACATCCTGAAACTTTCATAGGTTCCTGGCACCATTGTAAAATGACATAACCTCATTGGAAAACAGATTATTGGTTCTTTAAAATATTAATCATAGAGCTAACATATGACCCAGAAAGTCTACATTATAGGCATACAAAGTAAAAGTGAGAATATATGTACATGTAAAAAATATATTTATTTGAAGTTTTCTAACAGCATCATTTGTAATAGCCAAATCGTGACAATGATTCAAATATCCATCAGCTATTGAATGGAGAGAAAAATGTTATTCCTTTATACAATGTAATATTCCCAGAAATAGGAAAAGATGAAGTATTGACATAGGCTACAACATAGATGAACCTCAAAAATATTACACTGGGAAAATCCAGTCACAAAGGCAGATATGAGTCAGTTATCATGATATAAAAGGTCAACAATAGGAAAATCCAGAGATACACCCAGTAGATTATCAGTTGTCATGACCTGGGAGAGTAGAAACTGGATAGTAACCACTAATAAATATAAGAGTTTCTTTGGGACAAAAATGTTTTAAAATTCTGGTTATAGCTACATAACTCGATGAAAACACCAAAAAAACACCAAATTATTTGTTCTAAAAGGGTAATTTGTATAGTGTGAAAATTATAGCTCAATAAACTTTTGAAAATATTTTTAAAATATTCTGTTTTATGGTGGCAATTTTCATAATTTATAATAACTATAAGGTGTAAAAAATCATGTCTGATCTTTTTATTGCTGTGTTATATTGCCTATGCCTCCTTTCAAGCCAACTATGTTGTAAATGTTTAATGTGTGCTAAAATCTTGACTCATAATGCAGCCATAGTTAGTCATGATGCACTTTGTTGAACTAGTTTTGGAGAAAAATAGTATACTCTTTATGATCAGAGAGTAATTTGGAGCATCATTGTTCCCATGACACTTGAGGACTGCATTAAAATGTCACTCTTCTAATGGCATTTTCAGCTTATAGACATGAAAATGTTTAGGTCTGTAAAGTCTATACTTTTTGCTTCCTATATTTACTCCATTTATATTTATTGTTATGAGTCCTCTTACCAGGTCATAAAATTGTAAGTGAAAACTGCCATAATTTTTTTTAATAAATCCAAGAGTGTCACGTGGAGATGAGGGGCTGAGATGACTCTTGTAATAACATTGTTTTTGAGTGTGAAGGGAACTCTTTTAAAGACAAATGCCTAAATTATTTTGCCATGTAATTCAAAGCAAGCATAGTGTTGAAAACCATTTGTTTATAGCTTCAGATATTTTATTGAAGACTATGGATCAGGCACTATTCTACTACTAAAGATATGATCACAAAGAAATGTGAGAAAAGTTCTGCCTTAATTACACTGGAATTGTGGAAAGCAAGTAAAAATGTTAATAAAGTAGAATACATAGTATTCTAGATGAAGATAAATGTTGAAGAAAAAAATAAGCAAAAAAAATAATAGGGAGCATGTGGGTGCTAATTTCAACTGATGAAGACCTTGATATGAAGGAGATACTTGATGAAAGACAAGCCTGGTAAACTACCTAGAAAAACAGCATGCCAGACAGAAGGATGAGAACAGTAAGGCAAATGCCATGAATTATGGGTGTTCTGAAACCATAAAGGGACATCAAAGAGGCCCAGATGACTGGTGTAAAGTGATGGGGAGAAAAAGGGGTAAATGAGAAGGAATTAAGAAGGGGATTTAATCTAATAGACCATTGTATGGACATTGGTTGAGTTTTATTTCAAAGGAGATGAGAAGGACTGGAATGTTTGAAACAGTGAATAACATGACCTACTAACTTTTAAAAGATGCATCACTGTAGTTAATGCAGGTGGAGGAAATGAGGGTTGAAGCAGGGAAATAGGTTGGAGGCTACTGCAATGAACCAGGTGGCTTTAACCCAGGCAACTTTGATGAAGGCGATAGCAATAGGCATGACATAAAGTGTTAAGGTTTGAATGCATTCTGATGGTAAAGCCAATATAATTTGCTAATTGAGGTAATGAGGAGGCTATATTTTCCTAACTAGAGAATTTTTAATGACATAAGATGAGCTATGACAGTAGAATTATGAGAACAGAGAAGAAAGGAATTAGACATCTGTCAAAAACAACAGGACTGAAAAATCTTTGCTTTAAAGGGAATCATAATACGAAAAGTACCATAGAAGAAAAAAACAGTAGGCTAACATCTTCCCATATTATCAAACTATTTGGTTTAAGTTTAAACCTTTTTTTCATCCTTATTGAATACTTGCTCACATTCTTCCTTTAAGCAATTAAGAATGGGAACTTATGACTATATTATGACTAGTGTGTTATGTGAAGTTTTATTTATTTATTCATTCATTTATTTATTATTTATTTATTTATTTATTTATTTATTTATTTTTGGTAGTTTTGAAAACAGGGTCTCTTAAGCCAGGGAGGCTGGCTTCAAACCTGCACGATCCTCCTGTCTCCGCCTGCCAAGCGTGGGGATTACAAGTGTGCCCCACCACGCCCAGCTTATGTGAAGTTTTAAATCACAAACCATACCCCATAACTAAACCAAACTCAAAATAGTTACTCAATTATTTAAACCTAGATAAGAATCATTTACATTTTGTGTAAAAAGAAAAAATAGTAATTCTATTTATTTTATCCACACTTTCAGAGAAAATATTTTAAAAGATAGGGCTGGTGAATGTGTGTCATTTTAAAATATTATCCTTATTGAATTAAATGACTTTAACTAACCAGAGAAAAATGTTCAATGAGATAGTCAAGAAACAGTCATATGTGAAATCTATCACAAGCCCATCATTTCATATCAGACCCTAAATCTTCAGCAAGATGCCAACTGTGAGGTACATGAATGCTTGGATATGAGAGGGCAGCATCAATAAAAGTGCTAGAACGTGCTCAGACCCATGATCAATTGCCCACTAGTGATGATCATTGATCTACTCTCATGGCAGGACAAGAACTTAGGTATTCTGGACACCATTTTGAAGCACGTCTCTATATCTTGCCCTTTCAAGTACCTGCAAAATATCAATAAAACTCCAGATATTTTTAGAGTCAGATAGGCTTTGGCTCAAGAAAGATGGAGGGACAAACACACATAAGAACCAAACAGAAAAATCAGAAATAAAAATGTAAATTAAAACATAGCTCCTGGAACAAGAATGCACCAATAAAAATTTTTTTTTAAAAAAAATGAAATTGAGTCAACTGAGAAAAAACTCTGGAAGAATAACTTCTGAAGGAAAAGAGCTGATGCAAAAAGCTCATGACGTATCACTGAACTCAAGAAGCTTATAAGTTCAGAGATAACAGGGTCATTGCAAACCAGTTATTACAATAAGAAGCCAATCAGAAAGAGATCTGGCTTTCTACCAAACATTGGCCACCAAAAAAAATAATTTACTTAGGAAATAAATAAAATGTATAATAATGAAGAATTTAGAAATCAGCTGATATTTGCATCCTATGGGCCTACGTATACATCGATTGAATACCAACATTTTTCTACTAGTGAAACTGGTAGTAAAACTAGATATATGATCTTCTGATAGCACTGCTGAGGAGGTACTTGTGAAAGGGGGAGGGGAAGGATATGGAAATCACTATTGATCAGCTCCTTGTCTAACTGCCCTCCATGAGCCCTCAAATTCCTCTTCTGTCTTCATTGTGAATATATGGGATAAATGCACTTTCCCAATTCCTTGATGTTAGGAATAGTCATGTGACTTCCTTTTAAAAATTAGAGATAAGTAAAGGTGACTTATGTGTGTCCTCCCTGAGTAGTACTGAATAGTCACTGTGAGATATTTCAGAGCCTTCTTCTCTTGCTGCCTTAATCATGGAAGTAGGCTGATGTGAAGATGTGGCATCACATAGAGCGCTGATGCCTGGAGAGTCACCAGAAACTCAGTGCAGCTTGATTGCAAGAGACCAGACTCCAATTCTTGTCTTTAGGCCTTCGATATTTGGGAGTTATTTATTATTTTACCATAACCTACACTATTCTACTGACTTCATCACTTCAAATTCCCACTCACCTGGCCAGGTTTTCTTTGACTTGCAAGCCCAGAAAGTAATGCCAATTTAGCCTAAGACCCTAAGGTCATCCGCCACCACCCCTGCCTTTAACATAGATATCAAACAGTATTTTTTTTTTTTGGTGGTACTGGGGTTCCTGGAAGCCCTTATACCTCCAAGCTACACTCCCAGACCTATTTTTAGATTTTTATTTGGAAACAGGGTCTCCAAACCAGCGTGCGTCGCTGGCTTCGAAACTGCACAATCCTCCTGTCTCTGCCTCCCAAGCGCAGGGATTACAAGCGTGCGCCACCACGCCCAGCTCAAACAGTATTATTTCATCATTCTGCTTATATTTATTTCAGAGGAATTCTTTCTAACCTTATTTTGCACTTCAATATTTTATTTATTTTTATTTTTTTATTGGTTCATTGTAGTCATACATCTTAATGGAGGACAAAATGGTAGAGGCATACATGCACACATCACTCAATTAGCCCTTGCCCAATTCTCACCCCATTCCCTGTCCTTTCCCTCCTTCTCATATATGGCTTAGTTATTGACTTTGATATGTGTGTGAATGTACATAATGTACATTAGGAAATTTCCCTCTTCCCTCCTGAAAAGCTTCCATAAAGCAAAGGAAACTTTCAAGAACTTCAACAGAGCCAACAGAATGAGAGAAAATTTTTGCCAACTATTTCTCCAATAGAGCACTAACATATAGACTATACAGAGAACTCAAGAAACTCACAGCTAAGAAAACAAATAACCCGATCACAAAATTGGCAAGGGAACTGAATAGACACTTCACAAAAGAAGAAATTCAAATAGCCAATAAATGTCTGAAAAATGCTCAATATCATTAGCAATCAGAGAGATGCAAATCAAAACTACCCTGAGATTTCACTTAACCCCAACTTGAATGGCAGTAATTAAAAATACAAACAACAACAAATGCCGACAAGGATGTGAAGAAGTAAAAACACCAATACATTATTGATGGGATTGCAAATTATTGCAACCACTTTGGAAAACAGTATGGAGGATCCTTAGAAGGATGGGAACTAACCTACCATATGATCCAGCAATACCCAAACTACCAAGCTAAAGCATGTGTATCTATGTTCATAGCTGCTCAATTCACAATTGCCAAACTATGGGACCAGCCAAGATGTCCATCAACAGATGAATGGATTACAAAACTCTGGGTGTGTACACAATGGAATTTTACTCAGCCATAAAGCAGAACAAAATTACATCATTTACAGGGAAATTAATGAAACTGGAGAACATTATGCTAAGTGAGATTAGTCACAAAAAGTAAGAAATCGGATGCTTTCCCTAATATGTGGAACTTAGGAAGAAAATGGGTCATAAGAGGAACTCTAGACAAAGAAGGCGAAACTATAGATGAGCAAATAAGGCGACCTAACCTTTTTTATTGTTGTGGGGAGGCATAGATCTGGGGTCAGGAAAACAAAGGGAAGGATTTTCAATTTTGTGGACTGTATGATCTCTGTTGCAACTTAGCTCTGTCACTTAACATGAAAGCTACCACTGACTATATAAACAAGTTAGGATGTTAATTCACAAAAACAGGCAGAAGGTTAGTTTGGGCCCATGGGTCATAGTTTGCTAACTCTACTTTCGAATGTTAATTCTAATTTAAGTCACTTCCATAAAATGTTATCAGCCAACAGTTATAGCAAATGTGGAGACTGTAATAATTAGATCACCATTTCATCTATTTAATAACTATAGGATGTTCTTCACAAGCACAACATAAAACTATTTCCTATTTATAAAATAAACCTATTCCCTATTTGTTTTGGGAACTCAAACATATTCCTTTAAAAATAGTTTTTCACAATACTAGTTCCATAGGGCTAGACACAAAGAGCATAAAGCAAAATAGAGTTTTATCCTTATAGGATATTCAAAAGCCCATTTTCTCTTGATATTATTTTTTGAATAGATTTTTTATGAAAACGTATTTGTTTTGTTGCACATGAAAGCCAAAAGATAAAAATCTTAGTGAGATAAAGGAAATAAAAGATGATAACAGAGATGGATCTCTGTTTTAAATTTATTTTCAGAGAGTGAAATCATGATTGACATGACCTAACATCTCTCCATCAGGAAAACATTAGTTTGCGTAGAATTGGTTCTGCATAGTTTAAACTAAATTGTTCCTGAAGTAGCCATCTACACAGGCAGCAGTTAGAAAGAAGAGTAAAAGAGAAGAAGAAGAAAGAAAGAAAGTATATGCACGTATACTTGGATCTTCCTGGAGGAAAAGAGAGCACATTTATCATATTCAATTTTAATTTTAAATTAATTTTTATGCAATATGTCTTTAATTCATGGGGCAAAGAAGCAAACGAGAAAGCTGGCCATGACGATGTGTGATTTACATTATGATGTAAGACTATATTGCATCAATAAAAGCATATTAAAAATAATGTGTCCTGTGTCCTATTAAAGTGCAGAAGTGAGTCTGTGTTCAAGCTGCTTCAACCACAGGTTAACTGCCACAGAGCTGGAGCGATCACTGACATTGATCAGGACTGAATAGTAGGAGTAGCAAGGCCACAGAGTGTGGTGACACACACCTGTAACCCCAGTACTTGGAAAGTTAAGACTAGAGGATCACACGTTCAAAAACAGCCTCAGCAACTCAGCTAGGCCCTCTACAACATAGCAAGACCCTACTTCAAAATAAAAAATTAAATGAGGCTGAGAGCATAGCACAAAGATAGACTGGCTGAGAGGTTTGTAAGTAAACTCTGGATGAAATTTGATTCCACTTCCACCATTTCCATGAGTTTATAAGAATTATTTAATCATTCGGTTTTGCTTTCACAACTATTTGGCTGAGCTCTCTGAAAATGCCAATATTTAACAGTTTTTAATGTACAGAATTGGTGTCTTTGTATGATTCAAATTTCAAATTATATGAAATGAATACAATAGTGACTATGTTATTTTTTCTGTGAATATACAAAGTGTTTTTTATAAGTTTATAGGTATAGAGTAAGTGCACTTCTAATTTTGACTTCCTCAAAAATATTTTTAATTAAAAGGTATTAGGTAATAGTGGTGGCAATTTTTCAGTTTAGTTCATTAATTTCTACAATTAGTAATTGATGAGTTAACACTTTCACTAAAGTAACACACACTGCATGATAGACTCATTTCTTAAGTCATGTGTACTTTCTGGACCAAGATGCAAAGATTTGCCTCATCTTTGCAAGGAATCATGCCATCAGATTGACCATGTTTTTGTCCACCGTGTCCTCCCCTAATATAGCCTTACCACATGTGCAATACCTGTCATACCTCAGATTGTTTAGGTTTGTAAAGGTAATTGGATTTTGGGCTGGATATTTCAATAATGATCTCACTTGTGGCCTCTGTCTCCATAAATATGCATCCAGGTGTAGGACAGAGCTTATTTATTTATTTATTTATTTATTTATTTATTTATTTATTTTGGTACTGGAGCTCCTGGAAACCCTTCTACCTCCAGGCTACACTTCCAGACCATTTTTATACTTTTATTTGGGAACAGGGTCTCTTAAGCCAGTGCAGCTGGTTTCGAACCTGTGCAAACTTCCTGTCTCTGCCTCCCAAGTGCAGGGATTACAAGTGTGTGCCACCACGCCCAGCCAGAGCTCCATTATTTATTGAAACAATACCTGTGTCTTACACACACATTCAGCTCAGGAAAATCCCAGTAGTATAGCTCTGAAATACTCAGATGCTTGCTAAAATAATGACAAGGACCTACCTATTGACTTCTCTACCTATGTGTTTTTCAGTATGTTTTACTGTGATATTTAGCAGAGCCTGAGGATTTAGGTCAATTATCCACCTCCTGTATTCATATAGAGTAAGTTCAAGGTGTATGTTGAGTGTTCTTATGGGGAGAGAGGAGTTGCAAGGTGGGAGATGATGGTGAGTACATTTCTAGGGATTATGGATTAAGGAACCTTCAATTGGTCATTTTAGAATGGAGAAACTAATTCTAACCCATAAGTAAGGGTGAGGTGTAAAAATTTGCTGATAAAGTTTATAATTAATATTAAATCACTTAAGTCTGTGGATATCCAATGGAATATGAAGCTGGTGTGTGATTTCAATGTTTCTCCTCCTGAAATTTCTCAGAATGTGTTTCAGGTTACTAAAGTGCAAAACACTGGAGAGAAATGTTTCAAGTCAAAGGAACTCTTTATTGTTCTCCTTTCTGCACAAAGTTCAAGGAAGGGGACAACAGGCTGTGAATCTTAACAGTTTCAAATATACACTGCAAACAAGAGGATACTAAATATTTTATTGCTCTTTTATCCTCTTCTCTTCCACAGGTTTTAGATTGTTCTAGATATAACTGGCAATGTAACATGAACTTTGGTGAACTCTTGAAAGCTTCCCATTCTCCTGAAAACTATGATTGACATCAAATATCATGACTAAATTGTAAAAGAAGGTATGGAGACCCAGAGGAAGTACAAGCTGGCAGTGATGACATGACCCTGAGCAGCCCCAGACCCACGGGCCTCCTGGACAGTCACAGTGCACGCACACCTCATGCATGCACATTGTATATAGTTATGTGCAATCACTAAGTGTAACACACTTGTGCAATTACTAAGCAAAATTTAATGTACAGTTCACAGTGATGTAAACATGTGCCAGTTTGCTGAGAACTTTATATGAGGAAAGAGTCTGTACATAAGGTTGCTGTTTGTTCTCCTCTAGATGGTGGCACCTAGTTCTTTCTTTATTCTGGAGATTTTACTTCATGCAACCACAGCTGGCCCCTGACTGGGCCCCTGACAAAAGCAAACGATCCTGGAAGTGATCATTTCCCCTTACACAGCTGCTTTCTGTTTTTTAGTAAGCTTACTGCACTTTCTGGAGACCCAAGGGCCTTCTAATGCCTTTGGTAGTCATTCTTTGATGTGGATTTTTTCAGCATTTTTAATTTTACAGATTGTTCTATAACTTACACTAATGGTAGCTAATAGGATGATATAGTCTTTCCTGGCTCAGTGTTAGCATCAGCAGAAAGCCCTACAAAGTGATTAGTGGTATAAATTTTAAGTTTAGTCAGTGTGAAGAAAATATTTAGAACTAGATATTTTGCCGGAGCCTGCCAGCAAAAGTACGGGTTCTGAAGAGAGGAGTGAGGATGAAATGATATAACTCTTAAGAATTTAATTCCAAATATAATTTATTCCTAAACATGGAAGGATCGCCAGTACACTTCTGGGTAGATATCTCTACTGGCCAATACTGGGGCTTCTTCTCTTGTGGTATTTATAGTTTTTAGCTTTAGGTTAACCTGGAGGGAAAAAGTCCAACTTCCGGGCAGGTCAAACAATACCCTGTTGCCACAAACAACACAAACCTAGCCTTAGCTCAGACAGAACAATAGCACCATTAGCATTAGTTACTTTGAAGCCTCCTTGACCCCAAACCTTCTTGATTCTTGGCGGAAGGACAGTCAGAAGTATCCTTTTAATAAAGATAAGGGGAAGACCTTAATGGCTCCCCACAATATTTTAAGGAATGTTTAAAGTATCCTATTGATATAGTCCTACATTTCCTCCTTATATAAATTTTTTCTGTCATAAATCAATCAAGAAGCATTTGCTCTATGCCAAATACTAAATGAGGTGTTGTGGAGCATTACAACATAAGATAAAGCTCTGCCACAAAATGACATCTGATTTAATAATGCCCAGTTTCTGCAGGAAAATTGCCCAGAGGCGAAAGCTGCTACTTGTAAAAGCTAAGCAAACCCAATTTGAGCCTTTGGTGCTAGCCACTGTATAGAAGACAGTGGAGACTGTATTCATAAAGCATAAGCTTAAAATAATAGTTTTGCATAAAGGTAACAGAGCTGGGCATGATGGTGAACGCCTATAATATCAGCACTTGAGAATCTGAAATAGGAGGATCATAGGTTGGAGGCCGGCCTCAACAACTTAGCAAGGCTCTCAGCAACTTAGTAAGACCTTGCTTTGAAACACAAAAGAAAAATAAGGCCAGGGACATAACCTAGCAGTATAACATTCCTAGGTTCCATCCTCAATACCACCACCACCACCACAACAACAAAGAAATCCAACAAAGAGAGGAAGGAAAGGAGAGAGTGAGAGAGGAAGGTAGAAAATACCATGAAAATAATTAGATTTAACACTCTATCTCTTACTTCCAGTCCCACAAATGTTTTGTGGAGTGGGCATTTGAAGAATAATCTTGTTTTTTCTATTATGGCTAAGAAATATGTTTATCCACCATACACAATTTTAGAATTTCAAAAATAATAACATTTTAGCCGGGCATTGTGGCGCACGCTTGTAATCCCCTTGCTTGGGAGGCGGAGACAGGAGGATCATGCAGGTTCGAAGCCAGCCACTCAGGCTTAAGAGACCCTGTTTCCAAATAAAAATATAAAAAATAGGTTTCTGGGAGTGTAGCCTGGAGGTAGAAGGGTTTCCAGGAACCCCAATTCCACCAAAAAAAAAAAATTTTAGAAGCCAGACCAGAAGGTAAATGTGGCTGGATATTTTTACCAGGACTCCTCTACCTAATCCAGAAGTCAGTTATGCATTTCTAGTTGAGGTTTAGCATGATAGTCTTAGGTCTGAGGAATATGTTCAGGAGAGTGAGTCATTGCCTGAGAAAAATCCCCGATGTTACGGAGGATAAGTTGGGGGGGGGGGTACGTGGTGTGTAGTAACCCCCACCACCACCAGACACACAGAGACAAACAGAAAAACCGTGGATTCTTGTCCTAAGCTAAGAATAAGTATTCATCGCTTGGACAGCTGCTGCAGATTTAAAGAAGTTTATTAAAAAGATAGAAATATAGAGATAGTTACAGCCCTGTGCCGGAGCAAGGCACAAGGGGGCAATTCGAACGAAAATGCCAACGAACTCCAGTTTACTGAATTTTTATCCTGTCTAAGTCCAGCAGGTCCCTTTGATTTTTGGAGATCATGTTACACCTTATCGCCCGCCCCGGCTCTGCTTCTGTTATCTCTCCAGCCGAATTTATGGCCTAAAGGGGGAGACATCTCTGTCTCCAAACACAGGCCCAGATTTATGGCCTGAGAGGGAGGCATCTCTGTCTCCAGACACAGGCCCCCAAACTGTGTTAAATTGTTCTTAGGAATGCAAGGACATGTTGGCTAACCCTGGCTTTCTTAGTAAAGAAGATATGTTTCAAGGTTGGACATCTTTCCCAGGATTGATACATTAATACTTTTTAAACTCCCTTCCCAATACCAGTACACCCGAGGCTACTTTTACCTTCTCCCTCACGCTTCTGGTCTATAACTAAATTCATACCAAAATGAATAGCAATCAATGAAAACATACATTGAAAAATAATGTATAAAATGGTAGCAACCCATGGAGTGCACAACTATAAATAAAGTAGACTTTTATTTATTGTCAGTAAATACTGACAATGAGGTTCTGGTCTGATGGAACAGGGATGGCAAAAATGAGAGACCACTCATGAGAAAGAGTCTGTAAGAGGCAGCCTGCAGCAGCCTGCTAGAATTTTTCTTTCTCTGAGCTGGCACAACAGGAAAACCACAAAAAACAAACCCTTTTGTAATAGTGCTTTCTACCAGACCCCTACCAGGACAATGGCTAACAATTGTTCTTTACACCTATGCCCCGATACGCTAATGAAGAATTGAAAATTGCACCAGTTTTGACCTAATCAGTATATATCCATACTAGTTCTCAATTAGGTCCTCTAGAAACTGCCCTCATTCTATAAAATGCCCACCCGAGGGTGTACTAATGGCTTTCTCTGTTCTTCCAGAAAAAAAGTGCTTCCCAGGCTTGCATCAAACTTTCATTTTATGCTATTGAGAAGTATCCCTTGTCGTCTTCCTAACATAATGGTCTTGAAACCTGGGATAGTCATCATAGTGGAGACACTCTCTTGTAAGAGTGAAGAGGAAGAAGTGGACAGATGAAGCTCATGCCAGGCTAACTCCTGTATTCTGAAGATTCTCTGACCCCCACAATGTCCTCTCTCTTCCCTGCTTACACCATCAGACCCATTATTCTGGCTGTTTTTCTATTAAGAATCTTGTCATTTTTGTTCTCTGCCCAAACCTTCATCTTTTCCCTACAGGATGGAATCATTTGGGGGGTTCATTATTCCATTATCCCTCTTTTCTCTCTTCTCATCTTCTGGACTTCCTTCTCCCTCCTCATTTTCTTACCCTATTTCTTAAAAATTCATTCCCATTCCCATCTCACTGATATAGGTGCCTGGCTCTACCCACCACCTTCCCCTCCTCATACACAGCTCCAGTTGTAGAGAATCTATTGACATTCTTCATCTTTGCATACCTCGCTGGTCACTGATCTGTCATCTGAGGCTTCCTCTGTGGTAAATCCTTTGAGATTCTTCTCTCATGGCCAGGGAAAAAATCCCCAACTGCCCTTGCACCTGCCATTCATTCCAGAAATGGCTCCTAACTTTCCAGGAACGTTATCCTGACATGAAAGATAATGAGAGATATCTCTCATTATCTGTTTCTTGTCCTGCCAATCAATGTGACCTCCAGTGGATATCTGTTTCTCCTGCAGGATGCTTCACGGTTGATCAAATCATCCCCTAAACAACTCACTAGTGAACTTGGGCCTTCAAATTGTACCCTAACTCAAAGAAACATTCATGAAAAGAATTAATTTTTTTAACTTTTTATTGGTGCATTGTACTTATACATCATGATGAAGCAAAAAACTTGTGTAGACATAAATGCACACATCACCCAGCCAGCCACCACCCAGTCCCCATCCCACTCCCTCCTCATCCCTCCCTCTCATGTTTAGCTTAGTGGTTGACTATGATATGAATTAGTACATCATGCACTTGAAAGAGTTTCCTTCTCCCCTCCTCCCATTCCCACAGTTAGGCTGCCTTATTTGCTCCTCTGTAGGATCTCCTTTTTCACCTGGAGTTCCTCCTATGACCCCTTTCTCTAGCTTTCACATATTAGGGAAATGATCCAATTCCTTACTTTTTGTGACCAACTAATCTCACTTAGCATAATGTCCTCAAGATCCATCCATTTCCCTGTAAATGCTGCAATTGTGTTTTTTAATGGCTGAGAGAACCAGATTCATAGAGGGAAAGAATCAATTCTTTGCAATACCAGTGGGCCTCAGTACCTTCTTTATAGTGATAGTCATCAGCCTAAAAGTGTTATTTGTTTCCCAAAATTCTCCAAAACTCAGAAGACTTCCTCCAAAGGAGCAGCAAGTAAAAAGAGAACCCTTATGCCCAAGCCTTCTTTGCCGTAAGAAAGAGGCCCTTCCATCTATTGTTTTCTAGCAGGTCCTTCTCCAGAGTCATATTCCTCCCCAAATTTCCACACCACTCAATGACACCCCTCCCTCCATCCTGGCTGACAAACCTCTGTTTTGCCACCTCCATCCCCCATCTAATCCTTCTTCCTCCATCTTTAGTAATCCCCCTCCTCCTTCATGTTAGTTGGGTTCTAACACCTCGCCTTCTGCTTTTTCCTCTCACCCAATGTGACCTTGCACTTCCCAGCCTATTCTTCCTCTACTCAAGGTGGTGAGGTGTTGGGAGCTGAGGACATTGTCTGGGTCCATCTTTCCTTCACTGTTTCCAGCCTCACCCAAGTTTAGCAGCAATTGGGATCCTTTTCCAAAACTCCTTCCAAATTTCATGTCTGAGTTACCCAGTTCTTTAATCTCACCTGGAAAAACCTCTACATTATGCAAACCTCCACCTTAATGGCAGAAAAAAATCTAGCCCTTTTTCTCTCTTGCTTAACTGATGACATGGGACAATATACCAACTTTAAACCCAACTTGTAGATGGTCAACATCTCTTGCCCCATCACTTCATCACCCAGTCTGCTCCAGATATGCATAAAATGCTTAAAAAACTTGAGGATGGCTCTGTAACTCTCCACAGGGATCTCTTTAATGCTGCCTTCAAGATCTTTAATAGTAGGGAGGATGAACAAGCCCCAAATGAAAGACATCATTATCTTAAATTTCAAATGGTGGCTTTCACTTCCACATGTCCCATCTCTAATCAGAGACAAGAGGCTAAAAGCTGTACCTCCTCCCAACCTTCTGGTATTTATTTATGATGTGGAAACAAGGGCCACTGGGCCAGAACTTATCTCATCCTGATTCTGCTTACCCAGGCCTATTCCTTCTGCAAACAGTAGTGACATTAATCATTGGAATGCCTCCAAGTGGGTTAAGAATATCGGCCAGTTCAAACCCATCTTGTCCCACACCTATGTGCCGGAACAGTGACTTTACCTCATGGCTCTAACCATAGATTGATGTTGTCTGGGATTTGTAGCCCCCTTGACCAGTGAGTTCAAAGAGCCCAGGGGGTTTGAGACAGTGTCCAGTAAGCAAATCTCTTTTCTCCTGGATACTGGTGCTAGTCTCTCTATATTGACTAAATTTCAGGTTTCCCTTGTTTTGTCCTCTGTATCTCTAATTGACATGAAGAGCCTTGAGGAACATCCCCTGTCGATGCCTCTTTTTTCTGCACCTTTGGAGCAGTCACATTCACCCACTCCTCTTAGTTATTCCTATTGACTATTCCTCTATTAGGTCAAGACCTTTCACATAAATTGGGGGCCTCTATCTGGCTGGAGGAAGTGACCTAAACCCATCCTTCTATTTCCTTTGCAGACAGGAAATCCCACCTCCACAATCCTCCTCTATTGAAATAATTCTTAAACGTGTCAATCCCCAAGTCTGACAAACTGGCCACCTTACTATTTTCAGACACCATGATCCTAATATGTCACTCAATGATTCCTCCTACTCAATTATGTTCCCCAATAACCCCTCAAACATGATGGAATACTCCTCAAACCCTGCATTCACCTTACCACTAAAGACCATAAACTTTTACACAGTTGTTTTTCTGCTTGCTAAACCGCCAAATGCCTCTCTCTGCTCCAACTTAAAATCACCTCCTTTTCCTACCACTAAGCAAGAGGACATCCTCAAAATAGCCAAAAGTGGACCATGATCCCCCCTCCTACAATGGCTTGCTTCCTTCCTGATTCCTCTTGGTATGCTCATTCTAGAGTTGATGATTTTACCATACATTTTAAGTGTCTTCCAGCAATTTCTGACTGACTTCATTACTGCAATCTTTCAAAGAACAACCCAAAGCAAGTAGCCACTGCTTCTCCCCTTCACTCAAAGAAGAGGACCTCCCTTCCCTTAAGACAATGACTCCTTTGCAAGTTAAAGTAGCCAGAGATAAATGGTGCCCCTTTCCATTATTAAACAAAAGCATTTAAAATGTAAGAGGAAGCCTGCTATAATTTTTCTTTCTCTGAACTAGCGCAACAGGAAAACCACAAAGAATAAACCCTTCTATACTGCTAACAGGGCTTTCAACCACACCCCTACCAGGAAGGTGCCTAACACTTGTCCTTTGCAGTGTCCACCGCAAATTGGCACCTGATGGCCAGATATGCTAATGAAGGATTAAAGAGTGGACCAGTGTAATCCAATAAGAACCTATTCATAGTAGTCTTCAATTAAGGTCCTTTGTAGACTGACTCCTTCCTGCAGTCACCCCATAAAAATGCCCACCCTACACTGTGTGGGTGACTCTGTGTTCTACCAGGAGAGACTTCCTCAGTGGCTTGTATTAAACCTTTCTCTTTATGCTGTTGAACTACATCCTTTGTCCTCTTTTTTCCTAACAGAATCAATCCAACAAATTGAATTTTATTTGGGCTGTATAGTGTTAGATCACAAAGTTATTTTTAAACTTTTAAAATTCCCTCCCAAATAAGTACATCTAAAAATAAGGATTTCTGATTATTTTGAAAGTCTGGTATCTGACAACCTTAGGCTACTACTTTCCTTCCTCACTACATTAAGTAAAACAGAAGAGTGGGTCTCCTTTAGACCAATCTGGCCCTCATCATGTTACTCCCAATCCATCATTCCTTTTGGTTCTTTAACCATTTCCCACTTTCCTACTGGTTCCTTGACCATTAACTACATTCCTGGCATCTATATCTGTATGTGTTGTACCTTCCTGTGCCTTTGAGCATTATTCAGTGAATGACTGGGCTTCTATACTTTTTGGGTAGTATGGTAATGCTCATCGTTCAAGGCTGTTTCAAGAAATTATTTATATAATCCACACATGGTTAGGATTATAATGGCTATAATATTGGCTTTAATTATATTCATTTTTATCATTATCATTACTTTGACTTTTATATTCTTTCAAATAGGCCAATCCTTGGAAAGCTTTCAAAAGGACCTCTATAACCCAAATGGTATTTCAAACAAGCTATCACAAAATATGTTTGGCTGGTTATGCCTCATAGTGCCTGATATCTACTGAAAACTAATTCTTGATTCTCAGTTTTCATTGTATATTTTCCCTCTTGCCTGACAAAAAACAATTTTTTCATATTTCTAATTTTCTTGGTAATGGGAAGAGGACACTTGATATTTGTCATAGATATAGAACTGAGCCAGTAAAAATATGACCTGAGAGAAAGGGTTATTGAGTAGAGCCATAAGTGTTACAATTTCATAAAGAAATCAACATATCCATTTCGCATAAATTGTGTTCTAACTTTGATATGAAGAACATTTAGAGGAGAAAATAATGCTTATTCATACTACAAACCCATGAAGTTTTTTTCTTGCATTCCCATAGATCAAAAAGAGACTGTGAACATATAAATATATTGTAGACAAATATATTCCTTAAATATTGAATTGTTAATTTCCTTTAAAATTCATGTCTTCTTTGTATCTTTATAGCACAGAGCATATGAGAGAAGAAATGTACAATAAACATTTATTAGTGTATTAATAAAGGTGAGAATGCATGAATATGGACATACTTTCTCCAGTTATCTCAAATATATACATATATATGCATATACCTATATTCATATGCATATATATATATATATATATATATATATCATCAGTAGTCTGTGACTAAACATAAAGATTTAACTGCTATTTTAAAAGGAATTGAAAACTGCAAAGAAACATTTATTGATCTTAAATATTATCCAGAGACCAGTATACATAAAAGGAATTTCTGCAAAGTGAATAAAGAACTGAAAACTATTCACAGAAGCTCACTGTCTCTGTGTGATGTTCTGTAAGGACATGAGCTTCTGGAAGCTTCCACTCAGATAGCCAGCAAAGGTAGGATGCCCATTAGAAGAAGTGCCCCATTGGCTGCATGACAAAAGTATTTTCAGAGAATTAATATGAAGTGGCTCCTCTCACACATTTTTTATTTGAGCCTAGATTTTTAAACTTACCCAAATATAAAAAGTTTATATAGAGGTTGCCTATATACATCATTGATTTTTAGAAGTGATATATTTAATTCCAATAAAAGATACTTTTATTCTGCTTGTGATAACTTTTATACATAACTGCCATATAATGTGAGAACATAAAACAATGCAAAATTTGGTGGTACACACTTGTAATTCCAGTACTTGGGAGCTGAGACAGGAGTATTGCAGGTTCAAAACCAACCTCAGCTACTTAGGCCATCCAGAACTTCGTGAGACCCTGTTTCAAAAAAAAAAAAAAAAAAAAAGAATAAAAAATAGGGCTGATTGTAGCTCAGAAATAAAATGCCCCTGAGTTCAATCCCCAATACCACAAAAATATATTTAAATGTAGCCATATTTTAAAGAAAATTTAAAATTATATCTGCCTGGACAATCTACTCAAAGGCTAAATATTTGCCTTTGCAATTATTATTTTGATAATATTTTAAACCACCAAAGCTTTATGTAACCTATTTTCGAGACAAAATGCATTATTTAAAGATTCAAAGATTTTGTTTGAATTAAATAATAAGCCTCTGGCTAGTAGAACTTTTGACAATACTTTAAATCCTCCTCAGTTGACTCAGGGAAATTTTATTATACTATATGCAATAAAAATGGTTAAAATTAAGCTTAAAATTGTGATCAATATATAATCATTGAGAGATCATTGATGATGAAACAATTTGCATTAGAAAACAAAAATTAAAAAAATTAATGATTTTTTTAGATTTTATACAATGTTTTACTCATATGCTTTTTGAAATATGGTAGAGTGATTATACACTGTTATGGTTGAAGACTTAAAAAATCTGTACCTCTACACTTTTAAAAACATGGTTACAATTCTATCCCCCACCTCAATTAAAAACAGCTGAAAACCAAAATTCTCTGATGTTAGTAATAATCCTTCTTACTCCTGAGTAATATTTTTCTCTCCTTATATCCTCATCATGCCTTGTCAATTATCTTTTTATGGTCTGAAAGTTTTTCCCTTAGGGAAAATAAAACAAGGAGGAGAAGAAAAATTTAGCTTGGAAATCTAGTTCTTTATTTTTCTTTCATTTTTTTCCCAGACAAGGTTGACCTAATTTTATGATATTCACTTTGCAAATTGAAACTAAACCTAATACTTTAGTCATCTGAAATATGAGATGGAAATACACTGATACTGCTCATTCCATAGCAATATATTCTTTCTATATAGCTATCTATATAGTCAATTTGATTATCTTAACCAAATTGAGTTTATTAAGAATGTCTATGGGAGAAAAATATAATCATTAACCTTAAAATATGAGGTCATTATCTTTTTCTGTATATTCGTTTTTTCCTCCTTTGAATTTAGTGATGCTCTCTTGGGGTTGATTGTTGTTGTTGTTGTTGTTGTTGTTGTTGTTGTTTTCTTATGCAAGGAATGAAAAACAATCCTCTTCTACTCCTGAGGTTTCAATACAGGATGAATGACACTAGTATTGTTTCACCAACACATATTCCTTTGAGTTGGCCCTGGCAGAACTTTGATTAGACCAAAAATTATTTTGCCTTTTGTGGCATTTTTCTATTTGTATATAAGCACTTCCTATTATCTATATCCAGGAATTCAATGTCTTTCTATACTCTTATTTATTTTTTCCTACCCAAATCAAATCTACTTCTAAGACACATATATTAAATTGTATGCATTAGCCCCTTGGGAATATCTGTATTTTCCAACTTATCGAGATTTTAAATTTTTATAAATTTTAACATTGCAAATAATAAAATAGAAGACTCTAGGTAGAATGGTAGTATATTTAAATATTTTTTACCAAAACTCTTCTAATTAATCATAACACCAGGTTTTTAAATATCAATCATAGTCATTGACCATAATTCGTCATTAAGTGAACCTTGTGCTACAGGAGTAAACTAATATGCCTCTACTCAAAAGCAAAATAAAGCAAAGCAATGGAATCCTGAAATGTAGAAGCGTGAACACTGAGGTTGTCCAAGAGCAACAGTCAACTGAGGACCAAAGTGGAAAGTTCTAGGGAGTGTATTAGGTCAGTTCCTTAGACTCACAGATAAGAAAATGCAGATCTACAGAAAATGGGGATTGACTTTTCACCCTGTTTTGAAGTAAGGTAGGAACAACAACATTGTCCTTATATTTAAATTTGTTCTGATTCCTCATATTAGCAGAACTTTTAAGCTTAGGATGAACAACAAGTTTTTGCAGTGACCAGAGCTCAGTGGCCTGCTTTTCTCTCATTTACACAGCAAGTATATTGCCCAGAGAAAGGCTGTTCTTGGGTCCAGGTTGTCCCTACTCCATAACGGAGGTGTCCCTCCTGGGAAAGTTTCTGCCATGGTGATTCAGTAGTAACAGCTTCTGATGCATATTGTAAAGATTTGCCTTTGCGACAATTCTTAGTTTTTTGCCTGGTAGTTGAATAAATTTATTATTTACATGTTTACAAAATAATTTCATGTAGAAAAGACATTTGTACCACCATGTTTACTGAAGCATTGTACACAATAGCCAAGATATAAAATCAATATAGGTACCATTGATAGATTAATGGATAAAGAAAATGTGGTACGTGTGTGCAATAGAATATGATTCAACCATAAAAATCTAATTCTTTCATTTGTGACAAAAATGGGTGAATCCAGAGGACATTGAAAGATAAAAAATAGTTTGATATAGATGTAGATAATAGAATAATAGAATCTGGTAATGGTGTAGGTTTGGAGATACAGAGAAAGAACAGTTAGTCAGTATAGGAGTGCATTTGGATAGGAAAGATAATTTCTAATGTTCTATACCACAGTAGGTTAAGAATTGTCACAAGGGCAAAACTGCATTTAATTGTATATTTCAAAACTATTAGTAGAAAGAATTTTGAATGCTCTCAGCACAAAGAAATAATAAATGTTTGAAGACATAGAACCAGTTACATTGATCTGATCATGATAGAGTGTATACATATGTCAAAAGTCACATTTTATCCCATAAATATGTTCCAGTACTCTGTGTCAATTAAAAAATAAAACCCCATGGTACTGAGGACAATCACACATGCCTGAAATATGAGTATTAGAAGGTTGAGACAGGAGGATCACAGGTTGAGACTGTGTGGTGACTTAGGAGACCCTGTTTCAAAATAAAAAGGACAGGAAGTGTAGCTCAGAGGTAGAATTGCCCTGAATTCAATCTGTAGCACCTCATGCACAAGAAAAGAAAGTCTCATGGTATTACCTATACTGAAATGAACCACTTGGACTATGCATATGTTAAGATTCTTCAGGCAGAAATAATAAATTCAACTAACAACACCTAAACACTAGAGGAAGTTTATTGGCTATTGGCTCACATTACAGAAATGTCTAGAGTTAGGGTGTGCACATAAATGTTTCCTAGATAACTTATCTTTTTATATCCCCAAGATAAAAAGTAGATTTGCTACTCTCTCTTGGGGTTTTATACTTGAGTTGGCTTTTCTTAGGATAATCACTAGCAAAACTGTCTAGAACAAAATCAATTTTCAGCCTTGGAATAAAAATCTGGGTGTGATGGGTAGAATACTAGTGCCTAAATCTGCCCTTATTTGTTTTAATCCCTCCAGACTGCTATGACGAGACACCACAGACTAGATCACTGATAATCAACAAAAATTTGTTATTATTCTGGAAGCTGGGAAGTGTATAAGGAGCCAGAAGATATGGTGTTTGGCAAAGGCCCATTTTCTTGTTCATTGATGGCTGTCTTTTCATTGGGTACTTATGTGGTGAAAGCAACAGGGGTGTGTGTGTGTGTGTGTGTGTGTGTGTGTGTATTTGTGCATGCATGCGACACTCTTGAAGGGAACTAATCCCATTCAGGAGAGCTCTGCCCTCAGGACTTCATCCCACCCCCTAATACCAGTGCCTTGGGGGTTAGGATTTCAACATAAGTTTTCAAGAAGGCACAAGCATTCAGACTAGGCATTAGCTTTTAGAAATTATAAATATTTTATCATGCATAGCAAAGGGAATTTGGGGATGTGATTAAATTAAGAATGTTAAAATGGGAAAATTTTCCTGGATGATTCAAAAGGGCCCAAAGTAATTATATACATTCTTAAAAGCAAAGAATCCACTATTGTGGGCAGATGGAAACATAACCCCAGGGAAAACAATGTTCATGGCTTTGAAGAATAACAAAGAGAATATTGAACCAAGAAATGTGGACCATTAGACACTGGAAAAGGCAAGGAAATGTATTTTCCCCCGAGCCTCCAGGAAGGAATGTGTTCCTGATGACACCTTATCAAGGTAGCTCAGTGAGGTAGGTGTCAGACATTTGACACACAGAACTGTAAGGGAATAAATTTATCTGGCTTAAGCCTTTACATTGTAGTAATTTGTGCCAGCTATGAATACTAATACTGTTTCATATCAATTTGACAGATTTAGACCCTCCACTGAACATGTCATAGTCAAAAAGAAAATACTATGAATGGAATGGTGTAGGCATGAGTTAAAGACCCACACAAATTATAGTGGAGGGGAAGATGGGCCAATAATCATTGTGTCTACTTTTGTATTTGGGGTAATGTTAAGGATTGGATATGGAATTTCCTCTCTAAAACTCATGTGTTGAAAGGCAGGTCTCCAATGCTACAGGGTTCAGAAGTGTGGCATAGCTGGAGGGTCACTGTGGATATAGTCATGAGGACTATGTCTGTCCCTGGCCCCATCTCCCTCCCTTTCTCCCCTTCCCTGCTCCCTGAGCTGAGTAGCTGTACTCATCCATGTTCTGCTGCCCTGACATTTCTGCCTTGAAGCCAGCCAACCATGGACTAAACCTCTGAAACCATGAGTCAAATAAATCTTTCTCCTTTAAGATGTTCATATTAGGTATTTTGGTCACAACAACAAAAAGCTGAAGAAATCCACACAATTCCATGTTCACCCCACAATGGAGAATGGAATGTGGATGGGTAGCCTGCAATATACACTGTAGTGCACTTTTTTCAGAAAAGTTGTCAAACTGGGATGAAATTTCAAGATTCCAGTCTCTTCAGCTCAAAGCTTACTCAGAAAAGTAGTTTCTTCTTTTTTTTCTACAAAGAGTATTTTTCTTCTATGTCTGACTTCTCTTGATTGATATACTTTTATGTCTGTGGAGGCTATAGTTTGTCATAAGACCTGTCTGAAATGAGATAAATGTTGCTTAATGACTGGAAGACTGCTCCCTTAGTGCCTCAGTAGAAGAAAAATCAGAGTAAGATATAGGTGGGACCAAATGGTTATGGAGGCGCAGGGTTTTTATTACCCAAAGAGATTGATATAGATCATAAACTCATTGAAAGTATTACAGCAACCGTTTTAATTTATTTCATATTCCTTGGCTCATTGAGGTCTTTCAAGAATTCTTTAGATGTTTGGATATTTGCAAAGGCTTATTTTCCAACTTTTATACTTATTATAATTTTTTGTGTATGATAAATGCCATATAAATATTTTTATCATTAGTGCTATTTGACTATTGATAGATATCAGCAGTGTATAAGGTGACTGAGTTTCCTCTGGAGAAAGTCTGAGATATGGTGAAGATTATTTCCATCTGAATTTAAAATTAATTTCAACCCAAACAGGAAGAAACAAATCATTTCTTAGGCATGTGGGAAGTAAATTTGGCTAGAAGCAGTATTCAATTTAATCAGCAAAATTAACAAAGAGATATATAGAAATAAAGTCCTATAGCTAATGTACCATCTAAAGGAGAAATATTCAGAATCAGAGGGACATATGAATTTCATTTATGAAAGGAGGATGCTCGCCAGATACCCCCATAGCCTAGAAGAACTTGCCTTCCAGACCTACAGTTCTCTCTTGCTCACCAAAAAATCATTGGTTTCTAATGTAAGTCATTTGGTATTAGCACTCAATACCTTGTATTAAGGATGTGAGCCTATGCTTATATATAAATATGCACATTAATTGGAACTCTTATCAGATCTTAGTTTATCAACCCAAGTAACATTGTTTCTGAGTTATACTAAAAAAAAGTCTAAGGCTAATAAACAGATTGGAGCTTTGGCAATATCATCTGAGATGGAACTTCTTTCTATCATGCCATCAAGCCTGTGGCCTTTCTATTCAAAAACAATTTACAACTTGCTAAATGAATCTTAGTGACATATTCCAGCAGTTTCTATGGGGACATGCAAATGAAGTAACAAATAGCTAACTAAAAGACTAAGACCTTTTTGGATTAATATGCTATAACCCAGAAGTTGTCCATAATGTGTCATATGGTTTTAAAAATGATTATTTCTTTACATATTTTAATTTTCATAGCGTGGTAAACTATGAATAGTTGGCTCTGCTTCTATATTTTTCAAAATATTTCACAAGCCATATTACCTTACTATGATTTTCAATCTGGTTGGTCTGGGTCTATTCCACAGCTTACCAGGGACATCTGAAAAATGAGGAGTCCGGGTGAAAAAAAGTGCTTTTAGTTGTCACAACAATAAAGAGATGTTACTAGTATCTACTGGAGCCAGGTACAGGAAACCTGCAACACTGAGAAAGTCACATAAACCAAAGAACTACAAAGAATTCTCTTGACTTAAATAGCAGTCATATTTCTATTGAGAAACACTGCTCTGAGTACCTTATAAACTGTAGATTTCTAAGATTATGATTTAAAATGAAAAGACATTGAAGATCTAAGTGCATTTACTATTGCTATACTGTTCTAATTTCACATCATTGTATATAGCAATGGGTGTGTGTGTGTGCGTGCACGCCTGCGTGTATGTATGTGTGTTGTGGTTGGATTTATGAGTTTCTTCTTTACTTTTTGAAAAACTCTAGCAAAATGTGTTATATATATTCATATATATGTACATGTAGTACATGTATATTATATTATTTCTCTTCCCCTACATGTTTATCTTTTGCCAGTGTTGGGTAAAGCCTGATGACTTAGTTCTTGGAATTAAAAACCTTATAAACTCTCTAGATAATCTTATCAATCAAAGCAGCAAAACCGCATAGCTCACCCTGGCAACAGGGACTCAGCCTTGAAAACAAAGTCATAGTTCTAACTCGGCGTGGTACAGATCAGTCACTGTGATTTTGGTTAGTCACAGAAAGCTTCTTTCCATTAGATTTAATTATCTAAAGGTGACAGTGTAGGGGAAAACCTCTAAATATCCATGCATTTTCTCAACCAGATTACAAAGCCCAGCATTATATGCACACTCTACTGATGTAGAAATAAGTTGGGATACAAATAGGGGCTGATCAAATATCAGAGCCAGGGTGGCAACTTACACAAAGGCATTCATCCCAGGGCCAGATGCAGCTGGGGCCCTTGGCTTGCCTTAAACAAAGACTCTTCAGCTAAAATCCTGCATGAGTGAGGTCGCAACAATCACACAATCAATTGGCATTGCAACATCCAATCTTTTGAAACTTAGTGACCAAAGATCAGTCCCAACCACTGAACTTTCTGATTGTTCCAAGTGTTCTCTAAATGCTTAGCTTGTCCTACCCAAAGTTTTTCAGGAGATAAAAAGTTAATTCAGAAACAAAGTTTTATGGAAGTCAATGAAGCCTTTTGAAGAAACATTGCTGAGATTTTGTAATCTCTTGCCAAAATGAAAGAAGAAAAAGTTAAATTTCTGTCCAACAATCTCAACATCAGCAAGACAAAGAAAAATAATCCAACCCCTGAAGCCTACAAAAGGCTCATTTACTATATGACACCCTGGGTGGACTTTGAAGCCACACTTCTCTAAACAATCACTTTATTATGCCCACAGAATAATGCCAACCTGTTAATGTGGGGTTTGTTCAGTCAATTTGGAATTCAAATCAGAGTAAGGCAAGATAGAATGCTGCTCCAACACCAACTCACTAAGGTTAAGTCAAACACAGACCAAAATGAACACAAAGTCTTCTTTTAGCAGAGTAAAAGCAAGATTAAAACTTCATATAACTAAACTCTGCCCACATTAGGCTATCAACATGGTTGAGAACACATTCTCAGGATGAAGGAATACATGATCTGTGGAACTCCAGGGACTTAAATGTGATCCATGGGGTCACTCCTGTCTAAACACGCTTAGTTCCTAAGAGAACATTTTTGTCTTCACAAGCTGTTCTTAAAATCTTTAGATTTTAAATTTGAAATGTCAATGTGATCAAAACAAGTGGCAAACACTTTTTTTAAAAAAAAGCACAGATGCACTTTTAGAATAACTAATGCACATAATTGTACATTCCAACATAAATTTCCAATTGCCAACACGCTTCATGGTTCCAATCTCTATTCTATTACCTTGAAAGCATTTGTGATCAGAGCCCACTCTTCTTGGTAAACAGGATTGGGTACAATAAGTATTCAGAAATAAGTCATCAGTGGAATCAGTTTTTTTATATAAACCCTTTGTAAAGCTTTCTCCACATTTATCATTATCACTTTACTCATTCTCAACACCCTAAATCTCTCTCTCTCTCTCTCTCTCTCTCTCTCTCTCTCTCTCTCTCTCTCTCTCTTTCTCTGTGTGTGTGTGTGTGTGTGTGTGTGTTTCCCTGCTAGCACCATTCCATTAAATTTCTAAATTATGTCTAAGACTAATTTTCAAATTTTGTGAAGTTTACAATGCTCTGTATGTTTAGCTAGGGAAAAAGAAATCCCAGTTGGCCTAAATTTATATTTTCAATATAACAATAAATAAGATGAATTCAGTTCTGAGAGGCCTTTTTCCTTAAACCTCAGTAAAACAAATCATGATTAAATAGTAAGTTCTTAAATGTATATAGTTATATTCAAATTCACTATATATAATATAGGAAAACAAACCAGATGAATACTAAGCTGTATAATAAGGCATTTGACTCCAAAGGTTCCTATGGATTTTATAAGATGTATTGTATATGAATTATTTATGTCTTAAAAATTCCATAAAAACTATTGAATTCAGTTTGCAGGTTGGCAACAACTGAACTAGTAGGAAGTGTAAATATCAAATAACAGCCATATGATTTATTATAGTGTTACTAGTTCAAGAGAATCATAACTTTGAGATTGATTAAATTGTTCCTTAAAAATTTATCTTAGAGGTGGCCGGAGGAGCCGGAGTGGCCAGAGCCGCAGCGCAGAGAAGTCAGAGCCACTGCGCGAAGCGGGGCGGCCAGAGCAGCCGGAGAGGAGCAGTCAGAACAGCCGGAGCAGCCAGAGCCGCTTCGCAGAACCGCCGGAGCAGCCGGAGTGGCCAGACCCGCGGTGCGGAGCAGCCTGAGCCATAGCGCAGAGCGGCCGGAGCGGCGCGGCTTACATCTCCCCTAGCAGCACCAGGCTCCAGAGAGGAGGGAGACTCAAAACAGAGCTCAAATCCAGAGAGGAGGTACTCTGGCCTCGTGGCCTAGGATGCAGAAGCAGCGTATTACTGCTGGCAGCAGCGGCGAATTCACCAGACGGCCCTAGACCAATCCACACAACCAGCCACCAGACGCCTGAGAGGAGGGGTGGACAGCGAGCCAAGGTAAGCCACTGCTGAACAGCCGGGCGGCAGTCAGCAGTTTCTCCGGTGCAAGGAGCGTCTAAAGCTCCCAAGGGCTGGGCACAGCACACCTGGCAGGGACTCAGCGGAGCTCAAAACCAGAGAATAAATAGGCCACATCACGGCCAAGGGCGTGGCAGTGGTGCCATATTGCCAGTGGCGGCGGCAGCGAATCCACCGAGTTCACTACAGCTCCATCAGCGCACTCAACAAACGTGAGTCAAATTGCGGCCCCAAGGGGAGAAATCCCAGTACTGCACTCCCAGGGACTTGCGCAGATAGTCTCCCAGGGTCGGAGATTTTAGCAGTGCAGCCCAGTGGGGGAGTGGCAGTGGCAGAGATATCATACCATAGTCACAACTCCCCGCTAGAGAACACCCAACTTGGCACCCCCCACGGTCTAAGCAGCCTCAATTGACTCCCTGGGTCTGAGACTTTGTGATACAACTCAGTAAAGGAGTAGTGGTGACTGAGATACCACAGACTCGAGATCCAGAACATCTTAAGTGAACTTGTAGTGACTCAGGGAAGAACCCAGAGAAGGCACAAACTTCCAAAATCATGGGAAAGAGAAATAACAATGGAGCAGTGAATGCCCACAACCCCACAACATCAGAATCTAATAACACAGAAATCCAAAGATCTCTAGAAGATCAAATTAGGAAAATAACTCTAGAAATAATAGAGGACTTTCGAAAAGAATTTAGAGAGAGTCAAAAAGAGATAAAGGATGCAATTAATGAAGTGAAGGCTTCAATTCAAAGTATAAACAACAGATTAGACCACATGGAGAATAGAATCTCGCTTCTTGAAGATGACCATTCCAAAAATGAACGCATAGTTTCTAATTTAGAAAAAAAAAACCCGACAGCAGGAATCTGACATTGAAGAAATATGGGCCCATTTCAAGAGAGCTAACCTAAGAATAATTGGAATAGAGGAGGGAAAAGAAGGTGAAACCAAAGGGATCAACAATCTCTTCAAGGAAGTAATAGCAGAAAATTTTCCAAACATAGAGCAAGAGGTTGATACACAGGTCCAGGAAACTTATAGAACTCCCTTTAGACAGGATCAAAGAAGAGGATCCCCATGCCACATAATTGTCAAAATGACTAATGTGGAAGCCAAGGAGAGAATCTTAAAGGCAACAAAAACAAAAGGCCACGTGACATACAGAGGCAAACTAATTAGAATCACTCCAGACTTCCCAAACCAAGTTATGAAAGCCAGAAGGGCATGGAGTAACATATTCCAAACTCTGAAAGAAAACAACTTCCAGCCAAAAATTTCCTACTCAGCAAAACAATCCATCAAATTAGATGGGGAAATAAGAAGCTTCCATGACAAACAGCAACTGAAGGAATTTATGTCTTCAAAACCAGCGCTAGAGAAAGTACTCAAGGAGATTAACTGCAAAGAGGAAATGGGTAATACACGCCAGAACCAAAGAAACAAGAATTCCCATCCAGCAGACAACTAAGCAAAGAAGAATAAACAGTATCTCAAACAGAAATAAGATCTTAACATGTTGGGAATTAAAAATTATCTCTCTATAATCACACTGAATGTAAATGGCCTCAACTCCCCAATAAAAAGACAAAGTGGCAAAATGGATTAAAAGCCAGAATCCATCCATCTGCTGCTTACAAGAAACACACCTTACAAGTAAAGATAGGAACAAACTCAAGGTAAAGGGCTGGAGCAAGGTTATCCATGCTAATGGTACTCGAAGACAAGCAGGAGTAGCAACTATGATATCAGACAAGTTAGACTTCAAACCCAAACTTATTAGAAGAGACAAAGAAGATCACATTTTACTGGTAAAAGGAATAGTCCAGCAAGAGGAAATAACAATAATCAACATCTATGCCCCAAACATAGGGGCAGCTACTTTCATAAATCAAACTCTTTGTGACATGAAGTCACACATAAATCCCAACACAATAATACTGGGAGACTTCAACACACCTCTCACAATACTAGACCGATCTTCCAGACAAAGGGTCAGTAAAGATGTCTCAGAACTAAAGAACACCATTAACCAAATGGACCTGTTGGACACATATAGAATATTTCACCCAACTACAGCAGAGTTCACATTTTTCTCAGCTGCTCACGGAACCTTCTCCAAAATAGATCACATCCTGGGACACAAAATGAGCACTAGCAAATTTAAAAAATGTTACATACTTCCCTGTGTCATTTCAGACCATAATGGAATGAAACTAGAAATCAACTATAAGAAGACCCAAAGAAACAACATAAACATGTGGAGGCTGAACACCACACTTCTGAATGAAGAATGGGTCATAGAAGATGTAAGAGGTGAAATCAAGAAATTTCTAGAAACAAATGAAAATAAAGAAACAACATATCAAAACCTCTGGGACACTTTGAAGGCAGTATTAAGAGGAAAATTTATAGCACTGAGTGCTCACATAAGAAAAACAGAAAATCTTCAAATAAATAGCCTTACGACACACCTCAAAGCCCTTGAAAAGCAGGAACAATTGAACCCCAAAGCCAGCAGAAGACGGGAAATTATTAAAATTAGAGCAGAAATTAATGAAATAGAGAATAAAAAAACAATACAGAAAATCAACAAAACTAAAAGCTGGTTTCTTGAAAAGATTAACAAGATTGATAAACCACTGGCCAACCTAACTAAAAAAAAGAGAGAATCAACCCAAATTATGAGGATAAGGGATGAGAAAGGAGACATTACTACTGACAGTGTAGAAATCCAGAGGATTATCAGAAACTACTTTGAAAAACTATATTCCAACAAAATGGAAAATCTGGAGGAAATCGACAACTTCCTAGATAAATACAACCTTCCTAAACTGAGTCAAGAAGATATAGAACACTTAAAACAACCAATAACAATCAAAGAGATTGAAACAGCAATAAAGAGCTTACCATCAAAGAAAAGCCCAGGACCAGATGGTTTTTCAAGTGAATTCTATAAAACCTTTACAGAAGAGCTAATCCCAATACTACTCAAACTATTTCGGGAAATAGAAAAAACCGGGACTCTCCCAAATACATTCTATGAAGCCAACATCACACTAATACCCAAACCGAATAAAGACAGTTCAAGGAAGGAAAACTACAGGCCTATATCTCTGATGAACTTGGATGCAAAACTATTAAACAAAATACTAGCAACACGTATTCAAAACCACATCAAGAAAATCATTCATCACGACCAGGTAGGGTTCATCCCAGGGATGCAAGGCTGGTTCAATATACGAAAATCAATCCATGTAATTCATCATATAAACAGAATCAAAAACTCAAAGGTTTTTACCACATGATCATCTCAATAGATGCTGAAAAAGCATTTGATAAAATTCAACATCCATTTATGATAAAAAACACTGCAGAGAATTGGAATAGAAGGAACATATCTCAACATTATTAAGGCAATCTACAACAAGCCCACTGCCAGCATCATATTAAATGGGGAAAAACTTTAAGAATTCCCCCTAAAAACTGGAACGAGACAAGGATGTCCACTATCACCACTTCTCTTCAATATAGTACTAGAGACTCTAGCCAGAGCAATAAGGCAAGAAAAGGAAATCAAAGGAGTACAAATAGGAAAAGAAGAACTTAAGCTTTCACTATTTGCTGATGACATGATACTATATTTAGAAAACCCAACAAACTCAACCAAAAGGCTTATAGAACTGATCAACAAATTCAGCAAAGTATCTGGATACAAAATCAATCTTAAAAAATCAGAAGCTTTCCTGTACACCAACCATAAATCCACTGAAAAAGAAATTCAGAAAACACTTCCACTCAGGATCTCCCACAAAAAAATAAAATACCTAGGAATAAATTTGACCAAGGAGGTAAAAGATCTCTACAAAGAAAATTATAAAACACTGAAAAAAGAAGTTGAAGAAGATCTTAGAAGATGGAAAGATCTTCCATGTTCATGGATTGGCAGAATAAATATCATTAAAATGGCCATCCTCCCAAAAGTGATCTACAGATTTAATGCAATGCCCATTAAACTACCAAGATCATTCCTCACAGACATAGAAAAATCAGTCCTTAAATTTATCTGGAATAACAAAAAGCCCAGAATAGCCAAGGTAGTTCTCAGTAACAAAAACCACGCAGGAGGAATCACAATACCTGACTTTAAACTATACTACAAAGCCATTGTAATAAAAACAGCATGGTACTGGCAAAAGAACAGATATATAGACCAATGGAGCAGAATAGAAGACCCAGAAACAAGCCCACACACTTTCAGCCAATTGATTTTTGACAAAGGGGCCAAAAACATACACTGGAAAAAAGATAGCCTCTTCAACAAATGGTGTTGGCAAAACTGGTTAACCATATGCAGAAATTGGTTGTTAATCCCACTTTTTCACCCTGTACAAAAGTCAACTCACGATGGATCAAAGACTTGGAAATTAAACCAGAGACTTTGAAGCTCCTTGAAGAGGGCATAGGTCCAACACTACAACACATAGGCACAGACAAACATTTCCTCAATAAGACCCCAAAGGCACAACAAATTAAAAGGAGAATCAATACATGGGATTGCATGAAACTGAAGAGCTTCTGTTCAGCAAAGGAAACTATCAAGAACCTCAATCGAGAGCCAACAGAATGGGAGAAGATTTTTGCCACCTACCCCTCCGATAGAGGACTAATATCTAGAATATACAGAGAACTCAAGAAACTCAACACTAAGAAAACAAAGCATCCAATAACAAAATGGGCAAATGAACTAAATAGACACTTCACAAAAGAAGAAATTCAAATGGCCAATAAATGCATGAAAAAATGCTCAACATCACTGGCAATCAGAGAGATGCAAATCAAAACTACCCTGAGATTTCACCTAACTCCAACTAGAATGGCCATCATTCAAAACACAAACAACAACAGATGCTGCCAAGACATCCTGCTGCCTCGGCATCTATGTGTTGAGACCCCCACTCCACATAGTTAAATCGGCAAGCGAGAAGCCTCCAAGCCTTGGGTGTGCCCGTTTTCTTCTGAAAGATTGCCCTTTGGAACTGCTTGACTACAAGATCTGGGAGAGAGCCGGAGTTAATCCCTTGAAAGCCAAAAGCCAGCTGAAAACCGGACTAGTTTTTTTACCTCTGTTTACGTGTCATTCACTATTGTTTCACAGTGATTACATTCACTTCCTTTCCTCTTACTATTAACTTTACTGGTGAAGGGTATAAATTTCTTGGAGTTTTTGTAATAAAGTGTCATTGGCTCAAGAAGCCTTTGTCCATCTCAGGTTCTTTCCAAAGCGTCGTACCTAAAAACTTAAGGAATTCATAGAGGGGAAAGAATCGCTGCAGATAAGTTTCTGCAGAACTCCACCTGCCTTTTGCCCCATCTTTCTGAGGATTTGACCGGGAGCTGACAATAACGACCCAACTGAGATTAGTCGGCAACAACTGGCCCCCAACGTGGATTTTTTTCAGGTCCAATCCGGAAAGGTAAGCTATCTCTTCTCTTTATTTCTTTAAAAAATTTCAGGCAAAAGGATAGGTCCTCGTCAGAGTGGTGCAGACTCGCCGATAAAGGACATCGGTTAAGTACGAGTAGAAAAAGACTAGAAAGTTAGAAAGAAAATTATGGGGCATTCACAAAAACATGAGACGTTCATACAAAATGTCTCACCAGCAGTCATTCAGGAAATGACATATGCTGTAGTCATGAAGGGTCGAACATTTAATTCATGTATAAAAGCTAATAGGAGTAGTGCTAAGAAAGCAACAGGAAACAGTATGGGAAATCAAGTGAGTAAGAATCCTTTTACAAAATTAGTGTATCATCTTTTAAAGCAATATAAGATAAAGATGTCATCAAAAGAACTACAAAATTGCTATAAAGTATCAATAATATGCATTCCCTGGCTTCCAGAGGAAGGAACTCTAAAGAAAGAAATATGGAACATACATATCTATTATGAAAGCCTGTTGGCAAGAGGGGAAACACCTCCCCCTAGTAGTGGGTCATTTAGTCTTTAATTAGAATTACCATTCAACAAATTGACGGCACGATTTTTGATATAGGAAAGTGAAACTAAAAATTGCTTCATGTATATAAATTGTCAGAGGAAAATCCAGATCATGTTAAAAATCAGAAAGCTATATTTGCATCAAAAAGCCCAGGAAATGAAATTGGGATGAGTGCCCTGGCGCCAGTGCTCACTTCCAATTTTTGCCCCTGTGGCAGAAAGAAAAAATATAAAAAATAACCATACAATCTTTTGAACAAAGAGTGGATCCAGTCCTGCCAAAACTTTGGTCTTTTCTAAATCTTGGGACTAGCTTTCACCTTTCCTATTGCTTTTAATCCTGATCTGCTGCAGCAAACTCTTTGGAGAGGGTCTAACTTTGATACTATTTCTTCTTTCAAAAAAGACATGCATGCTTTATGGGCTTATTTCTAACTACTGCATTGAATTCTTACACTCTTGAGCAGAGAAATGGATCCTTTGTGGCTTCTGTACAGCAACAGGTCCTTACAGGACAACAATATTTGCAATGGCAAATGTGCCTCAGTAAGAAGGCAAAACAAAGTATTTTACTGAAATTGGAGCTTAATTAGACATAAAGACTCAGGTCAGAAATGTACAACTGTGGCAGCCGTATTGGATTCGAGAAGCTGCTGTTATGAATTGGCAAAATAACTGAAATAGAAACAGGAAAGCCGTCTACAAAAAATTTTACAGAGACCCACCAAAGAATATAGTTCTTTTAATTAGAAACTGCAAGATTCTATTATAAACAAAAAATAAATAAAAAGAGCAAAACAAAATAAAAAACTAAAAAAGAATGCAAAATTGTCAGAAATGTTAGACAACTAGTTTTCAATAACATTAATAAAGATTGTCAAGTGACTATTCAGCTCATTAATAAAAGCAGAAATTTAAATTATATGAAAGTATGAAACAACATAGAAGTAGTAAGACATAATGCCCAGACAGGTGTGATTAAAATAAGAAAGGTATGCAAAACTATTCACATGAATAAACAAAAGTGTTCTAATTATGGTATAAACAAAAGTGTTTTAATCATGGGAAGCTAAGATATATAAAAGTTCAATAAAAGAAATGCAAATAAAATAAGATGGACAGAAGGGAGAAAAAAATAGCCACTCCCTAGACTAAGCCCTCATTATAAATTGGGGAAATATTTGAATAAATATATGAATAAAAAATAAATGCGATCTAAATTTGGTAAGGACGAAAGCAAATTACAAAAATCAGAAAAACTAATAGGCGAGTGTTCTCTCAGCCATAAGTAAGATGAGAGAAAATTTTCTAAAACAGGAGTTTAAAGAAATATAGTCCTCTCCTGCAACTTTGTCAGACATACTGACACTCACTGTGTCCAGGCAAGGGAGTGCTGTATAGATTTACCAGCTCCTCATTCTCAACAATTATCAGTTATTAATAATATTCATAAAATGAATCTTGGAAATGTGGGCCTTATTCCAAAAAATACTGTAGGGTTAAACTCTGGTTGTAGCAGCAACAAAAAGTAATTTCTGTCATGATATGTTTCCAATAGTATAGAGATAAAGAAAAATATCACTTAATTGCTAATCTTTCCCCATACCTGACCTAATACCAAAAATAACAAAAACCCATAAAAATAGTGAAATATAAAAACAAATTAATGTCTTATAGACCCTGGAGAAAAGATTTTAAAGCAAAATACAGAAATTTAAAGCATTTCTTTCTTTAATTTTATAACCTTACTGGGAAATAGCTCAGAATATCAGTTTTGTTCCAAGTAATAAAATCAATCACATAATTTGGATTATAAAATTCTTGCTTTAATAAAAATTCCTTAAACAATAAATAAATAAATAATAGAAAATGTTAATTAATCTAAGAAATGTTACTAAGATTTTAGACTCATGAAGGCATTATACTCCAAGATTAGAAAATTATTATAATTGATCTTAAAAATTGTATCTCCTCAAAGTTTGTCAAAGATTTGTTTTTATTCTTCCCTCTTTTAAATAATGTTTAGCCTATGAAATAATTTCAGTGAAATGTTCTGCCACGAGAAATGTAAAATTCTCCGACCTTGTGCAAAAAATTTGTAGACAAGGCAGTTTTAAAAATTGGAACAAAATTTTCAAATGCTTATATATAGTTCATTATATGGATGATATTTTCCTGGCTCATTCTAGAAATTCTTAAACATTTGCTTCAGCATTTGACTAAATATGGCCTTCAGATAGCACCTGACAAAGTTCAACAAAATAGGCCTATAAATTACTTAGGAAAAGTAATATATGATGAGTGCATAATGTCTCAAAAGATGCACATTAGATTGGATAAAATAAAAACATTAAACGATTTGCAAAAATTGTTAGGGAATATAAATTGGGTTAGACCTTACTTGAAAATCACAACAGGTGATTTGCATGTTTTGTATGAAGCTCTTAATGGAGACCCAAATCCTAAATCAAAAAGAAAATTAACTCCAGAAATGTTACAGACATTGGCCTTGGTAGAAGAGAGGTTACAGGAAGCTAAATTCAAGCAAATAAATTATGAAAAGCAATGGGATTTTTTGATATTCCCTACCACTTATACTCCTACGGGGTGTTTGTGGCAGGAAGGTGTGCTAGAATGGATACATTTGCCTCATACACAAGTAAGAATGGTGGCTTCTTATGTTTTGTTGTGTAGTCAATTAATTATTAAAGCCAGAAATAGATCAAGAGAAATGTTTGGAAGAGAAATGCATAATATTGTGATTCCATATACTAAACAACAGTTTGAAACATTATTGCAGAATGATGATGATTGGGGTATTGCTTTATTAAATTATTTTGGAGAAATTAAATTCAATTTACCAAAACACCCTTTAGTAAAATTTGCCAGAGAAGTACAATTTATTTTTCCAAACACTATATCTGTGGAACCTTTAAGTGAGGCTGTTACTATATTTACTGATGGATCTTCAAATGGAAGGTCTGTGGTCTATACACCAGATCACCCACCCATAATTCATTATAGTGCAGAGTTTTCTGCTCAGCAAGCAGAAATTTATGCTGTAGTATTAGCTTTAACACATTGGAAACAAAAGATTAATTTGTATACAGATTCAAAGTATGTGGTTTCAATATTTCCTGCTATAGAAACAGCTCTGTTGTCTGGACATTCAAAAATTATTATACACACTGACTTTGAAATTTGGAGCATTTACTGTCCACATGTGTCCTTAGAAAGTTTTGGACCACTAAAAGATTATTTATGTTTGATTTAAATGGGAACTTCTAATACAGAGATATAGTCTTACAAGGTATAGAGGCTTTAAACTAAAATTCCTTTATATAATTGAAAATTTAATATTAGACTGATACAGCTTAATTTTCATCTTTAGCCTAAACTGTTATAACAAATCATATGATAGCTTTTCTAAGTGCAGATGCTTGTGTTTTAACACTTGGTATTAAGTAGACTAAGAGTCAGTTTTGTCTGACCAGAGGTCAATGTTTAAAGTAAAATTATAACTCTAGCCTGATGGCTCGGAGATATAGACTTTATTGTTTGGCCTACAAATAAAGGCTTATTTTGATACTGGATTAATTCTGGATGCTCAATCTCAGCAGCTTTTTGTTCTTAAAATAAGAAACTTTGTTAAATATTAAATGAGTAAAACACCTTAGTTCATGTGGTATAAATTGCTAAAGGTTTATTTGAAATTTTAAAATTGTCACTGAGAGATTAACATTCCTTGGTTTATCATATTGCCTTCCTGGCAATAGATGTTTAAATTATAATATCATCCTAAAGGTTTATTTTGTAAAAATGATGGTTAAACCCATTGATTAGTTATTAAAAGAGATAATTTAGTGGGTAAACATAAGTAAATTAAAAAAAATTCAATTGTTAAGACAAAAGAAAAATCATTATTTTTCACCTCATCAAGCTTTACATCATGCTTTATTATTATTATCAAAATCACACTCCCATGCAGAGACATTGGGAGGAAATGTCTTTGGCTAAACAGCCACAAGTGCTTTAAAAGACCTCCATGGGGCCTGGAAAAGGCCTGATAACCTCGGGGAGAAGGATGTGTGTGTGTTTTTTCCACAGAATGCAGAATCACCCATCTGGATTCCAGACTGGCTCATGAAGCCTTTCCAGGTGAGAGCGACAGCAAGAGAAGGAGACAGCAAAGGAGGATGATGCTGACATTTAAACAGTTCAAACTTTCCCCTACACAGGCAAGAGCTACAAAGGAGGCACATCCCCCCCACCTGGGTTCAATTTAAGAAACTCATGAATCAAGTGTAAAATATGTTTTTAGCAATGTTAGCAATAATTTCTTTGTAGTCTCAAATATGATTCTTTTAAAACAAACTTAAGGAAAACAGTCTACTCCAACTGGGATAAGAACTTGTATAGGATATCCTATGGGAATTTTAGCTTGTAAACCTGAAAATTAGCTATAAATAGATTTGGAAGATCTTATCATATTTCATGCAAAAATTGTATATTTACAAATTGTTTAACATCAGAATTAAATAAGCAGTACTCCATAATTATGATTCTTAAAAGACCACAATATGTAATGTTACCAGTAGATTTAAAGGATGATCCTTGGTTTAAAAATCCAGCTTTACAAATACTTAAAGAATTGCACTTTTTACTGCGGCCTTAGTCCAGAAAATACAAACTGCTAATTATGTAAATGATCTAAGTAAGAATGTCTCTCTAACTTTAGCACAGCAAGAGATTATTGATAGGAAACTAGAAACAAAAGTCGATGCTCTGGAACAAGCGGTTCTCGGGCTGGGGCAGGAAATACAGAATATAAAAATCTTATTGTCCACACACTGCCATGCCAGCTTTAAGTATATTTGTGTAACCCCTATGCCATACAATTCTTCACTTGATTGGAATAATACTAGAAATCATCTGTTAGGTATTTGGAAGGATACAGATATTACACATAATTTGCAGCTTTTACGGTCTGAAATCACTACTATGGGCAAAGCGCATCTGGATGCGAAAAATATTAAAACTTCGGCTGATTCTTTATTGACAGGTTTAAAAGAACTTAATCCTTTCAATTGGACAAATAATATAATTGGCTTTTCAGTCATTGGAGCAATTTTATTTTTCATACTTCTCATATTTCCAATTGTCTTTCGCCTAATCTGTCGTTCTATCTCTACCATTCAACGTGAAACCTATGCCTTTATTTTAAAATCAAAAATGGGAGAAGTGCCAAGACATCCTGCTGCCTCGGCATCTATGTGTTGAGACCCCCACTCCACATAGTTAAATCGGCAAGAATGCCCCGAGAAGGAGGTATCGTCTCTGGCCAAAGTACCCCCCACTTTTACTATTATCCTTTTAACTCTCTACATGAATTGCTCCGGTGATGTGAAATTAGGACTATAAAAAGAAACTGAGTCCGTGGAAATAAACTCTCTAATAATTTGTCTAAATGTCCTTGGCTTTGCTCAATAGTAATGAAAAAACTGGCCAGAACTCAGATGCTGTGATAAGCATTCCAGCTGCAGCAATCACAAAGGGTCTCCGACCCTCACTCCTATCGCTAGGTTAAGCTGTTAACTCCGGTAACCAGTAGCTCAGTTTAAGGAAACTTTGCTTACCCTTGAGATCCTGCCTGGAGACAGAGAAGATAAAATTTTGTGTGTGACTTCGAAGCAATTTAGTTGATGAACAACTTAGTTGCCCAAATACAATAGAGCCAAGGAAAAAGATTGTTGACTTTTACGCCCAGTGTAAATATTCCTGAAGAAAAAAGGCATTTTTGCATGAAGAAGAGCTTATCATAAGAAAGTCCCAACTGGGAAAGAAAGGAATTAGAAGGTTAAGAGCAGAGGGCTTGTGACAGGGAAATGGATTATTAAAGATGGTTAGACTTTTAATAGGCTCGTTGTCTAAAGAAGAGTGTTCAGCAGTTAAGGAAATACATCTGACAGTTAAAACCAAGAACTTTGTGGTGTTGTTTGTGGTATTTTGTCTACCAAACTGTGTTGTGAGTTTGCTTAAGCTTTCAGATTTAGAAGGTAAAATGCCAACACCTGGAGAAACTCTATCACATCCACCTGAATCACCACATTTCCCCACACTTGCTATATGGAACTGAGCACAAAAGATGGAAAGTTCCAGGAAAGTTAAAGGAGATTCCCCGAGAAGCCTCCAAGCCTTGGATGTGCCCGTTTTCTTCTGAAAGATTGCCCTTTGGAACTGCTTGACTGCAAGATCTGGGAGAGAGCCGGAGTTAATCCCTTGAAAGCCAAAAGCCAGCTGAAAACCGGACTAGTTTTTTTACCTCTGTTTACGTGTCATTCACTATTGTTTCACAGTGATTACATTCACTTCCTTTCCTCTTACTATTAACTTTACTGGTGAAGGGTATAAATTTCTTGGAGTTTTTGTAATAAAGTGTCATTGGCTCAAGAAGCCTTTGTCCATCTCAGGTTCTTTCCAAAGCGTCGTACCTAAAAACTTAAGGAATTCATAGAGGGGAAAGAATCGCTGCAGATAAGTTTCTGCAGAACTCCACCTGCCTTTTGCCCCATCTTTCTGAGGATTTGACCGGGAGCTGACAATAACGACCCAACTGAGATTAGTCAGCAACAAGATGCTGGCGAGGATGTGGAGAAGTGGGAACTCTAAGACATTGTTGGTGGGATTGCAAATTAGTGCAACCACTTTGGAAAACAGTATGGAGAATCCTCAGAAGAATGGGAACACACCTACCATTTGATCCAGCAATACCACTGTTGGGTATCTACCCAAAAGAAAAGAAACCAAACTACCAAACTAATGCATGTGTATCTATGTTCATAGCTGCACAATTCACCATAGCCAAACTATGGAACCAGCCAAGATGTCCATCAACAGATGAATGGATTACAAAACTGTGGAATATGTACACAATGGAATTTTACTCAGCCATCAAAAAAAAACTCAATTATGTCATTTCCAGGGAAATGGATGGAACTGGAGGACATTATGCTAAGTGAGATTAGTCAGTCACAAAAAATAAGAAATCAGATGCTTTCCCTAATATGTGAGAGTTAGGGAGAAAAGAGCAGCAAACAAGATAACCTAAAGGAAGAGAAAGGAGGGGGAAGAGAAAAATCTCTAAAGCACACAATGTACTTAAACATATCGAAGTCAATCACTAAGCCAAGCAAGGAAGGGAGGGACGGGGAGGGAATGGGGTGGTATTTGGGTAGGGGTTAAATCAGCGATGAGTACATGTTTGTACACACAAGTTTTTTACCCCAATAAGTTGTATGAATATAATGCACCAATAAAAAAAAAACTTAAATTTCTTGTTAATTTAAAAATTATAGTGACCAAACATTGGGAATAAATATAATCAGGAAGATGTTTACATAGATTATTAAAAAAAATTTATCTTAGAATTCTGAGTTTTTGAGTCACAAAGATTTCTAATTCTCTACATATCTGCAAAAAACAATAGAAAATTGATATAGCACTAGAATTCTAGAAACCAAAGATCTCATACCTATAATGATAAGTAATAATTTTTTTCATCTTATATATCAATACAATCTCTTTGATCAGTGAATTTTTATCTTACTAAAGATTATAATGTATAGGGTAAAAGTCATGGAAAACAATGAAAGATAGTGAAAAATCAAAACCAAATACTGTGAAACTCTAACATCCAAATACATAGAATTTGAAATTTGAAGTCTGTTTTTTTTTTTAATATCAATGACATGTGGCCTCCCCAAACTTTAGAAGGGCAGATTAGCATTAACGGAACGAAGTTATACTGCCTACTTTATATAACAGAAACACATTGCAAATGAGCAGCAATCTCTTCCATGTAAACTCTGGTCTCTTTCTACTGCTCTTGCTTTTCTGTAAGCCAGTTTCTTACAAAAGAAGAAGCTGGCCTGTGTCTTTTCCTGAACCTTCTCTGTTCAGTCTCCACACAGAGCTTTAATAAAATATTTTTCTTTACATAGGCTCCTGCTCTGCCCACCTCTAGGCCTTTCCTAGCACTCCCTGGAAGGAACTGCTCTTGACACCACAACTACATCGGGCTGCCCCATTACATACTGCAAGAGTGTCGGGAATCCTGCCCGACAGCTGGCAGGGCTTGGCGAGATGATGAGTACCGGACGACTCGAACACAAGCCCACGAACCGGGAGTCAAGTCAAGCAGGATCTCATTTATTTCTCTCCAAGCAGTTCTTTATATAGCACCAAGCCACGAGGGGAATTTCCATGAGAAATAGCCTAGCCTATCCGGGATAAAGATCACTAGCACGTAGTTTACAGCCAATCCCAGGCCAGTACATGAGCCATTCATGTGTGCGGAAAGCTCCTTTAAAGGTAGAAAGGGAAAAACCGCTCAGTCTCCCCACCCATAATGAATGGGGAAACACGCCTTCCTAGCTTCCTCCAGGTGCCATCTTTAGCCCATTTTCTGCTGAATCACTTTACTTAAAGTTTTGCCTTAGGCTGTAGGCCGCTCAGGCCGAATCTTCTTAGGCGCTGTATAGACACACCCCATCACAAGAGCACTTGTCTTTCTCAACACTGATCATGTTTTCACTAAATATCTAATTATATAAATAGTGTTTACTGCCTGGATGTGATGCTGCAATATAAATACCAAGAGGATTTTGTATATAATGTATGTAGTGTTTCATTGCTAGCACTTGGCAAACTGTCTGACATGTAGGTGCTTAACTGAGTGAACCAAGTGAATGAGAGATTCATACTGAGATAACTGAGGTTCATCATAATTCCAGTATGCAATATGAGCCCTATGTTGAGTAATTCAGATTCAAAAATTGACAATATAAGTTATAAAGCAAAAGTGAGTCTCAGTAAATAATCTTTGATTACATTTGCTAAAAGAATAACACAAAGAAAAAAAACTTACTGTTCTATTTCCCAAAGGAAGGGGAGAAATACACAAATAGGATGATTGTGAAATTACAGGAGCTTTTCATGTTCTTTTTTCCCTCCTCTTTTTAATAAGAGTTAGCCAGAATTATATATAGGAGAATATACTGCCAAGAAAGAGGATATAAAAATCCACCCCAACAGAAGTTAATAAAAGAGTACACTGACATGTAAGATGTGTTCAAATAATCAAAAATTTTATCTTGTTATATTATTGGAAAGACTCTTTGAAGAGTAGAAAAATTCACTAATTTCAAAGTAAGGGTGAAAGGTGAGTGAGGAAAATTTTCTGAATGGAATCAAGGTCCTATCAATATCTTTCAGATCTCTGGTGCTTTCAAATATGAGCAGATATCCATATAACTTAGAAGTTCTAAGGAATTGAAAAAGGCTTTAATAAAATGAATAAAGAATGGACTGTTTTTTAGAACATCTGGGGCAATGTTTCTCCAAGTGAGATCCTTCCTGACGAAACCCACTTAGTTGCTCAGTGCGGACTTAATCAGAATATGATCCAATGCCTCAGAGTTATCTTGAAAAAGAGAAGGGGTTTCATGCAGATAAATCATGGACCCAAGAGCATAGAATCAAGGAAAATTTTGAGTGTTAAACACTCACTAATTTTGAAACAGATATCACTCTATTCAAATAAATCTTAGGAAATAAAGAGGTATAAGATTATAATGTAATAGTATCCATATCAATTACCAGAAACTAAGATGCCAATGTTACCATTAACATTATGCTCAAGTTTCTAATTCCTAATTCCTTTAAAGAAAACTGAATAAATACATAATGGCCATATAACCTTAGAATACCTTATCTATTTGATTATGTTTGGTAAGTAATAATATTATCTAATATTTAGAGTAATAATCAACATAGAAGAAAGAGAAAGTGAATGCAAGACATGAGCCACAAAATGTTTAAATAAGGCAGAATCACTATTAAGTCTCATAGAACACAGTATTTTATACTATATAAATATGATTTTATATTTGCAGATACAGCCTCTGCATGTACAAATACATCTCATGTTCAAAAATGTGAGCTCCTAATCTTCTTCCCAGAACTAATAGCATTTGTATCTAGATAGAGATATATAGATATATAAATGGGGATTTATTATGGGAAATGACTCAGGTAGTTACAGAGGCCGAGAAACCCCATATTATTCCATTTGCAAGCTGAAGGACCAGGAATGTCAGTGGTACACTGCAGCCTCATCTGAAGGTCCATGAACCAGGAAAGCTGATGATGAATCTCCCAGTCCAAATAATTCAATCTTCTGCGTAGAGTGCCCTTAGAGGGCTGACTTGTATCCTTCAAAGAGTTATATCAAAGTCAACCCCCAGTACTTCAGGATGTGATCATATCTGAAATAATTAATTGAAGATCTAACTAGTTAGGATAGATGAGGCCATACTGGAATAGTGTGGGCTTTTACTCCAATATAATTGATGTCTTTATAGGAAGAGGAAATACACAAAGAGAGTGAGTGTTCTTGTGTAGGTGAGGGAAGCCTTCGCAGATAAGCTGCCACAAGCCAAAGCTAGACCTACGAGAATCTGGAAAAGTCAGGAAATGTCTTCTCTGAAAGGCTTAGTAGAGAGCATAACCCTGTAAATATCTTAATTTTGAACTGGTAGTTTCAAGAACTTTTATAAAATAAATTCTTGTTTTTAAGCCAAACAGTTTCTGGATATACCTTCTGTGATGGTTAATATCCAAACTGACTGGACTAAGTGATGCCCAGATAGCTGGTAAAACATTATTTCTGGGCATATTTTTGAGGGCTATTTTCAGAAGAGATTAGCATTTAAATCAGTAGACTTAGTAAAAATAAAAATAAATGTCTATGCTCAGCAAAGTGGGTGAGCATCCTACAATCTGTTAAGGGTCCCCAGAGAAGGAAGTGAGCACGAAAGCAAATTTACTCTCTTCACTTTAGATGAGGCAGCTATCCCCTGGTTTTGAATATGAGCACTCTTTATTCTCAGCCATTTGACTCTAAGACTTACATCAGTGGCCCGACCTCCACCCCACTTTAGTTCTCAGGCTTCTGGACTAAGATTGAGAGTCATATCATCTGTTCTCCTGTCTCTTAGGCCTTCAGACTCAGACTGAATTACACCACTAGGTCTTCTGGTTCTTTAACTGGTAGCTGTCATATTGTGGGACTTCTCCACTTCTGTAATTGTGTCAATTCTTATAATAAATTCCCTTTATCATCATCTTTCTACATACATATATATTATATATACACACATATTATATATTATATATGTATATATTATATATAATATATGTATATATTATATACTATACATATATAGTATATATCATCTATATCATATATATAATGTATAATATATATGATATATATGATATATATAATTAGTTCTTTCCCTCTGGAGAACTCAAATACACATTATATCTGTTTATATTTCTGTAGAGCTGGCAATATGTCTCCTTTTTCATTTCTAATTTTAGTATTTTTCTTCTTTTACATAAATGTTTTTGTTTTTGGTGTGTGTGTGTGTGTGTGTGTGTGTGTGTGTGTGTGTGTGTGTTTGGCACTAGGAACTGAATATGTGGGAATCCTACCTCTGAGCTATACCTCTATTCCTATTTCATTTTTATTTTGAAACAAGATCTTGCTACATTGATGAGCATCTCACTACTGGCTGATGCTGCCCTCAAACTATGATTTTTCTATCTTAGTTTCCCAAGTACTGAAATTATAAGCATCCATCACTACACTTGGATTTTAGGCTATACATTTTTTCAATTCATTAAGTTTTCCAATGAAGCAGTATTTATATCATTGGTTTACTCTATTATTTTCTTTTTTATGCTATATTTATTTTACTCTATTATTTATTTCCTTTCTTATCTTGCTTTGGATTTAGTTTTTCTCTCATTTTCTGGTTTCTTAAAATATAATATTACATTAGTGGCTTGAGAATGTTGTTTTGTCAGCTAAAGGTGCTGCATATCTTAGTCCTTCTTAATTATTAATCTTTTCTGGACACACCCTGAAATACAAAGCCAGAAATAATACTTGCCAGTTATCTAGGTATCTGGTATACCTTTACCCAGTCAAATTGTCACTCAAAATTAACTATCATATATGGGAATGTTATAAAAAAAACTTTATTCCACTAATATGATGATTTAGATGAAGAGGTACAAATTCCTATAAAAACACAAATTACCAAAACTGACTGAGAAGAAATGTATTTTCTTAATATGATACAAGAGCTATAAAATTGAACTGGTAATTTGAAATCTTCCTACAAAGAAAAGCCCCAATCAAGATAATGTTACTCATTCATTTTACTAATATATAGGGAAAAAATAATAATATCCCTTCAAACTTTTTCTTAGAAAATCAAGAATGGTACATTTTCCAACTTATTCTCTGTGACCAGTATTATTATGATACCAAAGCCGACAGTCATTGCAAGAATAAAACAATAGAGATCTAGCAAAAAGTCTTAACAATAAAAATATGATAGATGTTGCTTTTTGTAGAAAACAAGGCTATGAGGAAACTTTCAAATAACTTTATACTAAGGTTGAGTTCTTTTGAACTACTTAAATTTCTGTTTTAACAGAAACAGGAGTCAATAAAAGGTACCATTCTTCAACTACTGAAAGTCAAAGACAAGTATGAAACAAACAAAAAAGCTTCTGTGTCATTGCCTCCATTTTTCTTCAGTGTCATAGTTTCCAAATTGGATTTCAAGTTCATAATCTCCCCTGTTAGCCTATTTAAACTGTTTCCAAATTTATCTTTTTATTGCAGAATTACGATGATGTTTCTCCAATACTCACAAGCCTAATAAAACAAAGACACATTTTCTGAAGGATTCCATCTAAATGTCTTTCAAAACATTGCCCTTTTATATGGCTTCAGTGTACATTTTAATTGCTGTTTTCCACAAGGCTTATGCTTAAGTCCATTTTCTGTTGCTATAACAAAATCCAGGAATCTAGATCCTTTATAAAATAAAAAGGGTTGTTTAGGCTGTGGTTTTGGAAGCTAATAGCCCAAGATCAGGCAGCCCCATATGTTTGGCTCTCAAGCTGGCCCTGTTACTGTATCACATGTGGTGAACTGCAAAAAGTAACATCTGAGGGTAGAAGCAGCCAAATACATGTGGGTTGGTCTTGATGAATAGAAACCTGCTCTGTTCTCATACTCTCATCTGGTCCCACATGAAGAGATGGCTTTACATAGAATTAATCCATTCACGAGAGTGCTCTAGTCACTTTTCCCTACACTTCATCTTAAAGGCTTTACCACCTTCCAACACCAGCACATGGGGAACCAAATCTCCAGCACAGGAAGGCTTGGGAGAAACACTGAAATCATGTCTAAACCATAGTTGGTTCTATGTGCCCATGGCACAGGAGCCAAACTGGACTATTCCATCCAGTCTTCAATGGCTCCCAGTGATGTCTTCTTCTATCCCTTTGTTAACTTAGCTCTCTCCCACCAATGTCCACTCCTCACACAGCCTTCCACCAAAGCCTCCTGAAAGCCTTCCCATCAGTTAGCTCATAAAACCTTCTCTGCTGTCCTTCAACCCCAACTGTTCTCTTTTTTGAATGGTCACAGAACTTTAAACCTTTGTTCTGTCATCTAACAAGTCCTGGTTCATATCATAATTCTTTATGTATTTGTCATGGTCCTTCCTGCCCATCCACCCCAGCCTGGTGGTGTAAGGTTCAATACTAAGCTTGACTTACCTTGGTTTACTACAGGCAGTATCGCAGAATGTTTGCTACATGATGTTTTCCATCAGTGTTTTCTCACTTGTAAAGTTGCCTAAGCACCCTAAGAGGCCGTGTAGAACATCAATTGTTGATGAAGCACAAACCCAGGTGTCCTCAGATGTCCTCTTGTGAAGTTTTCTAAAGACCTATGAAGGGTTTCTGGGGAGGACAATGACACCTTGTTCTTACCCTCCCCCTAGCCTCTCAGAATACAGCCACTGGAAGAAAAAAAATCTTTTGAAGAGAATTGGACCAGCGAAAGGAGATAGCCTGAGTACTCTGATTTAGTTACCCTGGGTTTATCTGAAATAAACTGAATGAAGCCTCTTTAATTTTTCTACCTCTGGCCCTAATTATTTTTAATACCAGCATGTTAAAATCAGGAAGAAGGAATTTCTTTTTCTACTGTTCATCATGCTGAACAGTAGAAAAAACATAGTTTCCCAGATAGAAAATTGGGTTTCCATACCCATAGGTTTTTTATTTTTTTATTTTATTTTATTTTTTTTTGTGTGTGTGTGTGTGTGTGTGGTACTGAGAGTTAAATCCAGGGACATTCTACCTCTGAGCTACACCCCCCATCCCTATATTTTGTTTTTTATTTTGAAACAGGGTTTCACTAATTTGCAGAAGCCTTACTAAGTATCTGAGGCTGGCCAAGAACCTGCAATCCTCCTGTCTCAGCCTCCCAAGTACAGGGATTATAATCATATGCCACCATATCTGGCTTCTGTTTTTTGTTTGTTTTTTAAGAAAGAGACATTCAATCACATATTTTGCTTGGTAGCTTCTAAATATCCCAGTGTCACCAGGGCGCTATCTCTACCATCTCATTTAACATGCGTCCCACATGTCAAGTGCTCTACAGTATTGCTGTAACTGAAATTCTTGAGGACACAAGAGACTGGGTTCAAATAATCCAAATGGAGGATGCTCGTTTTGTATTCAGAGTCTATAAAGTTTGGATTCAAAGGTATTATTTGAATATTCAACTGTTCTAATCAAGATGTAAATTTTTTTATTATTCTACTACCGTGTTTTCATTCCACTTAAAGAAATTAAGTCATACAGATTTAATCAAGTGTATTTTTTTAAAGGAAGAATATTAGAATCCAAAGTGCTTCATGTATCCAAAGTGTTTTCATGTATGCTCCACAACACTTCAAAGGTCAGTGTTCAGACTAAATCTAATCACAAGAATATATTTTTTTATATTCTTGATTCTGCCCATAATTTATCTTGGGAAAACCAGTGACTCTGCATCCTAGTTCAGAGGTGAATTCAAAAAAAAAAAAAAAAAGATACTTTCTTCCTACTCTGCTGTCTATTTATTCATATTATATAAATATTAGGAAGTAATTTTACATCTATGTCTGAATATTAAAAATACAGTTTTGCTTTAACATACAACATAGTCTTATGAGCCATGCATATAAAATAATACTATTAGGAAAGCGTCTTTATAACATAGTGATTACCTGCCTTAAAGGAGAAGATATTCACAAAACAGTAAGGCCAATTTCAAATTGTGCATAGAACCAGTAATTGTGTCTTTAAGGCAATTAAAAGATTTATTGAATCTTGGTTAAAAGTAGATTGACAATGACATTAAAGAATAAAGTGTAATTTATTTGGTGCTACTTGGTGAATGCCTCTAAATACAAATCATCTCACCGTACCATATACAATATACTGCCAATCACAGCTCAAACAGAAGGTAACTTGCAAAACCACATGGCTGATAATCAATATACAGCAACCACATTTTTAAAAAAGAAGGAAATAAATCTAGCAATTAATTAAGTTAAGGTGCATTAACTCTTTTCCAAATAAAATATTAGCACCATACCAGATAAAATTATCTAAAAACTATTGGCCTTCTCGCTCCTCTTAAATAACTAAATATAAACATCTTTTTCAGAGCACAAATATTAATTTGCAAAATCAGTTCTATAGTAGTTAATATGGATTTCTTTCTTTGCTTGTTCTTTTTTATTGTTTTGCATGGTTTCCCTATAAGGAAAAAAATAGGAAGTAAAAACATTCACAGGATATGAAAATCAAACAAATAAATCGGACCCGACCAAGTTCTGTGCCTCAGCAGTGAGTTCCCACAGAGGCGAAAGTGGACATTTCCCGCCGAATGGTGCTGAAGGGCGAGAGTTCGAGCTCGGTGGTGTACTCGTCGTTGTCGTCACTGGTCACCGTGGAAGCCTTCTGAATGCACTCCTCGCAACAGCAGCAGCAGCACTCCATGAAAGCCCGGCTGAAGGGTTTGCAGAGGCAGAAGAGGAGGACGGGGGTGACACAGGACTTGAAGAACAAAAGAAACTGGCTGATGATGTTCAGGAGGTCCATTGTCTGCTGTGAAACCCCGGTGGCCATATAGGCAGTGACGATGTTGCAGATATTCTCCGGGATGATGCAAAACCCATACAAAATGGTGAGCGCCACCACTGTGCAGTTCATCTGGCTTTCCAGCTGAATCTGTCGCTTATTCCCGCGGGTGCTGGCTTTCTCAGCTTTGCGGATCTTCCTCGCGGTCACTAGAGAGCAGGTGATGGTGAATAGCGTGGGTAGACAAAAGTAACAGCCAAAATACCACCAGAGTCGCGCGCCGTCGTAGGTCAGGGCCAACACGTAGACGGTGTCCGGGAGGTCGGGAGAGATCTTTATGACACACCTTTCTGCAGGCGCTCGGCCACTAAACCCCAAATCCTCCTTGCTCAACTGCCGGAGGACGACTTCGGGAAGTGCCAGCAGCAGCGCACCAACCCATATGACAGCAAGCTTGGCCGTGGTCGAAGAGCAGTTTTCGATCATTTCATAGTACATCTGCACGTTGGTGGCAGCCCTGAAGCGGTCAATACACAGCGCGCACAGGGTGAAGGTGGTGACTCCCAGAGAAGCGACCTGCGGGTGGAACGTGCAAAGATTAGTTCTGGGTACACTCTGGAAGACCAAGGTGCTAAGGGATGAACACAGAGAAAGAGGAAAGGGTTTCCACAAAGGAGGCATGGTAACTGGGCTAGCGATTACAGCTAAATCACTGTAAGCAAAAAATAGAAAAAATAGACATGGTTAAGGGGTATGGAAAGGAAGAAAGGAAGAGAGAGAGAGAGAGAGAGAGAGAGAGAGAGAGAGAGAGAGAGAGAGAGAGAGAGAGAGAGAGAGAGAGAGAAAGAAACCTCTAAAAAGTTCAGGAAGCCCAATACCATTTTAATACAGATAAGAACTCAGAGACCTTTAGAATTTCAGTCACCATGAAAATGCCTGCTGGCAGGAAATCTAGATAAAGGGAAGGGATAGTGGGGTCATCTCATTTCCACTGCTGAGAAGACTCCTGTTTTCCAGCAAGAGAGTCAGCAATGTGCCTCATATACAGCAAGCACTCCAGAGCTTACTGTTTCCAACAAGTGAGATGATGAGAAATCTCCTCCAATTTCTCCTAAATTCAAATAAAGTATTTTAATGTTATTTTCAAAGGCATATACTTCTGGAAAACAGGAAAGGGAAATCCACAGGAGGCCAGAGTCAATGAGAAACCAAATTCTAAACAGATCAGTGACAAACCTGTGTTTGCCCCCAGGGTATCTGCTAGTCCTGATGAGGGTTTCAGGTTAGTTTTACTTTGAAGGATGGGGTCAAATGGCCAGGTAAATGGAGACATAAAACAGACTTAGGGCCAATGAGGGTAAGGATTAGGGCAAAGACTCCCTTCTAAAGGTAAGCATACTATCATTAATTTATTTATATCTATTAAGCATCATACATACTCTAACAGGGCACACAGATTATGCCCAGTAGGCACACATTTATTGATACCAACTCTATGTCAAGCACTATACTTCATATTGGGGGTATAGACAGGTGTAATAAGGAGTCCTTTGCTTCAAGGAAATCATAGTTAACTCAAAGGGAAACAATAGTTCTCAAAGTCATAAGATAAATATTGCAATCACCTAGGAGCATCGAGTTTATTCAAGTATCTTAGGGAAAATTTAAGTTACTGTCAAGTGTAGCCATTATTTATGTATCTAAACAAGGAAAATGAATAAAAGGCAAAATATTAATGAGATTTCAGATAAAACTTGATCCTAAAAGAAAAGTGCTTAAGTGGGTAGTGTTTCAGTCAGCATTCTTACTGTTGTGACCCAATAGGCCTGACCACACACAACTAAAAGGAAGAAAGATTTATTTGCTCACAGTTTTGGAAATTTCAGACATTCAGTTCATGTCAGGCCAGTTCTGTGGCACTTAAGGGCATGGTGATGAGAAGCAGAAAGAGGGAGAGGGCAAGGGCTCTGCTCTCACATCATGGAGGCCAAAAGAAAGAGACAGCAAGGAAGGGGATTGAAAGACAGAAATACAGTCTCTAATGCCTCACCCCCAGGGACCTACCTTCTCCATCCACACACTACACTCCAGGGTTACCACTTGTGAATTCACTGCAGCCCTCATGACTTAGCTTTATAAAATAGGAACATTAATACATGAGCTCTTCATGAGACATTCTCTGTCTAATCACAACAGGTGGAATGCTTTGGCTCAGAACCTCCAGCGTGTGCATTCACTCAGCAGGCTGATGTGAAGGTTTAAGAGACATAGTTATGAGTCTTGCCTTGGCAAAAGGACAAGGAGAAAAAATAAGACTCATGTCAATATCTCATTTTATTTTTAAAAGTCGATAGGACCATATTGACAAAAGTGAAACCATTTGCCATACAATTTTTGCACTTAAAACCTTTGTTGTTTATCGACTGTACTCAAGCTGTCATCATCCCCAGAGCTATGGCAACATGCCTTGTGGCTTCTGTGAGTTCAGTGTCAAATATTCTCCTCCTCTTCCACACTATGCTTGACAAAGCATCTGTTCATTCTAATATGGAAAATACAGACACTGTATCCATGCCATAACTAGCCTCAGAACTGTTAGTGGAGACCATCTGAAAATGAGTTATAATAGGATTTTAATTATATGAAGAAGCAAAAATGAAGAAAAGGATGATTAACAAAGTTCTAAATCAGTACAGATAAAGAGCTCATGACTAGACTCATAACCACAATTCTTGTTCTTCAGAAATAATTCTTCAGAAAATCTCCTAGAAACACCAGCATAAGAAACATCAATCTTATTGCGGTAAAAGAGGCAGCCATCTCTACAGTTGCCTTTTAAAATAACTTTCAAATGACTGAGTTGTTCACCCCAATAAAAACTGGATTTGCTGGAGACCCAATATTATTTTAAAAATGAGGTCCACATAGTACACCTCACTTCTGATCATATATTGTTTAATGCCAGTAATTGCCACACTTGGGGAAATATATAAAAAAACTGCCATTGTCCAAAGGTCTACCTACATCAAAAATACCATTGGAAATAGCTGTATGTTATCTTACAGATTTTTCAGGCTTTACATTTGTGTTTACATTTCTCAAATGGTTAGTTTAATTTTTCTTAAAAATGTAAAAAATATTCAAGCCATCAGAAATATGCGGAGGCTCAGCAAGGCTTTCCATGTAATTTTCATTAAGGCAAATCATTGCACACGGTTCTCTGTCACTATATGTCCTGAGTCAACCTGTAAATACAAAATGAAAGCTTTTTATGCTGTGCATTTCTTTAAAATTATGAACATCATTTCTAATAAAAGGAAAGCTCAGTAATATAAAAATACTGGAGACTCTGAGGAGAGGCGATCTGTTAGTGGCTCAGTACACCATTGCTAACAAAGAACACACAACACACAAAGGAGAGAATCTTCTCTATTAATCACCCTAATTATAAGTCTGGAGATTTTTAAAAATCTGGACCAATTACTACAAGTGCTGGTACTTGCATCCACACCTCCTAAATGGTTAGAGAGGAGTTCATGAGAGGTAACTGCAAGTGCATGTAGGCGGACCTGTATTAAGACAGGTGTGTCAGATTGCCAACTCCTTAGATATTAGAAATGGTGCTCTGCACATCCACTCCTAATTAGAAGATGCTTTCTGCCTCCAAAAGTCTAAGAAGATGTCTCTGGTTCTGTATATTCCATCTCACAAGATTACGAAAGCCAGGGAAATTTGTAAGCAAGACTCAGCGGTGCTCTGACTTTTTGCTTAGGAACAATTTTACACTACTTTACTTGAAGATGCTCAGTGCTTCAAACATAGCTTTAAAATCTTTAGTACTGAGTTAGAATCGCAAACACATTTCATCATTACTGTCCTTGACAAAATGTGGATCCTTTTCAGTGTTCATACACAGAATTCAAGGAACTCCCAGATCCAGCCTCGTGTTTTCCTATTGTTTATCTCCGTGATGGCATCATCTGCAGTTAGGATCCAGCTGAAATAGGGTCAGCAAGCCAGAAAGATCCCAGGAGCAACAAAGAGAGTTGGTGAGAATTCAATGAGAAAAACAGAGCTGCCCGAAATGCAGACCCTACTTACACTGGCGCTGCCAACTGCAATGGCGGCCCAAATGCCAGTCCAGACATCCTCATTCTCTGCCACCACTGCCTGCAGTGTTCCTTCAGATGTTTCCTGTAAACTCACTTAGGCACTAAGTTTTAGGATCCAGAAAAGCTAGAAATGTAAAAAGGCCCCGCTCAACACTTTTCTCAGTCACTCTAGAGGGCTCTAACATACACAAAGAATTAACTGAAGCCAGGAGTGCACGTCTGTGATCCCAGCACTTGGGAGGCTGAGGCAGGTTCCAGACAACCTCAGCAACCTAGTGAGACCCTGTTTCAGAGCAAAAAAATAAATAAATAAAAAGGGCTGAGGATGTAACTCTACAGCACTGGGTTAAATTCTACTACCTAAATAAATAAATAAACCTCTGAAATTAACTGATAAAATCATTTCAATAAGTGATGTCAGCCTAGTTTCTGCTTGCCCAAATGTGAAATCTATCTATGTAATTAAAATTCCTAAATGTAGGGATAACATGAGAAGATTTCCATCACATCTTTAACTGTACTTGTTTATGTACAGCTTATTAAAGATTCTACCAAGATGAATGGTGCAATTATATGCAATTATAAAACTGTATCATGAATGCTGGATCTCCTGCATTTAATGACCATATCTGATTGCTAAAATTCAATATCTCTGTGAAATATGCTCCTGGGAGGAAAGCTGCTATATGTTGGCTTAGCTGGGTCATTCTTTGAATAAGATGCAATCTCTTATGAAATAAACTACAATGAGAGGAATAATTAACAGCAACAAAAGCATAACTGCACATACTTTTAACCGAAAAAAATCTATTAATTTTGAGAATTCCTTGATCAGAGGAAATCTGAAAGGAGAAAATTGTAACTATTAGGCAAAAGAGGATACTGAGTATTTTGAGGGGATGGGGGCATCAAAGTTCAGAAAGGGCAAGGAATCAAAATAAACAACTCTGAGATCTTTCTTTCAAACAACAATGTTCTGCTGTTCTTTGTATCCACCAGTAACAACAATAAAGCTCCTTCAGTCCCTGCCGGGTTGGTCAACACCCGGATCAGGGAAGCTTCAGGCAGCTGCCGTTACCTACAGCTGAGCTCCAAGCACAGAAGAGACCAGCATAAGCTGAGCCCAAGAATTTATACAGGGAAGGGGCAGCCACAGTGCCACTTCCTGATCACTATACAGTATAGGGTGATACTAAATGTTACCATGTTAGTATCATCATGGCCTTATTGAACTCTGTTTTCAGTGGCAAAGAAAGCATTGCATTAGCTCAATGCTCTGTGCGTGTGTTCTTTTCTTTTTTTTGAGAGAGAACCTATAAAATATGTTATCACGTGATTTCTACTAGGAACAAGGATAAATAAGGGATGGATTTTGTCCTCAAGAGAGTTGGAATCTAAAGCAGAATTTCTTGACTATCTCACAGTTGCTGCTACACACCCAACAAATTACTTTTTCTATAGGATGACTCGCTGCAGTCGGCTAGATGGATAGATTTGCCATGCATGACTCCTGGCATGCTTGCTGTGGCTCCTGGGAGATGTGTCTGTATGCATGAAAACAAGTTGAGAATCACAAGTTTAATGAGACTGGTAGACAAACATAATTTCAAGTTATTTCCGAGGGAAATTGCAATAAACATCTAACTAGCTTCCCAAGGTGACCAAATGATAAGATCTCCCATGAATATATTTGTATTTCAAGAGATACGATCAGGTTCTTTGTAAGTATAATCTATGTCCTGGGTGTATATTAGACTAGGATTTGGGATTTGTCCATTTAAATTATGTTTTAACAATTCAGGATAGCGGCATGCCAGTACTTAACGGCATGTGTTTAAATGTGGGGGATGCCAGGTTGTACACAGAGGGAAGAAAACTTGACGATCACCCAGAACTCACATCACAATGTGTTTTTTGTTGTTTTGAAATACACAGTAACCTTCATCGAGTTATAAAGGGTTTGTACTTGTGCAGGAAAAAATAAGCCAGAAAAAAATACCATTACCTTTCTATAGTATCTTAATCATTTATAGGATCATTTGATGTTTTAATGGGTTACTTAAATTTTCCCGTATATACTAATATATTTTAGAAATAAAACTAATGTCTTTGCACTGTTTGCTAATTTGGAGTTTTATAAATATTTGAGAATGAATACTAAAGGCTTAAATCACTCATAATATAAAAAAAAGTTTCATTACATTCTATACCTTAAATGTTTTGCTAACCCAAACCAGACTCCATTTTTTGAAATCATCCAAAAAAAATCATATTCCTAATTATATTGACTCTGACTAATAATTCCTAATGCCATCGACTCTGGTTAATAACCCAGAAGATTTCAGTTAACATCCAACACCATGGCAGATGTGCTCTTATCTTCTCCTCGCCTCAGTTTCCTTAATGAGAAGCAAGAAAAGTGACATTCCTCCCTTATTATGAATACTGAAAATAAAATATAGCATGGGAAAAAGAAAAGGTAAATCCATATAATATAAAGGATTCTGAAAATATAACTGAAGCTTTTGTAGAGCGCTTTTAGAGTCACCTTCCAATGCTGTAGCAGAAACAAGCAAATAAAAAATGGGCAGTCCAGTTGAGGTAATGAAGCCACACAGATGTACACACAAGCATGATAATGGTGCAGTTCTTCAAAAGAAACTCAGCCAGTACTATTGAGAACCGCAGATAGCCCCAGCTCTCAAACGCTTTGTCCTGTGAAACTTGTATTTTGGTTATGATGAGTTTCAAATTTCTGCTTAGCTATTATGTGGACTGATTTCAAACAGCTATTTTATACCACTGATGAGAAATTAACCCAGCCAGAAAAGTCTGTGGCAATAGTGACTCTGAGAAAAGATTTAGAACGAAACTATCTTCTGTAATAAGAAAACAAAAATGTGTTGCTCTGCCCATCACCAATGTATTCCTAGGTTTTTGTTAAAAATAAAACAAACAAGCTGAGCGTGGTGGCGCACTCTTGTAATCCTCGTGCTTGGGAGGCAGAGACAGAAGGATCGTGCAGGTTCGAAGCCAGCCATGCTGTTTCCAAATAAAAATATAAAATAGGTCTGGGAGTGTAGCCTGGCCATAGAAGGTTTCCAGGGACCCCAGTACCACCAAAATAAATAAATAAAAAATAAATAAATAAATAAATAAATATAAAACAAACAAAAAGAAACCAATAAGGAAATCCCCTAGTAATCAAAGTAGAAAGTGTAGAAAGTGTGCTTTATAAATCAAGATATAACTGGATTGCATTGTTCCTACTGTTAAGTTTCTAAATCAATGGAATTATTAGGCCATGAGGAATCTGGGCTAATGTATTCATGATATACTACGCTATGTCCCTGTTCTTTCAGAATGGTATAAAGAAAGAGCATACCCATGCTTAGCAAGAACACTCATTCGTGGGATCCTGTGTTGGCTACTGTTCCATTTTTTCAGAAGCTTGCTAAAGACCAAAAAGGAATGAAGAAACTTCAGAATGAACGTAGGCCTTGAAACAGACAATGCAGATCACATAAAGTTCAACAAAGTTCTTATAAAACAAATAGTACTTTTGGCTAAGTCTTCTGGTACACATGAGTGATGCTGTTGATGAGGCAAAAAAAAATGGTCAATATCAACAAACTTCTAAGCAAAGTTTTCTTCACATGAAGTTGAATCTATGTGCTTAAATACAGTGAAGTGACTGGAATACACTAATCTTTATAAAACAGAGAATTTTCCAACCATGGTCATGATGACTGTACTCTAACCTAACTTCTATTGCATATCAAAAAATGTTTAATACATCTATTCATTTGTTGCCCTTTGTTTACAAGTAACTCTCAAAAACAAGGGCATTATTGTTAATAAACCCCATTCATATGGGCCATGAATGATAACCTATTATAAGCCATTGGTTGCAGGACGAACAACCAGTCAGGGGAAAAAAGCAGGATGAGCACAGGGCAGAGTTTCCTGTGCAACTCTCAATGGCTGGAGCTTGTATGCCTGTGGCTTCTTGCATTTTCCACATCCTCCCAGTCTATTACTGGGTACTGGTACTGGCACTTCAGGGTAACTTCCTCACCGAAAAAAAAAAAATACTGCTTTGAGCACCAGTGTGGGGAACATGGTTTATAGAACTACTGTGAATAGGATGACCTTTAACAAAAGGTCATCATTTCAGAGTGCAGATCATAATACCATAGTAGGAATACACGTCAATTTGGTTCCCAAACCAAAGAGAACAAGTAGGAGAGATGTGGCTCACCATTGACAAGCATACACACATCTTTGGAATGAAATAGAATTCTTCATAGCCAAGCTTCCATAAATGAAAGGCTCTTTCTGTTTGTTTGTTTGTTTGTTTGTTTGTTTGTTTGTTTGTTTTTATAGTACTAGGGGTTGAACCTAGGAATATTATACCCATGAGATATACTCCCACCAGCACTACCATATTTTATTTTATTTTATTTTATTTTATTTATCTTGACATAAGATCTAAGTTTCTAAGAGCCTTGCTAAGGCTGACCTTGAACCTGTGATCTTCCTGTCTCAGCCTCCTAAGAACTAGGATTACAGATGTGCACCATCAGACCTGGCTCAGAAACCTTCTTAGACTTATTAATATCATTGATATTTAACTTAGCACACCTACAATAATAATTATCCTCCTATGTTTAGTAAACCCAAACAACCTTGTTCATATGTGATTCCAAATTTCTTAGACAGAACACATATTTTGAAAGTATTAATTGTTAACTGTCACTATTGATCCATTTTCATATTCTTATCACTTGCTTAAGCTTAATAACATGCTCAGACTTCTGTAAGAATAATTAAGGCTATTTAAAAGTTTATCATCCCAAACTTGTCTTGACTCCATAAATATTTCCCTTTATAGTCAAAGTTTTAAGATTTCCTTTTAAGTATGACTTGTGTATCACAATATATTCCTTTTATTGTAAAAAAAAAATCATCCTATGACAACTTTTCTAGCATTTTAACTATAAATTTTCAAGTATTTCTTAATATAAAATGCAAATAAGCAATATTAATATCATGTGTCCTAAGATATAAGCAATCTATTGAAATCAACCAACCTACAGAAATTTTATAATCCATAATTATTTTCAGTAGCTAAACATTCATTTAAAAGTATAATATTTCCCCCACTACCATAGTCCAGTTTTCAGTCTTTGGTATTATTATGATGATTCTAATTAATCTTAAAGTGACCTAGAATTCCAGCTGTTTTCCTAGGGTTTCTTATGAGTATTCAGAGTTGTAACAAATTTCACCTACTTCCCCTTTGTGACTGACACCTATTTTCACGATGGTACATCCAAACCAAAACCAAAATTATTTATAGTTAAATAAGTCTGATTTGGGTAATAATGAAAAACAACATTTTAAGATGAAATTTCTCAATTTTAACCAAAATTCCACCATTGATAACCTGTTATGGAAGCTCCCTTCATATAACCCTGTTATAAAAGTGAATATTTTAAAATCTCACACCTTAACACAAACTAGTTTATCAGATGCTTTTCTTCTAAACAAGGAATTTGAACCAAGAAGAAGACAGTAGAGGTAGAAGAAAAGACTTTCCCTGAAGGTGGGAAGTGTGGAAGAGAGGGCTATTTTTTGTCCAAAAAGTGGCAGACCTAATGAGAATGACTCATGCCAGGCAGGGATCAAGTCAATGATCTTGACCTCATTAATGCTATGAAACATGCAGATATCACTGAAAACTATCATCACAGACAACACTGAAAACTCATCACAGATAACACTGAAAACTTTCGTAAATTTACAAACTGTAAGTAGTCTGTCTCAAGGACAATTCTGGCACTAAGATCATATTTTGTGTTACATGGAAGTTTTGTGGAAACTACCTATACCTACTTTGCAAATACAAAGACTCCATAACTGAACGTACAACATCTCATTCTCCATTCTACCCTGAAATTTCGGATGAGATAAGCTCTTCTGGCACACACACAAAAAATACTATCCTAATTCAAATATTTAAAAGTTAGTCTTGACAACAAGGTTGAGCTAATTATGGGACCTTGGCAGGTCAATTCTTAGAAGGCAAAATGACAGGATCATCCTTGGAAAATGGGAGGAGAATTGCAGTGTTAAAGACAAACCTCCGTGCCTGGCATCTTCAACATCCTTCTCCTCCCAACATCTACAGCTCAAATACAGGTCCATGTGTTTTCGGGGGGACACTGTCCAGTCTAGTTGTACCACATAAGGATGCCATTAAAGCTGGAAGAATTCCATCAAGATCCATGCATCCTTAGCGTGAAGGGCAAGATAGACCCTCCCCCACTCAACCTTGGACACACTTGTAAGCTCAGACCTGTTTGGCTTTTGCAGACATGACTATTATTTTCTCTGTTGAAGGATGCTTTGCTGACATAACGGGATATCTTGAAAGTCCTCAGGAATGCAGGGTAAATCATCCCTCTGGGTGTGCACTTAGGAGATTCATCCAGTTCTTTGGAATGCCCATTTGTTATACTTCCCTTTTCCCTATTCTTCAATACCATGCAAAGAATCTCTGCTGCCAACCTTCCTTCCTAGGTTCTCCTAGGCCAAATGAAATACTATGTTTGTTTTTGAGATTGTCAGGTTAAAAAAAAAGTAACTCAACTTAATCTACTATTGTCACACTGCTAAATAAACTAAGTAAAATTTTTAAATCTGAATTACTTAATTACCTTGTAGATAAGAGCTGACAAATGCAAAGTAATACCTACCTTATTATTTTAGGTATTAACACAAATCCCATATTTTAAATGAAATTTCTACAACTGTCCTGTCTGCTGAATTGCCTTGGCAATAATGGGTTTTCTAACCTCAGAAAATCTAAAGAAAACGGAAGCATTAATTATATATTTTCATATTTGTAACTCTTCAACATGGATTTAAGCTGTATAAAGCATTTATAAAGATTAGTAGTAAGAATATAATTGAAGATAATTATAAGAAGCATAGTTTTCACTTGTATTTTTCCATATTTGGTCATATCCAGGTGTATCTGTGAGCTGACCCATCCTAAAGCAATTTTTGAACATCCATAATGCTTTGTTTAAATCTTTACTATAGTATGTGTCATGTTATACAATACTGGTTTATCTTTACTTTTCCAAAACTTTAATAACAGTAGCTCATTTATAACTTTCATATTTGAAAAATTTTGCCTGGGTTCTTCCCTCACTCCACTTGCCCACTCCTAACATGGTACTTATCATTGAAAAAAGGCCAATAAATGTGTAACAAATGAAAGGATGATGAATAAGTGAATGCATAATGACATAAATAGAAAAAGGTTATATCAAGTAATGAATTATTCAAACTGTTTTTATTAGTAACTGAGTATTGTTTATTATATGTAATTCTTAAAAATTAAATGTCTAATAATAAACTTAGAAAGGACGTAAAGCAAAATACATGTTCCTGTTTATACTTCATTGATAAAATTTAGAAAAAGACACATTCTCGTTCCACCCAATGGTCAACTATTTGAAATTCGATTTTAAATATCAGAGCTTTTATTTCCTACGTGAGACCCAAATTAGTTAACTTTACCACACTCTAAGAAACTTTTTTCTTTCATGCTACAGTCATCAACTATTTTCATTAGCATGAAAATGTAGAAAATTATTACAGAGGAATTAATGGGAAGTCATAAAGTATTTGTTAAGCACCATTCACACACACTGAGTCCATTTCCCCTGAGAATATTATTAGCAACTTCCAAACTGCTCATAAAACAGTATGCTTCCACTTAAAAGTCTATCAGAATATGTAATGGCTAATCTGCCACACAAGAAAATTGAGCATCTGCCATAATAAATGTGCTATTATTTGAATGTGGGTGTGCTAGAAAACTCTGTGTAGAACTGCATACCTGTACAGTGAGGACATCTTTAGCCCCCAAAATGCTTCCTTTCCTCCTTGTCAGCAATAATTATAGCCCAAGGCAATTAAGAGCCATTTTTTTCTTTCCGTTTAAAACCAGTATTTCTATGACCATTAGAAAAGCTAGCTATTCTCATCAGAAAAGATTCAAGATTTGTCACAAATTACCCCTGGTGAGATATATTGCCTTTATTCATTCTTTACCCCCATTCATGAATCTTATTTTCAGTAAAATAAAAATACAGTCAGGTCTAGGTTTATCTTATAGATTCCTGAAGCTTTTTGCTCTACCACACACCATGAAAGTATGAGTTCTTTAAACAAGAAAAGCATAAATCATTCAAAACCGTCAATTAATATTCAAGCCAAAGTAAATATTTGGCAATAGATCTGGATCATATGAGACATTAACTCTGTTTGGCTTCTATTCATCAAATAATGAGCAAAGATCCATTCAGTTTTCCATAGGCAATGCCTGAATTGTTAGGCATTAAACCATTGTTAGATCCTTAAGCAAGTGATTAGAGAACTCCTCTGCCATTCTTCTTTTGCAATCCACACCCAAACCCCAATATCTAAAATGTACATGCACACACACACACAAACACACACACATACACACACACACACACAAAGTTCATATAATGATAACTTTGAGTATAGGTTTTTAGTGGTTATATGATAAATGCTATAATAATGGGCCATATCTATCCAAAACTCTAGTCTTTTTTATGTCCCTTTTCCTTCCACTTCATTTGCCCTTGACTTTATGAGACTTATTATGAGGCCACAAAGATATCACAACACTTGAATAGAAAGTGAGAACATATCAACTACAACAGTTTGCATAATGTTCCTACTCATAATCATATTAACACCATTAAACTCCCTTTCATGCAATGGACTTTGGAAGCTGGGTGTCATGCTCAAGACTTGGGCCAACAAACTGAAACAAATATAACAAATACCCACCTTCAAGCTATACTACTGAGCTAAAATAACAAAAAACAGCATGATACTGGCATAGATCAATGAACTAGAGTAGAAGAGAGAGAGAGAAGCCGCACAGATACAGTCACAGATACATCTTGACAAACATGGCAAAAACATATGCTGGACAAAAGACAGCCTTTTCAACAAACTCTGCTAGGAAAACTGGATAGCCCTAAGTAGATGAATGGAACAAGATTCCTCTCTCTGCACAAAAGTCAACTCCAAGTGGATCAAATTAGAGCTGAAAATATGCAACTTCTAGGAGAAACCATAGGACCATCTCTTCAACATGTATGCATCATCTCCCTCAATAAGATCCCTAAAACATAGAAAATAAAACCAAAAATTAATAAATGGTATGACACCAAATTAAGAAGCTTTTGCAAAGTGAATGAAACAATTGAGAGCATGAAGAGAGAGCCTACAGAATGAGAGAAAAATCCTCACCAGCTACTCTTCTGACAGAGGATTCATGTCCAGAATATATAAAAACTCAAAAAAGTAATACCAGAAAAACAATAAAAATGAGCAAATAAATTAAGCAAACATTTCTCAAAAGAAAAAATACAAAATGTCCAATACATACATGAAAAAACGCTCAACATCTTTAGCAACTAGGGGAATGCAGATCAAAACTACACTGAGATTTCATTGCATTTCGCTTAAAAGGGCAGTCATCAGTAATCCAAATAATAATAAATGCTTATGATGATTCAGGGGGAAAAGGAACATTTATACACCATTGTTGGGATGGTAAATTAGTACAACCACTATTGAGAACTGTATGGAGATTCCTCAAAAGCCTAGGGATGGAACCACCTTATGACCTGGCTCTACCACACCTCAGTACTTATCTCAAAGACTGAAAGTCAGTATACAATATCAATACATACATACCCATGTTTACAGCAGGACAAGTCAAAATAGCCAAGTTATGGACCACCCTAGGTCTCCATCAATATACTAATGGATGAAGAAATAGTTATATACAATTGAGTTTTACTCAGCCATTAGGAATAGTGAAATGTCATTTGCAGAAAAGGGCATGAGACTGGAGAACCTCACGCTAAGTGAGTTAAGCCAGGCTCAGAAAGGGTGATATGTTTTCTCTCATATGTTGAAGCTAGCGAGAAAGAGGGGAAGAAAAGGGTATCTTATGTAATGTCAAGAATGGCCAATAGATTAGAAGATAGAAATGATGGGGAGGGAGGGGAAAATGATGGGGAGGTTTGGGGAATAAAATAGACCAATGATACTATGTATGGGTATGAATATATAACAATGAAATATATTATTTTGCATAATTATAATTCACCAATAAAAGAAGAAAAAGTCCATCAAAAAGATGGACTTTTTGTTTGTGTGGTGCTTGGGAATGGAACCCACAGCATTCTACCTCGGAGCTACACCCCCGGCTCTATTTTATTCATTTATTTTAAAACCGCTTCACCAAATTGAAGAGGATCTCACTAAGTTGCTGAGGCTGGCCATGAACTGGTGATCTTCCTGTCTCAGCCTTTCAAATACTAGGATTACAAGTGTGTGCCACGACACCCACACAGGTATAACTTTTCTTTTCTTTTTTGGTGGTACTGGGGGTGGGACCCAAAGGCTTGCTACCTCTGGGCCATACTCCCAGACCTACTTTTTATATTTTATTTGGAAACAGGGTTTCACTAGGTACTAGGAGCCTCACTAAGTAGCTGAGGCTGGCTTTGAACCTATGCGATCCTCCTGTCTCAGCCTCCCAAGCGTGGGATTTCAAGTGTGCGCCACCACACCCAGCTTTAACTTTTCTTTTCTTTTTTTTTTTTGGTGGTACTGGGGTAATTTTTATTTTTTTAAACATTATATGTTCATGCCCATTAAGATCATCTCTTAAAAATAACTTGGCTATTGTGACTTGTCCTGCTGTAAACATGGGTATGTATGTATTGATATAGTATACTGACTTTCAGTCTTTGAGATAAGTACTGAGGTGTGGTAGAGCCAGGTCATAAGGTGGTTCCATCCCTAGGCTTTTGAGGAATCTCCATACAGTTCTCAATAGTGGTTGTACTAATTTACCATCCCAACAATGGTGTATAAATGTTCCTTTTCCCCCTGAATCATCATAAGCATTTATTATTATTTGGATTACTGATGACTGCCCTTTTAAGCGAAATGCAATGAAATGCAATGAAACATTTGACAAACAGTAAATGTTATGTGTTGCTCTGTGAGTTAGAATGTCTTGAACTGTTAGTGAAGATGAAGATTTTTATGCATTTTCTAATGATTATGTGTATTTTCTTATAAATTCATCTTCACTGCAAAAATATTCATTGCATAGTCTTTGTTCATTTTTTCCCTTAAAATCATTTCTTCACCGGCTTGTAAAAATTATTTCTATATTAAAAGTATTCCTTGCCTAAAAAATAAAGAACACAAAGTATGACCGATGTAACTTTACTTAATAACGCAATCATGTTTTTCATATTAAGAGACATACATATCTCAGGTTTGGGGAATTTTAAATAATTTAATTAATGACCAACTGTGGAACTTATTGCTAATATAAAAGAAATAAGATGAAACTTATGAACATAAATTGCATGCTGTAATAAATAATGCTGACTGGCTTATTATTTTTTCATGTCCAGTACACAGAAATATTTTTAAAAGACATGTAAAAATAAAAAAAAGCACTGAGTGTTACTTGTGCCCCATAGAATCATGTCTAATCAGCAACCATCAACATGAGACTAGGGGTCTGGTTTCCACTAACTAGCATGTTTGCTTAGTATGGTTGTTTCTTTTCTCTAATTCCTATGTTTCATCATTAATATCAGGGAGGTGGTTTAGAATGTTCCTATCTCTAATTTAACATAATTCTAAAGCCACTGTAGTGGGTACTGTGGTCTTCCACCCAGACTGCTTCCTCACAGAGTCTTCCAGGAAAGAAGCCTCAGTTTCCCAGCTGCTGAGACTATTGGTAGTTGACAGCCCTTAGTCACATCCCTCTCCAGGAACTTCCCTTGACCAAAGATATCCACTGATATGCCCCATTCCTGGAAGCAGCTTTCTCCAATGACTGGTCCCTTGAGGAAAAGAAAGGCTGGGCCTTCATCCCTCATTTTAAGGAGTCTTTATTTGACCACCCTAAGCCCAGAGGTCCTCATGCTGTCAGCTGGGGACTTTGTAGCAATGTCATCTTAGTTCAACTTCTCCCTCTGCCCATCCTGCTTCCTTTATTCCCTAACAAATGTTGAAAGTGAAGTCATGCTCCGGTGAATGTCATGCCTCAACAAGGTGGATTTCCATCTCAGGATCTGTTTTTTGTTTTTGTTTTCAGGAACATAACATGGGAGAGACACTATATCTCTTTCATATCTGTAAAAATAGCATTGTCTTCTGCTTTATTTGGAAGTTTGTACTATAGTTCTTCTTAGTAATTAGAAATTATTAAACTGATACTATGGTTCAATCATAATTTTTATAAAACATCACAAAATTATTTGGAATTTTCTTTTCTCTTATTCCCCTTGCCCTGTCATTCCATTTGTCCTTGGTCATTATGAGATTTGTCACAAGGCCACAAAGATCTCATAATCCTGTAATAAAAAGGGAGAGATAGGGATATAGAAAAGCTACATAGGTTGTCATTAAATACCCTAACTGTAAAGATACACATGTTGCACAAATGTACAACATACTTTTTCAAGAAAAAAGCAAATAAGTGAAGTCATTTTTAAGTCTACTTCTCTGGGGAAAATAAAGCCTAGTATTATAACTAAAAAATAGGGCTAAAAAAGATAGGGAGAAACTAATCAAACTGCTCAGAGTAAAGAGAAATTTTACCAACAACCAGTAAAATGGTAAAAACAAGATATTCTGATGGAGAAAATTAAGTTGGGAAGTGAAATACAAGTGGATGACGGTATCATTATATTTAGAAAATTCAGAATCAGTGAGAAAGAAAATTAAAACAAATATATAATAAAAGCCATCATTCAAAACTTTTAGGTGTCATTAAACTAGTTTAAGTTTTTTCTATTCTTTCCTGAATTTTATAGAGTTCTTTTCATTTAAAGTTTTCTTTCTAAAACTTTGGTGACTTTTCTTCTTCTCCAGTTCAGTTTTTTCTGACTTCTCTACTGTTTCTCTAGCTAATGTATAAAGGTTTCTGCATGTCCAAACCATTCCCAATGAAACAAGCCAATACACTTCTCTTTTATTGGGGTACCTCTCCTACTGACCTTAGTTTGTTTTTTGTCTCCTTGTTGTATAAGTCAATTTCTTTGCATTATTCAAACAATCAGAGAAACCCTAAACTAAAACAGGCCTTGAAAAGAGCAATGAATAGATAGACCTAATTTCTCTAACATAAAGTCAAGGACCTCTTCCCCAGTTCAGAAATGAACCATCTCCCAAATAAATGTGGATGTTTCAGGAACACTTTAAACTTGGCAACCAGAGAAGTCCTAGAGCCCAGGAAAGTAGCAACAGCTGACTCTGTGGCCATGGAATGACTCTGCATCCCTGCCAGGATTACAGAGGGTCTTATGTACTGTCTCTTGCTTTGGTCCTTCTAAGTAGGTACTGTTCTCTGTTTACTTATCCCCTAGTTTTAGACCCTGCAACAATGTTGAACATAGTGTCACTGGCTCTGGTGCCAGACAGAATCAGGGGCTCTGGAATATTTACAGTTTCCCTTCTTCTGCTTCTATAAATGAAATGGACTGTCTGAATGGAGAAAATCAAGGGCCAGCTGGCTAAAACCACAACTGGCAGCCAAATACTTGGGCCCCTTCCAAGAGCTGGTGTTTAAAGAGAAGCCATTTAAAGAGCAAATTCCAACTATCATAGGAAGAGTTTGAGACGCTAGCCATAGGATGAAGCAGTAAGATATACTCACAGTGACTTTCATTTTCACAGTTGAAAACCTATTACTTGCCTTTCTTCCTGAAAAAATCCTGGCCTTATAGTAAATCCCTTATACAGTCAATCCTTTATGCTCATAAGAAATGAAAAAAATACATACTACATACTTTGAGAATGTTAAGTAGACTCTGTGTCCTGGTGGCCAGAGGCTTATTTTTTCTTAAACCACTCATTCAAAAAATAAATAAATAAATAAATAAAATTGTTAAGAAATTGAAGAGGAAAAAGAGAGAAACAAGAAATGACCTAAGAATTTAGATGGAATAGCTTGGAAGACAGCCAGGCACTTAAACTAATTTGAGAGGTGATTAATATATCATGAAACACAGAGACAAATATTTCCTCTTATAAAAAATAAAATATTACTGTCACTTTTGTATTTTAAAAAATGCAATACTCTTTCTAGGGGGATTACATTGAAGCATTAGAAATCTAGTAGATAAATGCTAATGATTTTTATTTCCTTTTCTCCCTCCCCCCTGTTGGATTTTGTAAGGACAGCCATGGGCTGGCCATTATTTAACCCTAGAATCTCTGCTGTGTGCCAAAGCAGAATAAATCCAAACAATTCTACACATTATGAAATTATCATTTCTTCACAGCCCAGGAACAAATGGATTTGAAGGTAACTGAGCAAAGTTGCCTCTTTTAAAACAGATAGACACATTCATGATTTCCAAATGATTGGAAAGAGAAACAGAATGACCCAGAGGAAAAGCCAAGGGCTCAGCCCAGCAGGTGCATCCAGCAGAAGTTCTTGGATGCTATATTCCCAGAAACTGATAGTCAGTAGCTTGGGCCCCTCCCCCACCCAAAGGCATTACCTCGATATAGGGCACGATCTTGCAGGAGAAGTCTTCCAGCAGCCACTTTTTGGTCAGCTCGTGGAAGATGACGAGTGGGAGGCAGAAGAAGATGATAAGAAAGTCCCAGAAGGCCAGGTTGGCCAAGAGGGAGTTGGAGATGCTCCGCATGTAGTAGTTATGACACACGATGCACATCACCGCCAGGTTGCCAATGATGCCGGTCCCAAAGATAACCACAGATAAGCACATGACCGCGTAGGCTCCGTAGGACTCCTGGGTCAGCGGGTAGAAGGGGTTCTTCAGTCTCACCCTCCTGTTTGTGCTGTTCCCCCGGCTGGGACCCCCTCGCTCGTGGACCCAGTCATCCAAGGACCCATTCTGGGGCAGCGCCCTGCCAGGGGGTGCAATTGTCCTCCCTTCGTGTCCCGCCTGTCCATTGACCGTTTTGGGTGCGGGTTTGTGGTGAGAACCCTGGAGTTTCCCCGTTCTCCTTGGCCAGTAATAAAGATCACTGGCTCCGGGTTCGGTTCTCACAGTCTGCTCCTGGCTCCGCCGGGAAATGCCAGCGCCTCTGGAACTCTTCTCTTCCTCCTCTGAAGTCTGAAGGAAGACTTGGAGGGCCGTGGGGTCCCCTCTTCCTAAATTTCTCGAGGGCTCCTGATCCCGGTCACCTTTCCACCTCCAGGCGCCAGGTGGAGGTCCCGAGGGCCCGGCTGCCTGCGTCTCCGCCCCTCTGGCTGCACCTGGGTCGCCGCCCAAGGCGGCTAAAAGGTCCCAGGAGGGCACAGGGCGCACCGCTGCCTCGGGTTCCTCCCTGGGTGCACGGGTTCGTAGAACGTCTCTCGCAGAATTCCCTGGGCCCCAAGCATCCCTGTTGCGGCGCAGGACCAGTGTAGGTGAACAGCTCCCTCCCGCACAAGTTTCGTTTCTGGGAGCAGGGGCAAATCGCCGGGCAGAAGAGACAGAAATCCTGAGCAGTAACAGAAGCAGCAGCTGCGACGCGCAAGCGAGAGGCGCGCCCCGGGCCCGCATGGCTTGGAGAGGGCGCACCCTGCAGCCGCGGCTCTCGCTTAGGACCGACACCTGCTGCCCAACTTGCTGCCGAGAGTTAGACACATGTCACATACTCACGCTCAGCCGGGAGCCGGAGACTACTGGGCGAGTGGGGGGGATGGGTGTTGGGGTAACACACACACACACACACACACACACACACACACACACACACACACACTACAATCCTTCCTCGTTTGCTGTCCGGTGCATTTCTCAGCCAAATCCAATCCAAGTGATGTTGTACCCACCGGGATCCGGGAGGGAATAGCCGATCGGGTAGCTGACCTTGGAAAGTTGCAACCAACAGCTGATGGTTGATTAATGTTGCAACTGGGCGAAGTCCGGATGAAGCCTTGCGCTCCTCCCTGCCTTTGGGTGGTTGCTGCCTTCTTGGTAACAGTTGCGCTGCCTATTTACATCCTCTCCCTACTGCTCAATCCAGTTGCAAGCCGAGGTCTCTAAAGGGAAGAAAAAAAAAAAAAAAAAGTCTTCCTCCGGCAGATGACTAGCAGTCTCAGTCCTGATCCCTGCTCCTGGAAACAGGTTGCAACCAGAAGCCCGGCTGCTGCGCGGGGAAACTAGCTCCACCTAACTAACCCTGGCCACTTTCGGGGCCACTGTGGCCCAGGAGAAGCCCGACTGGAAACCCGCGGCCACTGTCAAAGTTGCTTGCCCTCCAGCTCAAAGTTGACCAGGGGGCGGCGCCGGCTGCCGCGCGGCGGGGAGGGAGCCCTGGGGGCGGGGAGCCGAGGGCGCTGGCGGGGTGGACGCTGTCCCTCCCTGGCTTAGCCGCGGGTCCCGCCTCGGCCCGCGCAGCCCGGGCGGAGAGCGCGGTGCCTGGAGCGGCGGCGGGCGGGCGAGGCGCTGCGCGGCCGCGGAGGGGGAGGTGGCCCCGGCGACGCGAACGCCCTGCTCCCAGCCTCCTCCTCTCCTCCTCCTGCTGGTCCTCCGAGAGATTCTGGTTTGTGGGGAGACCGGATCCCCTGGTGGTTTACTGCTCACCAAACCCACACGCATTTCATTCAAGCCTTTTGTAGCGGATTTGACTCCCAGGAGATGGGCGCAGCGAGGGAACCGGGAGGAGGCGCCCAGGCTACCTAGCAGGGAACCCGACAGGTTAATTCCCCAGATGTCAGAACCCGCCAGACCGGTCCGGAGCCTGCGGGGAGGAGGCGAAAGGGGAGGTGAGAAGGGGTATGTGTAGGGGGCGTCTCTGCAGCGTAGAGGGAATGCGACCCCCGCCACTGCCTCCAATGGCCACAGTCGGCTGCACGCAGGCCCTGGCATCAGATCCCCGGAGAGAGTGTTAAAGGGAGGCGCTCACCTCCATAGATAAATTCCCCCAAGAGCTGAGTCGGGAAAGAAAGGGAGCTCCGAGGTTTCATTCACAGAGAAAGAGAATGTGGGGAAGAATGGGAAGGCTTGGGATATACCATTCCCTTTAGCGCCCATTTAAGAAACACCCTACTAGGGGCTGCTCCTGGGCATCCAGAGCACAGGGAACGTGTTTTCTTGGTGAAATAGTAAGAGACGATGGTGGGTGGGGGTGTTACTTGTAAAGAACCCCCAGCACAGCCAACCAGGGCTAATATAAGCCTGTCGCAGCTCTCAGTCTATTGCCGATAAAATAGATAAATATAGGACAAATTGACAGAAATTGAGGGATAAAGACATTAACACAGTTTACAAAAGGCCACACAACTAAGAGAGACAAGAGAAAATACAGTGACAAAGGATGCTAATTGTGGCAAGTAGAACAAGGGTTCTCTAAAGGGTGGCCATGCCCTGATCCCTGACACCTGTGAATATGATGCCTTTCAGGGCAAATGGGACCAGGTGGATGGGACTCAGTTAAGGAGCCTGAGATGGAAGGAGAATCATGGGTTATCCAGGTGGCACATGGCGATCATAAAAGCTCTTCCAAGTGGGAGGGACTGAAGTCTGAGGGAGCCAAGAAGTGTTGGGAGGAGTCTCTGGAAGCTGGAACAGAGAAGGAAGAAGCTTTGCCTCTCATAAATATACATCCGTGTGGTCCTTGCTTGCAACAGGAATGGTAAACTAATACATGAATTAACCTGAAAATGAGACCATAGAAACAATTTTATAAGGATATGCAAACCACCAAAAAAGCTCAAGAATAAAAATTTTAGAAGTCTAAGTAAAACTGTAACATTAAAAGAACTAGAGCATGTGTCAAGATGTACCACAAGAAGGCACTAGACCTTCATGTCTACTTTGAAAGCCAGCCAATTCACTCCATGTAACCAGAATAACTTTCATATAGAAATCAGAACCAGAAGAAGAATGAGAAAAAATCATAAGTTGATAACCCATACTTGGCCGGGCGTGGTGGCACGCACTTGTAATCCCCGCGCTTGGGAGGCGGAGACAGGAGGATCACACAGGTTTGAAGCTAGTCTCTCTGACTTAAGAGACCCTATTTCCAAATAAAAATATATTTTAAAAAATAGGTCTGGGGGTGTAGCCCGGAGGTAGAAGGGATTCCAGGAACCCCAGTACCACCAAATAAATAAATAAATAAATAAACCATATTGATTTAAACTGCATTCATTTCTTCACACTACAAATTTGTTACACTATTAAATATTTTATTCAAGCCAGGTGTGGTGGTGCACGCTTCTAATCCCTGCACTTGGGAGGCTGAGACAGGAGGATCGCACAGCTTCAAAGCCAGCCTCAGCTGCTGAGTGAGGCTCTCAGCAACTGAGACCCTGTTTCCAAATAAAATATAAAATAGGTCTGGGAGTATAGTCCAGAGGTAGAAAAGCCCCTGGGTTCCATCCCCAGTACCACCAAAAAAAAAAAAAAAAAAAAAAAAAAATTCATTCAAGTTACACAGAGCAGAATAGTGAATAAAGTTTTATTCTCACTAGAAAATACAAGCAATAAGATTATATATTATATATAATAAAATTATATATATGATTTATATACAATTTTATATAATTATATATAACTGTGTGTGTGTGTTAGGTAATAAATGGGAGGGAGAAAATAATTAAAAATAAGGAAATAGAGTAATGGAGTAATGGGTGAGGAATGCCAGTCCTAAAGAAAATTTATAGCTAGTAGATATACCTTACCAGTTATCAAGATTGTCTTATAGCTAGTGTTTACAAAAGCACAATAGTCAAATAAAACAATGAAATGGAACAGAAAATACTGAAACATGCATAAACTGATGTGGGAATTTTACAGAACAAGAGAACGGCCAGTATAAATGATAGGAACCGTTGAACCAGTCAATAGTACTAGCAAATGTTAACAATCCACATGAGAAAAATCAAGTTATGCTTGTTCCTTCATGCTCTCTGTAAAACTTATTTCAGATCAAAGCTCTATACAGCAAGAGAACTGCCATTATAAATGGTAGGAATGGTTCATCCAGAGACTAGAAAAAAGTTAACAATTAAGAATTGTTAACAATTAACTATTAAGAGACTAGAAAAAGTTAACAATCACATGAGGAAAATAATGTTAGATTTCTTTCTTTGTACCATATATAAAAGCTACTTCAGATTAAAGAGCTAAACATTAAAATTAAGTACTTAAAACTTTAAGGGATCCAGGCATGGTGGTATAAGTCTGTATCCCCAGAAATTAGAAGACTGGGACAGGAGGATTACAAATTCAAAGCCAGCCTCAGCAACTGAGCAAGTGTCTTAGAAACTTAGCAAAATTTTGCTCCCAAATAAAAAAGTAAAATAAAATATTGCTAAAGGTTTAGCTAAGAGGTAGAATGTCCTTGGGTTTAATCCTCAACACAGGAAGGAAAGGAGGGAGGGTGGGAGGGAGGGAGGAAGGGAGGGAGAAAGGAAGGAAGGAAGGAAGGAAGGAAGGAAGGAAGGAAGGAAATAATGATAAATATGTTTCGTATTTCTGAACTCAGAAGGCAACTATCAACAAAGCTACAACTGGGACCCAGGTTGGAATCAGACTGTGTAAAAGGAAAGAGAGGTGAGACCAAGAAGAAAGGAGTCTAGCTCTAGCTGGCATTCCAAAGACACAGAGCAATGTATGACTCAGATTTACACCATCACAAGAAATATCTGAAAAAGAGAAAATATTTGGGGCACCCACTCAGAGCTAAATTATTGTTGTATGCTATCATGATAAATTGATGTAATATCTATTAGCTTTTATGCATGTTGATAAAATCCTCAGGTGGTGCCCTGGTGATCCTATATCCAATAATATACTGTCCAGGGACACACTTTGTTATGTTTCTCTCTGGCACTAAGAGGGTAGAGTCTCCTGGGAACATTTAGGAATGCTGTGATCTTGAGGTTATTTGCTACCATTTTGTCATTATATTTCAAATATACTACATACCTCAGAGCACTCTGTAATTTTTCTATTGCTCAAAAAAAGTTTCTATTATCCACTAAACACAAAAGGATAAGGGAAAATAGCCTAATGAAAAAAAGATGGACAGAGAATGTGACCATGAATTTCACTAAGAAAAAAAAAACACTTAACCAATGAAAGTATGGAAAGGTTCTCAACATCACTAACAGAGAACTGCAAATTAAAACACAGATGAAAGTGCACTTTAGCCCACTGGCAAGAATGAAAGATAACACCCAGGCATTTGACAATAGGAAGAAATGAGAATCTCACGTCCTGCTGTTGAAGAAGAAGTAGCTTGCCAATTCCTTACGATACTGAAGGCCTATACCCTATAAACCCCCAAACACTACTCCTACCAAAAACCCTTCAAGAGCTCTTGTATGCAACACAAAGAAAACTCTGTGCTTGTTTAAGAATAACAAGGATGGAAATTATGTAAATCATTTGATGTTAATAAATAAAAAAGTGAGAAAATTATTTATAGTGAATTTAAAAAAGAACAAACTAGATTCACATGCACTGACCAGGCCAAATACCTGAAAAATAAATATAAGAGAGAAAAAAAGCAAGATCCACTGTCTTGACTCTGCTATGTTATCATTTGTGTAACTCTTAAGATCCAAACAAAACAATACAACTTATTTATACCATAAAAGTGTAAAATACATGGATGGAAAAATAGATATCAACTTCAGAATATTAGCCACCTCAGAAAATAGAAGACTAGGAATGGGGTGAGAACAAATTGGTATTATGATTTTAGAATTTTGTCTTTTAAAAAAAATCAAAAGGAGGAATTCAGGGTTAATTATGAAACCAGAAATAAAAGTTGCCAAGCTGGGAGCAATCGTGCACATCTGGAATCTCAACACTTCTAGGCCAAGAAAGAAGTTTAAGGTTTGAGAGCATTGCACAGTAATTTAGTGAGATCCTCTTTCAAAAGGGTAGGAGGGTGAACCAGGCATGGATTATACCCATGACTATATAATCCCAATACCTGAAAGGTTGACTGGACGATTGCAGGCTCAAGACCAGCCTTAGTAACTTAGTGAGATTTTCATCAATCTAGCAAGACCCTCTTTCAAAATTAAAAATTAAAAAAGGGCTGGTGGTATAAGTAGAATGTCCATGGTTAAATCCCCAGTAGTGCGTCTGTATCCAAAATAAAGCCAGCAAGACTACCTTCCCTCTCATCTTAGGATCTTGGCGTTCTGGCGTACATGTAAGGTATATTTTTTACCTTTTTCTCTAGACCACTTAAGGGTGTCACAAATTTCCACCTCTATGCAGAGAAGACTTAAAGCTAATCAGGAGAGAAAAATCTCTTTATACCTTTCCTAAAAGCTCTATTGCTATTAACACATGCTTGGTTTTAGTGAAGCATGATTCTCAAAGTGGCAGGCTACAGAATTCTAGTACCCAGTTTTGAAGAATGGTGTATAAAATTCAGAAGGAGGGGCTGCCTAAGCATGACACTAAGATGACACCTCCTTATTCAAAAGCAGTCTCCTCCTGAACCCCAACACTGATGGCTTCTCACTTGGATGCCTACTATGTTCTAAATCCTTCAGTAAAAACTTATTCAGACCCTGAAACATGCAAACAACAGAAAACAGAAATCCCAGGAAGCTCCAGCCACTCTGTTGAAGCCTGGCACAGTATTAATATTTTTTTTTAGAAACATAACATTCTCATCTGTAAAACAAGGGTACTAATGCTTTCTCTCAATTCTGCCAGCCCCAGTCATTATATTGATTAAATAGATATGAAAAGACTTCATAAATTATAAAATATTTATTGTTGTTACTTTCAGTAGCTCAACTATTTGTGGTTCGCAGCAAAATGTAAATGTCACTATGAACACATAAACCTTAAAGGAGATTATGCTTGATAAATAAATCTAAACAAATGGGTTTAACATATAAGGAAATTTATAATGTATTCACTGCAAAAATAAAAACAAATATCCTTCAAGTATTTTCCCCAAACTTATCCCATCTGTAACTATAATTTTAAATATTGGAATAGTCATAACTCATCCATCTATGTAATTTCTGCTTTAGAAATAGATTAGAAAAGAAGTTAGCTAAAAATTGTCTGGCTTAGATCCGAGGTCATTGATCTGTACAAAATAATAGATTTGAACACAGATTCTTCCATGTCAGCATTCTACAGGGTTTTCATTAAATAATATTGACTTTTTATACAAAAGGGAACATGTAAATTATTACCTGTCTTGGTATTTCTATAAAATCTATTACACTCCATTTAATGTTTGGTGTGCTTAAATGAGACGTGTTACAGAGTTAAAAAAAAATGACTGTTTCATGTTTTAAGATACATCACAGAACAGAAGACATTTTACCCAGTAGCCAATTCACTTCCAAAGTAATCTTTTTTGTTGTTGCTCCTTTTTACTTCCAAAAAGAAAAGAGAATTCAATAGGGCCATATTCCTAAAATAAATATTAACATATGACCAATATATTATTATTTTCTGAGAATCAAAATATGCCTTTTCTTTTTTACTAATAGTTCATGGTTGTAAATTTTCTCTGTCTCTGAGTTACTAATTGTTATTTCGGAAACCTCCATTGATCACCTACTCTACTCCCTGTCTTTTGCTACATATGATAGCCTAATTAGAATGAAAGAAGGAAATATTGTACTTTCAGGAATATAACACATCAACATGATGTTGTCTATCTTACAAAAACAACTATCAAGCTAGGGGTGGTGGCACACACCTGCAATCCTAGTACTTGGGAGGTTGAGACAGGAGGATCACAGATTTGAAGCCAGACTCAGCAACTCAGCCTCAGTAACTTAGTAGGACTTTCAGCAACCTATCTTGCTATTTCAAAATAAAAATAAAAAGAACTGAGAGTAGCTTTGAGGGTATAGCTCAAAGGTAAAATGTCCCTGGATTCATTCCCCAGTATCATTAGCACAAACAAACAAACAAAAAACACCCAAATATCAAAATCAAGGTATTTAGAATTTAAAACCAAACAGCAATAATTATAATTATTCCTTCTGTATGCCAGAAATCAAGTATTCTGGAACTGCATAAAATATATTTGGACCACCATACCAAACTATATAGCCAACTCTTCTTTTAAGAACAAATAAAATGAAACTCAAATGCAAAAAAGGCAAAACTGAAGATGAACACATACATAACTAATCATGCTCAACCTTCACTACTTTTTATACATATAAATGCTTATGAGACATAGGCCAACTTTTAGATGGAAATCCATTGAGAAGCATAGACAATTTGTTACTCAAAATTTAACCAGTAATGGTATAGCAGGAGATCACAGCATCTCAGACTTTGGTCTGTCATGATTTTCCAAATAATATCTTTTCTCTAGTAATTATATCACTTTAATTTTAGATCTGTCAATAATCATACTATGCAGAGCTATTAAAGAACTATTCAGAAGAAAGGTAACATTATAGGTATATATTTTACTTTTTTTCTCTTAGTATCTGGGTTCAAACTTTATGTTGTATCAATAAGATTCTTCCTGAGACTCTCCAAAACAAATAACTCTATCCTTTTGTTGCTTCATCTCTAACTAAGAATTATACTTTAAATCTGTTTTTGTTGTTGTTGTTGTTGTTCATTTGATACTGGTTAACCTGTAAGTATAAAAGCAAGTCAAGCCAAACTGTAGAAACATCAGTCATTGCTTAAAAATAACATGTAAGTAAATTTGAAATTTTAGTGATCTGACTAGAACGTAATTTTTCTATACTGAGCTAGTAAGGAAGATCATATATTTATATAGAGAATGTGAAAGAAAGCTCAATGTAGCTAAAGTGGATTTTAAAAGAAAATATACCATTGATTTGGCTTTCTTGGCAACCTATTAAATTTTAGCTCTAGCAAAGAAATCAATTCAATAGACACGTCTAAACCCTGAGTCGTAGCACTTTTAGTAAAGATATTTTTGCTTTGTAGTTGAAATATAAATGGCAGAAAAACAATGTTTGCATTGTGAAGGTCATAAACATATGTCCTAAAATTGATCGACATCAGAAAAACTTTCCCACAATAATTTTCTGATTTGCTTGCATTCACTTTTTTGGATCTTCTATGGAGCATAGCTTCCAAATTGGAATAAGGGTCCAGAAAGAAAAACATTATTGTCTATAGTAAAAAGGATATCTGCTTTATGTTTATTTTTAACTCACTCAAGATACGAAAAGAGTATGACTGAGTATTATTGTCACGGCAAACTAACCTAACAGAAAATTTGAATGGTCAAATCCACAAAATGTTAAGATTTATCCCAAGGTATGAAATTTGGATACTTAAACACTAGTTTCTATTGTTATATTTTTAGATTCCCATGTGTACCCGCTTCTGGATGGTCCATAGAGTGCTTTTGCAGGACTAGTGGCATTTTGCCCCCTTCCTAAACTCAATATCCTTCCCCGAACATCCACCTTTAGGAACTGAGAAAGGTTTGTCCTTAGACATTCAGACAACAAAGAACTGGTTTCTCCCATTGTATTGGAGAGACACATATATGACATGACCAAAGACCTTCTTAGTGGTCTCTCTTTTGTAGAAGTGCTACGTGGTGATTGTGAAGTGCTTCCCTTAGGGCAGTGTAGGAATCCCTGATTCTAAGATGCTCTTTAGTTTACTACAGAAAAGGTAACACATTGATCTCAGACAGTCCTTCTACATTGTAATATTAGACATTCTAAGAGAATTTTATTTGTAAGATAAGATAATTTAACTGCCAGGAAGAAATTAACATTCACAAATCCAGTACAACATATTCACTTAATAAATAAGGAAACTGAGACCAAAGTGAGTGAGTTGATTTGTACCATATCACACACTGCAGCAGAAACAGAACTTGCATTAGAAACCAAGTGTTATGAGAGTAAAGGGAAGAAGCAATTAGCCAGAGGTGCAAAGATACTTCCTGCAGGAGGTACATGGAGAGAAATTAAAGTGGGAGGAAGAGGATTCCCTGCTGTAAGGAAAGGGATGAGCTCCAGCAAAGACCTGGAGAAAAGAAAAGAAAAAAGAATGGTGTGCATGGATTATTGCTAGAAATAATATGAGACCATTTTGTTCCTAGGGAAAAAATGCTTCCTATTTTATTTTTTGAAGAGTTGCTTAATTGGACAACACTTAGGTCATTGTTTGACCTGGAGATCCACTTATTCTGAGTTTAATTATCTTCAAATATACATTAATCTCTTTATGTACTCAATAATCCTTATTGCCTATATCCTACATGCCAGGTATTGTGCCATGTGGGCTAGATATATGGTAGTGAGCAAAGTAGTTATGGTCCATATCCTCAAGGAGCTCACACAGTAAGAGGGAATTCAATCAAGAAAATAGACATTTCATTAGAATGTAACATGACAAAATTAGCTCTAGAGTAGGAGAAGTAGGGAGTGCTGTGGAGACATAAAGAGATGTTACACAGACTGGAAGCAGAGTCAAAGTAGATGTCCTTGGAGAAGAAATTTTAAACGGAGACTTACATATGAATATGGTGTAGACTATAGGGGGAAAAAGGGAAATAGTCATCCAAATGAAATGAAGACAAAGCTGAAACTCAAAGGAAGGGCTTACAAAAGTAGCAGTAGTACAGGGTGGCTGGGAATAAAGTTGAAAGTAGAAGTGGGGAGATGATGGGTCAGAGAGACAATGAAGGGATACATTATGAATATAGACTTAGGAACCAGTGAATTTCAACTACAGTGCACCATCCCGTACAATAAGTGTGTCTTACATGAAAGCCCTGAGGCATGATGAAATAAGAGGAGGAACAGGAAATTAATTTGATCTGTGATCCATCCTTTGTCTCTGCTTCCCTCTGCTATTCTATTTTTTTTCTTTGTCCCTGAGTTCCAGCTTCCTGTGAATCTCAAATGTATTATAAAATAGGCCTTCCACCACCTCCCTTACATAGGCATTGCCAAGTCAGTCGTTCAGTAGAGAAAGGAAGAGAACAATTTCTTTTTCTTCTGGTTTCATCTAACTGTCTGTCTGTCTGTCTATGCATTTACTTTTTGTTCCAGTATTCCAAGAAGAGACTCAACATGGCCAGATGACTCTACATGTACCACTCACAGGTCGACAGAGGAACTATGAAAATAGAAATAACAGGCAGCTCTTTCATATGCCTCCCAGTTATATTCAGAGAAGAGAGTTCAGAGAACAATGTGGGGCATTGTCCAGTACACGAAGGCGTACCCAACAAAGCCATGTGTTCACTCCATTGACCCAGAAGGCTGTGGTAATGACTGACCAGGTAACATGCATAGGATCTAAGACACACAGCTGATGCTCGGTGACTGCTGTTTAACTGATTTTACTCACTTAAATGTGGATGAGAACATTAAAGTGTTTACAGGGACCATTGTTTGGTCTTAACACTCCCAACATGACTATAGCCAAACATACTTTCCTAAGAAGTTCATCAACACCAAGAGTTTACTGTATTGGTTTTTGTCAAATTGACCAAAGGTGGGCCAATTAGTTACTTCTCTGGAACTTTTCCAGTTGGTGAAAAAAAAATTCAGTAGGAGTGTGTAGAGTAGATGTGTTTCCAGTAAGGATAAAGACACACAGAGGAGCAATTGCAGCTAGGAGCCTCCGAAGAAGAAGTAACAGAGCGCCAAAGTATGGCTCTGAGATGAAACCCAGTTGCTTCACAGGCCTCAGAGTCCATGGGGGACTGTGGTGCTTTTTATTAATTTAAGTTGAATTGTGATTCAATTCCTTGCAATAAAATGTGTCATTGCTAACATCCATTCCCTGCCCACAGACAACTTGTTACACTTTTATCTACTCAAATTCCCCAACTTTGAAGAAAAATGTCTTAAGTATCACTACTGCAAAGACTTGTACCCCCTAAAAAATATTTGGTTCTTTATAATCATACACGTGAAGTTCACAGTGATAGAGGCATACATTTACATTGCTCCCCAGCTCCCACCCACACCCCCTCCCCATGCATGACACTGAGCTTGGCATTGACAAATTTGTATATATACGTCATGTCCATTGAAGTATTTTCTTCATTGAGACTCCCTCCTCCTGCTTCCCTCCACTAGTCCCCCTCATTCACTCCACTGGGGTTTCTCCTCCTTTATCTGGAGTTCTTCCTGTGTCCCAATTTCTTCTTAGCTTCCACATGATGGAAGACATTTGACATTTCACTTCTTCTGACTGGCTAATCTCACTTAGCATGATATTCTCCAATACTACCCATTTTTCTGAAAACGACATAATTTTAATCTTCTTTATGGCTGAGTAGAATTCTATTGTATGTATACCTTATAAAATGTAATCCATTCATCTGTTGATGGATACTTAGGCTGGATCCATACTTTGGTTTATGAATTGTGCTGCTATAAATATAGATATGCATGACGCTGGTAATTTGGTTTCCATTCTTGTGATTACATACACAGAAATGATAAAGCTGGATCACATGGTAGGTTTATTCCCATTCTTCTGAAGATCCTCCACACTGATTTCCAAAGTAGATGCACTGATTTGCAATCCTACCCACAATGTATCAGAGTTCCTACTTCTCCACATCCTTGCCAGCATTCATTATTATTTGTGTTTTTAATAATCACCATTCTAATTGGGATTAGAGAATGACTACAATATGTGGAAACTTAAACAGTAGCAGGATTTGTATAAAATTATTATTTTTCTAGATCTTAGATTTTTAAATCTGTATAAGCTATTTCTTCTTAAGAGTAGGTAATGAATAAGAATATGTTATTGCATCCAAAATCTATGCAAGTTTTAATACATAAACAGATCATCTCTCTATGCCCCTAAAAGAATAGAATCAGGAGGGTTCTCCACCTCTACCTGATAGATTATAATGGATCAGTTTGAAGCCTGACTCCGCGGTGGAGCTATTATAGGCAACTGAGTCATATTTGCTCCCTTTTCTCTGGATGCTCTGAAGTGTGGCACGTAAAATGAGCAGATCTGCAACCTAAAACTACAACAGCTTTACCAGACGCTAGCACATAATACAGAAGGTGGATAGAGAGAGCATTTCTCTGCCCTGTGTTTGAGGTAACAAGAAAGGGAAACAAATACAATATTTAAGACTTGGTGATCACATTAAAAAAAAAACGATTAGAAATGTCAACCAACAAATACTCTGCTACCCGCCATCTTCATGGACACTGCAGGAGGAGATCTAGAAATTCTTGCTGGACATGGTGGCTCACGTTTGTAATCCCAGTACTTAGGAGTCTGAGACAGCAGGATCACAGGTTCGTGACCAGTCTCAGTTAGTTGGTGAGGTCCTCCGCAACTTAGTGAGCCCCTGTTTCAAATTAAGAATAAAAAACAAGGCTAGGGGTATAGCTCAGAGGTATAATGCCCCTAGTTTCATTTTCAGTACCACAAAAAAAAATAGATAGAAACTCTAGTTTTAGGTCCAACAGAAGTGCTAATATTCATGATAGGAATAATGGTTCATTATAAATACGTTTCAGAGCCAGGTGTGGTGGTACACACTTGTAATCCCAGCATTTGAAAGGCTGAGATAGGAGGATTATGGTTCAAGGACAGCCTCTGCTACTTAGTGAGGCCATTTGAAACTCATTGAGACCCTGTTTCAAAACTAAAAAAGACTAAAAAATAGGGCTGGGAGTATAGTTTGGAGGTAGAATGCCCCTGGGTTCCATCCTCAGTTTTACCGCAAAAAAAAAAAAAAAAAAAAAAAAGGCTAAGGGTGTAGTTCAGAGGGAGTTAGTATGCCTCTGGGTTCCATCCCAGTACCACAAATAATAAATAAATAAATAAATAAATAAATAAATAAATAAATAAATAAGTAATTTAGGTGTGCATGTGTTTCTGGGAATCGAACCCAGCCCTACTTTATTATTTATTTTGAAACAGTCTCACTAAATTGCTGAGGCTAGCCTTGAACTTGTGATCCTCCAATCTCAGCCTCCCAAATACTGGAATTATAGGTGTGCACCACCACTTCCAATGTATTGTTATGTTTTTATAGGATACATGCAATATGAGATAACAAAAAACATGGACAGTGTTTGAAACTCTCACATCATTATGAATTTAGAATGACTGGATAAGTTATTTAAAATATTTATAGTGGTTTTCCAGGTGGTATATTGTGTGAGCATGTGTATGTATTATTCACAAATTCATATAATAAACATATTACTCTTAAAGAAAATGTACACTTTAAAAGGATATTGCTCAGCTGGAATTACCCGAATTGTGGAATTCACTAGTGCTCTTCACTCCACCCGTGAAATGTGGTCTGCTCCCCGCTGCCAGGCTGCTGGGCAGCTGGCTGGGGCGCTTTTCTACCCAGCCCTCTCCCTTGACTGTGTTGCTTCTCAAAGTCATAATTGGTTGTCTTTGCTTCCTTACCTATGAAAGCCGGTTGTACTTGTCATTATAAATTATGCAAATGAGCATTACATAAAAGGCAAATGAAATGTAGTTTGAAAACGAAGACTTGTTTCTTTGAATGTTTCATAAAGACTTGATTTTGTTTAAATGCCTTTAATTTAGCTGTGAGTGAGACAACCATAAAGCATAATGATAAAATGTTAAAAATACTTATACTTTTATATTGCTTCACAAAGATTCTTACCCCACCTTAAAGAGACTCAAACTGAAAATATAAATGACATGCACAGATGTGTTTTATGCAGTGAGGATCTTCAGTCAACAATATCCCTCCTATTCCTGGCCAGCTCATACAAAACTGGCAAATAAATAGACATTTATATATTTTAGAGTAAGATATGCATTAATTACTTTTTAATGATTTCTCATTTTCACTGCTTTTCAATTATATAACCAACTGCAAGTTCTCATCAAGCTAAGCAAAAGAATTCCTATTATCACTATTTATTTAGATACCAATATATTTATTATTCTGTGGTTTCTTTCCTACTGTATCTCTAACCTTGAGCTTTTCTTTTCCTCTTCAATTCTTCTTTAATTATCAACAAAGCATAGATATTCCCTCAACCATAACAACCCAATAGAAAGAGCGTAAAAACAATGGTCGTAGATATAAATATTAATAAATGTGCCATTGATTCTATGTTCTAATTGCTGCCATTTTTATAGAGAATTCCTTTCCTGGTCAAATCAACCCATTCACCCAATTTTGTGGTTTTCTTGGAAAGCATAGAATTATTACCCTAGTCTATTGTTATAGAAAAAATTTAAAAATACTGTATATTGACCAGAAAATTTGAAATACTGCTCTCTCTCTCTCTCTCTCTCTCTCTCTCTCTCTCTCTCTCTCTCTCTCTCTCATACACACACACACACACACACACACACACACACACACTCACACATTTTAAGTACCTATTAATTCAACAGATATTCTCTATTTTTAGACAGAAGATGGTGCAGTATGCTTGTTGTATACAGTGAAACAAGAAAGCTTTTACAAAGAAGCTTAGAATGCCTATTGTCTTAGCTATCTAGGGAAGATCTCTTTTGATGGTTTTGAAGCAAGAGGTATGAAATAGATTGTGCAAAAAGGGAAGCAACATCCATAGTTTCAAATGTCTCCCCAATAAAAGCAACTTTCCTTGAAAAACATGAAAGCAAATGATTTGATTTTAAAAGATGGGCAAGGTAAAATAAGAAAATGAAAATGACAAGGGAAATTCTCAAGATTTAGATGACAGATTTAAATTGTGGTTTTAATCTGCAGTCAATATCCTGAAAAATTCTTTGTGCTTTTCTACTAAATCTATACATTGGAACAATGCCTGATGTATTTTTTCACTGTGTGTTTCCAACAATGCATGGCTGCTAATGACAGCATTTGCCTATGAGATTTCCCTGCAGGAGAGACGCAGCCTTTAGGGTGGAGAATTCTCTATAACAGCAGACCTGCCATAGCTGATCTGTCAGGGTGAGCCAGACAGGCATTCCACTCCCTGAGGATGACAAGAACACAAATAAAAGTCAAAGAAGATGCAAACGTCTTCATTGAAGGCTTTAGACAAATGGAGAGGGGCCCAAAAGAATCGATAGCAAAGGCAGAAATAATCTAGTAGAATCTTTAGATTTCAGGATTCCAGATAGATTATGCCATCTTCATGCCTTCTGATAGAACTATTGCACAAATACATGAGCTGACAACTTGGTCACCATCACATGATTTCACACACTGCTCATACTTTAGTTGTCCATTATTTCTACAAAGGTTCAAGTTTCTGCTACTCTAAGGCACAATGCAAGGCTCTGGGGGTTGAAATCGATGGGGATGCTCCCTCACAAGTCCACAGTATAATGACGATGGGGAGGGAGCATGGCTGACCAAATAAATGTAAAATTCAGTGAAAACAAACTGTATGAGATTCTTAAAATTGGGATTGGAGCACTTAGTCTAATCCAGAATGTTGAACACGCCTTCTATAACAAAAAAAGGGGGGGGGGGGGTGAAAGAATTCTTAGCCATTAATTACTTAGTATAAAAAGAGAAAGATATTCCAGGAAGAGGACATGTCCATATTTAAAGGCTGGTGGCAGGAGAGGGTATGAACACTCAAGAAACTAAAAAGAGGTGGTTGGTGGTCATGGTTAAAGCAGAGAGAGTCAAGGGGCTTTGACAAGAGATGGGGCTCAAGAGAGAAGTGAGAGTCAGATATTGAAGGGCATCAAAGGCATAACAGTTTGTCTCTCTCCTCAGAAGTATATAAATTCAGTGGAATATTTAAGGTGTGTGTCTGTTAGCTGGGAGTGGTGGTGAACACTTGTAATCTCAGTACATAGGAGGCTGAGACAGGAGGATCACAGGTTCACAGCCAGCCTCAGCAATTAGTGATGCCCTCCACAACCTAGTGAGACCCGGGCTGGGAGTATAGCTAAGAGCTAGAATGCCCCTGAGTTTAATCCTCAGCACCAAAAACAAAAGTGTGTGTATGTAAGAAGGCTAAGACAGGAAGATCATGGGTTCAAAACTAGCCTCAGCAATAGAGCAAGACTCTCAGAAACCTAGCAAGATCCTGTTTCCAAATAAAAAATAAAATAGAACTGGGGGTGTGGCTTGAAAATAGAATGCCTCTGGGTTCATTCTCCAGTAAAACACATACACATGCACACACACAGACACACACAGTGTGTGTGTGTATTTGTACATGTGTGTGCATGTGTGTGTCTGCTAGTGGTGGGAATTACTTGCTGTTTAAGTGGCATGACACAATCAGGTTTGCTCTTATGCTTTATTTAATCATCTCTTAATTTCACTAACAGACAGCTGACCTTGCTAACAGTTTACACATATGTAAGAACAACTGGGGTTGATTATATGGTGTTATTACATGTAGACTATGGAAAGTACAAATATGATAACACATATAATATTTAAAAATCCTACATAAAACAGAATTGTAAGCTTTATGTGTTTTCATATGTAACATATACAACTGACTGGCTTTTTAAAAATACACTATGTGTATTCAAACTGGCATTACTTGCTATTTTTAACATGAAGAGAATCAAGGGAAAGCTCTCTCTGACTAAACCTCATCAAATATTTAAGTAATCACATTTAAACATACGCCATGTTTTTTCTGAACAATATAATGAATAAAATATTTTATACTCGCCAACACTGATTACATGAAAAGGTGAATAGTGTCCCTTTGGGGAGAATTTAGGTATTATAATGCACAAGAGGTTGGGGGATATGAAACATTGGAATATACACTGAAAGGAGAGCACTGAATAATTCACTGAATAATACCAAGTAACCCATAATAATAACTCAGTATAACAAGTGACTTTAGTAGGGAAGAGAACCCAGATCATAGAATAGTATATTTAGATGTCAATCTAGTAATATCCCCATGGATTGTAGACAATATAATAACAGCCACGGAAATTGTTTTTTTATTGACTGTGCACCTTTCCATGCTAGATGGTTTCAATATTTCCATACTGAATCTTCTGAGCTGGTTGTTTGCAGGCGGGGTCCTCACAGAGCTTGAAGCCCAGGCCTGCTGAAGCCTGATCATGCGTAATAGAACCTCGCTCTATCCCGCCCTGTGGAAACACTGGGGAAGGTGCTAATTTTGTTTTGCTCTAGTTATTTTCACCTAGTGAAGAGGCAGGCATGCAGCCAGAGTGTCCTGAACAGCCTGGCTGATATCAGTAGAATGTGTGCCTGGGTGTCTGTGTACACGGTGTGTGTGTGTGTGTGTGTGTGTGTGTGTGTGTGTGTGTGTAAGAAGCTTCTTCTACCTGGCTGAGTCCTCACTCCATTAAGGCAGCTCCACTCCACTGACTGCAGTGCTGGGCACACAGGCAGAGCCACACCCGATGCTTACACTTCACTATGATGTCTTCTTCTGTATGTAACAGTTCTGCTCTTATTTATGGCTCTGAATTTCCTAACTACATGTCAGTAAGGCTTTATTTCTTTCTGTCAATCATATTGTCATTCCATTGTGACAATGTAGAAATTATTGCATTCTGCTGGGTGTGGTGGCACATGCCTGTAATCCTAGTAGTTGGATGGCTAAGACAGGAGGAGCGCAGGTTCAAAGTCGGCCTCTGCAATGAAGTGAAACTCTCAGCTTTGCCCTCTATCTGCAGTGTCTGTTCTTCCCTGGATCTCCTGCGCACCAGCCCTTCCTGTAAGTTCTAAATTTGCCAGTCTTTACAACTGTAAGCTACTCCATCAAAATTAGTCTCTTTCTCTATAGATACATATCCTTTTGTTTTTATTTCTCTGGATAACTATAACCAATACCGTCAGTATATTATAAAACATATTTCAGTGTCTATAACAGGTGTGTGTGTGTGTGTGTGTGTGTGTGTGTGTTGCACTGAGAACTGAACTCAGAGGCATTCTACCCTAAAAGCTACATCCTCAACCTTATTTCATTTACTTTGCTTTTTTTTTTTTTTTTTTTTTGGTGGTACTGGGGTTCCTGGAAGCCCTTCTACCTCCGGGCTACACTCCCAGACCTATTTTTTTATTTTTGGAAACAGGGTCTCCTAAGCCAGCGCGGCTGGCTTCGAACTTATTCGACCCTCCTATCTCAGCCTCCCAAGCGCAGGGATTACAAGCATGTGCCACCACGCCCGGCTATTTCATTTACTTTGAATAGACCTCACTAAGTTGCTTTGGCTGGCTTTAAACCTGCAATTCTCCTGTCTCAGCATCCCAAGTACTGTGATTACAGGTGCACACCACCATGCTCAGCTTTCAGTGTCTGTATCTTAAATGGGATGCATTCAATCAAATGAGGGTAGAAAAATCATGGAGTAGGAAAGTCATGGTGTCATGTTCTGTATTTTTGCATTTACCCATTATCATTAATGCATCCATTCACTCATTCATTCATGCATTTGTTCATCAAATGCCTCCTGGGCATCTATGATAACCCCAGACACTGTTTTGGGATCCAAGGGTATGGTACAGACTGAAGTTGGTGAGCATCTTCCTTTTAGATCCTTCCATTCCAATGGGATAGACAACACATAAGTAAACAACTAAATAAAAACATGAACAAACATTTCACATAAAGTAGCAATTAATATTAAGAAAAATCAAAATGGGAAAATGTTACAGAAAGCTCTTTAGACTGGGTGAACAGAGACAGCATCTCTTGGAAGTAAGGGTCCTGTGCACCCAGACCTGGAGGTAGAGCATCGCCAACAGAGGAACGAGTGTGCCCAAAAGGCCTGAGATCGCAGAGCATCTACTGAGCAAACCTTAGGCCAGTTACTTGACCTTTTTGAGCCCTAACTTTTCTCATCTGTAAAATAAAGTTGATAAAATATTCTTAAAGAGTCATTGTCAGCATTAGAGACAATGCTCATAGTTTATGTGTGCAACTGTGGCACATGATAGATGTGTAACAGATGGTAGTTATTGTGGGAATTCAGTAGAAGAAGGAATCATTTAGACAAGGAGTCAGAGAGCAGAGGGAAATGATTTGTAATCACACTTCAGCTGAACTTTGAAGAGCAAACCAAGAGGACCAGGCAAAATTCTAAGCAAAGGGATATACATTAGAAAAGATACAAAATACAAAGTATATGTAGAGAATAACAGAACAATCAATACTGAGAAACCAATAATTTAGAAAAGGTTGTGTATTCCAGAAAAGCTTTTCTACTATTAGCCAAAGAAATCCATGCAGTCCATCAAATTTATACTTTTAACTTGGACATCTGGGAAACTTTGAAGCAAAAGTTTGTATTTCCTACATAAACCTTTTATCTCTGCATCTTTTCTGATGCCTCCCTTTACTTTCTCATTTTGTCTCGCCTGTATTGTAATGTTCTAAATATCTTATTGGAAGCAGATGGATAACCGTAGCCAGTAAAGTGAGTGGAGTCCCTCTCTATCCCAGGCCCTGGGCCATCAGGGGAACCTTGAGACTTAGAGGCCCAGGTCATACACCCAGAGATGTGGAATGAATGGTGTGATCTGTGGCCTGAACATGAATAGTGCTTTCAAAGATCTAAATATTAACAGATTTCTGTATTACTTATGCACATTTGTTTTTTGTTTTTCAAATTTTGACAGTAATTTTAACTTAAAATGCCCTGTATTTAATTCATAAAGTAATCAAACTTTTTCATTCTAGCCAGTGAAATTTTGAAGTATTAGTTTCTCCCAAGAGTTTTTTCTAAGTGAGAAAGGGGAGAAAAAGAGAGAGAAAGAGAAAGAGAGAAAAAAAGAGAGAAAGAACAGCCAAATAAAATTCCTAAATTGCTTTCCTTTCCAACCCATGGTATTACTTAATAAGTGATTTCTAAACTAGTAATTTCTAGTTAAGACACCAAGATACAATATATACAGCATTATGTACACACATATGTATATACCTATTTAACATGTATGCATCCACATACAGAAACACAAACATTTTTTTCTTGTTCTAGGACTTAAACTCAGGGACATTCTACATTCAAATCTCATTGTCTTTTTCAGTTTGAAACAGTCTTGCTAGGTTGCTGAGAGTCACCTTGCTAAATTGCTGTGGCTGGCTTCAGTTCTCAAATTCTCCTGTCTCAGTCTTCCAAGTACTAGGTTTACAAGTCTAAACCACCACGTCCAACTACAAACACATATTTTGGTGTTAAAATATTTTGTTTAGCATCCTAATGGTTTTAAATGTAAAGTTTAGTAATGTTAACTACATTCACATTACTGTACAATCAATGTTCAAAATATTTTCGTCTCACAAACCAGAAACACCATATCCATTAAAGATAATTTCCTATTACCCCTCCTCCTAAGTCCCTGGAAACCACTGTTCTACTTCCTGTCTTTAGGAATTTGACTGCTTGAGATAACCTCATATAAGTTGAGTGATAAAGTAATTATCTTTTTGTGACTGGCTTAATTCACCTATGCAATATCTGCAAGGTTCACCCACATCGTATGTTTCATATCTTTTTTTCTTTTTATAAACTAAATAAAATTGCATTGTACATGTGTACCACCATTCTTTTTATCCATCCATCTGTCTATGGGCACGGGCTATTCCCAACTCTTGGCTACTCTAGATAATGATCCTGTGAATACAGATATGTAGATATGTCCCTTGTGACCCTTCTGTCAATGTTTTATTACATCTGTACCTAGAAGTAGAATTGCTGATCATATGGTAATTCTATACTTAATTTTTTCAGAAACTTCCCTTCTGTTTTCTGTAGCGGCATACCATTTCACATTCTTACCAACCAATTGTAAGGGTTGAAATTTCTCCACAGTTTCCCATACACTTATTTTCCTTTTTCTATAGTAACCATCCTGATGGGTATGAAGTAGCACATGAAGACAAGTAGGATGATTTTAATGCCCCCACATGAATAATTTAAAATTCTCTAAGTTAAAAAATTCCTGTGGATCTTGTTATTCTTTGATGATGATGACCCCTTAGGTGGCACTGAAATGATGTACAATTTAGGTCACTCTCCACAACATCAAAGGATTAAGTCAAACAAATACCTCCACCAAGAGGGCCTGCGCAAGGATGTTTCCACATAATTGAACTAGTCTATTTGGGAAAGGTTTTTAGAGAGAGTAATCTGTTTCCGTGTTGGTGGCTCTAGTCAGGTGGAATTTATAGTGGATAATTACTATGTTCCTGTCTGAAAATACCTGTACCTGCCACTCCCACACATTCTTCCACAACATGGCTATTAGGAAGTATATACTTAAGGAGATAAAGCAACTGCTTACAATGCTCAAAGTGACATTGGTGTTAAGTATGAGCTACATTCTAGCAAATGATAAAAAAGTCAATTTTGGCCACCCACATAAGGGGAGAAACATTTCCATTCTTTTTGTTTCTTGATTGTAATCTCCATGAGGTCAGAGACTGTGACATTTTAATTATTATATATACTATATATTTACCATCCAGGTCTAATTCCAAGCCTAGGACTTAGTGGTATTGAAGAAATATCTATTAAATGAATAAATGGTGCTCTGCCCACCAAGATTCCAATAGAAAACGCACAGCAAACTTAAACTAGGTTGATGTGAGGAGGATTTGTTTACCAAAGATCTAACCAGAAGGTGAACGTAGGGTCCTAGCAAAGTAATATAGACCGGAGCCACCAACACGGAAACAGATTACTCTCTCTAAAAACCTTTCCCAAATAGAATAGTTCAATTATGTGGAGACATCCTCGCACAGGCCCTCTTGGTGGAGGTATTTGTTTGACTTAACCCTTTGATGTTGTGGAGAGTGACCTAAATTGTGCAGGGACCCAGCTTACGTCTCAAAGCGAGTAGAAGTTACCAGGGTTCAGGAAGTCAGAGTGGACAACCCAAGCAGAGCAGAGATCTTCCTCGTGCGTCCTCCCAAGAGACCTCATTTGCTAGCTTCTACCTAAGGACACCGGATCGCAACAGCTGGGACTCTGTATACAAAACAACTCACATATGTAATGTATGCAATTTGATGGTTTTGAACAGTTTCATTATTTTGAATACTAATCAAATGCCCATTTACCCATGAAACCATCCTCTGTTGGTGGAGTTCATAGAGACAGAATCAGAGACTCAAAGTGAGCAGTGAAGTAAAGAATGGAGGGTGGAGATGGAAGGGCAGACAGAAGCCACTGGCACCATCGCCTTGGCTGGACGACTGTGCTGATCTACCTGGCTGAGCAACGGCACATGGATGTGGCCTGCAGTCGCACACTCACAGGCATGCACATCTATACCACACGTGTCCTAACTTCACTGTCAAGAACACTGCCTGTAAAGAACATAGACACCATTAAAATGATGCAAGTTTAAGATGAAACCAGAGACACAAAGGGTGACTTATATACCAAATCTTAAGTTAACAGATCCATCGTATATTGCTCTTAAAGAAGTAGGAAGAAAAAGATAAGAAAGAAAGAAAGAAAGAAAGAAAGAAAGAAAGAAAGAAAGAAAGAAAGAAAGAAAGAAAGAAAGAGAAAGAAATGGAATACCAAACACAGAGGAGGGGGAAGATACACAAAGCTAGAGGACAGAAAAAATAAAAGGATCAAGAGATATCGGGTCAGGGAAAAACAGTGTGGGTCTATGGAAAGATGGGAAGAGAGGAGGGGAGGGGAGGTAGAAAAAGAGGAGGCTGCAGTAGCAGTAGCAAAAGATACTGTCACAGGAAATTTTAAAAAATGGTCAGTTGTTAGGAGCTGAGCAGGCTGTGGGCAAAGCTGAGCATGTTAAACGTGAAAATATGGGAAGAAAATTCTTAGTAATAAATGCATGACAAAATGCTCAACATCATTAGCAACCAGAGAAATGTAAATCAAAAGTACCTGAGATTTCACTTAACTCCAACTAAAATGGCAGTCATTCAAAACACAAACAACAAATGCTCTTGAAGATCTGGAGAAGTGGGGACTCTAAAACATTGTTGGTGGCATTGCAAATTAGTGCAACCACTTTGGAAAACAGTATGGAGGATCCTCAGAAGAATGAGAACGAACTTATCATATGATCCAGCAATACCACTTCTGGGTATCTACCCAAAAGAAAGGAAAACAAACTACTAAACTAATGCATGTGTATCTATGTTTGTAGCTGCACAATTCACTATTGCCAAACTATGGAACCAACCAAGATGCTCATCGACAGATAAATGGATTACAAAACTGTGATATATGTACACAATGGAATTTTACTCAGCCAAAATAATTACATCATTACATCATTACAGGGAAATGGATAGACCTGGAGAACATTATGCTAAGTGATATTATTCAGTCACAAAAAATGAGAATTCAGATGCTTTCCCTAATATATGAAAGGTAGGAAAAAATGGGTAAACAGGGGGAACCAGAGACTAAGAAGGAGATTCTACAGATGAGCAAATAAGACAACTGATGGAATTGGAGGGGGGAAGAGGGAAACTCTAAAGCACATGATGTACTTAAAAAATCAAAGTCAGTCATTAAGCCAAACATAGGAAGGACAGAGGGGGAGGGAATGGGGCATGAATTGGGGAAGGACTAATTGGGTGATGTGTATGTGTATGTCTCTGCCATCATTTATCCCATTAAGATGTATGAATACAACACATCAATAAAAATTTAAAAATAAAAATAAAAGTGAAACATAAAAAATGTGTACATTAGTTATTGGGAGAAAAAAAGACAATGCTTGACTTTGTGACTTAAGTAATTAATGTTCTTCAATCAATTTGGAAATAAAAAAAGAAAACATGTTTTCATGGGACAGAAATATTTGTGTAACATTTCCCTGGGGTATTGTGTGTTTTGTTTTGTGCGGTACTGGAAATTGAACCAAGGAGCACTCTACCTCTGAGCTACAACCTAAGAATTTTTTTTTAAATAAGGCCTCATTAAGTTGCTGAGGTTGGCCTTCAACCTGTGATCTTCCTGTCTCAGCATCCCAAGTACTGGGATTATAAGTGTGTACCACTGCATCTGGCAACTTGTTTTATTTTAATTCAAGAAACTTGGAACCAACTTTGCCACGAGAAAAAATAGAAATATTACTGACCCAACATCTATAAATGTTTTTATTTCTTCTTTATCCTTTATTTTCTATGTAACCATATTGTTTTGTCTAGTAATACATACCTTTGTATCCATTTATGTCTGTGTCTGTACCTATCACATAGATATTAATTGCTTTCTGTCTATATGCATATAGGTATGATACATGCATATATGCTTTCACTTTTTCTAATGAGTGTTTTGCAAACATGAATAACATTAACTCTTCCAATGACTTTTACATCTGCTATGCTCACACTGGGAAATAAACACAGCCTGGGTGGAACCAATTAGTAGTGGTTCAGGACACAGGTGTCTTCAGTCCCCTGCTCTTTTCTCTAGGGTCAAAACTGCCTCCCAGCTGAAGATTTGTTGGAAGAATAGTGAGATGTGAGTTCACCATTAAAACATCATTTGAGTTCCACTTTTCTTACTTTTCTTTGAAAACATACATATCCTCCCCTCAACTATTTTGTGAATGTTAGAAGCCTATTGAAAGATGTTATCATTTCAAGATGATACCACGTTCACAGATGAGGTTCTTTTTTATTTCAGAAAACGAGTATAATATGAACTATTTAAACTGCTCTATCACATTCTTAGTGTCAACCTTGTTTTTCTTTTTTAGCCCATTGTTGAAACTAAGAAATGCTCAGAAGCTTGCTGAGAGAAAGAGCATCATGATTTTAGCATTAATGACAGTGACCAGGATGATGAGATGAACACCGTGAAGCCTCTAAAATGTATGACACAGAGTGATAAGTCAGTAGACCAGGACTGAAGCAAACAGCCCTGCTCAAAATATACCCACGTATTACCAGTCGAGTCACTTCATATTTGAACCTAAGATTGGGAAACACAAAACGCATGCTCGTTATTAGCTAGAACATGCTTTCATACCAATGAGTGATACTTTTAGTGAAGAGAAGAGGTTCACAGCAACCATATTAGCAAATTAAAGCAGAATAAAAAATACAGGAAGATTCTGTTGAGTTTCTCAAACACAGACAAAACCATGTAGAAGCAAACTGCCTCCACAGTTCAAAGTTTCAAGCTTCTCAAGATTGTGAACTTATATCTTTTGTTTCAGAACTCTTTGACAGGTGAAAAGGGGCACTGTGAACACAAGGTCAAAGTCCACTGTGTACTCAGAGACCTGGTGCCTTGCACCTCCTAGAAACTTCCACAAAAATAACGGCTCCCCTGGGGAGCTGAGCAGAAGGCGTTCCTCTGGCTAGTAAGATTTGGCCCTGCTCACACTTTAGCTTGCACACTGCAGGTGCACTTGAATGGGTTACTGAATTGAAATCACTTCTCTTTTCATTCTGAGCAGACATGAAACTTTAGCATTCCTCCAAAGCTCTTTGGAATCTCTGGCAACCACAGAGGAGGACCTCGCTACCCTCATCTGTGCTGGATCTAATTCTGTTTCTCGTGGTCTCCAAACATACATCTTCCAGGTGCTGCTAGACCTAAGATGTTGGATGTTTTCTCTGATGAGGCTGACCTCTCACACCTACTTTATTTCATAAGACTTCCAGATTACCATGGAGAAGAGCTCCCTCTCCTGCCATACGGAAGGTAACGACACCGTGTGAGCCTTAAAGCAAGGATTCATTAACTGCATCCCACAGACAAACTGCTTAACTTGATCACATGACGTTTGCACTTTAGTTTGGCTGGATCCTTTCTATATTTACAGTCGCTGGTCTGTTAATCCAAGCTTTATGTATAAACAAACACATAATTAAATGTCCATTATAGATTGTGTGTATAAACAAAATGTATAATTTGCACACTGACTACAGATTTTCTTTGGAAAAACAACAATAATTTCATATGAGCCTTTGGAACAAATAGAAATCTGTTCAATGTTGATTTATGTGCACTTCCAGTTTTCTGTCACAGAGAAAATTGTGGCAGTTAATCAACATAAAATGATATGTTTATGTATGAGTGGAAATAAATTTTAACAGATGTATGAGTGCCAAATATTAAAATTTAAAGCTTTAGCCTTGTAATGAAAATGACAGAAACCACAGAAAGATCTGCTTTGCCCATGGAAATAGTAAAAGAAAGTATTTTAATTAATATTTACCAGATTAATGTTTTTTTTTTACTTGATAGCAGTTGCAGTATGAAATATAAATACTGAAAATGCCAGAAGAAAACATTTTTCTTCTTAAAACCTCAACTGTTACTGCAGGACATATCAGTTTTTCCATTCCAACAGTCCTTAGATAAGTGTTCAGAATTAAAAGGAATATATCTAAGTAACCATTTAGAAGATTATATTCTCTGTTCATAAGTATTTGAAAAGGCATTACAATTTCTTAATCTCAAAGATAAGTTATTTTATCTTTGAAAGGAACTTTAAAAGGTTTCCATTAAAAGACTTTGTGAATAAAACAAAAAGATAAACACAAAGGTAATTAAATTTAGGAATTTTACTCATCTGTGCTTTATTTCATTCTTTTTGTTTATGTGGAAGATTCCCAAACTAATTGGAATTAACATTTACTGAGTGACCCACAAATGTTAGCTTCTACTATAAACTAGGCATTGTACATTTCTTTTTGCCTCTAAACCTCAGGATTTCAAGAAAATTTAAGCAAATTAAGGCCACAGGAATTAAAGGATTCCATCAAGTTCCCATTTCCAGGAAGTAGTAGAGTTGGGTTTTCACTCTAGGTCTGGCTTCAAGACCTTATACTGTACCACTATATAGTATATTTTAGAATACATAATCTACTATGCTTTCTCCCACAATTCTTTGCCATTTCCCTGGTATTGGTTAATAAATTCAATCGCACCCACGAAGTCAACAAAAATGTCAAAAAAAAGGGAAATACTATCTTTTGATGTGAGATAACAGAAAGTCAGAAGAAGATAACTAGGAAGAAGATTAAGTGAATTTGTTTTGATTTGGGCAGAGACTGATTTAACAAAGGAGGGGGCATTAGTGAGATACCACAGTATCAAGTAGAGAATAGGATGGTGTAAGAAAATGTGGAATATATATTAAAGCAGTGTAGTTTTGCAGTGGAGAAGTAGAACGAAACTAATTAGACAGAAAAGATGGAAGCTGCACATGGCAGTGCACTCCTGTAACCCTAGTACCTGGGAAGCTGAGATAAGAGGATGGAAGTTTTGAGGACAGCAGAGGCTAGAGGCTAATATGAATGCCAGAGGACTTCAGATAAAGGACAAGAGACTCCAGTGGAACGAGGAAGATGGTCGAGGGAAAGGGCGTGGGGAGAGGAAGAATCAAGGAAACAATCACTTCCTTGGACAGTATATACATATGTGAGAAGACCAATGCCAAGTCAAAATCCTATGTGGAGAAGTGGGAAGTGGGGAAGGAGCCAGGGGAAAGCCCCACTAAGTGCTATGTGCACCACACTAGCACCACAAACTAAACTATGATATAATATTATAATACACTAATATAAGTATAAAAATGAGAAAAAAGATAATTTAGGATGTACATTCAGTTGACCAGCTGAGAGTTTCAACAGACTACAGCAGGTGAGGAAATACACAATCTTTCTTTGGAGATATTATTTTGTTTTGATGGTCAGACTGAAAATAGCTAGAATAAGGCCCTGTGTGTGTGTGTGTGTGTGTGTGTGTGTGTGTGTGTATACATGTGTGTAAAAAGCAGGAAAACAATAAATATGGAATATTGGCCACATTCATTGTGGCTCTGTTACCAGATAAATTCCCATGCTTCCAAATGGTGAGCAAAAATGTATTTTTTTTTTTTTTTTTGCTTTTTTGAGATCTGTATTAGGGTTTAATCACTATACTAAAACTCATAAAACAACCAACTTATGAAGAGAAAAATTTTATTTTGGTTCATGGTTTTGGAGGCTCCAGACCATGATTGGCCTGCCCAAATGTTTTGCGCCTGCAGCAGGGCGGGAGTACATGTCGGAGTGAAAACCACTTTACTTCATGGGCCATGGAGCAAAGGAGGTTGGGGAGGGTGCTGGGTTCCCACAACACTCTTCAAAGGCATGCCTCCAATAACTGAGAAACCTCTCACGAGTCCCCACTTCTCAAAGATTCCACTGTTTCCCAAATGTGCCATCCTGGGACCAAGCATTTATAACACAGAGGCATTTGGGAAACATTTAAGATCCAAGATGTTCCCACTTATTCCCAGATCCTCTCACTACATGGTGGCGGGGTAGATTTGCCCTTCTTTCCTTCATTCCTCTTCTGCTTGCTGTACATGGTGAGAATCTCAATGCTTCTGGAAAATGTCTGTCATTAGTTCCTATTTAATCATAGGGGTGAAGAATTTCTTTCTTTTTTATTTAAGTATTCTGTTGTTAAATAATATGTTAGTCATTTTATGGCAATCTGTTTGGAGAGAGTTAAAGACATGGTAAAGGTGCCAACTTAAATCTAAGTTTCTTATGAGGAAACCATCTTCATACATTTATAATGACTTTAAATATAATTCTTTCAAAACTAACAAATGTGGGAAGTCTTCTAAGTAATTATGTTTTTTGCATATTCACAAACCTAGAGTGTATCTCTAAGTTCTTTTAAATCAATAGTATTAAGACAATCAGATCACAAAAGAAGAGTTTAATTTGCCTTCATATAAATGGATAAATGGATTTAATATTTCTGTCTGGCTTATAGTTATGTCTCATAAATTGAACTAACATCTCCTGGAAACTGCTTATACAAAGATCTAACAGATTTGAAGCCTCTACCAACTTCCTAAGTCTAATAAATAGCAGGAAAATATTTCTTTAGCTATTGACTCAAACTACATGTCATGCAACGAATTTTGTCTTAAGATCATTGTAAATAATTTTTAAGGAGAAATCAGACCCTATAAATAGTACAAAGTTTTAAGCAAATATTCTTTAAAAAGGTTTATTTTATTGTCCATGGGAATATTCCTCTTTTTCTCCTATCCATATTGTTATATAATAGTAAGGAGCACATAAGCTCCTTAATAGTCATAATGTGCCCAAAAGGCAGTGCCATAGTTTGGATCTTAAATATCCCCCAAAGGCTATTATGTTAAAGTCTTGTTCTCCAGCCCAGGCTGCTATTGGGAGGACTTGGGACCTTTTAAGAGATAGGACTAAGAAGAAATGAGGAGATGCTCTCGAGGGGTTCCTTTGAAAGAAATATTGGGGTCCTAGCCTTTCTTCTTCCTCTATCTCTGTTTCCTGGTCATTATGATGTCAGTAGTTTGTTCCCCCTTGCCAATTGCCATCTCAATACAGGCCCCAAAGCTAAAGGTCCACTTTGTATAGACTGAAACCTCCCAAACTGTGTGGAAAACTAGATTTCATTCTGGCTCTAGGAAGTCTTGAGAATCCGGGAAGAACTTCAAACACAGCCAACTATCCAAGACAGGATGAAGATTCAGTGAATTCCTTCAATGCTGCTGGTGTGATTCTTTAAGTTCTCAATTTTCAATACTTGTCTAGGTTCATTGTACAATTGAATGCTCCTGATTTTGCATACTTAGTCTTCCTCTCATCACATGACTCTTTCTTTCTCTTTCAGACCCAAAGGATCATTAATTCTACAAACTAAAAATGGGGCACAAAATTCATACAGTCAGAATAAACCATTACCTGTTTCCATTGTGCACATCCAGGCAAACACACACACACACCCATATACATTCTCACACAGGCACATAGATTGCACACATCTCCAAGGAGCAGCAAATGTTAGAATCAGAAAAACAATGGGAGTATGGGACCTGAATAATGAATTTAAAGAGATCATATAACTGAAATTCAAAGGATACTGTGCTGGTGGATCAACAGAGGTCAGATGAGGTAAAGTGATGTCAAAGACGTGCATAAGATACAAAGAACAAGGACTGTGCTCATCAGGTTTCTCATGGGAGCACCAAAGACCTATGGGAAAATGTCACAGAGGGAAACTTTCCTCTGCTTTTTTTTTTTTCTGAGTAGTACAGACAGGTCCATTTAATATGATATTATAAACTTTTTTTTCTCCTTAACTTTGTCATCACCTGTCCTCTTGCAATCCCCTCTCATTCACTGAAAACTTCAGTATCTGACTCATGGTTTTTATTTCTACCTCCATTTTGATTTTAAAAGAAAACAAGCAAACAAGTGTGCAGGTCTGACCCAATGCTATCGCCACTGCATCCTTGGTTTTCCATCTCCAGCACGCTCTTCCCTCAACTCAGCTTCAGCCATGGGCTCTGCAGGCCATCTGTGAGGCTTTGCCATCACCTGACACTGCTCCACCTCTGGAGACTTATAGAAAGTCCTCTTCTTTGTGTACAATTTCTTACTCTTCCAGTTTCTCGCTCAGTTACTTCTGTTAGATGTTAATTTTCACATCACTGTGTTCTCAGTTCTCTTAAATCCACTTCTCTGAATTCCTTTTGACATTTATATCCTTTATAGCTCCATTTAGATCCTAATGATCCTTCTCTTATACTATAAATTCTATGATTCACCTCTTGGACATTTCAGAGCACATACTTTCCTTTCTATCCCCATTGTCACCACCCCAGTTCAAGCCACCATTGTCTCTCACAAGGAATATCTCCACAACTCTACACCTGCCTTTCTGATCCCAAGCTTCCAAAGTTACCCTCCAACACATCTGCTGCATTGAGAAGGAATGATCATTCAAGAATGATCTTGTCCTTCTCTCTCTCTCGCTCTCTCTCTCTCTCTGTGTGTGTGTGTGTGTGTGTGTGTGTCTGAGAGGGGGGATCTGGGGACTTAACTGCTAAATCGAACCCAGGGACATTCTACCACTGAGCTACACTACCAGCTCTTAATTTATATTTTTATTTATTTTAAATTTTGAAACAGGTTTTTGCTAAATTACCACACACTGGCCTCCTATCTGTTTCCCAATTTGGATTACAGGAGTGCACCACCACACTTGGCCGATATTCTGTCTAAAACACTCCTAATTGCCTCTGGGAAAAGCTTCAACTTCCTGAGTGTCACATATATTTTTCACGACATAGACTCTGCTTCCCTCACTTGCCTCCCTCTTAAAAACTTCTCCTTCTGCCTTCCTCCCTATTTCTCATAGACAGAACTACTTTGGGTTTTTTTGTTGTTGTTGTTCTTGTTTTATTTTTTGTTTTGTTTTTCAGGTACCGGGGATAGAACCCAGGGGCATTCTACCACCAAGCTACATCCCCAGCCTTATATTTTATTCTTTACTTTTGAAACAGAGTCTCACTAAGTTGCAGAAGGCCTCACTAGGTAGCTAAGGCTGTCCGCGAACCATGATCCTTGGGTCTCAGCCTCCTGAATACTGGGATTACAAGCGTGTGCCACCACGCCTGGCTTAGACAGAACTACTTTGGTTTCACTAAATTTCCCTTCCTTCGCTCACATCTAAGCTTCTCTACACATACCAGTTACTCTTCCTGGAGCATCCTTCAATATCCGTCCTCTTCTTTCACACATTAACTACTCAATAAATACAGAGAAAAAGAAGAAACCCCAACTCAGTTAAATATAGAAAAATTAAGTAGACATAACCTTAAATCAAGATAAGATACTGAAGTATTTCTATTTGATTCTATACCTAGGGAATATGAAGCCTTCTACATCATCTTACAAGGTTACTGGATAAAGGCTACTGGGAAAAAATGGCATTAAAAATTATTATAGAATTTTTCTTCATATTATATTACATAATTATTTACAATCTACAAACTCTATACATTTTTATCTGTCCTATTTGCACATGGAATCTCCATACTAAGTACTGTAAATTACTTTCCTGATTTCACATAAGCGTATTTCTTGAAGATTTTCCATCTACTTTTTGTCTTGACATAATGGAGGGTGACTTCTAGAGACACAAGAAACAGGTTTCTATCAAATCTCCCATGACTTGCCTGCCGACGTACGTCAGGGCCCACCCGTTAGTCTCTCTAGCATTGTTGACAGATTTTCCATCTTCCACATAGCATTGGCTTTATATCAATACAGAATCTGCCACAGACCTTTCTCCTTAAAAACCTCAGTGCCAAATTTGCTGAGGCTGTGTGTGAGTTGACCAAGAACTTTAATATTCCCCTGCAAGTCTCCTTTTCCCATAAATATGAAAGTGTCTGATTATGACAATTCTGTCTCCATCAAATGTCTATAAAAGGCAGGCAAATTGAGGGAAGATGAAAGTTAGCAAGAGGCATGCAAGGATAAAAAAAAATAGCAAGCTGTTAAATTCTCCAAGGCTTTCCTTGCTGCTGTCATTTTGATAACATAGTTCTTGCAGACCATTAGGCCATAGCCAGCTTCTTCTAGCTGACAAGTCTACATCTCTGCTGTTCTTACAGTTGAGTGATATGTCAGCATGAAGAGAATGGCCATAAGGAAGGCCTTGGGCCTTGATATCCACAGGAAAGCTACAGGAGGAGTTTCAAAGCTGGATGATCATCTCAGGGGAGTATGTGAGTATGTATTATAAGATACAGATCCTTGAATTCCATTCCCAATATTCTGTGTGTGTGTGTGTGTGTGTGTGTGTGTGTGTGTTTGTGTGTGTGTGTTAGGGCCTGAATCCAGGGCCATTATACATCCAAGATAAACACCTAGCCCCAGGCTATCTTTGTTTGTTTGTTTGTTTGTTATAAAAGCCTGCTAAGGTAAAACATTCTTGTAATTTCAGTATTTGGGAGACTGAGACTGGAGGATTGTGGGTATGAGAAAAGCCTCAGCAAAAAGTGAGACTCTCATTAACCTACCAAGATCCTGTTTAAAAATGAAAATAAAATAGGGCTAGGATAAAATAAAAATAAAATAAAGTGTAGCTTGGAAGAAGAATGCCCCTGGGTTCAATCCCCAGTGCCACACACATAAAAATAGAAGGTCTTGCTAGGTTGCTTAGAGTCTCTCTAAATTGTTGAGGCTGGTCTTGAACCCGCAATCTTTCTGTCGACCATGCTTGTTCTACTCCCAATATTTTGACTCATTAGGTTTATTTTTATGTTTTATTTTTTCTTATAAAATACTAAATTAACACTTTACATACAGTGAATTGCACAGATCTCTTGCCTCTTTTGACTTAGTTAACAAATTATTAGCATTTCATTTATTTTATATGTGTGGCTTTCAGCAACATGTAGTACCTTGTGGAAATATTTTACTAATTTATATATAGTTAACAAATGTATCTTTAATCATCACAGTCTACTCAATATGTGTTTCCACTAACAACTTGATTTTGTTTACTTGGGGATACTCTTATTTATTTCAACTTATATACATTATAAAGCCCACAACATAACTTATATATGTACTAAAATCAGTTCTCTTTTAAAGAAACTAAGAGAAAGTAATATTTTATTACGTGTTCCTGTATTTTCATCTTTCCTTCTGATCTTGAATCTTTCCTGCAGATTTGAGCTCCCCAGTCTTCAGAATTCTCAATATAAAGAAAATCATTTCAGTATTGCTTGTAGTACAGGTCTGCAGGTGGAAAATCATTGGCTTTTATTTATTTGAAAAGTCTTTGGCTGAGCAGATTTTCTTTCAGCACTTAAAGGTTTTATTTCATTGCCCCCTCTGGCCTCCACTGTATTTGGTGAAAAGTCAATTATCTTTGAATAATTGTTTCACTGAATATAACATTCTCATTCTCTTACCCCCTGACACAAACACACACACACACACACACACACACACACACACACACACACACACACATTTTTTACCTCATGGCCATCAGGAATTTGATTATGATGCATCTCATTTTGGTTTTCTATGTATTATAATTCAACTAAAAATTCTCTGAAATTTTTAAAACTAAATTGATGTTTTTCACCAAATTAGAAAAATTGCATGCATTATATTTTGATATTTTTATTGGTGCATTGTAGTTCACATCATAATGTAGTTCACAGTGATAGTGACATACATGCACACAGCACTTGGTGGGCTTTCTCCTGGCTGCCTCCCAATTTTTACCGGCTTTTGAGTTTGATACTGATAGTCTCATATATGTACATGGTATCCATGGAAGTGATTCCTTCATTAATTCTTCTTTTTCCCCTCCCCTAAGCCATCTCACTGGCTCCACTGGAGTTTCTCTTTCACTGTCTGGTGTCCCTCTGGTATTCCAGTTACTCCCTAGCTTCTGCCTATTGGAATAAACATATGGCCTTTCACTTTCTGTGACCAGATAATCCAGCTAATCTTACTTAACATAATGTTCTCCAGGTACATCCATTTTCCTGAAAATGACATAATTTAGTTCCTTATGGCTGAGTGGAATTCCATTGTGTGTATATCTCACAAATTTTTAATCCATTCATCTCTAAATGGATACCTCCATTGGGTCCATGGTTTGGCTATTGTTAATTTTGCTGCTATGAACATGGATATGCATGTATTACTCTAATTCTCTGATTTCAATTGCTTTGAAAAGGTACCCAGCATTTATATCTTCAAAATATTTCCTTACCTATTTTCTCTCTCCTTCTTACCTGAGATCCCATGCATATCGACATTATACAGCTTGATATTAACCTACACATCTGTACATTTCTGTTCCTTGTCTTTAATCTTTTCCTTGTCCTTGAAATTGGATAATCGCTGTTAATCTGTCACCAAGTTTGATTATTTTTCTGCCATCATCAATGTACTATAAAGACTGCCACCTAATGTTTTTATTTCATGTATTTTCATTTTCAGCGCTAGAATTTGGATTATGTTCTAATTTATAGTTTGCATTTCTGTGCTGATTCACTACATGTTTATTCAATGTGACCATCATTTTCTTTCAGTGCTCAAACAAAACATAATAGTGGCTTAAAGTGGTACCTGCCATTTCTAGCACCGAACTCATTTCTGCATCTATTTCTCCTGAACTGCTTCTCTTCTTATCCAGTGTCACAGTTTTATTTTGAGTGGTAATTATTATATTTTAGACATGGTATATTATATTTGGGGAGATGCGGGAGTCTGTTATTATTGTCTGAGTACTATTGATTTTTCCCCTAGAAGTTTTTAAGTTACTGGCTGCTCGCCTTCAGCTTGTGATAGCTTGATTTTACATATTGTTGAAGCAGGTCTGTTTTTAGATCATTATTCTTATGGAAAATCACATAGAGCAAATCCTGCGATACAGTCTTTAAAGGCAAGGCATTTCAGTGAAAAACCTAAAGTATTTAGCAAGCTCTCCACCTTGCTTTCACTCCTTATGTTCGTGTTCCTCAAAATGGGCAGCAGCTAAAATTTTTACTAAGCATTCCAAATTTCCAAACTTCTGCCTTCAAACCAAGATCTCTAGACTCCGCCTTACAAGTATAGTCACCACGGCCTTGAGGAAAGTTTATATTTATACCACAAGGCTCTATTCTTGTCACTCTTTCCTTACTGAGAGAAATTCTCAGCCACTCCAGCAGCTCCCAATTCTGTCTCTTGGCAACTCAACCCCAAAATGCTGCAGCTCTCTGCTTAAATTCATGCTGCTTTGTGCTACAACAACCAGGAAGAAAAACCAGAATACACATAGTTTCTTTATATCAACGGCTTGATTCTGATTTGGGTTGTTCTCCAGTGCTGTACCTTACTCATTACCAAAGATTTTTTTTTTTTTTTTTGGTGGTACTGGGGTTCCTGGAAGCCCTTCTACCTCCGGGCTACACTCCCAGACCTATTTTTGCATTTTTATTTGGAAACAGGGTCTCCTAAGCCAGCGCGCGGGGCTAGCTTCGAACCTGCGTGATCCTCCTGTTTCTGCCTCCCAAGCGCGGGGATTACAAGCGTGCGCCACCACGCCCGGCATTACCAAAGATTTTATAGTTGTTACTCTTTTTACTATCAGAACCAGAATACCTGCTTATCTGTCTGGTTGGCAGATCAATTTTTTATCAGTAAAATTATTTTTCTTTGGTGGTACTGGGGTTCCTGGAAACACTTCTACCTCCAGGCTACACTCCCAGACCTATTTTATACTTTTTTATTTGGAAACAGGGTCTCTTAAGCCAGTGCAGCTGGCTTAGAACATGTGCAATCCTCCTATCTCCGCATCCCAACTGCGGGGATTACAAGTGTGCGCCACCACACCTGGCAGTAAAATGATTTTAATATTTTCTTCTAATTTGTGCATGAGTAGATTTAAGTTATACGTTTATTTATTTATGTAATTATCAATCATTTTACTTTTTTATTTTATTGGTACACTATAGTCTCACATCATAACGTGGATCATGTTGACAATGACATATATTCACACAATACTTGGTGCTTCCCCCATGGCTTCCCCTTTACCCCTTTTCCCTCTCTTCCAATACTGAGTATCCAGGTTAACAATGTTATATTCACATGTATGCACATACTTGAATATAGCTTTTCCATTCATTAACCTCAGCTTTCTTACTCTCTACCTTTCCTTTCCAGGTTTGCTGAGGTTTCCCCTCCATTGTCTGGAGTTCCTCTGGTATCCCTAATACTCCCTAGCTTGAGCATATTAGAGAAAACAAATGTCCCTTCTCTGTCTGTACTTGGCTAATCTCATTTAACATAGTGTTTTCCAGGTGTATCTTCTTGCAAGTGACATGATTTTGTTCTTCTTTATTGCTGACTACAATTCCATTGTGTATTTTCCATAATTTTGCAATCCATTCATTTGTTGATAGAGACCTATGTTGGTTACATATTTTGGCTAATGCGAATTGTGCTGCTATGAACATGGGTATGCATATGTTAATATAGTTCTCTGCTTTCAACCCCTTTGGAAAGATACCCAGGAGTGGTATAGCTGGGTCATATTGTGGATCCATTCCCAGTTTTCTAAGGCGTCTCCACACTGATCTCCATAGCAGTGGAACTAGTTTGCACTCCCACCAACAGCGTAGAAGAGTTCCACTTTTCTCACATTCTCGCCAGCATTTGTTGCTATTTGATTTCTTAATGCTTGCCACTCTGACTGGAGTTGGATGGAATCTCAGTGTAATTTTTATTTGCATCTCTCTGATGGATAATGATGTTGAACATTTTTTCATGTATCTATTGGCCATTTGTATCACTTTTATGAAGTGTCTATGTAATTCAGTTGCCAATTTCTTGATTGGGTGGTTTGTTTTGCTAGTGTAGAGTTTTTTGAGCTCTTTGTATATTCTGGATATTAGCCCTCTATCAGAGTGGTGGCTGGTGAAGATCTTCTCCCATTCTGTAGGCTTTCTCTTTGGATTTTTTATGGTTTCCTTTGATGAGAAGAAACTTTTTAGTTTGATGCCATCTACTTGTTAATTCTTCTTTTAATTCCCTGCACTTTGGAAGTCTTGTTGAGGAAGCTACTACCTATGCCTATATGTTGGAGTGTTGGGCTTATGCCCTCCTCTAATAGTTTCACAGTCTCTGATCTGATTTCCAGGTCTTTGATCCATCACAAGTTGATTCCTGTTCACCGCGAGAGGTAAAGATTTAGTTTCGTCTTTCTACAAATGGACAGCCAGTTCTCCCAGAACCATTTGTAGAAAAGACTGTCTTTTCTCCAGCCTTTGAATTTGGCCCCTTTGTCAAAGATCAACTGACTATAAGTGTGTGTTTGTTTCTGTATCTCCTATTGTGTTCTTTTGGTCTATGTGCTTGTTATTGTGCTAAATACGATGCTGTTTTTATTACTATTGCTCTGTAGCATAATTTGAAGTCAGGGCTTGTGATGCCTCCTGCATGATTCTTATTGCTGAGGATTGCTTTGGCTATTCTGGGTCTTTTCTTTCTCTATATAAAATTCATGACTGATTTTTCTAGGTCTATGAAGAATGTCATTGGTATTTTGATAGAAATTGCATTGAATCTGTAGATAACTTTTGGCAGAATGGCTATTCTGATTATTTTATTCTGCCTATCCATGAGCAAGGGAGAACGTTCCATCTTCCAAGGTCTTCTTCAATTTATTTCTTTAATGTTTTATAGTTTCATTGTAGAAGTCCTTTACCTCTTTGGTTAGGTTTGTATCATACTGGTTTTGAGGTTATTGTGAATGAAATTTTTTCTTTATTTTTTTCTTCGTGGATTCATTGATGGCATATAAAAAAGCACCATTTCTTTAGGTTGATTTTGTATCCCACCAATTTTCTGAATTGGTTAATCAGCTCCAGTATTCTTTTGGTTGAGTTTTTTTAGACTTCTAGATATAACTGCAGAAAAGAGTAATTTTAATTACTCTTTTTCTATTTGAATTCTTTTGATTTCCTTCTCTTGTCTTATTACTGTGGAAAGAGTCTCAAGGACTATATTGAAAAGGAGGGGTGATAGTTGGCATCCTTTTCTTGTTCCTGATTTTAGCAAGAAATATTGCAGGTTTTTTCCCCATTCAATATAATGTTGGCTTTGGGTTTATTGTATATTGCCTTATTGATGGAATGGGTGTTGGATTTTGTCATATGCTTTTCCAGCATTTATTAATATGATCATGTGGTTTTGTTGTCAGTTCAATTTATGTGGTAAATAACATGTATTGATTTGCAAATGTTGAACCAGCCTTGCTTTTCTGGGATGAAACCACCTTGGTGGTGTACAATTCTCTTGATATTGTTTTGAATGCATAGAGCTAGTATTTTGTTTAGAATCTTTGCATTTATGTTCACCAAAGACATTGGTCAATAATTTTATTTTCTTAAGGTGTCTTTATTTGGTTTTGGTATTAATGTAATACTGGCCTTACAGAAGGAATTTGGAAGAATTTCTTTCAACTTTCCAGAAAAAGTTGTGAAGTCCTGGGATTAGTTCTTCCCTGAAAGTTTTGTAAAATTCAGCTAGAAACACATCTGGACCTAGGCTTTTTGTTTTGTTTTGTTGATGGTACTGGAGATGAAACCCAGCGGCATTCTACCTCCGAGCTACATCCCCAGCCTTATTTTTGTTCTTTATTTTGAAATAGGGTCTCACTAAGTTGTGGAGGGCCTTACTAACTAGTGAGGCTGACCATAAAACATGATCCTCTCTGGTCTCCGCCTCCCAAGTGCTGGGATTACAAGTAGGCACTACCATGCCTGGCTGGGCTTTTCTTTTTCTTTCTTTCTTTCTTTCTTTCTTTCTTTCTTTCTTTTTTTTTGATGGCTTATTTTTTATTACTGTTTCTATTTCTTTGCTTGCTATTGGTTGGTTTAGGCTTGCTATGTCCTCTTGGTTCAAGAAATCTATCAATTTCTTTCATGTTTTCCTGTCTATTGGAGTATAAATTTTCAAAATAGTTTCTGATAATTCTTTGAATTTCCCCACTCTGTGGTTATATCTGCTTTTTCATTTTTTATTTTAATGATTTGAGTTTATTCTCTCTTTCTTTTGGTTTGGTAGGTCAGGGGTTTGTCACTTTTATTAATCTCTTCAAAGAACCAACATTTGTTAATACTTTGTATTTTATTCTCCATTGCATTTATTTCTGCTCTGATTTTAATTACTTTCTGACTTCTGCTGGCTTTGAGATTAAACTGTTAACAGATTTTCTAGGTCCTTGAGATGTGTCATTATATTGTTTACTTGATGACTCCGTGTTCTTTTAAATGGGCACTCAATGCTATAAACTTTCCTTCTAACACCACCTTCAAGGAGCCTCATAGATTTTGTTATGTTGTGTCTCTATTTTCATTGAATTCCAGGAATTTATTTACTTCTCCCCTTATTTCTGATCTCCTCATTCAATAGTACATCATTCAATCTCCATGCATTTAAATAGTTTCTTTTGGTCTTCTTTTTGTTGACTTCTACTTTCATTCCATTGTGGTCTGAAAAGATGCAGGGAATTATATTAAATCTTTTGGATTTGCTAGTGTTTGCTTTGTGGCCCAGGATGTGATTTATTTTGGAGAAGGTTCCATGGGTAGCTGAGCAGAATTTGTACTCTGCTGTTCCTGGTTGAAAGATTCTGTATGTATTTCTGTGGTCTTGCCATCTTCCTTCTTTTGTGTGTGAGTCTGTGGATATTTTGTCTGATCCAAGCTTAGCAGTAGGAATTTGAAGGTGTCAGCATGTTTACGCATAGGTAAGTAGTGTTTTTTTTTCCAGTGGTGAGGGCTAGATGAGGGAGGAGGAGCTGTGAGGATATGATTAAGTTGAGTAAAATTTTAAGTATAATAAGGTAGTATCTGGTTGAGAATGAGAGATGGTGATATAGTAGGATTATTGTAGTTTGTATATTTATATAAGGAGATATGAAATAGCTTGGATAAAAAACAAGGAGATACAGTAAGGGAAAAAAGAAGTTTTGAGAGAAAAGAGTAGATAGGATAGAGGGAGGAAGCTTGTAAAAGGAATGAGAAGGGAGAAAACAAACATTCATATAATAACAAAAGAAGCAACAAAAACTAACAATAATAAGAATAAATCAAAGATTTAAAAAACAACCAAAAAAAGCAGTATTACTAATTTACATGTTTAGGGCCCATTTAATGTCTGTTTACCGTAGTAGATTCTGGAGCATGTTTCCGTATCTCTCATCTGCTCCATAATCTATTGTCAGCATTTGGACCTACTTTATGACTGTTTGCGACCTTCTCTTGCCTCTGAGCGCTTTGTGCTCAGGTGTCAGGAAGCTGGGTGTCACTACAAATGAGTTCTGTGTAAGTGCAGGGTTCTGTGCTTTCCAGCCCTGGGCTCCACGATCTCTGGCCCTGGGCTCTGCACTTTCAGGCCCTCAGATTTGCATCTTCTGACCCTGAGCTCTCCTTGTTGCTACATTCTGTTAGAGTATCCATTATGCACTAGAACTGGGAAAGACTCAGGGATGAAACCATAGAAAGAGGTTGCTATGTAGGCTCTGCCCTTGAAGGAGCCTAGTGGAAGCTACAAAGTTCTTACAAACAACCAGAGAAGAGCACGCCAAGCAGCATGGACAATGTGCTACGGGGATGACTAGTCAGTCGGCCTTCACAGAGCTTTGATATTTGAAATAATCTCTGGAAGGTGAGAGATCACTTGCCGAGAGATGAGTGGACACAGCAGACAGAGAGCACAGCATGCTAGGGACATACGGAATTGTGACTCTGCATAAAGCATTTGTAGAAAATGAGAGTTCTAGTGCAGTAAGGGCTAATGGGAGGCAGCAGGAGTGTTTGGTGGGTGCACAGGTTCCTTGTAAATTGTCTTAAGGAGGATGAGCAATGAACGTTCCACTCAAACTCTTTAGACCTAGGAGGCACGATCCGATTTGTATTTTCATCTAATTAGGGAATTTCTCCAGTATTTTGCATTTTGTGTCACTCGTTACTTATTATTCATTGTATGTATGTATGTGTGTGTGTGTGTATATATATATATATATATATATATATATATATATATATATATACACTTTGTTCCCAAATTAGATTTTCAACTTATTTTTAAAAGTCCTGTAAGTTGCACGCTTGTAATCCCCACGCTTGGGAGACTGAGACAGGAGGATCGCGTGGGTTCAAAGCCAGCCTCAGCTACTTAGTGAGACCCTGTTTCCAAAAAGTATATATAAAATAAGCCTGGGAGTGTAGCCTGGAGGTAGAAGGCCACTGTAAGTCATTTAATAACAACCTTATAGCATCTAATGCTTTTCACAGGGTATTTAAGTTGTTGGTTCTCTGTGAATATTTCTTGATTATTGTTTACCATATTCTGCTACACACTTATGCCTTGGGACATTCTGTACTGGGAAAAAAAAAGTTCTTTGTACCCTTCTCAAAAACATGAGAATTGTTTACAAGCTTAAAGGTATCATCCCTATACTAAAGGATGCTGCTTGAGTCAGAGAATTATGTTGTAAACTGGGTGTAGTGGTGCACACCTGAAATCCCAGTACTTGCGAGGCTGAGACAGGAGGATTGTAGGTTTGAGGGAAGCCTCTGCAATGTAGCTGAGTCTCTCAGCAACCTAGCAAGACCCTGTTTCAAAATATAAAGTAAAAAGGGGCTTAAGGATATAGCTCAGAGGATCAATCTCTAGTAAACACACACACACACACACACACACACACACACACACACGTTGCTGTGAATTTATATGATTGATATGGGACATCTGTGGATGAGTGGAAGGAAATCAAGCAGAAAGTATTTCAGGCTAAAATATTTCAGGCCAAGTCATCGTGGATGTAATACTAATTTGTTTTCTGATCAGCAGGCTTCATTCGGCAGGGCTATCCTATGGCATCATTAGCATAGTTACACAAGCCATAAAGATTCAGATTTTCTTTCAGAATTTTGTAATTATTCTTCTATAGCAGTGCAAACGTGGTTTACTGACCTTTTCCTTTGATTTAGATCTCACTTTCAAGTTACTAACTCTTAGTATCATTTAAGTATTCTCTATTTTCACTTTAATTAGCTTAATAGCTTTATGTGTCACATATTAAGTAAAATTATGCATAAAAGACCAACTCTGTCTTAATTAGGGAAGTCTTCTGTGCTACCATATGGTCCAAAAGAATTCCCCGTGGCTATCACTAAAGTTCATGGTGAAATGGCAGCGTAGTCTTTATTGTGGTTTTTTTTTTTTTATGTCAAACATAGGCTATGAAAAATAAATCGTTTTCTGTGTGGCTTGGTCAGTTCATAAGCATGCAATGCCGGGCCAATGCGACAACTGCCATTGATCTAAGCCCCATGGAAGCTCTGAAGTCATCGCGGTGTTTCTCTCACAAGATGAGAACACTGAGTATGGGGACTGATGACACCATAGAACGGACAGTTCAGGGGCCCTACTTCTGGGAACAGCTCTTCTGGTTGTTGCCTGTCCTGGTTGTTTATCCCGGACATGCTTGCCCTTGTCCATCTCAGTTCCACGGTGTGACCGCCAGGGGGCGCGGACCTTGCAGTCTGCATCTTCCAGTCCTGGAAGAACTATCAGCTGATAAAGTGCAGGGAGGGCGTAGTCCAAGGGGGAAGGCTTTTGTCAGCAGTGACCATCCCTTTGGAGGCTCCTGCTAGAAGGGCTCACTGGACTCTCAACTTTCCATGGTAGCCCGCTACCATCGCATTTCTCTGTAGTGGGGGATTTGGGTTCCATCAGTCTTGGAATAGCCTCCTTTCACCTTGCTAGTTTCTTCACTTTTCTCTTCATTCACAAAACCCATTTCCCACATTAAACTCCTTCTTGTAAATACTGAAGATGATTTTTTGTTTGTTTTGATCCTAAACAATTGTTCATGGAGGGTCAATAACACTGTTGTTTAAGGTCAATGCTCTTTGATCATATTGAATTCTACAGATGAATATATCTAAGACATGCATGCATAAGAAAGAAAATGACAAGGCTAAAGTATCGCATTGGTTGATGGAATAGATTCACATAAAAAACAGAAAGGTGAACTACAGATTCGAGCAGTTCAAACATACATTTTAGGTTTATGGCCAAATACATTTGTTATGAAAAGGGATTAAAATGACAGCAAAGCAGGACAGTTTTCTTAGGGAATTTGTACAATTCTGAAATTTGGATATAATTCTTGAATGTTAAACAGATGGCCAGTTTACAGGTAATTACATACAGAGAACCTTCAGAGGCAAGCCATAGCCATTTTGGTGAATCAGGATGGACTAACAAAACCTAAAATAATTGTAAAAACACCAGTTTAAAGGAGACATAACCCACTATTATGTAATAGAGTCATCTCTCTTCTTCCTAAAATGTTCTGTTCTGTTTGTCTAAATGGATTATGAGAGTATGCATCAGTAACATTTTTATTTCTTTTTTAGAATCAATTATACAATGCATTTTAATAGTGTTTATCAATACATGATGCAATAAATGAACTTACATGACCTGCCAAATATATATTTTGTATTTGCCCATGATTAATAACAGAAGCATTGCAGACGTTAAAGAATTACATTAAAACTATGGAAGTTGTTGTAACAGCTTTCAAGTTAATCAAAACCCCAAACTCAATGCTTATTAAAGGGGGAAAAAGCACCTTCATGAATTTGTTTAAGCTTACTGATGAGAAAGATGATACGACTGAATAGAGGTAAGGTGTTCATAAACATGTGCCCTTCACCAAAGTGTTAGTTTTAAGCATCAGTTTTTGTTTTTGGTGTTTTCATTATGAAAGTACAAAAAATTACCTTATAGTTTGTGTAAAACATTAGAAAATTATATTTCCTGTGAGATACAGTGGTACACATTTGTAATTCCAGCACTTGAAAGTCTGAGACAGAAGGATTGTAGGTTCAAAGCCAGCTTCTGTAACTCAGTGAAACCCTCAGCAACTTAGTGAGACCTTGTTTCAAAGTAAGACATAAAAAGTGCTAGAGGTGTAGCTAAAAAGTGCTGGAGGTGAACCTCGGATGGAGAATGTCCATGGGTTCAATCCTTAATAACAAATAAATAAATAAAAATGCCAACCCCTCCCCCCCTCTCTCTCGTTGATCTTACAGGACTTGAATGTACAAGTCGTCACAGCCAAAGAACAGAATTCATTATGCTGAAACATCACAGCCTTATGTCCTTATTTTACGGGCCTTTCTTAGGTCTTCAAAAGCAGTGCTTGAAAACTTGGCGGAAATGAATCAGAAAAGGGGAAGAAATCTGAGCCCTCCGGGTGCACCATAGCCTGTGGTGGCACCAAGAAATGATGGATTGATCCCTGCTGTTGAGGCACTCTCATTTTTACAACTTTCATCCTAACCTCCAGTGTAGACACATAAAAAGGGATAAGGAGCTAGCCTACAATTATGGACAGATAGTCATCCAGTATCTTGATTAAATACACTGTCATTCCACACACCCTTTCCCATGAGCCCTTCAAACTTTTACATATTATTCAAAAGGTTTCAAACAAAAAGAAGACAGGTATATTTCAGGCTAGTTTTGCCTCTAGTTCAGCCAATATTTCTCTGTGGAAAATAAAATGCAGAACTGGGACCTGCTTAAATGGTGATTGGGAGCAAGAAAAGAGAAAGGGTGAAAACACTAAGAAATATAAATTATAATCTCAAAGCATCACCCAACTTCACAGATACTTAAGAAAACTCATGATATAGATTATATTGTGTATTACTAATTTACTGAGTAATCTTGTTAAGATCTAGTCTTTTTAAAATTAACACTTTTTAGTTAACATAGTTTAGTATCATAAAATATTTTTTACAAATATTCGAAGGTTGTGTCTTCTTCCCCTATATACATGTGTATTACTGGACCTGTTTCATAACTCAATACATAGGCCACATCCTTCAGAATTTTAAATAACTACAAAATCGTTGTGCATTTTTCTTAAGTATATCAGAAAAGCTTCCTATCGTTCTATATCAGTTATAATATTGACTATGGTTGTGAAAGAGACACTATCACAAAAATCAGAAGAAAGGAATAAAAAGCTTAGTTACAAACAAAATGTGCTTTGTTGTTTATTGTTACACATGATCGTGATAGCATTTAAATGAGATGGGAAAGTTGTAGTCTTTACCTTACCCCAAAATAAATTGCAAATAGATCAGAGATACAGAAACAATTAGACTCTGAAACATTTAACTACAATGATGGGAAAAACATTTTTCTTAGAGGCCTAAGAATGACCTACATATGATACAGTATTCAGAAATTACTGACAAACTTAACTTTGTAATTACAAGACGATTTTGCGTGACCAAAAAAGAAAAGATCTAAGTAAAGTATAAATGACAAAAGAGAAAACTGAAAGAGAGAATGAAGGCTTATCTCAATTGTAATCACTAAAATGCCCTGATAAGAAACTGGAAAAAAAAAAAAACATTTGATAATGCCAAATACATTTGTAAAGAAGTTCAACCTCACAGTCAATCAAGCATGAGTACAAATAAGCTTCTTGCAATTCATGAAAAATATCACCATTATGTTTTTAAACATGCAAACTTTTACTTTTTGAGACTGACTAATCTCACTTAGCATAATGTTCTCCAGTTCCATCCATTTCTCCACAAAATGCAATTTTGTTGATCTAATTTTGTCTTTTATGGCTGAGTAAAATTCCATTGTGTACATGTCCTATAGTTTTGAAATCCATTCATCGGTTGATGGATATCTTGGCTGGTTCCACAGTTTGGCGATTGTGAATTGTGTGGCTATGAACATAGATACACATGCATTATTTTGGTAGTTTGATTTCCATTCTTTTGGGTAGATACCCAGAAGTGGTATTGCTGGATTTTATGGTAGGTTTGTTCCCATTCTTCTGAGAATCCTCCATACTGTTTTCCAAAGTGGTTGCACTAATTTGCAATCCCACCAACAATGTAGTAGAGTTTCCACTTCTCCATATCCTCGCCAGTATATGTTGTTTGTGTTTTGAATGATTTTCATTTTAATTGGACTTAGGTGAAATTAAACATGATGGACATGCTGGGCGTGGTGGTGCACGCTTGTAATCCCCGCGCTTGGGAGGCAGAGACAGGAGGATCGATCAGGTTCAAAGCCAGCCGCACATACTGGCTTAGGAGACCCTGTTTCCAAATAAAAATGTAAAAATAGGTCTGGGAGTGTAGCCCGGAGGTAGAAGGGCTTCCAGGAACCCCAGTACCACCAAAATAATAATAATAATAATAACATGATGGACACTATTTAAATTCTAACACTGATACTTAGTAGTTACGTAAAATGGCTTAACATTTCTTCGCATGTTTTTTTCATTTATAAATCTATTCAGTCACACAGGGACTCCCACTCTTCCACCGTGTTATCCGTAATAAAATATCATGTACCTCATGGCCATCATGTGGGTTAATTTAATACGTATAAAATATTTAGCATAGTATCTGGCACATCATAAATACTCAGTGGTAAATAATGGAAAATTTTAAGGTTGTATGCTGATTAGGAATAAATACAGCTAAAAATATCAGAAAAGAAAAAGTAAAAGTTTAAGCAGAGAGGAATTTATGTTTCATAAAGAACAGAGAGCATGTGGTAGGAAGTTAATTGAGATTCTTGAAGACATGAACAGGGACTCAACTAGTTTAAATGTTACTGTCCACTATCTTCAGGGTGGACAGTAAGGCTCTGTATTCATACTTACTGCCTCTAATTATCACTATCTGCATTGCAGGTAGGAAAAAGGAGGAAGAAACATCAGGCTTGAAGGTCAGAGCTGGGTGCCAGACCAGTCGCTCTTTTTATCAGTAAAGGAAACTTCTCCGACAACAGTCTTCAACTTCTCTTTCTGACCCAGACAGGCATTGCATGTCATCACTAGCTGAGGTATGGCTAGAGCCAAGGGGCCTATGGATGGGTACTGGGCCAGCCAAGCAAGTGTTTGCCAAAAATAGTCACAACAACAACAACAAATCAACAATTTAAGAGTCTCAGCAATGGCTTTAATCTGTACACTCTTTTTTCTTTCGTTTTTTTTTTTTTTGGTTTTTTTTTTTTTTTTTTTTTTTTTGCAGTACTAGGGATTGAACCCAGAGGCATTCTACCTCTAAGCTACAACTCCAGCCACATTTTTTATTTTTATTTTGAAACATGGTCTCAGTAAGATGTGGAGGGCCTCACTAAGTAGCTGAAGCTGGCCATGAACCTGCAATCCTCCTGTTTCAGCCTTACTTTGTACATATTTACTGAAAACTCTTTGTTGTTGTTGTTGTTGTTGTTGTTGTTGTTGTTGTTGTCATTGTTCTGGAGATTAAACTCAGGGTTATTCTACCTCCATGCTATACCCCCAGCCCTGTTTTATTTTTTTATTTGGAAACAGGGCTTCCTGAAGTTGATACAAGCCTCACTGAATTGTTGAGGCTAGCTTTGAGCTTGTGATCCTCCTGTCTAGCCTCCCAAGTACTGGGATTACAGGTGTGCATCACCAGACCCAGCTCATTTTTTAATATTTTCAAACAGGGTCTCCCTAAGTTGCTGAGGCTGGCCTCCAGCCTACAATCTTCCTTGCCTCAGTCTCCCAAGTAGTGGATGTGGTACAGGTATGTACCACTGCACCTGGTTCTTTATTGTTATTTAAAAGAAAAAAAAGACCTTCTCTTTCCATGCCTCAACATTCTTTTACCTTCACACATACACCTAAAGAGAAAGTGAAAGGAGAAAATATATTAGTAGCATGTGAACACTTCAAAATCATCTTGGCCCCAAAGAAAGTCATAAATCTCTATCCCTCTATTGTCTCTAGAGTACAGGTGATATTTTTGGTACTTGTGAGATAACAAAATTGAAAAGCACTCCCTTGTACCACATGTATTACATCTCTCTCTATTTAAGAAAAATAGACAAAAATGTTTTAAAAAACTGCACATGGTCTCAATTGATATTTTTATTAGTGCATTGTAATCATACATCATGAAGAAATCAGAATGATGGAGACATACATGCACACAGCACTTGGTGAGTCTTTCCCCAGCTCCCACCCCACTCTGTCACCCTCCTTGTGCACAATATTGAGATTGGCATTGAAAATTTTGTATATGGACATGGTGTCCATTGAAGTATTTTCTTCTTCAAATCTTTCTCACTCAACCTGCCTTCCTCTGTCACTGCACTAGTTTTCTTTCTTTGTCTAGAATTCCTTGTGTATTCAGTTTCTCCCTAGCTCCCACATATGAGGGAAAACATCTAATCTTTCATTTTTTTGTGACTGGTCTCACTTAGCATAATATTTTCCACTTCCATTCATTTGCCTGCAAATGACATAATTTTGTTCTTCTTTATAGTTGAGTAGATTTCCACTGTGCATATATCCCAAAATTTTATAATCCATTTATCTGTTGATGGACAACTAGGCTGGTTCCATTAACTTGGATATTGTGAATCATGCTACTATAAACATAGATATGTATGCAATACCGTAGTAGTCTGGTTTCAGTACCTGTGGGTGGGTACCCAGAAGTGATATAGCTGGGTCATATGGTAGTTCCATTCCCATTCTTTATCATTAGCAATCAGAGAATGCAAATCTAAATTACACTGAGATTCACTAAACTCCAATTAAAATGGCAGTCATCAAAATATAAAAATTAATAAATTGTTGGTGGGATTGCAAATTAGTGCAGCCACATTAGAGATCAACTGATTTATTTATTTATTTATTTTTTACTAAAGTGTCCTTCTGTTACAAATACCCACTTCAGGGGGGCAAAGAGCTATAGCATTTCACATCTAAATACTGAGTAAGAATTGGCAAAGATTGTATGGTGAAGTTTCTCAAACTTTTTTTTTTTTTTGAGGTACTGGGGATGGAACCCAGGAGTATTCTACCTCCAAGTTAAACCCCAAGTCCTATTTTTTATTCTTTATTTTGAAACAGGATCTCACTGAGTTGCAAAGAGCCTCACTAAGTAGCTGAGATTGTCTGTGAACTGGGATCCTCCTGTCTCAGCCTCCAAATGCTGGGATTATAAGCGTGTGCCACCATGCCCAGCTCTCACACTGAATTTTTTATGTGTGTGTGTGTGTGGGGGGGGTACTGAGGATGGAACCCAGGGGCATTCTACCTCTGAACTACACCCCAGCCCTATTTTTGATCTTTATTTTGAAACAGGGTCTCACTGAGTTGTAAGGGGACTCTCTAAGTAGCTGAGGCTGTCCTTGAACCACAATCTTCTGGTCTCAGCCTCCCAAATGCTGAGATTACAAGTGTGCACCACCATGCCTGGCTTTCTCACACTGAATTTTAACCTCATTTATAATAAGATAATCCCTTTTGTCAAAAAAAGGTTATGAAAAAGTCAATCACTAAGCCAAACATGAGAAGGAAGGAAGGGGGAGGGTATGGGGAGGGAATAGGGGAAGGGCTAAATGTGTGATGTGTGCATGTATGCCTCCACCATCTTGAATCCGCATTAACTTGTATATCTAAAATGCACCAATAAAAAAATTTAAAAAGAAAGGTCATGAAACTGGAGGATGGTATGCTGTGGATAAACAGGACTTCAATGTAAATACAGTAATGGAATAGAGAGATATCTCATTAGCCCCCATCTGCAGAGAAAGAATGAGTTGAAAAGACAATGAATAGCCACCAAACTAAAGTAGAATCTCCCTGCCTCTGCTTATTTAAAATAAAATCTGTATTAAACAAACTAAACTTAACACACATTTTCTCCCTTTTACATAATGGCACACCTCTATAAAATATTTATTTTGCTATTTTGTGTTACTATAAAAGACATGCAAAGTTTTGTATTTAAGACAAAATTATACATAACCATTCTTATTTTTCTTTAAATTGTGGGGGAAATCTAAAGGCCAAACACATTTGCAGTTGAAATCATTAAATAACTGAGTTGTCTGCTTTAGAACTTGTGCAAATTTTTACAATAATTTTATTAAAGGCAAATCATGGATAACTTACAAGATCTAATAAACTTTCTGAAAGCATCTTTAATTCTTATAAAAGTATGTTACAAAAGACAGGTGGTTAATAATGCTTCAAAAGAGATATTTTTATACCTGATATTAAAAAATATATGTCTCAAGAATCTAGTCATTTGTAGTGGCCACACAATAATTTAATGCCAGACTAATAAATATTTGAGTCCATCTCACATTTTTGTTACCAGACAGCCTGGCCTAATGAATTATTTTATATTATTATACTTATTCAGAATCTCACACATATAGAGCTATTTTACATGCTCTTCATAATCATAGAAGGGTTATAACTTATCAGGTTATTAAATGAATTATAGTGGGTTATGAAGTATTTCTACATGCCAAATATTCATGCATATAAATTGAATGAGTGAATACAAGACCTTTGTAAGTGAACACATAGTTGACTCAGTAAAATTCATTGTTTAAAATTGTTATGAACAGACAAGGTTTGGGATCAAAGATTCCTAAGCTCATCTGAATTTATTTCTGGTCTTCAACTTTTGGAAAAATGTTGGCTTTCCAACAGATACAATTTATTTAGCCTACTTTTCCTACCAGAATAAGACAGGGACAAAAGATTTGTTTTTAATATAAAATAATCTCATAGAACTTTACTTTTTATACCTTTACTCAGATTTATATGAGATCAAAAGTTTACTCCTCTTTACAGTTATGGATAGTGGCTACACACAAAAACTAGCTATCATTCTGACATTCTTCTTTACACATGAGATGCAAATGCTATGTGTTTGGTATGCAGTCAGTATTTCAAGCTGTTTAAGTCTAAAGCACATCTTTGTAATGAATGCAGGAAGTTTCTCTAACATTCACAAGCTAATCTTCTTTTCCTTTTGCAATCATTCCCCTTTCATTTTGAAGGAAAATCTCAAGCAAATTTCGATGAAGGAATAGCCAACTACAAATACATAACTCACATTTGCTCAAAGTGAATGGAATAGAAAAAAAATTGAGTATTACAGAAATGATGCTTGGGTTATTTTCTTTCTAATTCAAAATCACTAAAGGAAAGCCAATGACAGATATCAAATTGTTTTATGAGTCTTAATGAGAAATTTTATTTTGAACCTAAAAGGAAAAATTTGAATTTCCTGGCTATTTTAAGTTTGTTATTTCCTCTGTAGTGTCTTTTTGGTACTTATAAAGGATGTAGCTAAAGTTTATCAAGATCACAACATAATAAAAAACCAAAAAACTAAAATAATATAAAGCTCCTGTTAAATCTTTTAATAGGAAACTGAACTTCTAAACTGGTGCTACTAGAAATATTTCTACATAGTGAGGCTCAGTAAAAATCTGTGAAATTTGCCTTCCTCAGATAATATGACTCATACTAACTTGGGGTAAAGTTTTGGGATGTGCATTCTGAATCTTGTGCTCCTAGAAGTTGGAGGAAAGAGAAGAATCAGCTAGGAAAATTACTTCACAGTATAGCTTATATTTATCTCCTTCCTAACTGCTCCAAGGGAGCAGAAATAATTTTTTAAGAGTTCAAAGTAGATTAATATTCACAACCTTGGCTTTCTAGACGTGCATCTTGAATTGTAAAGAGTAACTCAAAGTTATGTTATTATTTTTGTAATTATCCATTTAGAAACATCATAAAGCCAGGTGTGATGGTGGACTCATAATCCCAGTATTTGGGAGGTTGAGACAGGAAGAGATTGTAGGCTTGAGACCATCCTCAGCAATTTAGAGAGACTCTTACCAACCTAGTGAGACCCTGTTTTGAAACATCAAACAAACAAATGGCTGGCTGGAGGGTGTAGCTCAAAGACAGAACATTCTTGTGTGCAATTCCTATTACTACGTATGTGTGTATGTGTGTGTTTTTAAAATAGACTACCAAGAACTTAAAGAATATCAATGGTTAGGTTTAGGTTTATAAGAATATTATTTTTTAACTTGCTATGGATTAAAAAGAAAAAAAATAAATAAAACTCTCTAACCCCCTGCTCCAGAAAACCCACAACACTCCATTCAGACAAAAAAAAAAAAAAAAGAAAAAAAGAAAAAGAAAAGCTAAGCAATTAACTCTCTTTCTTTTGAAAACACTAACTGAATATAGACAATCTAAAGTTTTCCAAGATGAAATTGAAAAGGCTTCTTTCAGATGCCAAGGAGGAATTCTTACTTTGGGAGAGGAAAGAAAGAAACCCAACAGGAAAAGAATTGTGAATAAAGGTCAGCAATGATTCTGGACTGGGGGTAATATTTTTCGTTTCTTTTTGCTTTTCCTTTAAGTTGCTTAAAGGTTGGATTGTTCTGAAATGCTGTCCAAAAGATAGCCTATAATGCAATTCTCTATCATTTCCTTTATTCTTTCCACTGAGAATGCCATTAAATTAAGCCTTTTTGTTTATAAGACATTTTGTTACTGGACAGAGTGAGGACCTATCAGGGCAGTCAACAAAGGCTAGCTATAACAGAAATGTTACTGGGCAAAACTGAGCAAGGAATCAATCACTAAGTAAAAGAAAAGTCAGAACTGAGAGGGATATTAAAGATCATCTGGTTCACTGGTTTACAATATGAGTTCCTGAACTGCTGGTTACTTTCATGGATCAATGGGTAGAAACTAGGATTTTCTTTTTCTTTCTTCCAACCCTTCAAAAAGCTTAAAAGAGTTGGATGATTATCCATAAGAAATCTGCACAATTTTTTCGTGTGTTGTTGTTTAGAATTAGAGGGAATCAGTTAAAATCAGCATGATATAGTAATTGGACCACATGCTCTTTGTGTTAGTCACATGCTCTTTGTGTTAGTCAGCTTTTCATTGTCAGGAACAAAATACCTGACAAGAACAACTTTAAGAAAAAAAAATATTTATTCTGGCTTAAGGCAGTTTCAGAGGATTCAGGCCCTGGTCTGCTAGCTCCAACACAGAAACATCATGGCAGGGGGGCACAGAGGAGGAAAGATGTTCAGCTCATTGTAGTTTGGGATGTAGAGAGTGTCAGGAAGGGGCCAGGGAGAGATAATGCCTCCAGGACCACATTTCCAGTGACCTACCTCCTTTAGATATGTCCCACCCACCTATCTCCTACTTCTTTCAAATTAAAAAATAAAAATGAGAAAAAATTCTTACTTAACATGTGAAATTCAGATGTGAAACCTTTTAAACTAATCAGCAGTGAGAACTTGACATTTCAAGTGTTTCCTACGATTTGTATCTGAAGTATCCCCCAAAAGCTCATGTATTAAAAGCAGGGCCCCCAATGGATGATCAAGGCTCAGAGGTGGGGCAAGGCTGAAAGTGGGTCACCGGCACTGTGGCCTTGCAAATTATATGGCCTTGGCCCCTTCCTCTCTCTGTTTTCCCACTGTCATAAGTTAAGCAGCTTGCCTCCTTCATAACCTAGCGCTACAATGTTTCTGTCTTAGAGCTGACACACCATGGACTGAACCTCTGCAATGGTGAGCCACAATAATTCTTTCCTTCTCTAAGTTGTTCCTATCAGGTTTCTGGTCACAGTGACATAAAAGTTAATACAGTTTCTCATGATTCCCCTCAACTGGAGAGAGATGACTCTAAAAATATGTGCTATCAAATTGATCCTCTTATCTATTTAATTCATACCTTATATAGTGAGCCCTCTTTGTGCACAAATTCTGTACTCACATATTCAAACAACCAGATTGAAAAAACAATATTAAATATATAGAGAAATGAAGTTACATAGAAGTGATGTACAAGATCTCAAGTTTGTTGTTTTCTAGTAGTGAGGGTCAGAGTAAGTAAGCTCATCTTCTAGCTCTGCCTCCACTTCTAATTTTATAGAAGCTGGTGCCATTCACACTAGAACCTGTGTGGTGTGATCTTTGAAACTTTGTAATGCAGCCGTTCACACCTGTGGCTAGTAGCTCTGGTAAGTCTTCTATTTTCAACAAAATGTCACTCAAGATTTTATATCAATTTCAATACTGATACCAACCTAAAGCACTGTGTGTTTCCTGACTGATTTATATTTATAAATGCCTATCACAAAGACCTGAAGCTCTTCCAAGAGAGTCAACCTCTTACTAGGTGTATTATTGGCAGAAAAGAATCTCTGGAAGATAGTCAACGACTAAGACAAATATAAAGTGGGTTATCTTAATTTTGCAAAAGAACATTGATCTGCTTATAGTGGAGCTGGAGAAAACCTGTCATGAATGTTTGTTTGGTTAGCTTTCCTTGTAACTGCATTGTATCACATGGCTTAACTTATTCCGTTATGATCCTGTGGGTATTGTAGTGTTCTGAAAGATTTGTTTTATCATTCTCTTAGGACAACCAAGTGTCATGCCAAAATGACTAAAGAGTACATTGAAGATAGGTTCAGATTAATTTTACCTAATAGGTGCTCTCTTATAAGAACCAAATCTTATTTTCTGAGGCAGATAATTTATTGCATGTGTCCTGTGCCCTCTTTGTGATTTCAAGGTAGAAAGCAATTTGCAGATTTAATATTGAAAATTTAATCAAATAGATGTCAGTTATAGTTTGTGGAACCATAAAATAGCATTCAAATATCCCATCAAAATATCCCAGCATAAATTGCATTTTTATTTTATTTTTACTTAACTAAAACCATAGGGATTCAATGCCAATAGTGTATATTATATCATTAATCTCTAAGAAGAGATAGGTATACTGAGTAGTGACTATTGGATTATACCAAATATTAAGAAAAACATTTGTGGTGACTCTCTGAAAAACAACTAGTGTTTAGTCAGTGACATTGTACATAAACCCTTTTGAGTGGTAAAACTATTGGGAGACCCATGGCTTTATCTGTATTATAGTTGTAAAGGGATCTAAATAAAATGAGAAGACTTTTACAAACTGTTTACAAATTGTAAACATTTTCCTTATGAAGTTTTCAGGAACTTTCTTCCTACCATATATTGAGCATTGTCTCTTCTTGTGTGTGGTACTGGGAGTTGAACCCAGGGGCATTCAGCCTCTGAGTTATCCTAATATAGAGTATCCTACGCCCTATATTTTATTCCTTATTTTGAATAAGGTCTCACTAAATTATAGAGGGAATCACTACATAGCTGAGCCTAGCTGTGAACCTGTGATCCTCCTGTATCAGCCTCCCAAGTGCTAGGAGTACAAGCATGTGCCACCATGCCATGCTTAAGAGAACTGTCTTTTAATAAGGAAAAATATATTTTTCTCAGTGCTTGTGGATTATTTTCAGATTTATTCTCAACAGTAAAGCTATACCCTATGTTAAATATAAGCAGTACTGGCATTTCATGATTGCTCTTTCTCTTGAGTTTATCTTTGTTGTATTTTTTCATGATACGAATAAAATATTGAGAAAATATGGTTTGAAATCATAAAACTATCCAAGATAGTTCCCTTCATCTTTCAAGAAGATTTCTTGGTCTGTTGATCCAATGATACTACATTTCATTTCTATTTTTTCCAACAGCCTCATAATACTGGACCTAAAATGTCCCAGGTGTGCAGTTGTTTTCCTTTTTCACCACTGCAGCAAGACTTGCTAGTATGCTAAGGCATCAGCAGAATAAAAGGACAAAATTAATTTTGTCTTTTTTAAAGTGAGTACCTATAAAAGATGACTAGGTTTTTTTTTTTTAAATCACTGAAGTTTACTGACATTTAATCCTTTAGGAGAGTTTCCTCTGTTCCAGAAACCAAACATTTAAATATATCACTTCATTAAGTCCTCCTATTCCCCATGGCATTCTAGGGTGGATATTATTATCATTTCCAGTTTTCAAGGAAGACTAACCAGATTCCTTACAAACAGGTCATGTAACTCATCTAATCCTGAACCAGAATCCATGGTAATATCTTAATGGGATATTTTTTTAAAACTCCCTCATCAGGCAATACATAGCAAGCTGGAGTTGAGAACCACTGGCTGTTCCAGAGTCTAGTTCAAGTTTCTTCTATTCAAATTAGCTTTTAGGACCAGGCAGGTCAAATACAGGTTTAAATCAGATATGGATATCCTACTCTGGAAAATATTTAAACATGGGTCTCAATCTCATATCAGAAAAGAAATCATCCCAGGACATGGCTTAAAGTGAAAATTACTGAACATCAGTCCCAAAGCTTCTTTGTTCATTCTGAATATAAATTCCAGGTCCAAGGAAAACCACTACTCTGTAATCACTTTAGATGCTAATACATCTGTCACTCTCAAATTTGGGGAGAGGGCTCTTGAATGAGAAGATCCCTTTATTAACTCTAGAAATATTTACTGAGCACCTATTTTGTGCCAAGAATATATAGATACTGGGTAAACCCAGTGAACAAATCAAACTTCCTGTCCAAGGGGCTTATGTTCTACTTGAGAAGAAAAATAGAAATATATTGTCAGATAGACAAATACATGGGAGAAAGATACAACAGAGGTGGGGATGGAGTGAGAGATAAGGTGGCAGTTCTGGTACTTTGGTGCCAAGGATTTTGAAGAATAAACATGAAATCTAGTAAATCACAAAAGTGTCCAGAATAAAGCAACCTTAATTATAAAGGCCCCGGGGAAAGTTTGCTTAGTTGAAACAAGACCAGTATTTGGAAAGGGAGAAAAGTGATAATAGGAGGTATCAGAGAGGTGGTAAGGAATTGGATCACATTGGATGGTAAGGCCCTGGTAATCTTACTCCATATGATTAGAAAACATGGTAAAATAACATTTATCTGCTGTATATTTTAACAGATCAGCTTGACTGCTGAGGATATAATGTATAGGGAAATGTGTAGGCAGGAAGACTAGTGGGAGGGCCATTACTTTTGTCCAGGCAAGAGAAAGGATAACCAGCATTTAGTAGAGAAAGTGGTAAGAAGTAATCTCTGGATGGATATATTTGAAGAGCAAGTCATAATTATTTTTCTAATGGCCTAAATCTGGGGTGTTATAGTTAGATATAAAATGTCCCCTGAAGAGCTCAGGGTTGATATTGTTAAGACATGAAGGTTGTAATCGTATCAATAGAGAAGTCCATTCTAATGGATTTATCTGTGTGGTAACCTAGGCCTGTGGGATGTGACTGAAAGTCGTTCCTTGGGGGATGCAGGCTGAGGGCTTGTGCTTATGTCTTCGACTCCCCTTGCTTGCTTGCCCTCTTGATTTTGGCCTCCATGATGTGAGAGCAAAGTTTTGCTTTCTCTTATCTCTCTGTTACCTGAAATTATCCCTTGAGATCCAAAGACTCCAGCTTCACACAGACTGAACCTGAAATTTCCCAAACACTGAACAAATAAATCTTCTTTCTTCTACATTTTGTGGTCAGTTGTTCTGAATTATAGCAGTAAGAATGCTGATCAAGCCGGGCGTGGTGGTGCACGCTTGTAATCCCCGCGCTTGGGAGGTTGAGACAGGATTGCGCAGGTTCGAAGCTAGCCTCAGCTACTTAGTGAGGCTCTCAGCAACTTAGTGAGACCCTATTTCCAAATAAAATATAAAATGGGTCTGGGAGTATGGCCCGGAGGTAGAAAGCCTCTGGGTTCCACCCCCAGTACTACAAAAAAAAAAAAAAAATGCTGATCAAGTCATGGGGGTGCAAAGTAAAATAAAAACAATCAGAAAGACAAGATGACTACATCAAACTGAACATTTAGAGCTTATTAGGTTTAGTGTCACTTAAGAATCTTTTAGCAAATTCGCAGTTGACCACCAGTGTGTCTTTTTTGACTTATGACCAAGGCAACATTTTTTTTATAGAGCACCAAAGATTAAAAACTGGAACACACATCTGTTAACTATTATTCATTATTCATTGAAATTGTATTCTTTCTGAGATGAAATACAGAATACAAACATGTTTCCTATAATATAAAGAACAAAAGTTAAAAAATCAGTTTTCTCCCAGGCATCAGTATCATGAGTAAATTTTCTTAATATATTTTTATTGGTGCATTGTAGTCAAACATCTCAATGAAGTACAAGACTTGTGTGTATATACAAGCACACATCACCCAATTAGCCTTTATCCAATCCCCATCCCATTCCCTCTGCCTCCCTTGATCCCATGTTTGATTTAGTGATTGACTTTGATATATTTGTTTAAATACATCATGTGCTTTAAAGAGATCTGATCTTCCCCCCTGCCATTCCCTCTGCTAGGTCACCTTAACTGCTCCTCTATAGGGCCCTTTATTCAAATAGATTTCCTCCTATTACCCATTTCTTCCTAGTGTTTGCATATTAGGGAAAGCATCTGACTTTTTTATTTTCTGTGACAGTTTCCTGTGGATGCCACATTGCAGGCTCTGATCCCTCTCTCGAAGGCCCAAGCACTGGCCTCGCCTCTTGGTAGGCTCCAAACCCGGCCTTGCAGGCCCCACAACCAGCCTCACCGCACTGCAGGCTCCAATCCTGATCTCACTGGCCACAAAACCAACCTCACCTCATGGCAGACTTAATCCTGGCCTCTCAGACCTTGGCACCAGCCTTGCCACTCAGCATTCTTCTATCCTGGCCTTGGAGGCCCCAGCAACAGCCTCACTGCAAGGCAGGCTCTGATTCTGGCTTCAGAGGCACCTGGAATGGCCTCGCTGCAGGTCAGGCTCGGATCCTGGCCTTGTTGTCCCAGGCACCAGCCTCGCCGCCTGGCAGGCCCTCATTCCAGCCTCTAAGGCCCCAGCAATAGCCTCGACTCACCGGCACACTCTGATCCCAGCCTTGTTGACCCTGGCACTGGCTTCGCCACATGGCAGGCTCTGATTCCATTCCTCAGGGGCTTCAACACCAGCCTTGTCTCATGGCAGGCTCTGATCCTGGCCTCATGGCTCTGGCACTGGCTTTGACAAATGTCAGGCTCTGATCCTGGCCTTCAGACCCTGGCACTGGCCTTGCTGCAAGGCAGGCTCCAATCTTGGCTTCGCTGGGCCTGGCACCTGCCTCACCACAAGTCAGGCTCTGTTCCCAAACTCCCTGAACCTGGCACCAGCCTCACCTCACAGCAGGCTCTGATCCCAGCCTCACCGGCCCCAGCACCGGCCTTGATGCCTGGTAGGCTCCTATCCTGGCCTCAGAGGCCCCGGCACCAAACTTGCTATGCAGCCGGCTCTGATCTCTGTCACTGTGAACAGGTCATCTACAGAAGTTCCCTTTTTTCTTCCTTTTTTTTAATATCAGAAAGAAGTATATGTCTTTTTCAAAAGCTGAGAGCCTGAATACCTAGTGGCAATAAATTTTGTTTCCACTACAAAGGCAGAAAGTCCACAGTTGCACTACAGAGAGCAGGCTCTGCTGCTCAACATGTATCCTGGCCTCGCACGCTACACAGAGGAACACAGTGGCCATGAGGGCTGATGTCTCCCAGAACATGCAGTGTGGCGGCCCAACCCGGCTATGCGGGGCTCCCTCTGATACACCCCAAACGCTTTTACCACTTAGTATGTTGTCCATAATCACCAAGCATGTGGGGCAGGAGCAGTCTACTTTTGGGGAGATTTCCTCAAAAGTTCAAGGTGGATTGGACTAGATCTGTTTGTCCCTCCAAACACTGGTCACTGCCACCGCCACTGCTCCCACTACTGCCATCTCAGTTCTCTCCTGAACACCTTTCCCACACAGCATGTTTTCCAGAATTCCCGAGCATGTGTGGCAGTAGCAGTCTAACTTTGGGGAGATTTCTTCAAAAGTTTAAGGTGGATTGGATTGGATCGCTGCCTCTCCCAAATACTGGCCACCACTGCTCCTGTCAGGGCCATCTCGGTTTTCTTCTGAGCACTTTTTTTATGGAGCATGTTGTCCCCAATTCCCAAGCATGTGTGGCAGTAGCATTCTAGCTTTGGGACGATTTCTTCAAAGGATCAAAGTGGATTGGATCAGATCTCTGCCTCTCCCAAATACTGGCCACTGCCTCCTCCGCCGTTGCTACCACCATCTCAGTTGTCTCCCAAACACTTTTCCAACACAGCATGTTGTCCGGAATTCCTAAGCATGCACAACGATAGCAGCCTACCTTTGGGGAGATTTCTTCAAAAGTTCAAGTTGGATTGGATCGGATCTCTGCCTTTCCCAAATATTGGCCGCAGCCATCCTCCTGGTTCTCCCCTGAGCACCTTCCTTACATGGTATGATGTCCAAAATTCCTAAGCATGTATCACAGGAGCAGTCCCCCTTTGTGGAGACTTCTTAACAAAAGTTCAAGGTGGATTGGATAGGATTTGTCTGCATCTCCTGAATAATGGCTGCCGCTGTCGCCACTATCTTGGCCCCTCTCCAATATTTTTTAATAAGAGAAGATAGTTTGTGTGTTTTGAAGAGGTTGTGAGATGAAGCACTCAGCAGCAATAAATTTTATCTCCCCTCCAAGAGCAGAGGCCCACAGCCTCACCACGTAGAGCAGGATCTGCTATTCTGAGCACATCACGGCCCCCAGCGCAGCATGGAGGAGCAAGGCAGCCAGGTGCACTCAGTTCCCCCAGACGTGCGGCTGGGCTTCCCACCCAGCACTGCTGGGCTCCCTCCAACAAGCCCAGATCATTTTTCTTACAAGGTATGTTGTTAAGAGTTCCCCAGCATGTGGGGCTGAACTGGTCTTTTCTTCCAAAAATCACTTTTCTTGTGTGGCGGGCGCCTCGTCATCTTGCTTCTAATTCCGGCATTATCCACTCTCTCCTGTATTCTAGATAGGAAGTCACGGCTGGAAATGTCTCCTTATGTTGTCCCAATCAGATATTAAACCAAAATCTGGTGTCCAGGGCTTCTCTGAGGAATGCATGTCCTATTTGGCTGCCTCATCCACCACTGTGACTGCGGCTGCCATCATTTTACCCTTTCCTCATGAGTAAATTTTTAACATTAGAAAATTATTATTTGTTTTAACATATTACTGCTTTTAATAATTTTAAATATGTAAATATTTGACTCTACATTCAACAAAATTATCTTACTCAATAGCCAAAAGGTGGATACTCAATTGAAGAATCCCATATTTTATGTCTTCCATCTTCCCAACTTAACTTCTATATTTTAGATTGTTTCTGCATTTCAAATGAACTCTTATTGATGACATAAATCATTCTGCTGTTTAGTATATTTAACGTAAAAATCTACCATTCTCCTATTGAAATTAATAAAAAAAGTTTGTATTACTTCGTAACATAATAACTTATGTTATTGATAAGAGCAATATAATTGAATATGGGATGCATCCTCACCTATAATAAGTATTGTTAAAAACCTGAGATATCCCTTATGTTAAGATTTTAAATGGTTTTAACACAACTCTCTATATATTTGGCTTTTGTTTTCTTGCCCTATTTCTAAATATATGATCCATGTTTGTTTACTTAAAGTAACATGGAATTCTTTTTGGATACAAAGACATTGAATGAGTAAAAGTAGATGCATGAAATATTTAAATACCTATTTTGTACTTTGTATTCTTTATCTAAACCCTCACTTTAGCAGAAATATTTATATACCCTCATTCTGCCCAAATATTTATCAATGATTCCAAAATTAAGTTAAATGTATTATTCTAGAGCCTTCTCTAGTGAAGCACATATTTTCTACCAAAAATAAAACCACAACTGTACTTATATACTGCAAGCTATGTTATCATTTGACTCCACAGGCTAATGGTTTTAATTTTAAAATGTCTTACCACCCCTTATACTGCCACAAGAGACTTGTATTAATTATGTATGTATTAACTGTTATGGAAGCTTGAGACAGAAAGTCACTTATGAAGAAGCTAAATTGGGCAAGAACCTTTAAAATTATAGAATACTTTACCTTCTAATGGAGAACAAAAATCTGCTGAAGAACAGAATCTTTGTAAAGACTAAATAGCATTTACCTGAAAATTTATCATTCAAAAGAGGCAAAAGACATTCTGAAGGTATAGAAAAAAAAATTAGGGTTGTATATAAAAAGGTAGATGTTTAGTAGATGGCACAATATTTGATGTAATATTTTGTTAATAGATAAGAGGAAATTTAGAAATTTTAACAGGTACATGCTCCAAATTTTCCAAATAATCTGAAAAAAATGGGTAAAATAGGACTTTTCACATGAAGTTTCTTTGGCAACTGTAGATTAAGGTTTCAAGTAGATTCCACTAGAGTACCCTGAAAGAACTCAAAACAGAGAATGAAAGCAAAAACACACATATTTACAAACATACACATACACATTACAACATGACTTGTGAGCTAAATTTAAAGCTAAAAAATGTTGCTAGATAGTCTAAAAAGTAGCAGAATTAATCTTTAGAGTTTGAACTAACCCTGTATCATAACTGAAACATATGTGGAGGATCTCCCATATACAGATATATTATCCTTATCATTTTAATGGAAACCTATCACTTCTCAACTCATCAGTGTAGTCCTGAATGGAAGAGTCATTTATCTCCATGTAAGATGATTATCCCTTTGAAACCCTAACTCATCTCAAATTTTCTAACAGTTCAAATCACAACACTATAGGGAAAAATATTATAGAGCATTACTGATAAATTCCCTGATTTCCACAAAAAGTGATTATCACACACCTGAGTGCACTACTAATTTCTAATACTATGTCCAAGAATCAGAGGTAAAAGACATATCACTTTGCCAGATATTACTGCTAACTAGGTTCCTTTTTCCTGAGATGGATAAAGTAGACTTTGAAACTATCCAGAGATAATTCCTTTTTTTACATTAATATTATTTTCATCGTGAATTTTTTTTTAGAGCATAAAAGAATACTTCAAGACAACTGTGTTACAGCAATCTTAATCAGCAGTAGGCAGCTATGGACAGGACTCTAAAATTCTAAGCACCTAAAAACCCCTAGAGGATATGGTGGAAACAGCCCAGCATTCCAGATTTATTTATGAGGAAATAACATCAGAAAAAAAAAATGAGGCTTAAAATAAATTAATAAAATAAATAATTATTATAAGGTATTACAATAAAAAAGGTATCAAGAATACTGTCTTGTAAAAATACAAAATACAAAAAAACTGGCACAATAAGAATATTTAGACAAAAAACCATAACAGAAATAGAAAATGAAATAATCATAGATTTACCTGCTGAAGTAACTTAAGTAACTAATAAGCAATGAATTGCTGCCTCTCTATTACCTGGAAAAAAGTCCACTATGAAAGTGACAAAAGAAAAAATACAGGACTTCCAGGAAGATGGCGACCAAAGGAAGCAGCATATACCAGTCCTGCTGACACCTGATCTCCATTGCCTCAAAAACAACATTCTACAAAGCCAGGAAGTACTATCAGTAGAGGACTAAAAAAAAAAAAAAAAAAAAAAAAAAAAAAGGCCAACAAGAGAGCAGAAAAGAAACCCGCCCACATTGCGACAGCCAAAGTGGCACCATCTTGTCTGATAGCACCAGACTCCAGAGACAAAAAAGAAAACAAGGACTACAAGTGAACAGCTGCAGATCAATGGGGTTGTAAGCCATTAGTTCTTTCTGCCCAAATAGCAGTTACAACTTTCAGCAGCTGAGCTCACCACGTTCTCCAGGGATCCAGAGCAGAGCTCAAAACCAGAAAAAAACCTGGCCTGCCTCACAGCCAAGGGTGCCATGGTGATACCATCTTGCCAGTGGCAGCCAAGCACACCATACCCTCCAGAGATCCAGACCTGTGTGCACCAAATAAGTCAGTGAAACTGTGGTCCCCAAAGGAGAACTTCCAGCACTGTGCCCCCAGGGACTCACGTAGCCATGATAAAGTCCCTGGGTCTGAAACTTTGTGGTTCAACCCAGAGAAGGTGGGAGTGGGTCTGTTGGTTTAGATAGACTCAGGCTCTGATCAATTGAAAGTGTGGGGGTAGACCTATGCTTAACACTAGACCCAACTAGTAGGATCTCTGGTTTTACCACAGACCTCCCAATTGTGGTGAATGGGGAGAAGTCAGACCAGCCTAGCCCTAGCTTTGGAGAAGAGAGATTCCTACACTGAGTATGGTTTCAGAGGCATCTGCCACCAACAAAGGCAGGGAGAGACCGAGACTCCGAGTCTATGGAAAACGTGGAGGATGACCTGCACTTAACACTAAATTCAACCCCATTTTTACCAACCATCTGCATATACTGAGGACTCAGAATCCAGACTCACAGCAGGAAAGGTGCCAGTGGCACACATTATCTGTAGACTGCAGAGGCCCTGTCTGCCAAATAGTCATTTATTTGTAGAGTTGCATCAATTTGTTGTTGGGGTTGTATTGGTTTTTTGCTCTTTTTTTGTGTGTGTGTATACTTGTTATTTTATTTTTTTATTTTACCCTCTTCCCAAACCCGCTCCCAATCTTCTTCCATTATACATACCTACTGCCTTCTCTCTATCCCTTTTTTCTTTTTACTCTCTCCCTAGTTTTGTATTAAATCCACTGCATATCACAAGACCAGAAACTCTACATTGGTTACTAGAATACTACTATATTTTTACTATATCTACTCTCTAGTATATACTACCTTACCAAACACATACTCTCATTCTATTCAACCCTATCTGAGGCTTTACCCTATACTTCCATTTATAACTTCACTTACCTTCTCACTCAACCTTCCCTGTTGAATACAATTTGCTCTTGATATACTAGCTGAAACCTAGAGACCAAGAGAAATCTATCAAAAGCAACAGATACAAACTTCTAAAATCATGAGGAACAAAAAGGAAGCAATAAACTCCCACAAACCCATAATAACAGAACTTGATAACACAGAATTGCAGTGATATCTAGAAGGTCAAATCAGGAATAAAACTGTAGAAATAACACAGGACTTCCTAAATGAATTTAGAAAAAGTCTGAAAGAAATAAAGCATGCAAAGCCGGGCATGGTGGCACATGCTTGTAATCCCAGCATTCGGGAGGATGAGACCAGAGGATCATGGTTCACGGACAGCGTCAGCTACTTAGTGAGGCCCTCTGCAACTCAGTGAGACCTGGTTTCAAAATAAAGAATAAAAAGTAGGGCAGGGGGTGTAGCTCGGAGGACGAATGCCCCTGGGTTCCATCCCCAGACCCGCCAAAAAGAAAGGAAGCAAGCAAGCAAGCAAGCAAGCATGCATGCATGCAATCATTGAAGTAACTGAAGTAAAGCCATCAATTAAACAATCAATTAGACCATATGGAGAATAGAATCTTGCTCCTAGAAGAAAATCACTCCAAAAACACAGAGTATGTAACTTAGAAAAAAGCAATTTGACAGAATGAACTGGACACTGAAGAAATATGGGCCCATCTTAAAAGAGCTAACCTAATAATAATTGGAACAGAAGTGGGAAAAAGTGGGGAAACCACAGGGATCAACAATCTTTTCAAAGAAGTAATAGCAGAAAAACTTCCAAACACAGAACAAGAGGTTGATACACAGATACAGAAAACTTATAGAAACACCATTAGACAAGATCAGAGAAAAGGTTCCCCATGCCACATAATAGTCAAAATGACCAATGGAGAAGGCAAGGAGAGAATCTTAAAGTCAACAAAAACAAAAGACCAAGTGACATTTAGAGGAAAACCAATTAGAATCACTCCAGACTCTCCAAACCAAGTCATGGAAGCCAGAAGGGCCTGGAGTAACATATTCCAAACTCTGAAATAAAATAACAGGCAGCCAAAATTTTCCTACCAAGCAAAACTATCTTTCAAATGAGATGGGGAAATAAAACCCTTCTACGACAAACAGAACCTGAAGGAATTTATGTCTTCAAAATCAGCACTAGAGAAAATACTCAAAGAAATTAACTGCAAAGAAGAAATAATACACACCAGATCCAGAGAAACAAGAATTTCCATTCACCAGACAACTAAGCAAAGAAGAACAAACAATATTTCAAACAAAAGTAGAATCTCAACATCTTAGGAATTAAAAATCATCTCTTAATAATCACACTGAATGTAAATGACCAACTCCCCAATAAAGACATAAAGTGGCAAAATGGACTAAAAACCATAATCCACCCATCTGCTGCTTGCAAGAATAAGTATCATCAAAACAGCCATACTTCCAAAAGTGATTTACAGATTCAACAAAATACCCATTAAATTACCAAGATCATTCTTCACAGACATAGAAAAATCAGTCCTTAAATTCCTCTGGAACAACAAAAAACCCAGAGTAGCCAAAGTAGTTCTCAGCAACAAAAACCATGCAGGATGAATCACAATACCTGATTTTAAACTATTCTACAAAGCTATAGTAATAAAATCAGCATGTTATTGACACAAAAACAGATACACAGACCAATGGAGCAGAACAGAAAACTAAGAAACAAATCCACACACTTACAGCCAATTGATTTTTGACAAAAACATACAATGGAAACATACAATGGAAAAAAGCCTCTTCAACAAATGGTGTTGGCAAAACTGGTTAACGATATGCCAAAAAATGAAAATAAATTCCACTTTTTAAAATTTAGCTTCCAAAAGAAGCTTATTTAACTCAAGTCTAAAAATTTTTCAACATTTAATCAACATAATAATTATTAGTAATTAGTATTAACATTTAATAACAGATAATTATGAATGATTAATACAACAATAATGATGAACCATTAATAGTATTTGTCATGGCACTTTTTTTGTTACTAGATCTTTGGAATCTAGCGTATACTTTATATTCCATAGTACATCTCAATTTGACCATATTCAAGTGCTCAGGAGTCACATGTCCTAGTTGATGGCTACCCTAGTGGATGAAAAAACCTCAGATAAATGTTTGCTAATATACTTATTACTCATATGCAGTCTGTTTAGACAGACTATCTCAAAGTGGCTGAAATAAATTATTAAGATACAATGGGGAAAGTAAATTCCACTTTTTCACACAAGAGTCAATTCAAGATGGATCAAAGACTTGGAAATTAGACCAGATACTTTGAAACTCCTTGAAGAGGGCATAGGTCCAACACTGCAATACATAGGCACAGATAAAAACTTTTTTTCAATAAGACACCAAAGGCACAGCAAAATAAAAAGGTGAATCAATAAGTGGGATTGTACAAAACTGAAGAGCTTCTGTACAGCAAAGGGAACTATCAAGAATCTCAACTGAGAATCAACAGAATGGGAGAAGATTTTTGTCAACTACTCCTCCAAAAGAGGACTAATATCTAAAATATGCGGAGAACTCAAGAAACTCAGCACTAAGAAAATAACCCAATCAAAAAATGGACAAGTGAATTAAATAGGCACTTCATGAAGGAAGAAATTCAAATAGCCAATAAATGCATAAAAAAAATGCTCAACATCATTAGCGATCAAAGAGGTGCAAATCAAAACTATCCTTAACTCCAACTAGAATGGCAATCATTCAAAACACAAACAACAAATGCTGGCAAGGATGTTAAGAGGGAACTCTAAAACATTGTTGGTGGGATTTCAAATTAGTGCAACCACATTGGAAAACAGTATGGAGGATCTGCAGAAAAATGGGAATGAACTTACCATTTGTTCCAGCAGTACCACTTCTGGGTATCTATCCAAAAGAAAAGAAATCAAACTACCAAACTAATGGATGTTCATAGTTGGACAATTCACTATTGCCAAACTATGGGGAACCAGCCAAGGTGTCCATCAACAGATGAGTGGATTACAAAACTGTGAGATATGTACACAATGGAATTTTACTCAGCCATAAAGAAAAACAGAATCACATCATTACAGGGAAGTGGATGGAACTGGAGGACATTATGCTAAGTGAGATTAGTCAGTCACACAAAATAAGAAATCACATGCTTTCCCTAATATGTGAAAGCTAGGGAGAAATGGGTAACAGGAGGAACTCTAGATGAAGAAGATTCTATAGATGAGCAAATCAGGTGACCTAACTGAGGGGATAGGAAGGGGGAAGAGGAAAATTCTCTAATAAACTAAGAGAAATCATGACAGAGCAAAGGTTTATTTAAAAAGAAAAAAAATTATACTCCCAGAAAGTTTTCCTTTGTAAATTGGGATGCTCCACATGCCCATGGTAAATGCACAGCACTGTTTTATCCTTTCTTTTTTAGACTGGATGTTCTTGAAGGCAGAAACCATGTGACTCTCACCTTTGTATTCCCAGCACATTAATATTGAAATATGTCAGTTCAATTGTAGGGTTTTTAAATTTTCCCCTGAAAAAGTTTTGAACCAAGAGCTTATATTCCTAAAACAATAGCATCAGTCTTCCTCACTGTCACAAACAAGCTGAGGAAGTGAGTGGCTGACAATTATGTATGAAGACATGTTAATGTACTAAAAAATTAAACTTGAGAATTACTATGAAGACAGAAAATCAGTTATCCAATCCTTTCTGTATTAAAGCTTTATCATAGTGCAGGAAAACACAGTGATCCCTTTCATAATCTATTTCTCATGCTGGTTTGATCTTGAAAGCAGAAATGATTTGTGGAACATCCTATCTTTTGGTACAGAATCCTGAAATGGCTTAGCAGTACAGGATCAAACAAAGATCACCTAAATTCAAGTACTGATTCCAGGATTTAGAATTTGTTTGAACTTGTTCAAGTTCTATTATCAATCAAGCCTCAGTTACTTATATTAGGAAAATGCTCTGTTGTAAGGTTCAAATACATGGTAAATACTGAGCACAGGACCCAGGGTACAGACACTCATGAATGTCTACTATCCTTCCATACCCTGTGCATATCCTTCCACCACCCAACATGTAGAAAATACATAAAACCACTGAAATGTATGCATTTATTTATTCTTCACTAATACTGAATTAGGCAGATCCATTTATCTCAGTTTGTAGCAAATAAATAGACACATCTACACATCTATACAAATATTTGAAAGTTATAAAATTGAATATTCATGATTTCACATTTCACAAATACTGTCAAGTAAAAAAGCAGACTGTTACACTGAGTTAACATCTCATTCAATTAGTTCAAACCTGTAATATAAGTGTACTTACATACAACTATTCAAAAAGGTATATTTAATATAAATAAGTCATTAACATCATAAATCTGATAACTTTATTGGGATGGTGTGAAATGGAGTAAGTTCTAGTATTATGGAGAGAAACAAGCAATCAGGACACATAATTCAGGTCTAAAGAAATGGATTTATCCACTAACAGTCAATATCAACACACAAACAAAACAATTTTGTACATCTACCTAATGCAAATCCCCTTTTAGTACTACATGGCTTGCTCAGAAACTAGTTAAAAAGATCCATCTGTACAAAACCAAAACGAAACCAAACCAAACCAGGAACTGCAATTTTACCTTACACCCAGTAAAAGCTGAGAATATTTTCTAATCCCACCCACATGCTAACATCATCAACATTACTGATAAAAAGTCAGGGCAGAAAAAGCCCAACCAAGGATGTCAGATGGCACAGAAACCAGTGGCAGAAACAGAAAAAACTGCAGGGAAAGTGGTTGTTTGAGTGTAGGGTAACAAAACAGCTTCTCTGAAATGCTGCACAGAGCAAATTAAAGTGCAGTCCTTGTTTATACAACTTTTTCCTTCTATATCCCTTGAAGTCTTCATGGTAGACATTTTAAACAACATTTTAGAAATATTCACAAGAAGGCATGAAGATTATAAAATGTCTATTTCCCAAAAAACAAAAACCTAAAATAGTGATAAATATAACAATGTAAATGGTATTTTAACAGTAGTTAAATCTCTTCTGTGTTTTTTAAGAACCACATAAAAGTAGCAACATTTTTAAATATTACTATATTTGACACATGCTAAATTAATGGCAATGTTAGATAAGATCTTCTGCAACTGTGGTATCAAAAATTTGATAGCAAATTTGCTGTTCCATTCCATTTGTGACATTGTAAGATCTGATATAGCATTCCAACCAGGGATATGCATCTAAAAGCAAAAAGAAAATGCTATTAAACAGGAAATTAAGTAGTACTCTGACAATTGTAACTAATTTAAAATTTTTTCTAATGACAAAGAGTGATCAAATTTACAAATTATTTCAAAGTATTTTGGTATTTTCAAAGTATTTTGATATTCAAAGTATTTGGTAGCAAAGAGCTCACAGCCGATTCATTTTTATTTCATTTCTCCCTGCTGATTGCTTAATGAGTTCCCGTTTGTTTTTCCTGATTGACAGAAAAACAAAAGAACCTGAGCTGCAAAACAGCTCCAGCCCTTCTACCTATCCAGATAAAACTTCCATCGGGCAGCAGGTGTCCAGCCTAGGCGACACTGGCGGCCACAGATGCCATTTCTAAGGTTTGGTTATGACCACAGTAAATCTATTTATAATTTCTAAAAAAAGACTTAGATTTACTCAAGATCAAGTATGGAAGGTATTTAATAAAATATTTAATTTTGGCAAGAGTAAAGAGATACACACTCCTATGACCTCCAGGAGAACTTTCTCAGAAACAGGTAAAATATTTTTGAAAAACAATTTGGCAGTGTATATCAAAAGCTAACAGGTCCTTGTTTTGCTTTAAAAAAAAAAAAAAAAAAAAAAAAAAAAACTATCCCCGCCGGGTGTGGTGGCGCACGCTTGTAATCCCTGCGCTTGGGTGGTTGAGACTGGAGGATCTCGCAGGTTCCGCTGGCTTAAGAGACCGTTTCCAAATAAAAAATAAAAAATAGGTCTGGGAGTGTATCCCGGAGGTAGAAAGGCCCTGGGTTCCATCCCCAGTACCACCCAAAAAAACAAAACAAAACAAAAAAACCCTCCCCAGTAAGCCAAATAGTCAAGCCAAATAGTCAACAAATAAAATTGAAAACAAATAAAGAGCCAGGCGTGGTGGCGCAGGCTTGTAATCCCCGCGCTTGGGAGGCGGAGACAGGAGGATCGAGCAGGTTCGAAGCCAGCCGCGCTGGCGTAAGAGACCCTGTTTCAAAAATATAAAATAGGTCTGGGAGTGTAGCCCGGAGGAAGAAGGGCTTCCAGGAACCCCAGTACCACCAAAAAAAAAAAGAAAGAAAAAAGAAAACAAATAAAGATATATGATATAAACCTTCTTATAGATTAAAAAAAAAACTGTCTTTGTGTGTTATAAAATATGAGGACTGACCAGAGAAAAGAAAATCCTGATTAAAAAGGACCATATAAATTTATATGGTGACACATGCCTGTATTCCCAGTACTTAGGAGGCCGAGGCAGGAAGATTGTAGGTTTGAGGCCAGCCTCGGCTTAGTGAAGGCCTCAGTAACTTGGTGAGACCCTGTTCCAAAATAAAATAAGGGGTGTGTGGGATGTAGCTCAGAAGTAGAATGGCCCCGAGTTCAATTCCCAGTAAAGAAAAAAAAAGAAAAAAGAAAATAACAGCAGCAGCAGCAGAAAATATACAAAAGAAAACTGAGTAAGTACAGCATGATAAAAAATGATTTTTACCCGGGCATGGTGCTGCAGGCCTTGTAATCCCAGTATTCAGGAGGCTGGGACAGGAGGAGCGTAGGCTCAAGGAAAGCCTTAACAACATACTGAGACTCTCAGCAACCTAGCACCACTGTTTCAATAAAATAAATCAAGTTTGGCTTAGAGGTAGAATGTCCCTGAATTCAATCTCTAGTGCCAAAAAAAAGGTTCTTGTCAAAATTTCATCCTTTTTCATATAATTTTAACTAAATGTTTATATGTATAAACTCACAAATATATTTATGATCAAAACCTAATTAGCAAAATGTTTTTAGCGGGTGTGGTGACGCACACTTGTAATCCCAGCATTTAGGAGGCTGAGAAAAGAGGATTGTGGTCCACCGACAGCCTCAACTATTTAGTGAGGCCGTTTGCAATTCAGTGAGACCCTGTTTCAAAATAAAAAAATAAGGCCAGGCGTGGTGGTGCACACTTGTAATCCTTGCGCTTGGGAGGCAGAGACAGGAGGATCGCGCAGGTTCAAAGCCAGCCTCGCTGGCTTAAGAGACCCTATTTCCAAATAAAATTATAAAATAGGTCTGGGAGTGTAGCCCGGAGGTAGAAGGGTTTCCAAGAACCCCAGTACCACCAAAATAAATAAACAAATAAATAGGATGAATAATATAGTAATTATTATTTCAACTTTTTGTATTCAAAGCTTTCAGATTCCTAAGTCTGCAGATTAGATACATGCTAGGTGTTCTTTCAAGGGAGATTGTGAAAACATTGCCTACCAACTTTGATTCCTAAAGGGCAAAACATATCCATGATCATATCCATAATTTTTTGAAGGTCATCATCAGTCAGGATTTCTGATGCTGGAATCTGGAAGAACTTGTCCTTTAGAAAATTATGACAGAAAGGAAAAGAAAATAATAATCTTTTCAAAGTTATAATTAATAGAAAGTTATTTCAATATTATCTAATTTTCTAAAATAATCCAGACTATTTTCTCTATCAAGATTAGAGAATTCATAAATTAGAGGGCTGATGTGAACTCTAAAATCTGATTTACAGCTTTAATCTTAAAACAGCATTGAGATACATATAATACAATTGAATTATTTTTACTTCATGATGATGATAAAAGACAGGAGGCTGATGATTCTGTTTTTGCACAGGAACACAAATATAATGTTAAGTTTAAAAGAATATAACATATAGTATACATTTACTTTTTTCCCTTATGTTAGACTATAAGTTTCATGGAGGAAGAGACTTTGCTTTGGTCACTGCTATATCCTCATTACATTGAAAAGGACTTGGTGCTCAGCAGGTTATCGTTAAAAACCTATTTAATAAGTGGCTCAATGAACTGTGAAGGCAGAAGAAAAACTCTCTCAGATTCTTTTCAATGTGTATAGAAAAAGGTTACCTTACATTAAGAGATTTAGCCTTTGCTTCTAGCTTGTGGGAAGAAATCTCTAAATCCTTACAATGTCACAACTGATAGGAAAAAAATGTCTTTCTCTACCTAGGGGTCACTGTGATTCAGGGTGGGGACCCTGGGGTAAATAGCACCAGCCTGACCTCAGGAAGGGATGATGATGAAATAATTCCCATGGGCAGTGAACCATGCCTAGGCGATGGAGCCTGATACAAACTCTTGTCATCAAGGCGTGGCTGGTCTTTCCTGGTTAGCAATACTCCATTATGTTGTTACATACAGTCTCAAGAAAAAATAACACAGTCCACAATTCCATGGGGAGAAGATGACCATACGCTACACATTGGGAACTTTCCTGAACTCTGCTGTAAACACCTCTTTCCTTGGCTGATTTTAATCTATATCCTTTAGCTGCAATAAGCTATAATGAAGACTACAGTGAATTCTGAGCTTTTCTTGTGAATTATGAAAACTAAAGGTTTCATAAAGGATATTTTTGAACTTAGGACTAGTTTTAAATGTGAAGGTAGTCTCATAAGCTTCCCCACAGCACCACATAGTAAGACCTATCTTCTCATCAAAGTAACTTTTTTCCCTCCAATAGGAAATGTAGAGATTAAAATAAATAGATACATAAATAAATGAATATAAAAAGTAGAGTGAAATGCTAATGTTATATAAATAATGTCTATATAAGGATGGCAATATCTCTGTGCTTTTTAGCCCTTGAATAGAATTTCTGCATGGTACAGAAAATGACCAAATTTCTATTCCCTAATTTTTGATTTTTCAAATATAAAGATATATCAAGTTTAAAGAGATACATATACACAACTAGAAATATGTGGACTTTTATTCTATTTCTACTTTTAAGTTGCCATAAATTCTTTGAATATTAAAATAGGTATGCACGCACACATATTCTAAAAAATAGTAAATTTGAGTCTGAAATATCTTTACTAACTCTGTTACTTACTGAATCCATGAGATAAGCTTCCAATACTCCTGTTCCATCATCAAGAGTAAATGTCATAACAAACACATACTGGAGGGGTACAATACCCAGTACTGGTAAAGGCAAAATAAGACTTTTATGAGTCTGCTATTCCTTATTATCAAGGCAATGATAATTGTTCTGTTATAGTATGAAACTACAAGTTTTATTTATTAAAAATTTTAAGAGATAAAAAATTTTAGATATGACTTAAGCTCTCTAATCCCAATATATAAAAAACTCATTTGGCAAGTTTATTTTGGAACATTCCACTATATTTACATAAAGACAATGTTTCACAGTAATATAAGCAGTAAGATTTTTAAAGGTATTTTTATAATACATCTTTGAAATAAGTTGAAACCTTGGTAGAAACTATAACATGCTTCATAAAATACAACTGATTCCTTTTTTGTCTTAGTAGAACTTAAAATACCAGAATATTCTAAAAGGTGGCATGTAGCTCTTTTTTTTTTTTTAACATGTCTCTCCTCTTTTTATTAAAAGTATGCGGGAATCAATTATTTTTTAAAGAATCTTATCTGTTTGAAGAGGCAAAAATGGCAGAATATGGGATTTAATACTGATAAAAGGATGAAGAAGAAAGAAACTGGAAATGCTAAATCACATGAGACTAGATAGGTTAAAAATGAACATCACTGTACTTGAAAATGGAAGAAAATCAATGTTTATGGGATGTTGAATTAGCTTCCACCTAGCAAACCCATATTTAAACTGTAGAACTAAGTAAGTAGGCATATACAAAGAGTAAATTAGGTCATACAGATATGAATTTGAACACATGATAAATATTGTTAGTACAAGAAAAAATAGTTTTTGCACAGTGACGGAAAGAATCAAGAGTCTAAAGAGAAAGCCTTCAGAATGGGAGAAAACCTTTGCCAACTATTCTGGTAAAAGACTAAACTCTAGAATACACAAAAGTCTCACAAGAACGTAACACTAAACAAATAAAAATAAAAAGAGGCAGTTGGCAGCGTGGGTGATGCTTACGTAAAATTCCACTATTTAAGAGGATGAGACAGGAAGGTCTCAGGTTCATGGCCTGCCTCAGCAACTGAGCAAGGCTGTCAGCAATTTAGCCAGACCCAGTTTTAAAAATTATAAAAGCTGGGCGTGTTGGCACACTCTTGTAATCCCAGCGCATAGGAGGCTGAGAAAGGAGTATCGCACAGGTTCGAAGCCAGCCTCAGATACTGAGTGAGGCTCTCAGCAACTTATTGAGACCCTGTTTACAAATAAAGTATAAAATAGGTCTGGGAATATAGCCCAGAGGTACCACCCCCAGTACCACACACACACACACAAATTATAAAAAAGAAAAGAAAAGAAAAAGGGTGGAGTACATGCAGCCTGGAGGTAGAATGCTCCTGGGTTCAGTTCCTAGTACTAAACTTTACAAAAAGGAATGTCAAACAATACAGTGCTATATGCATACTTCTGTTTACTGCAGTACAATTTACAATAGCCAAAGTATGGAACCAATCTAAGTGTCTAACAACAGATAAATAAATGAAGAAAAGTGATACATATCTATAATGAAGTTTTATCATTCATAAAGAAAAATGAAATTATGTCCTTTGTAGAAAAAGGGGTAGAACTAATGAATATTTATGCTAGGTGAGATAGCCAGTCTCCTCTCAGAAAGTCCAAGGTGAAATATGCTTTGTCTCAGATGTGGAAGCCAGACAGAAAGGAAGAAAAAAAAGAGACCTCACAGATAAATGAGGAGAGAGACCAGTAGAATAGCAGATAGGAATTAGGAGAAGAGGGCAAGGGGAGAGAGGAAGACTGAGAAAGGACAGAGTTCAAGAAAGGTTATGTCTACTTATGAAGGTCTCATTACTAATGTCACTAACATGGATGGAGAGGTAAGAGGGTAGACTGGAGTGAGACGTGGAAGGAAATGCACCAAATGATGTGTGCATATATGTTTGTATTACTTTGAATCTCACTATGGTGTACAATCATAATGTACCAATAAAGGTATAAATATGTTACTAGGTGAAAATATGAACCAATATCAAGAAGGATGAACTTAAAAACCTATGATGAGGAACCACACAAATGAACATAAAAATTTCACTAATGGTATGAAGGGTGTGGTGGATCACACCTATAACTAGTCATTGGGAAGGTTAAGGATCCCAAGTGTGAGGCTAGCCTGGGCAACTCAGTGAGACCTGTCTTAGAATAAAAGTAGATAAATAAAAAGGGCTGAGAATGCAGACCCTGAAATTAGTCATTAATTCTGGGTAAGGGGGGAAAAAAAAGAACATGATGGGGAGAACAAGCTTAAAATCAAGAAATTCAAGTACATGACATACATTCATAAACATATCAAAGTCAATCGTTAAGTCAAACACGAGGGACATGGAGGGAATGGGGTAGGGATTGGGGAAGGGCTAATTGAGTGATGTGTGCATGTATACCATCTTGTATCCCATTAAGATGTATGACTAAAATGCACCAATTAAAAATTTTTTTAAAAAGTTAAAATAACATGGGACTTCACTGGACCACAGATATAATGAGATAGTAGTACCACATAGAAGAATTACATGAAGAAAACATAAGCAGGTATACAAATAAATATTCTTACAATAAAATTTTGAGCTAGAGAAGGTTAATGTCCAGTTTTAGGGAAATAATAACTTTCATTATATTCTAAAGCAGTCAAACTATATACAAGACCCTATGTTTAGCTTTGAATTCTAAAACCTCAGAAGAACTGGCAAAATTAATAGGTTACTCAGGAGGAGACAAATAGATATAACAAAATAGTAAGGAATGTAGGAAAATACCAAAGGAAGTAAAGGTATTGCTTGAAGAACAGATTCAACAGAGGTGTGACAGAAACTTTAAATATACAAAGTCTGTTTCTTATAGAATAAGAAAATGATAGATCCTGAATAATTCTAAGGCAGAATATGGCCTGTATTTATCATCAATGACAAATAGGAAAGCAAATTATTATATGTTAAAATAGGCATTATGATTAAAAAGTACTGGCCGATACTGGAAAGTGATTTTGCAAGATTTTTATTTTCATTTTTAAATTTTTTAATATTTCTACTGGTGCATTATAATCTTACATTATGTAATTCAAAGAGATGTGACATACATACACACAGCACTGAGTGAACATTTCCCCAGCTCTCTTCCCATTCCCCTTTCCCATACAGAATACTGGGACTGGAACTGCTATTCCACATATGCTCTTACTTGTCAATGGAAATTATTCCTTCACTGACTCTCCCTCTCTCCTCTGCACTTTCCTAGACCACCTCCTTGGCTCCATTATCTGAAGTGCCGCTGGTATACTGATTACTCCCTAGCTTCTGCATATGAGAGAAAAAAAAAAAGTGCATATGACCCTGCACTTTCTGTGATTGGCTAATCTCACTTAACATAATGTTCTCTAAATGGACACTTCACAAAAAAGGAAATACAAATGGCCAATAAGTGCATGGAAAAAATCACCATCATTAGCAATTAGGGAGATGCAAATCACAACTACACGGAGATTTCATCTCAGTCCAATTAAAACTGCAATCATCAAGAAGTCAAACAACAATAAATGTTAATGAGGAGGTGGGAAAATAGAAACTCTTCTGTGTTGCTGGTAGGAATCCAAATTAGAGATGCCGCTATGGAGATCAGTGTGGACATTCCTCAGAAAATTGGGAACAGATATACCTTATGATCCAGCTATACCACTTCTGAGTATCTACCCAAAGGTATTAAAATCAGAATATTATAATTATATATGCTAATCCATGTTTAAGGCAAGATAATTCACAATAGTCAAATTAGGAAAATAACTGAGATGTCCATTAACAGATGAATGAATTACAAAATAATGAAGTAGATACACAATGGAATTCTAAAATTCAGCAATAAAGAACAAAATTATGTCATTTGCAGGAAAATGGGTGAACCTGAAGAATTATGTTCAGTGAGATCATGCAAATATTTTATACATTTACCCTATAATACTATTAAAATAACCCTAAATGGTTTCAGTTAAGAGAAGTTAACTCAGTGTTATATATCCCCAAATATTAAAATATATATCAATGCGATGACCTTTTACATAAAGTTACAAGACATAAAAATTTAGCTAACCTTCTGCCACAGAAGAAGGAATCCATGATGTTTTATCAACAAGAGAATTTAGATTTTGTATTGGTTTCACATTAGAACACTGTTTACACCTGAAATTAATAAAAGAAAAACACACAGATTTTCAAATAATTTAGTTCATTTATTTACTATAACATTTTTGCTATTTAAGCATGTATACTTTTAGAAAAGTATAGAAAAGTAAATTATTAAAAAGAATTCTGTACCTCCTATTATAATGTGCTTGTTTCAAAAGAGAATTACTAAGAAATAAGCTTTTTACATAAAAGCAATAAAGAAGATACTATGGAGTGCAGTGAAAAATTATGAGCTGAGAATTGGGGACTGGAGTTCAGGTACTAATGAATTAATTTGACTCTTAATTTTCTTTTCTTTTTTTTTTTTTTTTTTGCAGTACTGGGGATGGAACCCAGGGGCATTCTACCTCCGAGCTACAACCCCAACCCTAGTTTTTATTCTTTATTTTGAAACAGGGTCTCAAAAAGAAAAGGAGGAAATAATTAGGTAAGTCAGGAGTAAGCATTCAATTTTGAGCATCTGAAAAAGAAAAACTTTTGGGAGTATGGCCATTTTGACAATATTTATTTTGGCTATTCATGAACATGGAAGATCTTTCCATCTTCTAAGTTCTTTGATTTCTTTTCTCAGTGTTTTATAATTTCCTTTGTAGAGGTCTTTTTACCTCCTTGGTTAAGTTTATTCCTAAGTATTTAATAGTTTTTGTGGGAAATTCTGAGTGGAAGTGTTTTCTGGATTTTTTTTAGTGGATTTATGGTTGGTTTACAGAAAAGCTTCCGATTTAAGATTAATTTTATATTTAGACACTATACTGAATTTGTTGATAAGTTCTATATGCCTTTTGGTTGAGTTTGTTGGGTCTTGTTAGTTATCATATCATCTGGAAACAGTACATGGAGAGGCAGAATAAATATCGTCAAAATGGCCATACTTCCACAAGTGATCTATAGATTCAACTCAATGCCCATGAAATTGCCAAGATCATTACTCACAGACATAGAAAAATCAGTCCTTAAATTCATTTGGAAAAACAAAATATCCAGAATAGCTAATGTAGTTCTCAGCGACAAAAACTGTGCAGGAGGAATCACAATACCTGACTTTAAACTATACTACAAAGCCATAGTATTAAAAACAGCATGAGACTGGCACAGAAAGATACACAGAGAAAACTGGAGCAGAAGAGAAGACTCAGAAGCAAACCCACACACTTACAGCCAATTGATTTTTGATAAAGGTACAAAAAACATACACTGGAAAAGAAGATAGCCTCTTCAAAAATGGTGTTGCAAAACTGGTTATCCATATGCAGAAAAATGCAAATAAATTCCACTTTCTCAACCTGCACAAGAGTCAATTCAAGATGGTTCAAAGACTTGGAAATTAGACCAGAGACCTTGAGGCTCCTTGAAGAGGGCATAGGTCCAACACTGCAACACATAGGCACACAGATAAAAACTTTCTCAACAAGACCCCAACAGCCCAAGAAACTAAAAGGGGAATCAATATGTGGGATTATATTAAGCTGAAGAGATTCTGTAGAGCAAAGAAAACTATCAAGAACCTCAACCAAGAGGCAACAGAACAGGAGAAGATTTTTGCCAACTACTACTCTGATAGAAGACTAATATCTAGAATATACAGAGAACTCAAGAAACTCAGCACTAAGAAAACAAATAACCCAATTAAAAAAAAAATTGGACACTCTCCCTAATACGCAGAAGCTAGGGAGAAAATGGGTCATAGGAGGATCTCTAGACGGAGAAGGAGATACTATAGATGAAAAAATAAGGGGACCTAACTGAGGGGATGGGAACGAGGAAGAAGGAAATTCTCCAATGTACATGATGTACTTTAACAACATATCAATGTCAGTCACTAAGCCAAACATGAGAAGGAAAAATGGGGAGGGAATGGGGCAGGAATTGGGTAAGGGCTAATCTGGTGATGTATGCATGTATGTCTCCACCATCTTTTACCCCATTAAGAAGTATGATTACAATGCAACAATAAAAATACTAAAACAAAAAAAAATACTAAAGAGACTTTAAAAAAAAAGCAAAGGAAGACAGAGCAATAGTAAAATATTAGCCTAAGCAGCAATTAAAACCAGTTGCTTTGACAAAGAAAGATCAAAGAAAAAAAGATGCAAACGGAAACATTAAGGCAATTCAACAAAAAATATTTAAACTTAAAAATAAATGAAATGAGGCCGGGCGTGGTGGCGCACGCTTGTAATCCTCGCATTTGGGAGGCGGAGACAGGAGGATTGCACAGGTTCAAAGCCAGACTTGCTGACTTAAGAGATCCTGTTTCCAAATAAAAAAATATTTTAAAAATAGGTGTCTGGGAGTGTAGCCCAGAGGTAGAAGGGTTTCCAGGAACCCCAGTCCCACCAAAATAAATAAATAAATAAATAAATAAATAAATAAATAAATACTTCTGTAAGAAAAATTATTAAACTATAATGCCTCAGAAGAAATAAAACCAATAAAGAAACTTAACTGCACCATTAGCCTAGATTCTACTTAAAATGTATCACATCCAGATAATATAAGGAAAGTTTTTTTAAAACTTTTAGAGTATTGAAAAGTATTTTGGCAAATATATCTATATTAACTTTTTAAACATCTATAAAAGAAGCCATTAAGTTAGAAAGGTTTTAGATACACCAGAAGTGTGTATGTAACTGACAAATTATTAGTGTATCTAATATAGAAAACATTTTCACATTTAATTATATGTACATGTTTAAACCAAAAAAAGATCAGTAATCACCAAAAAAAATCAGGCAAAAGATAAGTACACAGAATTATTGGACTAGCATTTGGAAATAGCCAATAATCAGAAGGGTCATTTAAATCCACTAGCCATCTAGAGAGTAAAAAACAATTTATATACATTTAAAAGGCACAGGAAATAATATACTGTTACTATTTAAGAGTTCATACGCCTAAAAAAAGCATAAAAAGTATAAAAATGTTGATCAGAAGGGCTGACTCAGCTCGGGAAGGTAGTGACTTTAAGGCAGGGTTAGAGAAGAGACTGACACATGGACAAGATTCCTCAGTGTAAAATGCACTTTATTAAAGATAAAGGTCTGAAAAATGCTTAAATGCTAACATTTTTAAGTCTGCATAGAGGAAACATAACTGTTATGATGTTATTTTTTATTTCTTCATAATTCAAAATAATTTCATAATTAAAAATAAAGAGCAAAATCAATTAAAAAGTATCTGACTTATGTGATGACTTTCCAGTAATAGAAAATCTAAAAATGTTATAAAATCTTAAGTGTAAACAAAATTTGCCTTGGTTCATGTTGAAAGTATTGAAAAAAACTGACAGCCTTTAAAAAAAAAAAAAAAAAAAAGGAAGCTAGTAGTAAATAAACAAGTGGAATTCCGGAGTTTGTTTGTTTGTTTATTTATTATTTTTTTTTGGTGGTACTGGGATTCCTGGAAGCCCTTCTTCCTCCGGGCTACACTCCCAGACCTATTTTTACATATTTATTTGGAAACAGGGTCTCCTAAGCCAGCGCGCGGCTGGCTTCAAACCTGCGCGATCCTCCTGTCTCTGCCTCCCAAGCGCGGGGATTATAAGCGTGCGAGCGCTACCATGCCCGGCCTGAATTCCGGAGTTTAAAACTAACATTTGGCAGGGCTTGGTGGCGCATGCTTGTAATCTCAGCACTTGAGAGGCTGAGACAGAAGGATCACACAGGTTCAAAGCCAGCCTCAGCTACTTAGTGATGCTCTCAGCAACTTAGTGAGACCCTATTTCCAAATAAAGTATAAAATAAGTCTGAGAGTATAGCCCAGAGGTAGAAAAGCCCCTGGGTTCCACTCCTAGTACCACCAAAATAAATAAATAAATAAATAAATAAATAAATAAATAAATAATAAAAAAATAAAACTAACATTTGTTTTCTGGTTTAGTCTGGATACGATACAATGCAGGAGAAAGGCAAAGCAGAAGAAGCAGAAGGGAGAAAAAGAGTAAGGATGATCATGTTAAAAAGAAAGAAAATCTATAATTAGTCAAAGAAAACACAAATATGTTGTTAGGAGTTTTTAATTGGTAGATAAATATTAGAGAGGAATCTGATGTCATATGCCCAATGAGAGGCACATCAGAGTGAAAGTTGCTATTAATACAGGGATTTAACTCAGTGGTACAAAAATTAGTTTTGTTTTATGGCTAAAGCTTTTTAATGTCGAGTTTGGGACAGAACCCAAGGCAATGCCTAATAAACCCATTGTAAGTTAAAAAATATCTAAACTGAAAATGCACTCAACAAAACTAAGCTGGGAAACATACAGTACATCCTCCCTGCATTTTAGTATCAATTGTTTACATTCATGACCTTGAGGCTGACTGAGAGCTCCAGCTTGCTACCACTGCCCAGCATCATTAGCCAAAAAAAAAGAGAAAACTTCAAAGTTCAGTTCCTTCTGAATGTCCATCACTTTTGTACCACTATGAAGTCAAAAAATTATAAATCTAAACATTAAGTCAAGATCTGTCTGCACATCATATAAGTCGGTACTCAATAAGTATATGTTAAAGTGTTAAAGTAAGTAACCAATGGAACAAAGTAATAAAAACTTCTGTTTTTAATTGAAGAATTCCCAGAGTTGAAACATACCCATAGTGAAAGACTTTTCCTTGTATAAGGAATGGTACTGAAAGGTCTAGGAGTTCCAGGTCTTCAAGGCCCGATTTCACAGGAATTACACTATGAAACTTGTTTGAGAGTTTATAGATTTCACTGAGTGTACATCCTGTTAAAAAAGAAAAAATAAACCCTTCAAGTAGAAAAATAAAATGCAGGCAATCGGAGTATAAACAGTATGTAAAAAGAATGTAAGTAGTAAGAACCATTTATACTTGCCTTGTGAATCAGAAAAGCACTGGGTAAATGTAAGTGCCCATTAAATATTTCATATCAATTACTGAATATGGAGAATTATTGAGCTTTCTTCTGAAGATTAGTAGAGCAGAAATTCTCAGGAAAAAACAGCAGTGTAATGAAAAAAAGAGGCACAGATATATCTTCTGGGTTTGGGTTTAGGAAAGTGTCACTAAATTGATATGGCTGGGAGGCAGAATGAGAATGGAGAATGGGAGGTGACTGAAGGTGAATGGCAAAGACAGGACTGGGGCTGGCATTCCTTTATTCAAGTTTCCTCTGAACCCACAGGGACAGCTTGGCTTCAGCACAGACGCCTGGTAGAAGCAGTCTAACAGAACAGAACCTTGAGGCCTACCTGACATACTGTTAATTGGTTTTATGAGGACAGCTATTAAAGAACCCAATAGACTCATATGCTATTTTATATTTTTTGGATATACAGTCTTATTCCAATTGACAGAGGGCCTCTTGTATTTTTGTTTTTCCTTTTATATCTAACGCTTAGGACAGATTAAAATTTGGCAACAGAATAAGATACTACATTTTACACACTGAAGTGATCAAGAGTGATGGTTAATTTTATTTCTCAACCTGCCTGGTTAACACAGTATTCTGAGCTTGTCGATGAGAGTATTTTTGAATGACATTAATATTTAAATTGAAAGACTGAGTAAGGCAAATTGTCCTCCCTAAAGTGAGCAGGCCTCACTCAATTAACTGAAGACCCCAATCATAAGGACAGACCCTCCTCTGAATTAGGAAGAATTCCTCTTGCCTGTATGAACTGCACACTAGTAATTTTGAGTCTCCAGCATGCCAAACCTCAGACTAAAACTATACCATTAGCTCTCCTGGGTCTCCAGTTTACCAACTCACCCTACAGATATTGAGAGACATTACCAGCTCCCATAATCATATGACCCAATTCCTGCTAATCTCTTCATATATGTGTATCTCCACTCTATTAGCTCTGTTTCTTTAAAAAAAAACACTGATATAGCAAGTTTTTTGAAATGGTAGTATATAGCCGGGCGTGGTGGTGCACGCTTGTAATCCCCGCGCTTGGGAGGTGGTGCAGGTTCAAGGCCAGCCTCGCTGGCTTAAGAGACCATTTCCAAATAAAAAAAAGTATGAAATAGGTCTGGGAGGGTAGAGTAGCCCGGAGGTAGAAGGGTTTCCAAGAACCCCAGGACCACTAAATAAATAAATAAATAAATAAATAAATAAATAAATAAATAAAAAAAAGGTAGTATATACTTGAAAGGGTAGGGGAATACGAAGCCTCATATATGTCACAAAATAATATGCATGACAGGACAGTTTCACTACAAAGCTAAAGGGAAACATCTGTTTTGATTTAAATGATTTATAGATGCCAGTTAACAGACAGCCTCAGGTACTACTTAGTGAGGCCCTTTGTAACTCAGTGAGATCCTGTTTCAAAATAAAGAATAAAAAATAGGGCTGGGGTTATAGCTCGGAGGTAGAATGCTCTTGGGTTCCATCCCAAGTACTGCAAAAAAAAAAAAAAAAAGTATCTTCTAACAAACTGTAATTATACTTTTAAAGAACGATGCTTATGGAAATAAAACTAATGTTTATACACATGTGTCTTCATGCATGAATATAAAATGATTATGTATTACTCTAATGATAATGAAAATTGAAGTTGTTTTCCTTTTATGAAAAATTATGTAGGAGAAAAAGCCTCAAAATATAACTTTAAATTTGTCATGAGAATAATTGTAAACATATTAAGTATTAGATAGAAATTAGAAAAAAATAGAAAGAAAATGAAAAAGAAAAATAAATTTTCATTCTTTTAAAATTTTGTCATGTTATCCTTACTTTTTTCAATTTTTTTCTTGATTAGATATTAAAAGATGACTTTCATCCTATTCTTATGAAACAACAGTGACATCCAGAGGATAAGACAACAGCAGCAGCTATACATAAGCAATTAGCCTTTCTGTTATTATTCAACTAGAAAATCAGCTTGAACTGACAAAATTACATGCAGGAATCCAAGAAGATAGAGACATAAAAACATTTAATTTTAACGTATAATTTAAAAATGAAATTCAGGTTAATTTATGTGTATGAACATGAATGCAGTTGATCTGATATATTTTGTGAAATTTCAATTACCAATATTTTTACTTTATATCCACTAGATTTGCTGTAAAATATATTTAATGAAAATTAATTAAAAAATGTAAGAGCAGTATTTTAAGAAATCCAGCAATTTAAATATCTTACCTTCTATCAAAATTAGACATTCATTTGAAAGTGGGAGAATGCCATTATTTTTCACAAAATGAACTACTACTTTCCGTCCTCCTTGATCTTTAGTGGTCCAGATTTCTGAATCATACAATAATGTATTTTGTAGTTTGGTATCTGGAGTTTTAGTTGCACCATCTTGAAAAATTAAATCCAAATTGCCTTCATGTGGAACTTCTTGTCTGAAATCATTGACAATGAAGTATTAGAAAACAATTTTGGCGTAATCTTAAAAATTCCAACTTAGTAAATTACCCAACTTAAAAATGTCCTTTTTATATGTAGATCAAGTCAGGTACTTTTTCTTAAGATAATTCACTTTGCAGATTACACACATCTTATTCAATAAATATTTGATGTTTTGTAGCTAAATAGATCATAATTACATTAACCAGTGATAAGTTTCCTATCTAATTTTGAAACCAAGTTTCCTTGTAACTATAATTAATTCTAGTACCAATCTATTCTCCTCTATAAGAAAGGCAAAGTTTCTCAGTTGGAGAAAATAAATTTAGCAGTTGTCAGTCTTTAGTTAATCTCACTTCTGTAAGGTACTGACTTTAACCAAGTACTATTTCCACTTCCCTGTAAGAGCTAGTAGTTTTAAAAAGTCACATGGTTAAGGTATCATAAAGTAAAAATGGCATGGTTTGGGCTCAAAAGGTCTATGTCCACGTTTTGGTTCTTTTCACCAAGAAGCTGTGTAACTTCTATGAATAAATCCTCATTTGTTTAAAGTAGATTATAGAGATTTGTTTGTTTTTAAAAACTGTATAATTTTACAGAATTCAACCAAAATTTAATAATATTTTGAGAGATCTCTAAAATTTCTCTATATCTATATCTCTCTCTATATTTTCCCAAGCACCATTTCAAGCTAAAATGGATAGATGATCAAAATTTTCCCAAACATTATTATACGTGGATTTTGGAGTAGAAAATGTGCATATTAGGGTACATGGATATACTTGGATTTTGGAGAGGAAAATGTGTATATTAGGGTACATTGATATTCACAAATAATATGTAAGTATACAAATATATAAAGATGTATTGATATATTTATACACTATGCATACTACAGGGAAAGTGTGTTTATAGTATCCAAGTACATGCACCCATCAAGTACCTATATTTAATATATTTAGAGAGAAAATAGAAAAATTATATTAAAAAGATGAATAAAAGTTAATTTTCCATGTGTTGAGTACCTATTAAAATATTTTTTAAAAGTTATATAAATGTACATATATTTACATAATAAACGGCATATGGAATGAAGATGCCATTATAGTTAGAATCAGAATGCCCCCTGAAGAGCACATATATTGGTGTTTAGAGTTGCTCTAACTGCATCATGAGGGCTGTAACCACTTTACACTGGGTTTATCTAGGGAGTAACATAGGCAGACAGGGTGTAGCTGGAGAAGGTGGTCCCTGGGTTGTAGCCCTGGAGATTACACATGTCCCTTATTCCCCTGCTTGCTCTCTATGCTTCTGGCTGCCGTGATGTGAGAGCAGGGCCTAGGGCTCTCCCTCTGCACTTCCCCTCCCATCATGCACTGAGATCCTTAAACCTTGGCCTCACAAGGACTGAACCCAAAATTTCGAAGGAAACTGTGAGCAAATAAATCTTCCTTTCTGTAAGTTGTCTGGTCAGGTTTACTGGAATATAGCAGTGAGAATGCTAAGACAGATGTCAAAATGTGAGAAATTCTTTTTTTTTTTTTGAGGATTTAAAGAAGTTTATTAAAAAAGATAGAAATACAGAAGATAGTTATAGCCCCATGCTGTGAATGCCCCACCAAAGACACAACACATGGGCCAGACCTTTTATACCCATGACCTCCATCTTGTTTATGTAATTCAGATGTAGTAAATGTCCCTGTAAGGTTCCTCCCCTTACCCTGTAAGGTACCTCCCCACACCAAGGTGTCTTTCACAAATGTCAATTCCCCTCCTCCTGTCCTAGCTAGATTATTATGTAGATCTGTCTTTAAAATGAGAATGAGGAAGTCCTAGTTCCCCTCTCCTATAGACTTGCTAATTACCTTTAGCTAGGTTAATTTAAGTTTCAATAGCTGTTTGGTTACTGACTGAAAATGAAACCAAGTCTTTTTTTCCCCAGGTCTGCCGCCATTTTGACACAATTATCTTTGAAATATATCTTAATAATCAGAGCTTTCTCAAATCTTCCTAGGCCATCCCCAATACTGGTACATTCTCCCCTCTGTCTAGTTACTTTCTGACACCTGTCAGGCCAAAGGTATAGATACAGAAAATACATTTTGACTTTTACAATTTTACAAACATTTAACACGAGCTAATTTCCATCAATTTTCTCCCCTTATCATTACATACATGTACCCATAGCAAAGGAATAAGGGAGATGACTCATCGAGCTTCCTCAGGCTGAACAGGGATGTGGTAAGGGGGCCCCGGCTTAGGGTACAGGTGTATGCAATTGGCATAGGGGGAATCAGATGTGTGCATGTGGTGTGTCTCTATGATCATCCAAAGGGCTTTGAACCCCAGTACCACCAAAACAAAAAAACAAAAAAACAAAGGGCTTTGATAGATGTCTTTGTAAGGTTCTGTCTGTACCACCATCAGATGTCTGAGAAATTCTTAATTACTAAATGTACCAGTATTGGGAAATGGCCTAAAATATTCAAAAATAGTTTTCACATTTCAAAATTGATTTATCGAAAATGGGGTTAAAAATGTAAAAAGAAAAGCAGTCAGGTCCTGGTTACTGCCCCGGTACTCAGTTAGCTGTTATAATGCAAAGTACCCTCACCAAAAGTAATTAGCAAGTGGATAGAGGAATTGGGACTTAGGACCTTCACATTCTAAAACCAGGTTTACAGACATCTAACAAAAGCTAAGAATTCTCCAAGAAGAGAGTACTAACCTCTGTAAAAGGGGAGCAGATATCACATGAACACTGACCTTGTGAATCATTCTGGTCCCAACAAAGAAATCTAGGCTTACCCCTGTGGTAAGGCAGGGAGGTTTTTTATTTATTTATTTTTTTTGCCAGGCCAGAAATCTCCATAATCATAACAAAAGGGGCCTGCATAATAAAAGGGGCCTGCCTGCATGGAGTTAAGGGGTAGACTTATACCTACGTCAAAGGATTACCTGGTAGAGCAAGATGGAGGACTATGTATCTATAAAAACTGTTTTGTATTTAGAACTCCGGTGACTTATTTTCAAGTTACTCCTTATACTATTTTGGATATAGAGCTGTATTAATCTATAGTCTATCTTTCCATCTTTGTAATAATAAAGTGGCTTAAGCTTGCAGAGTTTGGACTAGAGTTTTCTATACCTAGCTCAGAACAAGAACCCACAGCTACCCCCCCTCCTCTCTCTCTGGAACAGTTTCAGGAGCCCAATAGGGTCCCCGGAATAGTTTCCCAACCATAACATTAAAGAAAACTTAAATTGTACTTATTATATTGTGGTTATTAACCATGACAGAAATATTTTTACAAGACTTTGTATTACTGAATTATAAATTTCAACTACCTAGAATTATTTTCAATAATTTTAGTTAATAAAAGTTTATATTTATAGATATTTTTATGACAAATGAGTCTCATAATTTGTTATTTGGATTCCATAGCACACAACAAGCTGAATTTCAGATGTAAAAATAGCACCGATTTTTTAAAAATATTACTAAGAATGAATAAAAATGATTTATTCTCTAAGAATTTACCAAATCTGATCAATTCAGTTTAAGAACTTAATATTTTCCCTCTATAACATTATCTTTCTTTTAAAATAGTATACATGAAATCACAATTTACTCTTTTCCAGAATTAAAGTTATACATATGTCATGTTTATATTCAAATAATAAGACATGAACTTTTTTTTGAAAAATACTTACAGTGAATGACATTTAGGACAATGAAGTTTAACAGACTGATAAAGTTTTTTTGGCTTATATGATCTCAATTTTGCTCGAATTCGATACTGTTGAGGAGCCTTTTGTTTCAAAATGGCACATAATGGTGTTTTCTCCAAATACTGATGATCTGTAAGTACTATAAGGAATTAAAGTTAAATCAAGATAAATAATATACAAAAGCCTTAAATATATTTGTGACTCCTATCTCCAAACTAAATAGTATACCTGAGGCCAATTAGCATAGTACAAGGTCACAGTAGGTACCTCAAAAATCTACTGAAGAGTGTTGAGTAATTTGGAAGAGAAATATCTGTTTACTAAGTGTACAGGGGCATCTTTATATGAGGATAATAGAGAATTCTTGGATAACTTAGAGCAAAGAGCAAAATTTATTTCATCAAGAAAATTAATGTTACTAAGTGAATGGTTTTAAAATATTCACTAAAATTCTAATCTTTATTAGGCAAAAGCTTAAATTCTTGTTGACATTTGTTGAAAGAATGTAACAAACATATTTGCTCAACATTATCTGCCAGACAGGCTCTTCTCCCTGATCTTTTAAATTGGAGATTCTATTGAATTATATCATTTACAATGAACAGGCAGATTGTTAAGTGTGGTAGAGAGGAAGAAGAGTAGAAGAAAGACTAAGAGATAAAGGGAGGAAGGGAGTAGGGGAGATTAGAGTTAACACTGGAGAACACAAAAGGCTAAAGGATTAGAAGCAATTGCCTAGGAAAAGAGTTAAAAAATGGGTATCCTTAGCTAATTTCGGGAAGAAGGTTTGGGATAGTAGTGGTCAGTTTATATTAGGATTAGTTCAAAATCACCAGTGACCCTCAGCCTAAGGCAACAACTCTTATTCTGTTTAATAAGCAATCTAGTTAATACTTTATTGTTTTAGAAAATGGATCTGATGCACAAATCTTATAACCTTGAAACAATCAGAACAAAACTTTCTCTACCTAGCTTTAATCCAACTAACTTCTTGTTCAGTAAAATTTTCTTCCATCCAAAAGTGGTGGCCAATAATTTACAGTGGAATAGTTTTAGTTGTTTTTAAAAGCAAAGGCCATAGCAAACCTGACCAATTAAATGCAAATCGCAGCACTTGTTTCTGCTCATGGTTTGATCGTTTTAAATCTTTATTTTAAAATACTTTGAAACTTAAAAGAAAAACTGCAAGAATAATATAAAGACCCCCTATATAGTCTTTATCACAATTCACTGATTGCTAAATTTTGTTACTTTTAACTTTGTCTCTGGGTCAGTTTTTAATGAAAACCATCTGGTTTTCATTACTGAACTATTTGACATTATATGCCCCTTTTCCCCAAAATACTTCAGTATGTATTTCGTAGACACAAGATATTTCATTAACATAGTTACAGTGCAATTTTCAACATCACACTTAGCACTTACTTTATCATGGAATCAACAGGCCTTTTTCAAATTCCTCCAATTGCCTTGCAAAATGTTTGTTTTCACATTTTTTTGGGGGGTCCAGGTTCCAATTCTGAACCATACATAATGATTATTTTTCATGTCTCTTTCAATTCTTATCACAAAATAAATGGTTTTTTTTATTTATTTATTTTTTTTTTTGTCTTTCATGACATTTATTTGGAGAGTGCAGGTCACTTAATTTGTAAAATTAACATTACTGTGAATGTCTGGGTTTTCCTCATGCTCAGATTCAGGTTACACATTTTTGGCAGGAAGAGTATCTTCCTGATCCTGTGTATTTTTCAGTGTGTTGCAGCAAAAGGCATATGATGTCAGTGTTCCCATTACTGGGGAGAGAACTTTGCTCATTTGGTTAAGGTGGTGTCCAACAAGTTTGTCTACTATAAACTTACTATCTTCCCCCTTATGATTCATAAGGAGGTACCTGGGAAAATGATGCAAACATTCTATTTTTCATAAAACATTTGGGGCCCCAAAGTTTAGAATCCATTGTTTCACAACTAGATCACTCATTACTACCACAGCTGCAAAATGGTGGTTTTTTTCCCCATAACTTCATTGTTTTATTTGCACTTACTAGTTGCCATTCTACCTCTCTATTCAGTCCTATTTATTTTTCTTTTTTTTATCAACATGTGATTGTGTATTCACCATTTTATTCCGTGTATTCTAATACATAATTAATAGTACTTATGTTGATATATTCTATACTTAACCAATACCTAGGCATGTAAATATATGGATACGTATACTACTACACCTGTAACCATTTATATATCTATCTAAAAAAACCCATTAGTACCTGGCACCTTCAGTTCTAATACAAGTTTTTATCTAGACTCTTACATTCTATATTCACACATTTCTCCAATATGAGAAAATCCTATCTTTATAGTAATATACATTACTACTTAATCAATTTTTTTTTTTTTTTTTGGTGGTACCAGGGTTTCTGGAAACCCTTCTACCTCCAGGCTACACTCCCAGACACCTATTTTTTATATTTTTATTTGGAAACAGGGTCTCTTAAGCCAGCGTGGCTGGCTTCGAACCTGTGTGATCCTGTCTCCGTCCCCCAAGCGCAGGGATTACAAGCATGCACCACCACACCCGGCTATTTAATCAATTTAAGCTTAAAAGTATTTTTCTAAAAAATTTTTTTCATCTTAAATGAAGCAATGGAGAGAATGTATCTGATTTACAATTAATGCTAACATTACAAATGTTTTTAAGACTACAATAAGAATTTCCTTTGTGTGAACAGTTAAAAACATAGTGTGAATTGATTAAAACTAACATCACAGAATATACTTTACATCCTCAAAGTAAAAATGTACTCAATGAACCTCAATGTACTGTGAAATAGTACAATGATATATTTTATAAACCTTAGAGATATATGAGACAACATATATATTAGAGACATCTATATAGGTTATACTTTATGCTAGTATAAGATGAGATAGAGAAATAAAAGTTAAATGATGATATGTCTTTGTCCTCATGGATATCTACTCTATTAGGTAAGAAGGGATTAATTGTTTAGTGTGAGAACAAGGCTTAACATGTTCATTACTATATTGTGTACTCTCTCCAAAATGATATAAGCTCTTACTTGTAGCAGATAGTTGTTGACATCTTTCTACCTCATATAGGGATACTGATCCAGAACCTATAGGAAGAAGAAGAGACAGAGGATTAGACAGTTCTTCAGTACATTGCAAATTTTTTTGTTGCACTAAAAACTATCAAACACTGTTGAGAGAAACTAAAGATGATCTAAATAAATGCTGAGGTAAGCTATTTTTATAAATTGGAAGGCTCAACACTGTTAAGGTATCAATTTTTCCCAAATTAATTGGCAGATTCATTACAATCCTAATCAAATAGCCTAAGCTTTATTATCTTAAAAAATTGACTTTTCATGTCAATTTCTAGTCCAGTTGGCTCTACAACAACTGGAAACCAGTATGTGGAAAAACTCATATGGAAAGTACAGAAAATTCCCTCATTTGATATTCTCACTTGATTTTTGACAAAGACACCAAAGCCATCTAAACAGGAAAATGAAAGAAATGTTGTTCTAACAACTAGAAATTCCTATTTAAATGAGAAGTATCTTTCTCAAAGTATTAAAAAAAAAACTGACACATGCAACAATGTAGATAACTTTCTGAAACATACTTTGTACAAAAAAGTATATTCTAAGTAATGTGGATTGATAAATGAAAGAAGGGATACAAAGAGGGAGACAAATAAGTGACAGAGCAAATAAAGTTTGAACTGGAGAATCTAGGTGGGAGAAACACGTGTGTTCTCTGTATAATTGTTTTAACTAACTTTTCTTCATATTTTAAAATTCTTTATTATGTTAAAATACATTTTGAAGAAAATAAACGTAGAAGGGAATAGACACAGTAAATTAAATGCGATACAATGATTAATTATACATGAGTTTTAAGATGAAAAGCATAAGACTTTACATTAACAAAAAATTAAAAGTAGAAATCATATCAATACTTTACAAAATGCTTTCTAATTCATAAAATAAAATACTTAAGACTTAAAAAGTATATTTTAGAATTGCTTTAAATTATGTCCTATTACGTAAAGCAGTATATTATATATTTACAATTTACTTTACGGAGCATCATATACAATATACATACGACTAGTCTTTCTTCCTCAGCATCATTAATAAATGCCATGAGAACTTAAATAAATATCATAAGCTACCATAGTACAATTTTAATAAATCTGACTCAGTAATTAATGAACATAGCTATTCTAACATGAAGTAGAAATAATACAAAAACTATAAAAATAATCAAATAAATTAAGACAATATAAGTAAATGTGTAAAATAAAGACATAGTCTCCCAAAAACTGGTAGGAAAAGATAAAGAACCCAACAGAAAGTCAGATAATTAATAAGAATACATAATTCAAAGAAAAAAATAGCTGCTAATTATATGATGAGACTTTTCAAGTAGTCAAGAAAATTAGGTAAGATATTACTGTTTACATGGCAAATTGTCAAAAAGCTGCATGCACTGTTAAGCTCTAATACTGTGAGAATCAGAGAAAAGGAGATTATCCTATGCTATTCTTTGGATATAAATTCCTATGACCTTTTGTGTAAATAATCTGGCAGCATCTATTAAAATAAAGCATGGCTTAACTTTTAATAAGTCAATACTAACCTTAATTTTGTAAAGATACAAAAGCACAGAAATACATATGTTTAATGTTTCTTAAAATATTACTTGTAAGCCGGACATGGTGGTGCACAATTGTAATCCCAGCATTTGGGAGGCTGAGACAGGAGGATCAGGATTCTTGGCCAGCCTCAGCTACTTAGTGAGAGGCCCTTGCAACTCAGTGAGACCTTGTTTTAAAATAAGAAATATCCGGGTGTGGTGGTACACACTTGTAATCCCTGTGCTTGGGAGGCAGAGACAGGAGGATTGCGCAGGTTTGAAGTCAGCCTCGCTGGTTTAAGAGACCCTGTTTTCAAATAAAAATGATATTAAAAAAATAGGTCTGGGAGTGTAGCCCAGAGGTAGAAGGGTTTCCACAAACCCCAGTACCACCCCCACCCAAAAAAAGGGGTGCTGGGGATGTAGCGTGGAGGTAGTATGCCTCTGGTTCAATCCCCAGTACCAAAAAAAAAAAAAAAAAAAAAGCTTGTAAAAGGAAATGCCCATCTTATAGAATAATATGCAATTATTAATGAGTTAAGAGTTATATGAATTTGTCCAGAGAGGTCTGTACTATATTGTTAAAAAGAAAACTATAACATGATTTTATTTGACTGAAAACTATGAGAAATCCTATTTCTTCATATATAAGTGGCATGTATATATGTTTGTGGAAACATGAAGGTATTGAAGGAGTCACAGTAAACTGTTAACCTGGGCTCAGGGAGTAAGACAAAAGAGGGAATACAGGCATACAGAAAACTGTAACTTGATATTATGATGTGTGTTTCTCTGAAATTTAAAAATAATAAGATAATTATTTTAAAAGTAGAAAAAAGGTTACAGAAAGTATAACTACAACTTGTGTTATCCCTAAATGAGTGTCAATTGAACTAAGCTGGCCTCATAATGGTAGTGCAAGTGATCATATGTAAGGCTAAAATGCCATCTGAAAGGGATAGGAAATCAGGAGGTTTAAGATAAAGTGAGAAAAAAAATTCAAATATATTCAAAAAATCAAGTATAGCTTGCATTTTAATTTGAATTGCTTTGTCATCAATCAACAGCTAAATAACTGTGAGCAAATTATATGGTGCCCATCACTTAAAGCTTATTTTCCTTTCTGTAAAAAGGAGAAAATAATACATTTTGTAGGAGTGTTGTTAAGATTAAATAAAAATTCATTTATGCATTTACTAAGTTCCTACTTATAACTACATTCTAATTTTTTTGTTTATCATTACTAATATCAAAAAAAAACAACACCCAGAAAATGGTTCTTTGGATCATAGTAGGGTAGGAGTTAAGATTCTAAAATGAGCATATGAGATTAAAAACGTGACCCAGATTCTAGGGGTCCAAATGTATAACCAGCTATGAAGATGAAGTGAAAAATTAAAAAACACTGCACATTGAGAATTATAAATTTCAGATTAAAATAGACATCCATTCAGATAGAGAACAGCACAAACATACACTCTACTGCTTGTTAATATTTATAATTAGATACTTGGTTATTTCAATAATGATGGGAATTATATACATATCTAAGATGTGGATAAGCAAAAAGCACTTGGTGTCCCAAAGAAGAAAGAAGAAAGAAAAGAAAGAAGCACAAATATCGTTTACATTTTTAGAAAGGGACAAGCAAAACAGTGGTTTAGAAAATTAATACAGATTTTTAATGAACACACATATCATGTATATTATAAATGAAGTATCATTACCAGCTTAATTTAAAATAGAATTATTTACTTAAGGAGGAACCATGTTTTAATTTTGCATAGGACACATAAATGCTTAGGGTATTCCTTTACAATATATAGAGACAGAGAAAAGAAAATATTACAAAAGTGAATTATATTTATAAAGCTATTTAATTTAGCAGGAACTAATTAAAATTGTCCTTACTTGAAAGGGCTGGAAAGCTGTCCTCATTTTCTGATTGACAGGTAACCTCTAAAATCTGACCAGCTGTCAAATCTACAGATTCTAATGCTCTAAAATTGAAAGAAAATAATTTCAAATTGCATAATACAAAGTCAAAACAGTAAGTCTGGCTCTACCCACAAAATTCAGAAGTTCACTGAATTATTGTTGTTGTTGTTGTTTTTTAATGCATGTTCCGTGCTGAAGACTGAACTCAGGATCGTTGCACCTCCGAACTACACCTCCAGCCCATTTTTATTTATTTGGAAATACAGTCTAAGTTGCTGAGAACTTCACTGAAGCTACCTTAAAATCTGAGATCTTCCTGTTTCAGCCTCCCACTTACTGGGATTACAGGCATGTTCCACCAGGCAGGGCTCACTGAATTATTTATAAAATTTTATAACTATTCCTTATTAAATAGTCTATAGTTTTTATCAGATTATCTGAGGATATTAAGGCCCTCAAAATTAAAAATCTTGGGTTTGAAAGACACAAATGGAATAGGAAGATGATGAAACACTGTAAACAAAAATAAGCTGGGAATTTAATGGATGCCATTTCTGAGTCAGAACAATCTCGGTCTAGATTCAAGAAGCCAAATAGTATGTTGCTATATATTGTAATATAAGGAAAAATATGTAATATAAAATTAGTAAAACAAAATTTAATTTTAAAGACAAATTAAAGAAATGAAAACTTAGACAAGTTATTTCCCTTCAATTTATTAAGTAGTATGCTCTCTTTCTTCCTTTTATTTTTTAAGAAATAAAAGCATCTGGGCATGGTGGCACGTGCTTTTGGAAGGCTGAGGCAGGAGGATGGCAGTTTGGGACACCTTCAACTAATTAGTGAGGCTCTTGGCAACTTAGTGAGACCCTGTTTCAAAAAATAAAGAATGATAATAAAAAAAAAAATAGGTCTGGGGTTGTTGCTCGGAGGTAGAATGCCCCTGGGTTTGTTTTTTTTTTTTTTTTTTTGGTGGTACTGGGGGTGGAACCCAGAGGCTTCCTACCTCCGGGCTATACTCCCAGACCAATTTTTTATATTTTTATTTGGAAACAGGGTCTCACTAAGTTGCTGAGAGACTCACTAAGTAGCTGAGGCTGGCTTCGAACCTGTGCGATCCTCCTGTCTCATCCTCCCAAGCGCGGGGATTACAAGCATGCGCCACCACGCCTGGCTTTGCCCCTGGGTTCTATCCCCAATACAACAACAACAACAACAACAACAACAAACTAACAAACAAAAAAAAAAAAGAAAGAAAAGCAAGCACAAGTTTATTAAGGTAAAATGAGGATATACATTCAAGGGAGAGCATGGGCCAGCTCAAGAGCATGAGAGTTCCCAGGGTTCTTCCTTTATAGGAGTCCTAGAGGGAGGAGGTGACTAGGAACACATGACTGAAGAGTATGCTTTCTAACACTCTCAAGACATGTGCTTAATTTTTTATTTCTCTAGAATATTGGTGAAAATGTTTCTGTACATAGAGAAATACCTCAAGAAAAAGAAGAGCTCAATTAAAGACAGGATTTAGACACTAATTACTCTCTGAGCACATCTAAAAGTTTAAAATTTTTTAAAGTTTATAAAATGTGACATACAAGAATGCTTCTGTTATCTATTTAATCTGAGGCCTTTTAGAAGGATTTTTTTTTTCTTTAGCAAAATTAAGTATTAGAGGAATTCTAGATACATCATCAAGTTTTCCAACTTTGGCTAAAGTCTAGTTACCACCGTTGCTACACTTAAAGGGTGTGGTAAATAGTAACTATGGGAAAAACATATAACTCTGACTCTGTTATTAATTAGCTACTTGAACTTACAGTCATCTGATTTGTTTGATCTGGCTCATGTGTTAATATAGAGAAGGGCATTGAAGGCTCTAAGAATCAAACAAGAAACTCATCAGAGCACCCCCCCAGGAACAACACTATCTTGGAAATTAACTTAATAAATACCCTATTTTAACTTTTTAAGTAGGTATAAAATACTTACTTTTTCAGTTGCTCCACATCGGAATTACTCTCTGGCAAGACCCTGATTCCCCGACCATAACTGGTACCTCCGTGGAGATGAAATTCTAGACTTAATAATGATGCCTGGTTCTCTGAATTCACTGACTGAAGTTTGGTATGGAGGCTATAGATTCTAAGAAAGCTTCCAACCTAAAAACAGATTATAATTTAGCATGAGGGAATAAAAAAGTCAAATATGTTCTATTTTTTGAAATGTATAAGCCAATAACGAGTAACAACCAAGGACACCATTCAACCAGAAAAAAATAGTAGGTGTGCTATACCAATACTGCTGAACATCAGTTGCTTGGATCCTATATAAAGGCCAAAATGCACGTACATGCCCATACATTCACATATAAGACAAAGTCCTATTTAGGCATACTAATAGTAAAACAAACAAACAAACAAGAAACAGCCAGGCGTGGTGATGCATGCTCGTAATCCCAGAATTTGGGAGGCTGAGGTGGGAGGATCATGGTTAGAAGACAGCCTCAGCTACTACTTAGTGAGGCCCTTGCAACTCAATGAAATCCTGTTTCAAAATAAAGATTAAAAATAGGGCTGGGGGTATAGCTTGGGGATAGAATGCCCCTGAGTTCCATCCCCAGTATTCCTCCAAAACAAAACAACAAAACAAATCTCTTTAGCATTGAGACAAGAATTCGGAAATAAAAAGGAAGAAAGATATACTGAATCTCAAAAAGTACCCAAAAACCACTGGAATGAAAAATAAACAACTAGTAAGCAACCAAGTGCCAGTACCCATGCCCACAAGAACACAGGAAGTTATATGATATGAAGGCAATGCACAAGCACCAGGAAAACTATTGTACCATCATGTAACCCTGCCCTGATTCCACCTCTAGCCCAGCATCTAGCGACAGTCCCTGTATAATACTAATACCCTAGATCAATGGCTGCTGTCTCTCGCTTTCAAGAGGGCCCACATGTTCCCTTATTAAATGTGTGCTCCCTGCTTTATTCCAATAGTGCTTCTTACTCTTGATGGCCCACATTGTCCCTTGATTGTACCTCCACTTTCCTAAATAAAACACTGACTGCTTCTAATTGACACATATTTAAATTCATTTCTGTGATGTTTTTTAAGAACCCCATTGTTGAGGTCCCCTTCTCTGGGAACTCCTGGGACCTCTTTTCAGTGACAAGTATAAATAAAAAAAAGTAAAGAAAACCCTTAACTAAAAACTCAAAACCTCTATTTGATTAACATTTCTGAAAATCAGTTGCTTTCATTAAATAAGATTAATTAAATGTGATCCCTTCAGTCTCTGTATGAGAAGTAGAGACATTTTAAATATAGAACGATATCAAAATATTAAATATCACTCTATCCTACAAGTTTTTATGGAAAGAAAACTTTTGTAATAAAGGTTTGCAGCAAAATACTGTGAAATATACTCTACAAGTTCAAATATAGGGTTGAGTTTTGAGTGTTCTACAATTAATCTGAGATGTTTTAATAAATTTAGTATAAAAACATCTTTTTCTGTGCTACTGGGGATGGGACCCAGGGGCATTCTACCTCTGAGCTACACCCCTAAGCCCTATTTTATTCTTTAGTTGGAAACAGGGTCTCACTAAGTTTTGGAGGCTGGCCACAAACCTGGGGTCCTCCCGTGTCAGACTCCCAGGTCCTAGGATTACAAGCATGTGCTACCACACCCAGCTCTTAAAATCATGGTTAATTACAGATAACTTCAGATTTTTTTCAGGGAAAATTTTTGAAATAAATATAGAATGCTATCCAAATATACTGACATCCACTTAGAAAAAGAAGCAGCTATACAACAACAATCGCATTTACTTTTATGAAAATTTATAAACTAAAGGGGTTATAGACTAGGGCATTTAATTCATTTGTTAAAGATTACATTTCAAATTGCTGGAGAATGAGACTACCTTTCTCTTTTCCTTTATCCTTTTTTCCTATAAGTTCAGCCTAACAGTGGTAATATCCAATGTCACAGAAAGGGTGAATGCCGGCCTTTCTGATAGTGAAAGGGTGAATACCAACCCGCCCCCACAAAAGACAAGTGATGACCAGCAAATCAACCTTCCAAACCTGCTTACTGTAGCTTCTCTTAATTACATTTCTCCTCCTTACTCTTTAGCTCCCAAGGGGTGTGAAGGGGGAAAGAGAACAAGAGAGAGAGAGAGAGAGAGAGAGAGAGAGAGAGAGAGAGAGAGAGAGAGAAAGATTGATTTACCATCTCCAGACCCTACTCCTTCATTCCCAAAAGTCTTTTCTTTCACACCCAATCACAGGTTCTAAAAGGCAGAGGTGAGACACCTAGCCTTTTCTTTTACTTACGTAACATCACGGCTGGGGAATAAAGAGCATCAGAAAACACACACGAAAACTCATTTTCTACAGTCTCCAAAGTGAGGTATTAGGAGAAATATTATTTCTATTTTTATCTCATTCTTTTGAATGTTTAGTTTGTAATTTTTCATATAGATATATTTTATATGTGTAAGCATAAAAATATTTACATATGAGTACATGTGAAGAAATATATAACAAATATACTAGAATAGCACATCTAAAATTTACAAAAAAAAACTTGAAAGAAGGCCTAAACAATAAAGAAATATCCTATGTTTATAGGGAAAAAGCTCATTTTTTTAAACATGGTTATATATATTTTTTACAGCACTGAGATTTGAACTCAGGGCATTCTACCTCCAAGCTATACCCTTATCCCTATATTTTATCCTTTATTTTGAAACAAGGTCTCACAAAGTTGAGGAGGGCCTCACTATATAACTGAGGCTGGGTGCAAACCTGTGATCCTCCTGTCTCAGCTTCTCAAGTATTGGGATTACAAAAATGCACTATCATGCCTAACTAAAATAATCTTTAAATTCAATAAAATTTCAATCAAAATTCAGATAATGGAAGAGAAACCTCAGTTGAGCAAGAGTTGTCAAAGGGAAGGGGAGAGGAAGGAATGAGGATTACTGAAGAAATAACTACTATTGCCTTTGTAAAAATATGTAAAAATACCAATATGTAAAAATATGTAAAAATACCAATGTCAATCTCTGTACTCTATATAAAGAGGAAGGGGGATAGAGACAGAGCGGGGGGCCCACCAAGTACAGTGTGCATGTATGTCAACATGATTTACATTAAAATGTGAGACTATAATACACCAATAAAAGCATATTAAAAAATCCTTAGTGTCTTTTATGGAATTTTAAAACCTAATCTAAAAACTTATATGAAAGAGAACAGCCAAGTGAATTCTTAAGTCTTAGAAGGGGACCTTGCCCTACAGAAAAAGTTTATAAAGCCAAAGTATAATAAGCAAATATCGATATATGTTCGAATAGGTCAAGGAGCTGAAGGAAGAAAAGAAATGCAGGTGTACAAGACAATTTATTTTATTTTATTTTATTTTATTTTATTTTATTTTATTTTATTTTATTTTATGGTACTAGGGATGTAACCCAGGGGCTTTCTACGTATCACCATGCCAGGCTGGGATAACTCTAAGAAAGTTTAATGGAAAATTTTATTTTTAAAACAACTGAAACAAATATAGCAAAACATTTATAAACAAGTTAAAATGATGAACACATGGGTGTTTATTTTTACCATCTTCACTACTATTCTATTTCATTATTAAACAAAGTTTAAAGTCCAGGATAAAATGTATTTATTATGAACAGACAATAAAAATGAGAAACTGTTATTATAAGGAAATTCCTACTGGAGGCAGCATTGCATTGTTTTTAAGTTTGACTAAATATATTATGGCATATGCCTGATTCTCTATTATAAAAAGCAAATGTAGTAAGATCTCAAAAATATAAGCAAATAAATTTTAAAAATTGCAAAAAATAGTTTAAAAGCTGTATAAAACCTATTTTAATGCAGAAACATTTATAAGAAAGCAAAGCAAATATGGCTACTATGAAACCACTATCCTTTTAAAACTAAAATATTCTCCACAAATCAAGAATTTCTCTTTAGGCTTAATATTATTAATTTTCTGTCTATATCTAAAGGCCAGCGCAGACTTCATAAGTTTTGTAACTATATTAAAAATTGCATCAAAACTGGGGACTTAAAAAATAAGACTGCATATTCTCAATAATAAATTTGACACATCAGTTTTGGTCAGTATATATGTGCAAAATGTTTTGGGAATGACCTAAATTCCTTAAAAATTGAAAAATGAAAAAGGTAAAAAAGTTAAAGTAATTTAGGATGTAAAATATGCTATTTATATAAGTTGATATTATATTTATAATTAAGTTAACTAAAAAGAACATTTTTTCCTGCCCCTACATAGCAAACTTTGAATTGGTACCATGCATTTTGGTATAAAATGCAAATTTAAACAGCTGTGTTGAAGTACATCTGGTAAGAATTAATTTCTATCAGTATCATGTAATTGAAGATTTCCTCAATTAACATAAATACTATAGTACCAAATAAATAATATCAAGGTACATTAAATAACTGTGAAGTACTATTACTTACACAGACAATTATTTTCCCTTTTTATTGCACTGCAGACAAATAATGCTATGCTGTCTTTAGAGAGAAACAAAATGCCATATGGTTCATTAGAATATGTGCTCCTATCACCCTCTAGTGGGCAAGATAAGGCAGAAGATAAAAAGAAAAACTAAAAAAAAAAAAAAAAAATCCATGACAATCAGATTCACTCATTACCCAGCAGATACTGCTTCATCCCTACTAAACGGAAAGCCCTGTGCTAAGCTCTGTTTGGGAACTGGATAAGAAAAGCAGGACAAGTAGAGAAACAGACCAATGGAAGCAGCATTAGCATTGGGGAAGAAGAGACAATTAAAATGGTCATAGTAGATATGCAGGGTATGGATGGAGGATTCTAAAATATAAATTCTTTTTAGTCATGAAAATTCTCTCTGAACAAATTTCAGAATTGGACTTAGTCATTATTTATGCTTTTAAAATAAATTAGTACAGCTGGTATTTTTGGAGGAAAAATATCAAATGTTAATCTTCAACACACAGTTTTTTTTCTCTTGTATGTCAGGTATATGTAGGCACACACACAAGCACACATACTTATAAAGGACAAGAAGGTTTCAGTTCTTTTGCTCTGGTTTTATCCTAACTTTTGATTTGAGCTGGGTGATCTTACTAGTAACACAGCGTGTGAATGGAAATATCTTCTCTTTCCAGGGCTTAAAAAAAAGGAAATTGGGCACTGAAATGCAGATCTGCAATTTCACTATTTTCTTTTAACTGCCTATACACAGGCTAGAAGACATTTGCAATACAGAAGATGATTTCCTTCTAATGCTTAAAGAAAATAGCTCTGGAAACTGATATTGAGGATTATATCACTGGTATCATCAAATAGTTCTGCAATTTTGGACAATTCACTTAATTTCTCAATTCCAGGCTCATTTACAAAACAGGATGGTGAGAGGACCCATCCCAAATGACAGTACCAAATATACGCAAAGTGCTTCACAAATATTTTTATAATTTTGATACCACTATTTGCTATAAAATATTTTTCAAATAAAGGTAAAGTGAAGAAAGAATACATAAACTTAAAAAATTTAAAAAAATCTTAAAGTTACTTTTAGGGTCCAAATATCACCTATAAATATAATCACTTATTGCCAAAATTTATATGACCAATAATCACAAAAATAACTTTAAAGACATTTATAAATATAAATGTTTATTATTCTGCAAACAATATAAATAATATAAATTTATTATAGTAAACATTTTTGCTATATTTAACATCACCTTCAGAGATCTTGCCACTTGAACATGGTTATCATAGACTAAAATGTCTATTGTCAGATTCTGTAGTCGACGAATGTAACTTAAATCACCTTCAAGAACAAGGTCCTGTATTAAGACTTTCCAAGATGGGAATGGTGTCCTGGTGCCATCCCACACCTGCCATGAGAAGGTAAAGCAAAACTTAATAATCTCTATGAAAAATCTAGTAATGTGAAGGTTCTATTTAGTGGAAATCTTACTTAAAATAAGTGTACACCTTTAAATATCGGTAACACTTCGATGTGAAATGTTATTTCTTTTTATGATATGAAATATGTTATTTCTAATGGTTAAAGGACTGACTATGAAGTAAGAAGTAAGAGTAATGTTACAAACAAAGAAGAATGTAAAGAAACACCGGTCACACTACGATGGGCCTAGACAAACTGTTAGCATACTCTTGACTCTATATTCATTCATTTCTTCCATGTGTGCAGACCAATATACATATGACTTTTTAAAAATGTTTAAATAGGCTTTCTTTATATTTTGCTTTTCTCTTCAGTTTATTACTGAGGGCTTTTTCTGGCCATTTAAGCATTATTCTAAAATACAACTACAAATATCTTCATAGTGTTTTTTAATAAAGATAGACAAAAAAATTATTCCATAATTAAATTATTCCAGTTGAATGGTTTCAAAGTTTTCACTATTTTAAATAATTTGATAGTTGACCTACATATATGCCTTTTTGAGTAGCTCTGTTAATTATCTTATAATAAATCTTAGCCTAACATTCATTAGAAATGAATTCTAACATTGACAATTATTTTTACTTTGTTGTCATTTAGAAAAAAGTCTTAAGAATGTATAGTATGGATATTATATTTACATTAGAACTTAAAAATACAAATGAAATAATTAGTGCTCAAAAAGAAAATGTCCCATAGACTATTATGTAAGCTACCTTGAGATGCTGAAAATATGGGGACCTGTCCTCAAGAAAGGCTAATTTTTAAATATTCCCTTCTCAATGGTTTTTCTTTCTTTTTTTTTTTTTTTTTTTGGTGGTTCTGGGGATGGAACCCTTGGGCATTCGAACTCCGAGCTATACTCCTTACCCTATTTTTTATTCTTTATTTTGAAACAAGGTCTTATTAAGTTACCAAGTGCCTCACTAAGTAGCTGATGCTGTCCATGAACCACGATCCTCCAGTCTCAGCCTCCTGAATGCTGGAATTAAAAGTGTGTGCCACCACGTTCGGCTTCTTAGTGTTTTATTTTAAAATAAGTCACATGAGATCTGTTTTATCCGAAAAGGCCATCTACGAAAATGGGTTGCAAGCATATGATGTTCCTTTCCCTTTTCATTTCATTTCTTTCTTTTCCCTTTCCCTCCCTCCTTTCCTTTTTTTTCTTTTCAAGATACTGGGGGTTGAACCAGGGTTGTTCTACCATGAGCTATATCCCCAGCCTTTCTTATTTTTTTATTTTGAGTCAGGATCTTGATAAGTTACCCAGGCTGGATTTGAACTTATGATCCTCCTGTCTTAGCTTCCTGAATGGCTGGGATCACAGGCATGAACCACCCTGCCTGGTTCATATATTGTTTTTTTAAAGAGAAAATGTAGACTCAACTATATTATTTACTAAAGTGTACCATATTTTATTCTCAGAATTTAAAATTTTTCTAACACCTGAGCAGTCAAAAGAATCTCTATGTCTAAAGGTAGATTCCTTGTCACTGAACATGTTCAGTGGCTCATAAATGAACATTTCTTAAGGACATCACTTTGGATAAGAAACAAGACTGGTTGACCCAAGACTTCTTCTAACTGGGTGATTTTATGTGTTACTTTACCTCCAACTTTGTCATACTTGAATTTTGAACTTTTTTATAGTATTCACTGAATTTATTCATAGTATTCTATATGCAAGCCAAAAAGGTACTATTTTCAATTTTAAAAACTTATTTTATTCAATGATTTCTATACTCTGTTGTTCTTTAATATTGCTGCAAGGTGCAGTGATAAACTAAACCCCAATACTTGTCCAAGTACCATCATTCTCTGTTCCATTCTTTGCTCTATTATTCTAAACACAAAACAGAGACACAGGAACAGGACCATGGCTGAAGTAGTGTTGTTCAAATGTAAAGCAAGAAAATTTTCAGGTAACTCCTCTAGAAGTTATTCATGAGCTGAACTTAGATAGTTGTAAATAAATATTAGGTGGGTCTTATGTTACATTTTTTTTCTGAACAAATAAAAAACAAAATAATTGCCAGGCGTGGTGCTGCATGCTTGTAATCCCCACGTGTGGGAGGCTGAGATAGGAGGATGGTGCAGGTTTGAAGCCAGCCTCTCTGGCTTAAGAGACCCTGTTTCCAAATAAAAATATAAAATAGGTCTGGGAGTGTAGCCCAGAGAAGGGTTTCCAGGAACCCAAGTACCACCAAATTAATAATAATAATAATAATAAGCATTTCAAAATTATTCATGACCTTCCCAAAGACAGGCAGTGAAAACAATAAAAAGAGAAACCGACATTAATTGGTTAAGAAAGTAAATGAGTGACAAAATATGTGACCTTGCCAAGGAAGCAGAAACATTAATTTGTAAAACCACAATTAAGAAAGAGACATGCCTACACTTTATTACTACTAAAATAAAAAATACACCACGAAAAAAAAAAATTAAAAAAAAGATTAAAAAAAAAGATGAAAATTGTATTTTTCTCTGGAAGGGAAATGTAAGGAAGAGAAAGAAATACAAGAGCAAATTGCATGAATATTGAGGCTTATCAAATATGGCATGTTAAATTTGAGTTCTTAGCATAATATGCATAAACAAGCTTATTCCATCAGAATGCTGACAAGCCCTGTATTGGCATGTAACTGGAACTTGCTTACTAACTTCAAGGCGTACCTTTAGGAGAAATGATGCTCCATCCACTTCTGCTTTGCCCACTAGCTGACAAGTCAGGTCAAAATACTGCATTGGCTGAACATCGCATAACTGCACTAGGGTGGAGGAAGGTGAAATGTGTGTAGATGCCCAAAGCCGTAAGGCTTCTACCATTTTGTGGTCATTGGCAGTGAAGTGAAAACACCTGCTTGAAGTACGAGGTACGACAGGAGCTCCCAAAGTTCCCTCAAATGTCAAAGATGCAAATCCAGAGCTGGTGATACCCTGAGGCTCATTCTTATACACCTGAATCTGAGAAAGTAGGGCGAAGTAAACAGATGCAAACAAAACAGTTACTGACACAGAAGTCAAAATCCAAAAAAAACCTTGAGAGATTATAAAGCTTTCCAATATGATTAACAAACTATGTAATTCTAAATAGCATGGAATTATAAAATTGGCTCATGATAACATTATAATATCATGTAAATTTAAAAACATATGAAAAATTTATTTATATTTTAAAAGAGCTAAGTAGTAGTTAACCCAATTCTATCAAGGTTGTATTTTTATATTGTTATTTTTAAATTGAAGAATAATTTACAGAGGAAAAAAAGAAAAGTAACATATACTGATAATAGTGAAAACTAGAATGATTAAAATGTGAGTGTATGATATGAACAGGTGCATCTGAGGCCAGCGTTCAGCTGGTGTGACTGAGAGGGCTAATGACTGATGTGGGGATGTTGGCTTTCTACATTTGAGGACTTACTTATTAGGCAAATAGCTTGTTACATCTTCATGTGGCAAGTCCTTTGATCTTATAAAACAATTCCTTTCTCCCATTTAATACCTTCTAATACTTTAGTAGTAATATAGTTTTTTTTTCCATTTTTTCATGTTAACTGGTGATGTGGTATATATTTTTCTTCCGTTTTAATTCCAATTTATTTGGGTCTGCATATTTAAAGAGTTTTTTGTAGGTCATTTATAATAGGTTCTTCAATTTTTATTTAGTTGGAATTAGAGTGTTTAGTCCATTTACATAAACATTAATTATCTCCATGGTCATATATAAGTGCCATATCTTATTCTTTTACTTTTATTTACCACTCCTTGGTTGTGTGTGTGTGTGTGTGTGTGTGTGTGTGTGTGTGTGTGTGTGGTATTGAGGTTCCTGGAAACCCTTCTCCCTCCGGGCTACACTCCCAGACCTATTTTATACTTTTATTTGGGAACAGGGTCTCTTAAGCCAGCGAGGCTGGCTTTGAACCTGTGGGATCCTGCTGTTTCCACCTCCCAACCGCAGGGATTACAAGTGTGTGCCACCACGCCCAGCTACCACTCCTTGCTTTTAAAAATTACTTTCTGTCTTTCCTTTTTTGTTTCCTTTTGGAATTCTTATTAGTGTTTCATTTCCTTCCTATTAGCTTTAAATGAATCAGCTTCTCAAGGCATAGTTGGACTCTACACTGTTCATCTATACTATCTACTTTCCATTTCACATTTCCATTTTCTGTTATACTTTTTCCAATTCACAAATGCAGTAACCTTTTAATGGTATAATTCTTTTTTTTTTTTTTTTTTTTTTTTTTTGGTGGTACTGAGGATTGATCCCAGGGGCACTTTACCTCCGAGCTACACATCCAGCCCTATTTTTTTTTTTTAATTCTTCATTTTAAAACAAGGTCTCCCTAAGTTGCAGAGGGCCACTCTAAGTAACTGAGGCTGGCTTCAAACCTGCGATCCTCTCATCTCAGCCTCCCCAAGTACTGGGATGACAAGAGCGCCACCATACCAGGCTCTCAATGGTATAATTTAATCATTTTATCCATCCTTTCGTTAATGTTGTTTTTTTTTTCCTACATACTTTATAAATTTTATCTTATAATATTACTGGTTAGGTGTAAGTCATTTATCTTTTAATAAAATTATGGGAAGAAATACAAAATATCAGCCTTTATATTTACTCATTTTAAAATGACTTTTTAAATTGCTTTTGTTCTTATGAGTTGGTAATTGGTAGTATTCCTCTTTGAACTAAATACCATCCTTTAGCATTTCAACTTTGTACAGATAATACTCACTCTCATTTTTCTTTCACACAAGAATGCCTTTATTTTACCTTTATGTCTTAAAGAATATTCTGGGTAAATAAACTTTTCTATCACTACTTAAATATTATCCTTGCTTTGTTGTTTGGGTACCACTGTTTCTGTTCCCCAATTAAGAATGTGTCATTTCTCGCCAAGACTTAATTGTTTCTGCAGTGATTTTACCATCATTTGCGTAGGTGTCTTCTCTTTGCGTATACCCTGTATGCTGTGCATTTAAGTTAGTGTTTTTCATCAAATTGGAAAAGTTCTCATCGGTGTTCTTAGAACTGTTTTTCCCATTCACATTCTTTCTTCCTCTATCTCAAATTAAATGTCACAAACTTGATACTATTCATTAATCCTTCAGGGTCTGTTCTTTTTCATTTGATCCTTGTTCTTCCGATTAAATAATCTCTCTTGATCTATCTCTAAGTTAACCTGAAATATCTAGTCGGCTCATTAGCCTGTCCAGTAGATTTTTCATTTTAGTCACTGTTCCTGAGTAGCTTTATTTCTATTTAGTTCTTTTAAAAATAATATCCAATTCTCTGGTGTCATTTTAGATCTTTTCATTAACATTTTTAACTTGCTGAAGATATTTAAAAAGAATTTTGAAAATAAATATAATATCTTCTTTAAAGTTATTTTCAACTTAATAAACACAATATCCCAGTCACCAAGAATTGGTTTGAAATGTTTTTTCCCCTTCGCTCTGGGTAGTATTTTCCTATTTTCTTAGACACTACAATGCAAAGACTCAGAATTATATTACTTTTTTTTGCCATTTGTTGCTGACGGATCCCCCTAAACTCATGAAGGCCTCATTCTTTATCTTGTTAGAGTGAATCTGTGGAAAGTGTGGGTTGTTTCCCAAAGTCCTGTACCTTGATATGATTTAGCAGCAAAATGTCTTCTTTGTAGATGTCATCCCCATTCTTAACTCCAGTAAACCCTTAGACATCCCACTCTATACAGATCTTTCCTCTCTGTCCTTTTTTTTGAGAATTTAAGTCCTTTTTAGCTGCCTTGAATCTGGATCTGAGCCTTCTTAGCTTGGCAGGACTTCAGCTTGCTAAGTGGTGATTGAGAAGCTGCCTACAGACACAGATGTAGCAAAGAAGTGGGTCATCTCCTAAAGTTTCTCTTTTCTCTCTGATCAAAGCTAACTATTGTCCAATGTTTGAAAACAGGTGCTTCATCTTTGTACAGTGGGAAATAGTATTCTATACCTGACAAAAAAGACCTATAGCCTAAATATATAAAAAATTTCTACAAATAATTGAGAAAGGGAGAAAACTCCAATAGAAGATAAAATACTTGAATAGTTATTTTATACTTTAGAAGATATTCAGAGTTGAAAGGGCTTTCAAATTCATAAGTTTTCAGATAAATTCAAGTTAAAACTAAAATTAGATAGTAATATATACCCAAAATAATGTTCAAAATGAACAAATACCAAGTGTTGGTGAAATGAAAAACAACTAAAATTTTATTATACTGTTGATGGGAATGTAAACTGGCAAAAAAAAAAAAAACACTTTGAAAAACTAAATATGAATACAAGCTCATCCTAGGATCCAAAAAAGGCATTTTAAAAATAAATTATAAACAACAAACACAGATGAAACTAGTATGTGCTATTAGAAGCCATGGGATTGACCCATGTGGTGGCATGTGCCTATAGTTACAGCTGCTGTAGGGGGTTAGAGGGGCTAGGAAGGAAGCCCAGGAGTTCACGCCTAGGCAACATAGCAAGAACTGTCTATAAATAAATAAATAAATAAATAAGAAATAAGAAGTCAAGGCCGGGAGTGGTGGCGCACACTTGTAATCCCAGCGCTTGGGAGGCAGAGACAGGAGGATCCCACAGGTTCGAAGCCAGCCACGCGCGCTGGCTTAGGAGACCCTGTTTCCAAATAAAAATGTAAAAATAGGTCTGGGGTATAGCCCGGAGGTAGAAGGGCTTCCAGGAACCCCAGTACCACCAATAAAAAAAAAAAAAAGAAATAAGAAGTCATGAGACTGTTTACTCCTGTGCTAAACTCTTTACAGAAAACCTCATAGCATTAACTTCTATTTGGCAGTGAGAAAATAAGAATTAAATCAGTGTAAATAAAAGCACCTAATACATTTCTGAGGAAAAAGGAGAGACAGTTCATCAAAATGAAGTGGTGTCACACTAATAAACTATTGAATGTCTGATACTATTTACATTTCTTCCTATCTCCTGAAATGCTTGATATCATTTTCTAATAAAGCAATGATATAATTAGTGCTAACTAGTTTATTGAATAGAGTTCTCTTTAAACAATTAAATTATAGAAAGTATGAATTATACCTTCAGTCTGTGAAAACGAACAATGTCTCCAATTTTATAAATTATTGGAAGGGCTTCATAGTTTCCACTAAAGAATAAGCAAGTTAATTTTACATTCGTCTGGTCCACAATTGTTACAACTGAGCAATAATCTGGAAAACACAAAAATATTTAGCCTTAGTCTTAATATTTCAAATCATTTAATCAAATAAGAACAAACATACTGCAAAATATCAAACTTTATTCTTTCCCTTCAATCTTCTGAGTAAGATAAAAAATCATGATGCTTCCTTGGCTCTCAATATACCCTACCAAATTAATCTGCAAAAGTGCTCCTCAAAAGTTAACTTTATAGTACTCAGGAGGCTGAGACAGTATTACAGATCTGAAGCTAGCTCATAATAATTTATCAAACCCTGTTACATAGTAATAAAAAAGGGCTAGTTGTGTAGCTCAGTAGTAGCACATCTCTAGCTTCAATCCTTAGTACCATATACACAAAAATTAATTTTATGAAGTTTAGAAAAACAAAAAACCCAGGTAAATTTTCTGGAAAGGTAGTCACTTTATTACTTCAAAGTTTAAAAATCATGAAAAATGAATGAACATATCATAATAAAATAAAATCCATAAAGTAAATGATATACATCGATTCGCTTTCATATAGGCCTTTTGGTAATAGCTTACAGTGCTTCTCCAAACTCTACACCAATTGTTAACTTTGCAGCTAGATTTAAAAACTTATCATGAACACTGCCACCTGAACTGCTCCTATTAAAACTAGAACTATGAATAAAGTCTTGGTAACTTTTGGTTCTTTTCTGCCAAGTGATACAATTAACCAATTTCACAGTGAAACACACGGCTGGCTGGCCAAAAGGAACAATGCACTTTACTTTTTTAAAAATATTATTTGTGCATTGTAATTATACATCTCACTGAAATTCAAAGTGATACATTCATATAGTCACAGATCATTTGGTGATGAAGGAAAGAAATCAAATAATGTTATGTTCCAATATGAACTTAAGCCTCAAGCCTCATTACCAGTCTCACCACCATGTATAGGGAGGGAGGAGGGGCTTGAGGGATGGGGTGGAAGCCTATCAAGAACAATGGACTCTGAATAAACTATAGATACTTTAAAGGTTTCAAGCTCCTTAAAATTTAATGGCATAAAACACAAGGGCAAGATCATTATTCTAACAATTTGGGTTCTGGTACATATTATCAAAGTTGAATCTTTTACATTTTTATTTCTTGGCAGCTTCTATAAAAATCACATAAATTCACTTGTAATAGAACACTCAAACTTGCATTTCCTATTTATTCCAGACAACTATTCACTACTTATATTTGTCACTTTAAACTATAACAATTCTGCGATACTCCTCTCACTTTAAATGCTTTGAAATGATTCACTTTTATAAATTGAGGATGTAATGCAAGAACAAAACTGCAAATTTAACTGGCACAAATAATAGTTGAATTTTAATGTTAGCCAAGATGAACTGACAAAACTGAGCCTTGTAGCACTAAGATGATATAAAAAATTGTAATAATAGAAAAATAAAAAAGGCACTTAGATTTTGGTAAAAAAAAAAAAAAAAAAAAAAGAAGCCAGGCTTGCTCTAAACTTTACAAGACTGAAAAAAAAAAATTATGCCTTACCCCTTCTCCTCCACCAAGAAAATGCCAATCTTCCAAAGATGATGGAGCAAAACACCCTAGATAACACTTTGGTAAAGACTGATGTGGGCCCATTATCTAGGGAGACCATATAAGGTTATCATCATCTTTTGTAGTACTTTTGTGCAATTTAGAAAAGACTCTCCTTTTCCAAATAAAAATACTGCACAACCTGATCAGTTTTTTAAACTTTACTAATCCCATGAGAACACTAGCTTTCTCTATACATACATGCCTAGAATTCTGAATATGTAAGCAGAAAGGTTATGATTTGCTGGTACAGCTTTATGTAAGAGAGGGCACCTCTCAGCTGGATCAAGACTGGGCTGGGAAGTCTAAAATCTCATCTAAGTGTTCTATCTAAATGACTATCTGGATGGAGTACAGGTGTGCCTGCACATCTGAACCACCAGCATGCTACGTCCCTGTTCTTAACTTTCACTTATCTCTCATTTTGAAGTACTACTACCTGTGAGTTTTTAGGAAACTTAGAGGTCCACCATGTGTTCAAATGCTTTTATGTTTTTGTTAATACACACAAAGAAAAAGAAGAAAGAAAGTTAAAGGAGGAGAGAGGGAAGAAAGGTAGGAATAAGATCTTTCCATAAAGCAAGAGCTTCTTCTAGAGCTAAAAGCAAAATTATCTGCATATACAGAGAAAGCAGTAAGTGAGAATTTGTAGGCATATAAAACTTTCTGAATTCAGTGAAAATGGAGGGGTAGAGCAGATGCTATGCAACAATAGACTCACCTGAAACATTTATTATTATAGGAGAAGGACCTCCTAGTTTTAATAAATTTAAATATCCTTAGAAATTCCCTCGATGCCCCTATACTGCTAAATTCTTTGTTCAGGTTAGTATTTTGTATTGTTGTAGGGATAATCCCTTAGACTTTACTTTTCTATTTAACATAAATTTAAAATAATTGGCATATAAGTGAATCTAAGACTTATTCTCTACTTAGAATCACATATTATCAATGTTCAGTGAAAATACTAAATGAATAAAGCATGGCCCCTCCTCCCATGATGTTCACATTTCCTTTATATTGATTTATTGTCTTACAAACTGATGTTATAATCTTAGCTTGTGCATTAGTTTATGTCCACATTTGCTAGTGCACAATTTATACTCCTTATATAGGTAATGACTCATCAAATTAATGATGTGCATGACATTTTCCAGGATAATGGAAACTGACATTTACACGAAGGACAAATGAACAGCCAGGCTAAAGATGATCCTACATTATTGGTGAACATTACATTAAACATTCACATTTTACAAAAGTGGTAAAAACAAGTTTTTATACATTTTAAGACCAAACTTGCAATTCCAAATGTCAAGCAACAAAATAGACCTCAAATGAAATTCTAAAATTCATAATAATTTAAGTATAACTACAGGGAAACTAGAGATTAGTAAAAATATTTAAAATTATAAATAGCTGTCAATATCTCAATTTATAGAAGCTAAATGAAATACTTTACTATTTCTCAGAAAGGAAACAAAATAAAATAAATTATTGGTGTTAAGCAAAATACGTTGCTCCAAAGTTTTCAACTGCAGGGGAAATTGTACCAGTAAGCTGTCAACAATTACTAAAGTTCACTATGTCAGGTAGTATGCTAAGGTGTGTGTGTGTGTGTGTGTGTGTGTATGTAAATCTCCTTGAATTCTTACATAGTCATTTACAGTAAAAATTATTGCTTCAAGCTTTAAAACAAAAGAACTGGTTTTATAACAAAGACTAGGCAGGGTGCCCGAGTTCTAACATCTTATGGGTCACAGAGTTAAATGCATATGTGCTTGTTGTATATTTTTAAAAACATGAAAAATGACTCAAAAATTAATTAGAATTGTGGTGGAGAGTTTCCCAAATTGGGTAAAGTCATGCTGTACCTGAACTATACTATAGTACTTATTGTTTTATTCATTTGTCTTAAAACAGAATTACTAAAGAACATATCATTGCAATAAAATTTCACCTATACATCTATCTCAGATATGGACCCCAAGGACATTATCACAGATTCTATCATAATTCATTCTTGTAAAGCTTGTAGAAAAATGCTATTTGTTAAAATTGTGTGATAATTAATTTTTGGTATTTGATTCATAAAGTGAATGAATCAATAAAAGAAATAAGTCAAAAGTAGTAGCTTCTGAAGTATTTGAACAAGTTAAATCCTAATGGAAAGACAATCAAAGACATATGTCCAAGTGTGAGGGTATTTAAAGAGGAGTTACAGTGAGCAGTAAGAGGAAAAGAGAGAAATGGCATCCTAAGCCAGGAGTTGGCAAACTATGATCCACGAGCCAAATCTCACCATCTGTCTATTCATCTACCCAAAGCATTCAACTTTGTTTTCATATAAATGCACTTATAAGTTTATATTACCAGTTTATGAAATATTTAATTAAGCTACTTAGAGTAACAGGTGGAATGATTATCAACAGATCTGGGAGGAAACAAAATTTTAAGAATACAATTCTTAGCAGGGCGTGGTATGGCACGCTTGTAATCCCAGCATTCCAGAGGCTGTGACGGGAGGATCACAGTTCGCAAACAGCCTCAGCTATTTAGTGAGGCCCTCTGCAACTTAGTGCAACTCTGTTTCTAAAATAAGAAAAAGACTACCATGTATATGTATATGTATATGTATATGTATATGTATATGTATATGTATATGTATATGTATATGTATATGGCTGGGGGTATAGCTCAGAAGTACAATGCCCCTGGGTTCCATCCTTGGTACCATACACACAAAACATAAATAATACAATTCTTGTGAGAATGCAGCTTCACTACTAGAAGTAGAAGTAAGCCGGTACACTGGTCAGTTTCTAATGGTGAGAGTATAGGACAATAAAATGTCTATAACAAGGTTTTACAGATAAGAGGATGGTTAAGGAAATTTCTAATTTAAATTACTCAGTTATGTGAAGATGCTAAAATAAATGTTATATAACTCAGATGTAGTATGAATGAGAACACAGGAAATAATTTAACAGTGACTCACCACAGAAGACCTGAGAAAAATGCCAGAAGATTAACAGAGACATTTTAATCAAAAAACAGACAGTAAGGTTGCCAGACTTACTGTTAAGTCTTCTCCGTTCATAGCATTTGTAACACATAGTAGTTGATCAATCTTCTTCATAAAATTAAAATGTTTTTATCTACCAAATACATGAAACTTGTAAAACTTTACAACTTCTGAGCCTGAAAATCACTAAGTCTCAGTGTGCATTAATTTTCTTAACTGAAAAATGGGAATAAAAGTATTTACCTCACTGGACTGTTGTGCTTAGAACAGAGCCTGGCATGTTTAAGATTCATTAAGTGCTCACAGGTAGGAATAGCAAAGGCAGGACTTACTATTGCTCATCACAATGCTCTTTTCTAATAAACCTACATATAACCTCAGATTGTCTTAACAAACTATATACTATCTAAAAATATTTTGCCGAGATACAGAACCAATCAATCGCAGTTGGCATATAAAATGAAAAAAAAAAATTTAAAGAATTATAAACAAATTTCAGTTTGAATTCCCACCGGATTCTCAATTAATTGCTATCAACATGTCAAAGGAAGAATCCAGTGGTTAACAAGGATACAGAACTGAAAATTTCCAGAACACAAGTGAAAAATAACCATTAATTTGTCTCACCTGGTTCATAAAACAAAATGCCAAAGAGATAAGCCAATTTTAACAAAGCAAAAGGGTAGTTCAAGAGCCAAAAGGATCTAACATATAGCTTAAGACTTAGGATAAAGAAGCTAGCCAGATGTTATCAACAAGGCAAAATGCTAAAATAGGTTTTATTTGGTTGGTCCACGGCACAAAAAGGTTTACAATACTGATTTAAAAATAATAAAAATGCTTTTTATTTTCTCTTTGCCTCATTTTTCATTATTCCATAAATAAAGGTACAAAGTTAAAGTTAATTTACCAGTCTTGTTTCATAGACATTTTTAACATCACCAGGGAAGCTGGGAAGAGTACAAAGAACTTTAATAAATCAACATTCTTAATTTACTTAAATAGTATAAGAGTCTATGATATACATCTTTAAAACAATAAAATGTTGATCTTCATGCTTTAGTAACTCACTATATTTAAACTGCTTACAAAGTGTTTTTTACCAATTTTACACTTTGGTAATACTTCACAAAGCTTGATATAAATTTGGAAAAGATAATAAATGATAAATTAAGCTCTCAATTCTCCAATCTTGAGCAATTCACCTAATTTCCTCAGTATGATTAAGTGTAAATTGCCTTAGAATTTTACTATAAGAGAAAGTTGGTAGTTCATCTAAGCAAGGTCTTTAATCAAAGAAGCATGCATGCATAAATTATATAATCCACAAAAAATCCATCCATGAAAGTTGCTTCAACTCCTTTTTATCTACTCTGCTGTTTTTAAATCACTCCGTATTTCAGCAACACTTTCATTTGTATGAAAATATATTGAGAAAATAGTTTAGTAAAAGCTATGAGGACAAATCATAGAATCAAGGCTGCATTCTATGCTACAATCTTCTTTTACAAGAAAACAGTACACAACAGAAAAACGAGAGCACTCCTTTATTACTCTGTGGTGGGGGTCATTTCCTTTCAAAGTTTTATTTTACTGCAAGACCATGAAAGGTAGGAGAGAAAGCATACATATTATAATGTAAATATTATAATATATAGTGATACAGATCAATAGACTAGATAAATGTTAAATCTAATTTTTAACATTGTTATTTTAGTTGTAACTTGGGAAAGAGCACATAGACACACATATGTGCTGCCATCTAAATTCATCTTTAGTTTGTTGAAAGCTATATCCACGCACAAGATCAGAGGACAGAGAAGTACAGTCTGTGGGTAGCTGCCTGTGGTTATAAACTTTTATATGTTCATTTCATGGTGTCTATGACTGATTTCAAGTTTCAGACATATTCCCTTTTTGTATATCCACCATTAAACTAACTCAGTATTCAGATTTTTTTCTTAAAGGATCAAACAGAAAATATTTTAGGTTTCGCAAGACATAGTTTGTTACAAAATCAAAAACTCAAGTTGAACCAGTGTAAATTTGAAACATTCTGCACCAATACATGTTTCAACATAAATCTGAAAATAGTGTGTTATATAAGAAAAGCGAGCTTCAAAAGCCATATATTGAATGATTATATTTATACAGAATGTCAAGAACAGGCAAATATTGGACTTTGCAACCTCCCAAACTGGGAAATAAATTTATGTTGTTTATAAGGTTCCCAATAGCCGGGCGTGGTGATGCACGCTTGTAATCTCTGTTCTTGGGAGATGGAAACAGGAGGATTGTGTAGGTTTGAAGCCAGCTGTTCTGGTTCAAGAGACCCTGTTTCCAAATTTTAAAAAAGTATAAAAATAGGTCTGGGAGTGTAGCCCGGAGGTAAAAGGGTTTCCAGAAACCCAGTACCACCAAATAATAATAATAATAATAATAATAATAATAATAATAATAATAATAATAATGTTCCCAATCTACAGTATTTTCTTATGGCTTCAGGGGACACATGCATAGCCTGATTTTACAACTTTTGAATAGTGTTTCAGTTAAAGATACATAGATGGTTCCAACCCTAGAATGGTTCAATTCACAAATTTTAAACTTTATGATGTGAAGGATCCATTGATTCTGCAGAAATCATTCACTGACTGTTGTCTTTTCCTAGGTTAGTGGTATTTTGCATGATACTCTTTCACAATGCTGGTCGGTGGCACCGAGCCACTTTTTTTCAAGTATGTTTCAGGTAAAAAAAAAAAAATCAGTATTTTACTGTACATACAGGGACATTTTTTGCTCCATTATTTCTGAACAAATATAGCACAGTAACTACTCATATAGCATTTACATTGTCTTACATATTATAGGTAATCTAGAGATGACTTAAAGTACAATAGAGGATGTATGTAAGTTATTCATAAATACTTCACTAGTTTATACAAGGAACTTGAGCATCTGCAGATCTGGGTATCCTTAGGGGTCCTGGAACCAATACCTGTGGTACCAAGAGGTGTGTATGTGTGTGTCCAACTGTTGGTATATTACATTTTGTATATATAATTCCTTTAAGAAGTTGATACCACTTATATTCATTTTATAAATAATTACCCTAACTTAGAGTATGAGTTCTATACAAAGGCTAATTTGGTTTCTTAGCTTATTTTTCTTTTTTGTCTTTTTATGACTGGGGATTGAATCCAGAGCACCACACTTTCAAGAAGGCTGGCACTTTGCCACTGAGTTACATCCTAGTCTCCTAATTTGGTTTCTAACATTTTAAATTCCAGAAACCAGTACACTCAATATATTTCCCTAAACCATAACAATATGGAGGAAACTAAAACACTGAAATTTCCAAGTAAATTATATTATCATAAAGAAAATAAAGATTGGTATAAAGAATCCTACCTACCCAAATACCATCCCCTTCCCAAATTCCTATATAGGCTGCAGAAAACAGTCTGCCCAATGATTAAAACTTGGGCAACAGCTGCACATCCCTCTACTTAACTGAAAATTATCACAAATTACATACTAGGATAAAACTTCCATCCCATACTCTTAATATCTAATAGACATGATTTAAGCAATATTTGTTTTAAAAATATAAATGAATGTTATGGAAACAGAAGTATATATTTTTCAGGACATGGAATGGTCTTGCTAAACAAAACAAAACAAAACCTAACATTCCATACAAATCTCACATATCTGTATCTCAAACATTCCCAGCAGTCAAATTAATGTATATAAGAGCTAGAAAATGCATCTCTAACACATATGACAGAAGAAAAATTAATGTTATTAATATATAAGAAGCCAAGAAGCCTCCAGAAACAACTGAGAATGACAAATCTTGAAATAAGGAATAGAAGATATTTTGATTTTTCTTAACCAATGATGTAAAAAATCAGGGGAGAGAGGAAGTATACAGTGAAGTAGAAAAAGCTTTCAAAGATATGTATAAAAGTAATCTATGACAACAAATGTTACCAGAAATCATTTGATATAAGATTTAATATAACAACACATTCATCAATACTACTAATAGCATGTCATTTGTAATAACTACCAAATAATTTTTCAAAGATCAAATGACAATGATAGCATTATCTTAGATAAAGTAGCTGACTGCATATGTAACCAATACAATATGAACAAATCAGTCATGTCATATTGTAAATTAAATACAGAAAGCCACAAATAAAAAATATTTTTCTTACTTTGATCCTAAAATATAAAGAAAGCATAACCAACAAAAGTACCCTACGTACTTAATAATGATCCATAACAAAGACTGGTGGAATAAAAGTTTGATGGGATTGCAAGTTAATACAACCACTTTGAAGATCAGTCTGTGGAGGATCCTCAGAAGAATGTGAGTGGACCTACCATATGACCTGTTATCCCACTCCTGGTATCTATCTAAAGTAAATGAGATCAGGCCACCACAGTAATGAATGCATGTCTATGCCTATAGCAGCACAATTCAAATTAGGCAAATCATGAAACCAGCCTAGGTGTCTATCAACAGATGAATGGATGGATTACAAAATTATAGGATATACACACAACAGAGTTTTACTTAGCCAAAAAGAAGTAGCATGTCATTTGCAGGGAAATAGATGGAACCAGAAAATATTAGGCTACGTGAGATTAGTCCATCACAGAAAGTGAAAGGTTGGAGGTGTTCCCTCATATGTGGAAGCTAGGGAGAAAACGGGATACAAGGCGAAACTCTAGACAAAAGGTGAGAAACCTCAGTGTAGTAATGGAGAAGACCTATTGGAGGGAGGCAGGTGAGGGGAGGGAGATTCAATGAAGAAAACTCTTCAGTGGACATGATGTACAAACACATTTATCAACACCGATGTGTGCACAGGGAAGGTAAGGACAGGGTGGGAGCCAGGGGAAGCTCACTGTGTGCTTGTTCACTGCGCATGTACGTCTCTACACTCTTAACTTCATCATGACGTATAATTACAATGTACCAATAATAATAAAAGTCAAAAAAGACTGCTACAAAAGCATAAAACTATTTTAACAAACATCTAATTATCCATTGTCTGACAAATTTTACTGTTTTTTTCCCAAAGTTTGGAATGTTGACCTCCTCTTCCTCATCTGTCAAAATCTAATTTACCCTCAAAAGTTGAGCTCAAATTCCAGCTTTCTTAGAAGGCTTTCTTTCCACTGTTAGACTTAATCTATTTTCAGTGCCGGTGCCCTTTGCTTGATCCTTTGGTTACAGTAAACAACTGTGCCTTGTATTAGCTAGCTGATCACATCTAGGTCTCCCTTGAAAAATCAGAGTCTATCATTTGTCACTATAGAGCACAACTAGGTCTAGCACAATGCTACAGAAGGCCAGCCAAAAATGATCTGATTGAATAAATAAAAAAAAAAAGTACTATGAGTCTTAAAAAATAAGATGATAGTACTTTTATGATTCCTTAAAATAATTCAAGTTATAAACTAATGAAAGGAAGGAATAATTCTCTAAAATGATAAGCTTATAATTTGATAAACAAGTCAAAAAGACAGAGTGCCGGGATATGCAGAGAAAGCCTCAAGCTTAATTTAAAAAGTCATTTTTGCTTATTAAAAAAAGGAAGCAATGCAAAGGCACCATGGCAGGGGAAGAAAAATATGCTTTCTCCACCTCCATTCTCCAGGTGAAAATGGACAGACTAGCTAGCAATAATATGGTATTATTGAGGCAGCTAAGGAGGAGCATAGTTCAACTTTCCAAAGCTTTAAAGAGGTAAGCAATGACCATAGCCCAAATGTTACTTCTATTTCAGAAAGTACCTAGAAAATTCATAGTAATTTTAACTCTTAAATAATGAAAACTCAGTGCCTTCTCCCTGCCAAAAATCACTGCTATAATCTCCAAAGTACTAAGAATGTAATATCTTTGCCTTTCTATATGAAAGAGATCATGTACTCCATAATGAGTCAATTTTGATGTCACCAATGACATTTTAATACAGGTTGATTCCATAATCTTTGAAGAATTCTTTCTTGGTTTTCACAATGAATCTTATAACAAGAGTTAGTATCTATGGTATTATATATCCTTCTAACAGAACTAAGACTTCTGAAAGAACAAAAGCTACATATCCTCCTGTGGCTGAAAATGTTGAGAAATGATGCATTTACTAACAGATAAAGACTGCTGCCAGAAATAAGATAGCATGTAATCATTAATATTCAAGATGAAAGAAAAAATACAATCAAGGAGTAAGAATGCCACTGTACCTAACTTAATTTACTATAATGAATTTAACATTCATAAAATGAATTTTAATGAAATTTAGGATATATCTAAATTTCACTTGCATAGAAGGAGTTTTCCTATGCCTAACTAGTAATGTACATCTGGATAATACTGAGATTGTGGCTTTGTATTTGTGAAATATTGCTTTATGTAACATTTAGCAAACACACAGCTGTGGACTGCTCCTATACATTTATTCTAGTACTATCCTGGGGTAATAGTAATGAAACTGATCCTTTCCTAAACACAAATATCAGTGCTATTTGTCTGACTGTCCTGCAGCATTTACTCCTGTTGAAGGATGAGTTCTGTCAAGAGAAATAAAAATATAACTGTAACTAAAGCTACAAGATGGATAGTTTTAAAACTTCACTGTCTTGCTAGTAGTGAAGACATCTTGCTGTGTCTGAAAGATGGATTCTTAAAGTTTCAATGACTATGTTCAGATAAAATTGATGACATTAATTTTAATTTAGTAGCTCAGAAGAAACATATTATCTCTGTACTAACAGATGGTTCTTTACTAGCCATCAATTTTTTACTAAGAAATGGGATCCAGCTAAACACATATGAAAGATATATAAAACACATATGCATATATAATAAATATTATACATCCCCATGGCTTTCATTTTTATGCATGGTTTAATTACATCACCAGAAGAAAGCAATGCTATACTCTAATAACTGAAACATTAATAGTCATCAGTGTTTTTGAAACACCTACCATTTTGTTCAATATTATCATGGTTAGGTCATTTATTTTAAAATGTTCTGTATGCTAATCAACTTACTGACAAATTTTCAATAGCTGGAATCAACATATCAACTATCAACTGCAAAAAAAGTTTATAAATGATACCTTCTACCATGTTAGACATTATTAATATTAGTATAGCTTTTTTTCTAAGCTTGGCAGACCAAAGTCAACCAGGGAAGACTGACAGTTTGGAAACAGATGACTTATTGTGCCTGAGCCCCAGAGGGGGCACATGTAAGATTCAGGGAGAAATCTGATGATGAGAGGAAACTATTAAGATAAAAGAATATGAGTGTTTGTTAAATAGCATGAGAAGTAGGGTAATAGAGACTGGGGAAAATAAAGCCAGAATGAAAATATCTGAAACATTTATTTTCAAACAAAAAATTCTCTACGTCAGCTTTAATGGTTTATGCTTCTTTTTCTTCTAAAACAACAGAACTCAGAAGGCTTTTCTACAAAACATCCCTTTGTGGTCTTCAGACTTAGTCTGAGTTCTATTTTAAACTTATCTCCAGATATAACAGTCTCCACATTATCACGTGCACAGAGTAAATCTCCATACTGAACATTAATAAAATACACTGATCACATGGAAATGAGATTCTCCCCTCCATTTAGTCCTCTCAAACTTTCAGCTCATGCCTCAATAATAAAATTTGAATGTATATCTTTATAAATAAAATGGTTTTGTAATATAAACTTACTGAAAACATCTTTGTGTTCCCATCATGACCAAAGCTCCAGTTACAGTATTTAAGGATAGTGTTTCATCAACACATTCCTTGTTTCACATTTTTGTTTATTTTTTAAATTTTCTATTGGTGCATTGTAGTCATACATCTTAATGGGGTACAAAATGACAGAGGCATACATACACACATCACTCATTTAGCCCTTCCCCAATTCCCACTCCATTCCCTCCCTTTTCCCTCCTTCTCATGTTTGGCTTAGTGATTGACTAAGTGACTTAGTGACTGATTGGTGTGTTTGTGAATGTACATCATGTATGTTTGGGAATTTCCCTCTTCCCCCTTCCCATCCCCCTTCCCTTAAGTTAGGTTGCCTTATTTGCTCATCTAGTTTCTCCTTCTTCATCTAGAGTTCCTCCTATTACCCATTTTTAATGTCTCAGAAATGTGAGTTCATCTTAAAAAAATAGAGTTTAACTGGTATTATCTGTAAATATATAAAAAAAATGTATAAGTATATAAAATAGTGCCTATAACAAATGTTTTAGAAGAAATGAAATACAGTAATCCTTGTTAAATTTAAAGGTGAAGTGTATGATTTTTGCTAACTTATTATTACCTCACAATAATTTGAAACTCATGCTTTTTAATGTACTATTTGACACGTTTTATCTTACATTATCATATAACCCTTTTTAATTTGCTTTAACAACTACCCAGGTATACAGATCAAAACTGATGCAGAGGTGTAATTTCAACCACTATGCTTTTCCTGAAGAGGTGGGTTAGGAAACACATCACATGAGATCCCTTTTAACAGTTTTAAGTGCATAGTGCAATGTTGTAGTGTAGGAGCACAATATTGTATAGTAGATCTCTAAAACACTTTCATCTTGCATAACTGAAATTTTATATCTACTGAACAGCAATTCCCATTTCTCCTACTCTCAGCCTCTGGAAACTACCATTGCCATTCTACTTCTGTTAGTTTCACCACTATAGATACCTGGTATAAGTAAGTGAAATTAGTAGTATTCGTCCTTTTGTGATTGGCCTGTTTCAATTAATATACTACCCTCAAGTTTCTCATGTGTTGTTATACATGACAGGGGTTTAATATGTCTATTAAATCAATTTGTTTCACAGTGTTATTAAATTTCTCTGCTTCTTTACCTTCTGTCTAAATGTTCTGTTATTTAAAGTGGCATATTCTAGTTTGGTAATATAATTATATGGCCATTTCTCCCTTCAGCTCTGCATTTGTTTAAGTCATATGTTGGTATTTTGATGTTGGTTGATAATTATTCTGTTTTCCTGGTGAATTGATTCTTTTTATCAGTATATAATTTCTTTTTTCTGGTATAACTATTCTTGACCTAAGGTCTATTTTGTTTGATAAAATTATGACGTGTCTCCTCTCTTGGTTATTTAGTTGACTGTTTCCTTTTTAGTCTACTTGGGTATTCTCTCTCTTTTGATTAGGGGATTTAATCCACTTATAACTAAAGTACTTACTGATGCTGATAGACTTTTTTTTTTTTTTTTTAGTTATTTTCTATCTATCCTACAACTCTTTTGCTCCTTTGGTCCTCTCTGCTATCTTCTTTTATGCTTGGTTGAGTATTTTTAATGATATGCTTTGATTTCTCTTTCATTTTCTTTTGCTATTTTCCAGTTATTTTCTTTGTAGTGATTACAAAGTTTACACAAAATAGCATATAGTAATAATAATCTAGTGTAAGCTTATAGCAACTTAATTTCAATCACATGAAAAAATTCTTTTACTTTTTCCCCAACATACTTTTATTATTAATGTGCCCCCCCCATATATATATAATTTTTTTTTGCAGCACTGAGGATGAGACCCAGGGGCATTCTACCTCCAAGTTATACCTTCAGCTCTATTTTTTATTTATTTTTATTTTTTCTGGTACTGGAGATGGAACTCAGGGACATACTACCTCCAAGCTGCACTCTCAGCCCTGTTTTTTATTCTTTATTTTGAAACAGGGTCTCACTGAGTTGCAATGGGCCTCACTAATTAGATGAGACTGTCCGCAAACTGCAATCGTCCTGTCTCAGCCTCCCAAATGTTGGATTTACAAATGTGTGCCACCACACCTGGCTCAAAAAAATTATATTTTTATAGTGTATTTGTTAATGTATTTCTGTGATAGTTATGGTTTATACATTTGTCTTTTAACTAATGTCCCAAAATTAAGAGATGTATGTAGTACTGCATGAAGCAGTTTATGTTCTATAGTAATGTTACTACAATAATTTTTATTTACTTATATATTTACCTTTGTGTTATTTGGGAATTATAAATCAAAACTGAACTTCTATTCAAAGACTTAGGGTACTCAAGAAACTGTGTTCCTGAGCCCAATAATACAGTTCCACTCCATAAAAGATTCACCATTTTAATACTTACCAGTTCCTTTGCTTAGATATGGGGGCTTAAAGAATTTCACAACACCATAGACATTTACAACTGTACCACCCTTTAGTTGATTCAGGGGTGTATATATATAATTTGTTGCTGGAGCCTAAAGAAAGAAGAAAATAGATATATTATTAAGTATATTTCAGTATCATATTTTTATGATATTTGTAAATTAGTAATTAACTATAAAACTATTTTTTATTTATTTATTTTATTTTTATTTTATTTTTTTGGTGGTACTGGGGATGGGACCCTTCTACCTCCGGGCTACACTCCCATACCTATTTTATATTTTATTTGGAAACAGGGTCTCTTAATCCAGTGAGGCTGGCTGCGAACCTGCGCAATCCTCCTGTCTCTGCCTCTCAAGTGCAGGGATTACAAGCGTGTGTCACCACGCCCTGCTATTCTTTTAAGATCTAAAAAAAGATGTAACTTCAAATAATGCAGAGCTTAAAGTTTACTGTACCAACCAGTTAGTTTTGTTTACAAATAACTTTGTTAATAAATCCGTATAATTCACTACCAGCCCATAGAAGTATAATGAGCCTACAATTTACCTGAAACATTATACTTCTTCAATAACAAAGTAGATAACAGTATATTAAATATCAGTAATTAATGTATAAAATGAAGTAGTAACGAAAAATAAGAAATACATTTGAAGTTTGTATATCTTCAATGGCAGAGATCTAAGAAATGAGTTTTACTAAGGAAAAGTAACTATATATAGGACTGGGAATGTAGCTCAGTGGTTGAGCATGCACCAAACATGTATAAGGACCTGGAATCCATCCTCAGTAACTCCCGGATCCCCAAAAAACTAAGTATAATAAGAATTTTTGAAAACACTTTGAAGGGCAACTAAAATATTGGTACTGTATCAATAAAGATTCTATGTCTTGTACTTTTAGAAAAAAATTTTCTAGGATACTCTCAAGGATATTAAAGACTCTAAGAAGCTCATAAGTAATTAAAACATTTTAGCTATCTTTAATTTAATATTTATCCAACTTACTTGGACTAAAAAATCATGTCTGAAAGATAAAATTTATACTGTATCAGACAGAGAAAATTCTAAAAATTATAGTTTCTGAGACGTTGGTTTTGGTTTATAACTTTACTATCACTTCAAAACTTACAGTACAATTTCTCTCTCCTCTTTCCCCCCATATTGTTACAAAGACATTACTAAGGCTTTAATAAAGCTAGGTTTCTATTCATAAACAGTATGGTGGCTAAAAATGGTAATAATAAAAAAAGATTACTGAAATAAATTACCATAAGTATGTAAAATAAAAAGAGAAAATGGTTTATAAGGCTATGTTTACATATTACCAAGAATGTTAAAAGAATGTTAAATAAATCCTTTAGTTGGCCCAGTCATCCACCCACCTCTAATCCAACTGGAAATAAGGTTATCTGTCACTCTGATTTTTTTTTTTTTTTTTTTTTGGTGGTACTGGGGGTGGAACCCAAGAGCTTTTCTACCTCCAGGCTATACTCCCAGACCTATTTTATACTTTATTTGGAAACAGGGTCACTAAGTTGCTGAGAGCCTCACTCAGTAGCTGAGGCTGGCTTCAAACCTATGCAATCCTCCTGTCTCAGCCTCCTAAGCACTGGGATTACAAGCGTGCATCACCACGCCCAGCCTTCATTAAGAATTTTGATATTTTTATTATAAATCGGCATATTTTATAAGTTTCTTTTAATATACTCATGAGTGAACACATGCTTGAGAACACTGCAAATAAACTTATATAGTAATTCCCCAAAAGCTCTACCTGTAGCCATTTAAGAATTTATAAGTGACTAGTACAAATGACTGCCATTCTAGTTGGAGTTAGATGAAATCTCAGGTAGTTTTGATTTGTATCATTCGGATTGCTACTGATGTTGAGCATTTTTTCATACATTTATTGGCCACTGAATTTCTTTTTTTATGAAGTGATTTAGTTCACTTGCCCATTTTTAATTTGGTTCTTTCTTTTCTTAGTGCTAGAAAAACAGTAAGAATCACATCAACAATAACTGGATTTTTCTTTTTTTAAATCATTTAAATTGCTGTATTGTAGTCGCTTAATGGAGCACAGTGGTAATTAATAGTAGAGACAAACATACATATATCACTCATTTAGCCCTTTCCCAATCCCCACCCCATTCCTTCCCCCTTTCCTCTTTCTCATCTTAGGCTTAGTTACTGACTTTGATGTTTGTGAATGTATATCATGTACATTAGAGAATTTCCCTCTTTCCCACTCTTATCCCCCTCAGTTAGGTCACCTTATTTGGTCATTTATATTGTCTCCTTCATCAGCTAGAGTTCCTCCTGTAACCCATTTTCTCCCTAGCTTCCACATATTAGGGAGAACATCTGATTTCTTATTTTTGTGACTGACTAATCTTATTTAACATAATGTTCTCCAGTTGGATTTTTCTTACATTAAATGCACGTTTAAAAATGTGAAAATGCAAACTGAGCATCTTAGAATCAGAAAAAAAAGTCTAACACATCTATGCCTGATTTAGTTAATTTAGAATACCCAACCTTTGTGAAAACCTGTTTTTGTCAAATTCAAGAACTTATAGGTTCAAAGATGTATTAAACACTTGAAGTTGATCAACCTATATTAATTTTAAGAAATACCAGGGCGAATTCAGTTTAAAAAGTCTATCCAATCTTCTGTGTTTCATAGTCATTGTCATCTAGAAACAAAGTCTCTGTACTCCATTTTCCTATTAGAAAATAAAGGCTGACCATGAACATTATATTAAAATGTACCACATATTATCTTATTTCCAATTTCACTCATTTACAAGAATTTTACCTAGAAAAGTGGGACCCTTCCTACTGCTACAATTTTTTATAAAACAGTGAAGAAGTGATAAAAAGTAAAAGCAAACTGTATTCCAATATAGAAAAATTCTTTACTTAAAATTATGTAATTTGTTAAATCATAATTTGACACATAATAATCTGCTTAAATACAAAAATAAGAGTAAATCTGCCTACAGTTTAATGGTATTAAATAAAATCTCAATATCTTCATAACAAAAACTTTTTTAAAATTTAATTTTCTTGCATATGTATATATTATCCAAACTACCAGATGCTATAGATGACAGAATAATCGGATATTAAATACTAGGCAAATGTATAACTTGGATTAACACTGTAAAATGTTTTAAAAGTCTATGTTTTCTCATTGTATTGGTATATTTCAAAATCATACTACAAAACAGACTAATTCAAAATCAAACTATGAACTGGATATTAATAGTTATCTAGGTGTGTTTAGCTGTATTTATTTTAAATTAAAATAAAATATCATCTTACCAAAGACATCGATTCAGTAGAAAATTCTCTTACAGATTTAGTATAAACCTGAAAAAAAAAAAAAGAGGGCTTATTTGAATGCAAAATACCTCCAGTGTGATAGTGATTACAGGTATTTAACCCCCATAATAAAACTATATACTTAAGCACATAATATTCAAATTCAGTAAAGTTATGGATTGCATATTAAGGCTATCATGTACAAAGTTGAGCTATGATTCAGAGATGCTAAGTTTAAATAAAAATGTACTTTAAAAAAACTTAAGACATAGCTGGGTGTGGTGATACACGGTTACAATCCCAGTACTTTGGAGACTGAGAAAGGAGGATCACAGGTTCAAAGCCAGCCTCAGCAGCTTAGTGATGCTCTCAGCAATTTAGTGAGGCCCTGTTTCCAAATAAAATATTCTAGGGGTGTAGCCCAGAGCTAGAAGACACCTGGTTACAATCCCTAGTTCACACACACACACACACACACACACACACACACACACACACACACACACAAGAGAGAGAGAGAAAAAAGAAACTTAAGATAGTAAATTTGAAGTATAACAATCCCAGGACAGACTGTAAAAGAACATACATTTCTAGCAGTCCACAGAAAGTTGAAAATCAAAGTTGGTATTCAAAATTTTTCATGCATAGATCACTGAGCTTTTTTGGAAGGAAAAAGGACAAGAAATGTAGTAGTGATCACTGCTACAAATCTCAACCATATTCAATCTAATTCATTTGAATTTTGAATGAATTAGGTAGAATTCAGTATTAATCTAATTTTAATATCAAACAGAATTTCCCCAGCCCTTAAAATGCCTTTTTAAATAATGGAAAAAATATCAAACAGATGTTGGTCTACAGGCACATGGTATGAAGCCCAACTCTACCTAACAGCTGTAACCAAATAGGTATATGCAGTGGAAAGGAGATGAAAAGGAAGAGGATGATGATCATTTCACAAAGAATAAAATAAAAGTCTGTTTGATCTAAAAGAGGTCAGTAATTAATTTAAAATTAGACTATGGGATATGGGATAATTACAAAGAACAGGATGAGGTCCTGGGTGTCTATGCAGTTTTCTAAGTTTTGCTATTAAGTAAAATGACATTGATAAATATATTTCAGTCAACAATGCGTGACATAGTCATCTCAGTTTGTCTAAATATAATTCAAGATGCTCAAACAATAATAAAATTGATAATGATGCATATCTCAGACATATCTCTATTCTTGAAAGATAAATTACTATTTTATAAAAGATTATTCTTTCCTACCTAGTGTTGTTCTAAACTAAAAGATAATAACAATTTCAATTTTTAACTGAAAATATTCAGTTGTTAAAGCTCAGAAAATAATACCCCCAAATATACCACTTTGGACTTCAACCTGAGAATACCTCAGGAACACCAAGTACACAGGAGGCCTTTTTCTGAAATTCTCTTATCTACCTAAAGACTATTTCTGCCAAAGAAGAACATGACTTCCTTTAGATCTTAACTTTAATTTCATTAAGCAAGGATGATTAAACTCAAATCACAGAGGGAGAGACTGAAAGTCAAACATCATACCCAGAACCCAAAAACAACTTTTAATCAAGGCACTAAACATTCTGAAAACTCATCGCCTCCCCCCAAATATAATTTTCTATTCTCTGAAAATTGCTAATACTTCTTTCCTCTCCCCTATGAAGACGTATTTAAGTCTCGACTTGCTGACCCTTCTTTGAAAGTCGTATTTTGTATGGCTCCTGGCATATCCACATTAATAAATTCATAATTTTTCTCCTGTTAGTCTGCCTATTGTCAGTTCAGCAGATTTAACTCTTGAACCTGTAGAAGAAAGTCAGAACTTCCCTAATAATCAAAATAATTCACTTAGGCTAAGTAGTTTGTCTGTGGATTTACAGAACTATTACTTTTCTCTTATCACCCTGGTTTACTGCAACATAATGTGATTAGAGTAAGAGCCGTACACTTACATACACAGTTGAGTTGAAGTCTTCAAATGCCTTCAAACATACGGAGTATTTACCATCTCTGCGTGTAGAAGATGCAGATAAAACAATAAATCTAGCCAATGCAATGGTGTCCTACATAGAAAAAAAGTTTGTTGATCAATTATTAAATACCTATAGGCCTGAATATCACATAATCTTATGACTTAAAAATAGGTATCACTTCTATAAAGAGAAAAACTATTTAAGTTAGTTTAATGCTTACTGAATTAGTCTACCACCTCTTCTCAAAGAGTCTTCAACATCTGGAGTCACAACATGGCAACAGTAAGGATAATGGACCAGGCAAACATTAATTAAGCCACTTAAATGGCTTTATTTGTTTAGTGGGATTTCAAAAATCAATGTTTATCTCAGCTTATGTAAATGAGTTGTATAAATAAAGAGAAGAAAACAGATGGCTTAACAATATTAAGAATAGAATTTATGAAAATAAATCTTAGTTAAGAGACTACACTGAGAAAGAAATGTCATTAGTGAAAAAGCTCCATATTTAAAAATACTTATGAAGCCGGGTGTGGTGGCGCATGCTTGTAATCCCCGCACTTGGGAGGCGGAGACAGGAGGATCATGCAGGTTCAAAGCCGCGCTGGCTTAAAAGACCCTGTTTCCAAATAAAAAGTATAAAATAGGTCTGGGAGTATAGCCCAGAGGTAGAAGGGCTTCCAGAAACCCCAGTATCACAAAAATAAATAAATAAAAATACACATATATATATATATATATATATATATATATATATCCAAAGCATATATATATATATAATCCAAAGCATAAGATTTATTTATTTATTCCTGTATCTCTCACTTCTTTTTTCCAAATGCAGAAACATAAGCTTTGTTTTGTACATTATACATATTTTATTTTCTATCCCTCTGACTTGAGCAACAAAATATTAAGATATATAATACTTGGGTTCCAGGTAATCTTCCTTAAATAATTTTTATCTCTACAAATTGAAAGTGTTCTACATTCCTACATTTTGCTTTACATATACAAACCTGGTGTCCAACCCTAGAATTCTTTCCCTAGATTCAGTAACTGGGCTGTGAGCCCCTAAACATGTCTTAATTTACTTTGTATTTACAAGGCTTGGTCCACTGCAAGACTTCCATAAGCAACAACAAAAAAGAAACTAAATTAAAGAATCTTATATTGCCTTTTTTAAATTACTAGCCTAAAACAAGTATTTAAGCTCTGCAAATTCTTGTATTACTTTTTCTTCTTAAGAAAAGATTGTAATTGTGTGTAAGTTGATAATGTGACTAACTACAATTCTATATAGTTAAATGGAGAAAACTTTCCTTCTTACTGAAGATCTTATTATTTCTATAATGATTTAGGTAGTTTAAAGGGGAATAAAATAGATATGTTTCTGGAATAAATTTTTTTTACAAAAGAAAAAACATATTTTTCTTCTACTATCAACTGATTCAGATTACATTCTACTTTAAATGAAATTCTTAAGATTTTAAAGATTTAATCAATTCAAAGATTTAAAATTGTTCACTCAAATGAGCAAGGTTCATCAGTTTTAAATTGTCTTAAGAAGAACACACACAAACACACGTTATTCACTATTCTACTTAAAAAGTTTTCAAAAGTAAACAATATCTGGTCAGAAATACATCAAAAACAAAAGATAGGGTACAGATGAATATTTTTATGTTTTTCTCTGTAACTATTTTTTTTTTTTTACAAATTTTACATCTTTCATGATGGAGAAAAAATTTAAAAATAACATATAACTAAAAATACTCATAAAGAAATTGTAAGAAATTTATGTTAATATTAGCTACACATAAATTAGTAAATCTTTCCCTCAATGTAAATCTGTATAAAGCACAGATTTACATTTGAATACACACACACACACACACACACACACACACACACACACGTAAATTGCAATGATGGCCCTCAGTGATCTCATCTCATCTGACCCTGCCAACTTTACTTCTATATATTTTCATCTAATACCAGACAAATTGATGCTCTTATATGTCTAGTGCTTTTCCACATGCATACTTTACTTATTCTAAACTTCTACTAATAATAAACAGCATCTAGGCTATATATGCTTTGTCCCAGTAAAGTCTATCTTAGATTACCCCTCTTCCAGAAAAACTAAGTAATGAGTTTTCTGAATTCTCCCACACGGCATTTAAATATTTTTATTCTGTGTTACTTTACAAACTTTGCTTAGCACTTCTAGTTTCCCTTAAAATCTTTTAAGCTCTTAAAAACAATGTCTCATCCACGTGTGTATGCCACAGGTGTGACTTGCAAACGCTTCTACTCAGTGGTCAACAAACACCTGTTGAATGAATCAACAGCAGTAAAAAATGAAATACATTTTGATCAAGAGGGAAAAACATAAATGGCTCTTAGGATACAATTCCCATGAATTTACACTCATTGTGTGTGTGTGTGTGTGTGTGTGTGTGTGTGTGTGTGTGTATTCAGATAAAGAGAATGAGAAATATAAATATTTACTATACAATATTAATTTGTATAACAATAAGTAATTTGAACAGAATATAATATTTATTATGTGGTGTTATGAGTCCTAAGCTTCTAAGGAATCCTACTGAAGCCATTCAAATAAATATGGAAATTACATAGCTTGGTACCAAAAACATATTCTGATATACCAGAATATGTATTTATTATAATAATCATTTGATGAAAAAGCATCAGATCAACCTAAAACATATCATATTAATAGTGTGACAAAAGTAAAACCACATTTGGTATAACTGAAATAAAAATTCATCATTTTCTTTTTGTATCTATTCTGCCCTGTCCCAGCGCCTTACAAAGAGTGAGTCTTTGTCAGAGAATTTCATTTAGTTACCTAAGCGGAATATCTATTTTAACATAAAAAAGTATTCTTCAAAACTCAACAATTTAACAAATAAAAACAAAACAACCAAACATCTACATATTTGAGTCCATCCATATGACATTCTTAAAATTGCAAAACTATGAAGACAATAAAAAGAACTGGGTTGTCAAAGATTAGGGGTTACACCAGGATAAAAAGGCAGAGCACACAGTATTTTAAGGTCAATGAAATAACTGTTAGATACCATAACGGCCTATGTTAATATAAATTTGTCCAAACCCATAGAATGTATACCTCAAACAGTGAATTCTAATGTAAACTATGAATCAGTTGATATCAATGTATCAATGAAGGTTCATCAACTGTCATGAATATAACCACCATGGAGGAGTGTATATACATGTGGGTGAGGGAAATATAAAAGAAATCTTGTCATCTCTTCACAATTTTGCTGCGAACTTAAAATTGCTCTTAAAAAATGTAAACCACAAAACTTGCTAATTTTTAATAGATAATACATTAATAATTCTCAAGCTGTTCACTTCATGAGCAGGGAAAGGGCACACAATATGTAAAATAATTGAGAATTCAAAAAGAAAGACTTATCTGACTTTAACAAGCGTTAAATTAATTTTTCTCTACTGACCTTGCAAATCTTATTAGGTTATCATATTTGCAAGCACTGTTAAAGAGTGAGAGCATTCAGGGAGAAGTCACAGACCTGATGGCATTAACACTGTAATGATTGACAGATTGTTTCTCTAATATAAAAAAGTACACTTTATGAGTATTAACAGTCATTGGATTCTGTGACACCAAGGACATAATTGGGAGCAATGATATAATATCTGCATTAAAAACCCAAATCCTCACACTGCCTACAATCACCATATGATCCACACCCATGCTCATCACCAACCACACACAATGTGACTCACTCTTGTACTCTACCTTCTCACAATTCTTTAAACACTCCTGGACTCACTCGGGGTCTGTGCGTGCTGTTTTTCTTACTTATCCACCCTCCAAGGACCTATTCACAACTCTCAATTGGCTACTCAGTATTTAGTAATGTATTATAGTTAAATAAATTATATAATATTATATAATATTTAGTTAATTCCAGTCTTCTCCATGAAAGCAAGATCCATGACTATTTTCTTCACTACTGTATCTCTAACATCTATCACTGAGCACAAAAAATCAACAACTGTTTGAACACCCACATAAATAACCAAAGATATGAATATATACAACAGCTCCTAAAGTTACCTGAAAGAATGAAGAATTGAAAAGCCTTAGTAATAGCATTTATTTGTGGCTATGATTTAACTGTTTCTCCCCTCAAAACTCATGTTGAAATTTAATTGTCCTTGTATCAGTATTAAGAGATAGGGCCTTTCAGAGGTCTGCCAATAAATTTCTGTTCATCGTAAGTTACCCAGTTTTTGACAGGTTGTTAAAACCGGCTAAGACATTTGCTTTTAAGGTTTTTTATTTATTTTGGAGCAGAAGGAGGGGAAGGAGAGGTAGATAAAATGTCTGTTAAAGCTTACTATCCATATGCAATTTAGTCATTAAGGTGAGTGTTAAAATCTCCCCCCATCTTACAAAGCATTTTCTTTATTTAATGTGCTTTTATTGGTGCATTATAGTCTCACATCATAATGTAAATCATGCTGACTTTAAACTATACTACAAAGCCACAGTAACGAAAATAGCATCGTACTGGCACGAAAACAGATACATAGACCAAAATAGAAGACCAAACAGAAGAGCCAAATAGAAGACCCAGAAACAAATCCACACACTTACAGCCAACTGACTTTTGACAAAGGGGTCAAAAACATATACTGGAAAAAGATAGCCTGTTCAACAAATGGTGCTGGCAAAACTGGTTAGTCATATGCAGAAAAACAGAAATAAATCCCACTTTCTCACCCTACACAAGAGCCAATTCTAGATGGATCAAAAACTTGGAAATTAGACCAGAGACCTTAAGGCTCCTTGAAGAAGACAGAGGTCCAAAATTGCAACATATAGGCATAGGTAAAAATGTTCTCAACAAGACCCCAAAAGCACAAGAAACTAAAAGGCAGATGAATATGTGAGATTGCATTAGACTGGAAAGCTTTTGTACAGCAAAGGAAACTATCTAGAACCTCAACCGAGAGCCAAAAAAATGGGAGATTTTTGCCACCTACTCCTCTGATAGATGACTAATACCCAGACTATACAGAGAAATCAAGAAACTCAGCACTAAGAAAACAAATAACCCAATAAAAAAATGGGCAAGTGAACTAAATAAACACTTCACGAAAGAAGAAATTCAAATGGCCAATAAATGCATGAAAAAAATGCTCATTATCGGTAGCAATCAGAGATGCAAATCAAAACTACCCTGAGATTTCACCTAATTCCAACTAGAATAACAAAGAATTTGAAGAGTTTTATAATTCAAATAAAAATGATATATGTTAGCTTACTAAAAAGGTGAATATTGTGCCCTATTAAACACCCATTTATATTCTAGTTTTCATTCATTTTCTCTTTTCTTTTCTCATTCTCATCATTTGTGAAGACTATCTTCCATAAACAAGTAGCATGATTTTGGGTCTTCTTAAGTACTGAATTCTTAGTAGTCAAAACAGTCATCTCAAATATTAACTAAACTGACAAAGCCATACCCTCATGAGAAGAAATAATAACAGTAATGATAACAGGCTTTACTGGAGCTACACAATAACAAAACTGCCTTACCAAAATACACAGTTATAAAGAGACCTGTTGAGAACTATTGAGTCTTACCTAAAATGGCTGCAAACATGTACACATTCCCTAGTACCCATCCATGATAAACAATTGTTATATAATATATTCTTATCTGTCTCTAGAACTTTTTAGTGTCATATCAAGTAGATTAAAACTACATCTCAATTCTAATCAAGCTTAGGTCTAAAATTACTCTAGTTATCATTCTGAGTGAAATGATCTGATGAACCATCCTAAGAGTTTTAGAACATGAATTATATATCAACTACATGACTTCCCCAAATTCTCAAAAAAGATTTAAAGATATAGTGCTGACTTAATAACAGATTTGCACAAGGAAAAATATCACTACACTGATTCTCATTTTCTATGTTCAAAGTTTAAATTAGGACAAAAATTAACTGATTTACTACCTCTTCATGGGAGCATTGGCAAAATGAGATAAAACTTGACTTTAGCAATGTAGCCACAAAGTTCTTGTACTTGAATTTAAAAAGGTCATGTTCTAACAGTTTCCTTGAAATAGATCCTTAATCAAGATTTCAGTGAAAGGTTTTACAAAAATGATACCACTTCAAGACAACTCAGTAACTTGTAAATCATAATTTCTGTAATGATAATATTGTCAAAACTATTCAGAGTTTCAACTAATCCAACAGCCACATTATAGCTGCTTCAATTTCAATCTGGAGACATTCAATGTTACTCAAAGTACATTATCAACAGGAAAAGTAGGACCAAGGAGCCAAACTTCTCAGCTCAGGGTTCAGATGTTCTTCCTTTGCCCTGCTCTTCTTACTGGGACTGTATCTAACTACAGAACAATAACAAATAAGTCCTAAGAGTCATCATGTACTGAGTTCTACTAGAGGTCAATGTAGACAGATATATTTTGCTGTTAATCCTGAACACAATCCAGGAAAGTATGTATGTATTATGACTATATTAAAGACTAGGGGCAGTGGAGGGGGGGGCTAAATGATACTGAGGGCTTTGTCCAGGGAAATTAGGCACTCTGAACCCCTTGTTGTGTGTGAAACATACATTCCCATTATCAGAAGCTTTGTACTTGATAACCCCTGTCTAGAACACTCTTACTCCAAATGTCTTAAAAATCATTTCATCATCTCTTCCAAGTGTTTGTGCAAATGTTACTTTCTCAGGCTTCCTTCCACACCTTTCTTGCCCTCCTCAAATACCTTCTCTCTCTTCTACTGCTTTATGGTCTCATATGTACCCTTTGAAACAGCCCCCCCCCTTTTTTATAAATTCCAATTATCTCTTAAGGCAAATTTAAACATTATCTTGCCATTCCTTTCAATTTTTTTTTTCTCTTTGTGTATCTATCGATAAGAACCAAGAAGATCTGGTTCCCACCTGTAATCCCAGTACTTGGGAGGTTAAGACAGAAGGACTCAAGGTTTGAGGCCAGTCTCAGCAACACAGTGAGACCCTATTTCACTGTTAGGTATGACTTTAGCTGTGGAGTTTTCATCAATCCCTTTGTTACCAAATAAGTTACATTCTATCCTTAGTTTTCTGAATGTTTTTATCAAGAAAGGTAGAGAGCACAGTGGCACATGCCTGTAATCACTTAGGTGGCTGAGACAGAAGGACCTCAGGTTTGAGGCTAGCCTCAGCAACTTAGAAGAACCTGTTTCAAAATTAAAAAAAAAAAAAAAAGGGTTGGGGGTAAAGTGAAGCTTGGAGGCAGAATATTCCACAGTTTGATCCACAGTACAAAACAACAAATGAACAAAAATGAGCTGGGGGTGTAGCTCAGAAGCAGAATAACCCTGGGTTCAATCCCCAGTACAAACAACAAAAAAAAAAAGGAAGGTACTGGATTTTGTCAGAAAGGTTTTCTGTATCAATTGCTATAATCACATGGGGCTTTGCCCTTTCTTCTATTAATATGGTATACTGCAGGGACTGATTTCCTTACACTGAACCACACGCTTGTCTTCTTGAGATAACTCTACTTGGTCATGGTTTCTACTACTTTTCATATGCTGATGGGTTAACTTGGTTACTATTTTCCTGAGGTCTCACAGGCATGTATTTAAAATATTTACAAGAAAGGCTGGACATAGTGGCACATGCTTATAATCCCAGCATTAGGGAGGCTGAGACCAGAGGATCATGTTTCATGGACAGCCTTTTGCAACTCAGTAAGACTCAGTTTCAAAAATAAAAAAGACTAAAAAATAGGGCTGGGGGTGTAGTTCGAAGGTACAATGCCACTGGGTTCCATCCCCAGTACCACAAAAATAAATAGATAAATAAATAGATAAATAAATAAAATATCTACAAGAAAGCACAATAGTTATAGTTCACATTAACTTTTAATTTTAAGTACTTTATATTAGGTGAGAAATGTATATAATTGAGATATTCTATTGAATACTAAAAATTGAAATGAAGCTAGAGGAAAAAGCGTTCTTCATATCAATGACTGGTTTTTCTAATTTCTTAGAACTATGGCAATTTTAAAGATGTTACTTTTTTAAGTATCATTTTTTTACATGCCTGAAAATATATGACAAAACTCAAAAAAATCTATAAGGCAAATTCAGCTTTACTAAACTCTAAGTCTATTTCTAAAACAATAAAGTAGTAAAAAACTATTTTACCCCTTCATAGAAAACTTTTGCACAGTTCTTTGCTAATTTTCTGAAAAATAAGACATTGATGATGTTGATCTCTGAATCTGAATTTTCTTTTTCTATTGAGAAAAACAATGCACACAAAGAAAAACACCTATTAGACATAGCAATTTTATAAACACAACAAAATTGATGACAATTGTATTTTAAAAAGTTACTCTAAACTATAATTACAAAGAAAATGATTAAGATGTGAAATTAACTTTTTTTTTTTTTAGGGTCTAGGGATGGAACTCTGGGGCATTCGACCTCTGAGCTACAACCACTGTCCTATTTTTTGTTATCTTGAAACAGGGTCTCACTAAGTTGCAGAGGGCCTCACTAAGTAGCTGAGGCTGTCATCCAACTGTGATCCTCCAGTCTCAGCCTACGGAATGCTGGGATTACAAGCATGCACCACCACTCCTGGCTTGAAATTTTTTTTTTTGGTACTGGGTACTGGGGTTCCTGGAAGCCCTTCTCCCTCCGGGCTACACTCCCAGACCTATTTTATATATTTTTTTTATTTGCAAACAGGGTCTCTTAAGCCAGCGATGCTGGCTCCGAACCAACACGATCCTCCTATCTCCGCCTCCCAAGCACGGGGATTAAAAATGTGCGCCACCATGCCCAGCTTGAAATTTACTTTTACCTTGCTTTAATACCTTAAGTATTATGAGTGTATAGACTGCTACAGTATGTAATATACAAATTCTAACAAGTTTCAACCAGAATAAAAAATCATATAACATTCTGCAAATATCACATTAATAGCATACCATAACTACCTTCTACTTATGTTGTTTCATGTTTACAGTCACAAGAAATGGAATATCAATTATATTTTAAGATGCCTAACAGTTCACCCCAAAATATTTCATTTTTACTAGTGGTCAATTGTAAGTAACAAGCAAATATCAGTGCAGACTCTCCAATGCTGTGCATTTATTATTTCCCCAATTATTTTATCTACTAAAATTATGGATAGCTGGATTTTTAATAATACTCTGTTCCTTTACAGATGTTCCCTTATAGATGTGATATGAGAGAAGAACACACTATTCAAGATAAAATCTTAGTAAAATAATTAGGTGACAAAGAAGTTTCACTGAGAAGATTACATTCAATTCTTTACATGCACCCTAAAAATGTGTTCATAAACATCATATACTTTACAATAATACAGTAGGTCTTCATTCTAACATGCATAATTATTATTAGTGTGTGTGTGTGTGTGTGTGTGTGTGTGTGTGTGTGTGTGTGTGTTACTAAGGAATGAACTCAGAAGCATTCCACCTCTGAGCTATATTACTACCTTTTTTTTTTTTAAACAGAGTGTCACTAGACTGCTGAGAGTCTTGCTAAGTTGCCAAAGCTAATCTTGAACTTGTAATCTCCCTATCTCAGCCTCCAAAGTACTAGATTTCAGGTGTACATCACCACACTTAACTTTTAACATTCACTGATTTAAAACTGAAAATACTGCCGGGCATGGTGGTCCATGCTTGTAATCCCCAGGCTTGGGAGGCTGAGACAGGAGGATCACATAGATCCAAAGCCAGCCTCAGCTACTTAAGAAAGGCTCTCAGCAACTTAGTGAGAACCTGTTTCCAAATAAAAATATAAAATAGGTCTGGGAGTATAGCCCGGAGGTAGAAAGCCTCTGGGTTCCACCCCCAATTACCAAAAAAAAATCAAAGCTACAAGCACCAAAATAACTTATTACATTACTCCTTTATCTCTAACACATTCCAAAAATATGAGCCAAGGATCTAATATATGTGAGCTGGAGGTTTTATTTATCAAACAGATGCTTATACCAACCAAACGTCAGTATAGCTTATAACCAGAAAAGAAAATGCCATTTTATCAATTCTTTAATACTTACAACATTGTTGAAGAACAAGGACATATTTAACATAGTGATAAACTCATCAAAAATATTCAACAAGCATTTGTGAGGAGACAAAGGTCAGGAACAAATCTAACAAGTGATCACCAACCCTAAATGATGGCACATACTAGCCACGCCATTGTAAATAGGGCCTTCAGCAAGTTCTATAAGGAACCTCATTGTGAAATTCTATAATTGGAAACAGAATCTCCACTATTCTTAGTCTCTTAATTTCACACACCTCCTGTAAACCACTATTACAGGGCCAGATGCTATGATTCAATTATATGATGTGAGAGATGAGTCATTCACATGTTTTCAAACACTGAACTATTCTGAGAAACTCCTTTATTAGATTTCCATGCGGTCACATAAGAAGGACAAGAGAGTTCTTCCTAAGATCTACAGTCTTCATTATGTGACACTCTTGCATCCCCTACTGTGTCAGGTCTGGCAGCACCTAGAAATAAAACTACCACACTGCTGCCTATTGTTTCTTTCACTTATCTCCTTAATCCAGCCCCTAAAAACAAATGCATATGCAAACTGAAACATTATTGTTCCCTAAGCACAGAAACAGTGCCTACAATGAAAACCCAAAACATTTCTTTAACCTATAGATGGCCCATATAACTTTCTTTGGACAGGTAACAGACACTAAATTTATTTATTCTCTAGCTCTAAAACAGGTGGAAAACCAAGAGGAAAAAAATATACCAGACAAAAAAAGTGACCTTTATGAGAAAATAAAAACAATAACTGTAATTTCCTGGAGAGTTTTTAGGCAGCAGAATATGAACATTGAACCAAACAGTGTCAATCAGTCTCACTGCCATTCAGAAGAGTTCAGAGTTTCAGGGTATGACAGTGGCTAGAATTTTCAGGACAGAGTACTAAAAGCAAAGGAGCTATATGAGTGCTCTGAATACCTTTAGAGGGGTGTTCTCAGGTATTTGGTTGAGTAGTCATCTCTAAATATATGGACACAAGAGAGGAGAAACCTCAGTGGAGTGAAGGAGGGTACCTCACAGGGAGATGGGAGAGGGGAGGAAGACTTGAAAAGGGAAACACTTCAAAGGACATGATGTACATACACAAACTTATCAAACTCAATCGCTGTGTCAAGCACAGGAAGGTGGGGAGGGAGAAGAAGTGGGGTGGAAACTGGGGGAGGGCTCAATGAGTGCTGTGTGCATGTATGCTTCTATCGTCCTGAACATCATCAAGATGAATGATTACAATACACCAATAAATAAATAAATAAATAAATAAATAAATAAATAAATGGACAGGCAGCACCTATAAAGCCAACCCATCAGAGTAAGCAGAACAATTCTGAGGTTCACAATCCTTGTTCCAACTCGCTAAAATGGAAAGACTTTTCATTTACAGAACACAGACTCCTCAGAAAGATATCTCCTTTGTAACAAGGTCAAATTTGTCCCAGAAAACAGACTACTTTGGATATAACCTAACAAAGCTAATCAAATTTGAGTGCAATAAAATTAAATGTATTCCCAAATATCAAAGACATTGATAGCATATCAAATTCAACATTTGACTATATCAAATTATAAATCTCCAGAGTTCAACAACAAAATGCCATTCATACAAACAGAAAGAACAAGCACATAGAAAAGATAAAATGAAATCAATAGAGGGCCTGAGATATATGTGGTGCAGTGGTAGGGCACGCTGTGCCTAGCATTATTGAGTTACCTGGGTTCAATCCCCAGTATTGGAAGGAAAAAAAGAAGGGAAAGAATGAAGGAAGGAAAGAAGCCAGAAATGACAAAAATAATAGAACTGATTTTAAATTTTAAGTGCAAGTTCAAGAAAGTAGAAAAAAATGAATGTAATGAGGAGAGAAATGGAAAGTATAAAAAAGACCCAAGTGGAACCTCTAAAGTATTAAAAATAATATTAGAAACTGACAGTGTACTAAATGAGGTTCACATTAGATAAATACAGAAGAAAGTGCTATAAAGAACTGAAAAATACAGGAAACCAATGAAACAAAGAGCCACTATGTCTAACAATCAATAATACATACCTTTAGCTAGAAATGAGTGGGAGAAAAACATGACATAGTGCTCACCAGCTACCAAGTCAAAAATCTCAAATGATATATTATTATTGATCTTATAAATATTAAAAGAGCACTAAGAAAATATCATAACTTGATACCAATATAACGGGCAACTTAGATGAAATGATTAACTTCCTTTAGAAACAAAAACTACCAAAGCTTTCACAGAACAAAACAGAAAACCTGAACATCCCCTTTATCAATTAAAAGACATTAAATTTAGTGTTAAAAAAACTATTCCACAAAAATATCACCAGGCACAGTTGGCTTTAATAAGTGAATTCTAGAAGCATTTAAGGAGAAGTAACAATTTTGCAAATTCTTCCAAACAATAGAAGAGGGAACACTTAATTCATGACAGCATTACTGTGATACTAAAGTCAAAATTATTCTAAGATACCTCCAGAAAACATCCTTCATAAATATAGATACAAAAATGTTTAACAAATATTCCAAATCAAATCCAATGAAATATAAAAAAAGCTAATACATCAGGACTAAGTAGAGTTTATACTAACAATACATGATTGGTTTAATATGGTAAAATAAATCAATCAAGTAAACTACACATTAACAAACTAAAATAAGAGAAAATATATTCATCAATAAAGGAAGATAGCAGACTTAGCAAAACCTAACAGTAATGATAAAACTCAACAAACTAAGAATTGAAAGGCATTTCTTCAGGTTGATAGGGGACAATTATAAAAATTTGATAGGTAACATCACACTTACTAAGTAATAAATAAATAAATGCTTTCTTCCTTAGTTTAAAAGAAAAGATACATAATTTCAACACATGGGAAATCTTAACCTGTAAGATTAAACTAAAAATTAAAGAAAATAAAACAAAGGTTTGTAGGTAGGGAAAAAGAAGTAAAACTGTCTTCATTCACAGATGTAATATTGGTCTACACAAAAAATTGTAAAGAATGCACAAGATTCACTAAAAATATTGAGATAAGCAAGGATGTAGCATTCACAACCAAAATACAAAAATAAATTTCTACATTCTAGCAAACAATTAAAAATTAGGGCAAAAAAATTAAATAGGATGAAAAAGCACAAAAATCTCTGGGATATATTAATGTACAATATTTTTACACCAAAAACTTATAAAACTCTATTAAGAAAAGTTAAAGAACTAAATAATAGTGCATTAGGCAGAACTAATGAATCAGAAACATGGATACCATTACATGTCAAATCTCCCCAAATGATCTATAGACTCATTTCAATTGCAATTGAATCCCATTTGGCTGTTGCTACCATATAAAGATAAAATATAATTTCTTATATTTTTTATTGGTATACTATACTCATATATCATAATGGGATAAAAAACTTGTGTAGACATACATGCACATATTGCCCAGATAGCCCCTTCCCAATCCACACCCCATTCCCTCCCCAACTTTCCTTCCCATTCTTGGCTTAGTGGTTGAAATGTATATGTTTGTTTAAGTACATTATGTGCTTTAGATTTTCCTTCTTCCCCATTCCCATCCCCTCAGTTAGACTGCCTTATTTGCTCCTCTATAGAATCTCCCTTCTCACCCAGAGTTCCTCCTATAAACCATTTCTCCTTAGATTTCACATATTAGGGAAAACATCTGATTTCTTTCTGTGACTGACTAATCTCACTTAGCATAATGTCCTCCAGTTCCATCCATTTCCCTGAAAATTATGGAATTGTGGGGTTTTTTTTATAGATGAGTAAAATTCCATTGTGTACATATTCAAGTTTTATAATCCATTCATCTGCTGATGAACATCTTAGCTGGTTCCATAGTTTGGCAATGGTGAATTGTGCAGCTATGAACATAGATACACATGCATTAGTTTGTAGTTTGGTTTTCTTTCTTTGGGGTAAATACCCAGAAGTGGTATTGCTGGGTCAAATGGTAAATTTGTTGCCATTCTTCTGAGGATCCTCCAAACTGTTTTCCAAAGTGGTTGCACTAATTTGTAATCACACCAAAAATGTTTTAGGTTCCCACTTCTATGCATCCTTGCCAGCATTTGTTGTTGTTTTGTGTTTTAAATTATTAATTATTTATAAAATTATTAAATTTGGCCCCTTTGTAAATATCAATTGGCTATAAGTGTGTGGATTTGTTTCTGAGTCTTCTATTCTGCTCCATTGGTCTATGTATCTGTTTTTGTGCCAGTACCATGCTATTTTTATTACAATGACTTTAGTATAGTTAAAATCATATATTGTGATTTCTCCTGCATGGTTTTTGTTTCTGAAAACCACTTTCGCTATTCTGGGTTTTTTTGTTGTTCCAAATGAATTTAAGGACTGATTTTTCTATGTCTGTGAAGAATGATCTTGGTAAGTTAATGGGTATTATGTTAAATCTGTAGATCACTTTTGGTAGTATGGCCATTTTGATGATATTTATTCTGCCTATCCATGAACATGGAAGATCGTTCCATCTTCTAAGGTCTTTCTCGATTTTTTTTTCAGTGTTTTATAATTTTCTTTGTAGAGGGGTCTTTTACCTCCTTGGTTTATAACTAAGTTTTTTTTTGTGTGTGTGTGTGTGGGAAATCTTGAGTGGAAGTGTTTTCCAAATTTCTTTCTCAGTGGATTTATGGTTCGTATACAAAAAATCTTATGATTTTTTTTAAGATTGATTTTGTATCCAGACACTGCTGAATTTGCTGATCAATTCTATAAGCCTTTAGGCTGAGTTTGTTGAGTCTTCTAGGTATAATATGATGTCATCTGCAAATAGTAAAGAAGTAAAGATTTGAGTTCTTCTTTTCCTATTTGTACTCCTTTGATATCCTTTCCTTGCCTTATTGCTCTGGCTAGGTTCTCAAGTACTACATTGAAGAAAAGCGGCGATAATTCGTGTCTTGTTCCTGTTTTCAGGGGGAATTCTCGAAGTTTTTCCCCATTTAATATGATGTTGGCTGTGGGCTTATTGTAGATTGCCTTTATGATGTTGAGGTATGTTCCTTCTATTCCAATTCTCTTCAGTACTTTTATCATAAATGGATGTTGGATTTTATCAAGAGCTTTTTCAGCATCTATTGAAATGATCATGTGATTTTTGTCTTTGATTCTGTTTATATGATGAATTACATGGATTGGTTTTCGTATGTTGAACCAGCCTTGCATCCCTGGGATGAAGCCTACCTGGTCATGGTATATGATTTTCTTTTTTTGGTGGTGGTACTGGGGTTCCTGGAAGCCCTTCTACCTCTGGGCTACACTCCCAGACCTATTTTTACATTTTTATTTGGAAACAGGGTCTCCTAAGACAGCACGCGCGGCTGGCTTAGAACCTGTGCGATTCTCCTGTCTCTGCCTCCCAAGCACGGGGATTACAAGCATGCACCACCACGCCCGGCTGGTATATGATTTTCTTGATGTGATTTTGAATGCGTGTTGCTAGTGTTTTGTGTCCAAGTTCATCAAAGATATAGGCCTGTAGTTTTTTTTTTTTTTTTGACCTTTTATTCAGCAAATAAGGTTTTTGGTAAATCTTAAAATTTTCCTCAGATTGGGCATCTGTTAGTAATAACAGTTCTATTAATACTTTTCTGAGCTGGATGGTTTTTTATCTTTGTTCAATGCTGAGTACAAGTGGTAAAAATGAGCATCCTGGATACATTCCTGATCTCAAGAAGAACTTTAAATATTTTGCCATTAAAGATGACATTTGTTGTAGGAATTTTTAAGATATTCCTTATAATATTAAGAGTTTCTTCAGATTTCTGGCTGACCAACTGTTTTTTTTTTATCATGAATTGGTGTCAAATTAAATTAAATGAAATAACATAAATTTAAAAAGCAAAGTAGGTGAAGTGCTGATGACAATGGGAATAAGCCATATTCTGATACATTAACTGTGGAAATGTTACTGGTATAAAAACTCTGGAAAAATGTCTATGAATACCTATTAAAATCAGTATATGTATATCCTAAAACACAGTTATTCTACTACTGGGTATATATGCTCAACTAAAATGTATATATTTACCAAAAATACATATAGGTATCTTTGTTATAACCAAAACCACAAAACTAACTATCTATCAAAAGTAAAACATGTAAACTATTAATACATTTTCACAATAGAATACTAGAAAACAATGTAAAAGCATTGCACTAAAATACCAATATTGGTCAAATCTCATTATTATTCAGTTGAAAAAAACCATAAGTAACAGAAACAATGCCATAAAGTTAATTTAAATAAAGTTAATCTAAATAAATGTAAAAAACAAGCAAACTAATTTATGGTATTTTAAGGAGATAAGTTACTTTTAAAAATAAAGTAGAGGGTTTAAGGATGTGGTAACGGCATGTCTAGATTTAGGTGCTTATTACAAACATGCTTTCTCTTTATAAAACATTCATATACATAATTTTTTCAAAAAATAATCATGTATCCAAAGCCTTAAAGAAATGTACCTTGATGGGTTAAAATTATGAGTTCTTCTATCATGTTACATTAAATTCATTTGTGTATTTTTTTAAATAAATGACTTCTCTACCACAAGTAGAGAAGTCTGAAATATAAAGTCTGAAATTGTGCCTTCTACAATCTATGTCGCTGCCTAGCCCTTACAGTTCATTTAAGAGCCATTTACCAAGTTTTTGCTACATGCAAGACACTGAGCATTAGAAATAAAAGAAAAAAAAAAAAAATCCTGCCAGGCATAGTGGTACATACTTATAATCCCAATACTTGGGAGCCTGAGACAAGAGAATCACAGTTTGCAGACAGCCTTAGCTGCCTAGTGAGGCCCTTTGCAACTCCATGAGACCCTGTTTCAAAACAAAGAATAAAAAAATCAGGCTAGGGGTAGAATGCCCCTGAGATTCCATCCCCAGGGCATTAAAAAAAAAAAAAAATCCTGACATAATTCAGTTTTCTACCTGTTACTTGACAAATACAGTTTTAGATTTTCTCAGAAAATAAATTTATTTAGAGTATCTCTTATTTTATTTTTGGCAATGAGATCTAAATCCAGGAGCATTCTACTTGTAAATTACACCCTCAGGCCTTTTGTACTTTGAAACAGGGTCTCCCACTAAGGCACTGAGGATCTTGTTAAGTTTGAAAGACAGGTCTTGAACCTGTAATCTTCCTGTGTCAGCCACTCAAGTATTGGAATTAAAGGTATGTGACAGCAGGCCAAGCTTAGACTTCCTCTATGTATGCTCTACCAACTGAATTTGCTTTTTTTAGAAGACCAGATTTGTACCAAATATGTTTATAATTATTTGTTGCATTTCTTCATTCCCCTAAAATAGAACCATTATGAGGACAAGAATCTGGTACATAGGTGGTTTTTAATAGTTGCAGACTATTAAAGTTCACAGTCTGATTCCACTCACAGCTCCAGACCATTTTCAAACCATTTATAGGCTTTATTTTTTTATTTTTTGGTGTACTGGGGGTGGAACCCAGGGGCTTTTCTACCTCCAGGCTATACTCCCAGACCTGTTTTATACTTTATTTGGAAACAGGGTCTCACTAAGCTGCTGAGCGCCTCACTAAGTAGCTGAGGCTGGCTTTGAACCTGTGAGATCCTCCTGTCTTAGCCTTCCAAATGCTGGGATTACAAATGTAATCTACTTTATAGCCTCCGAGTGTCCCAAGGTACTCATCCTAGCTTAACAGGATTACTTAAGAGTTTCTAAGGAGAAACATTCTTCCTTTGTAAGACCTACATAAGAAGTAACATGTTGAAACCAAACTTTTAAGAAATTTTAGTCACTAAGATGCTTAGGTCACATTAGTAAAGCTAGAAATAGAGAAAAAAGTTATACTGAATTACTCTAGATATGGGAATAAAGGAACTTTAAATAAAATAGAAGAAATGAGAGGGAAGGGAAGACAGATATAGAAAAAAATACTTAGGGAAGAATTAACTTTCCATTGTCTGCACTTTGTTTTGCTATGAATATATTGTTAAAATCATTCAAATATGTATAAATGTGAAATTATATATTTATAGATTATAAGTAAAGAGCTAAACAAAAAATATAGTCATCTTGTACTATATACCTTGAAGTCCAATCTTCAAAACAGCTGTTCCTTTTCCAGAATAAGTCAGAGAAGAGATAACTGAAAGTTTTCCCTGAAATGGAGAAAACAATAGTTAGCCAGAGAGATTTGTATTAGAAAATTAGAAAATTAGAATAATCATTTTGAAACAGTAAAATTTTATTTTTGTGAAGGATGTCAGGATCAAAATGGAATTGCTTGCATCAACACTAACAAAATAAATAAAGCCATGAAAAGGTTATGAAGGAAGAGTTCCGATGTATGACTTGTGATAGTAACTATCAAAAAAGACTATCAGAACCAAAACTTTGCATAAGAATACCCCCCACCCAAATACTTCTGTGAGGATATCTGCCCAGCAACTATCTGTTCAGCCTCAGACTGGTGCCACACTTGTTCTTAAGCTCTGTGGCCAAAGATTATTACTTCAGAATATCCTGTGTAATCTTCCTCATTTTTGCCTTTAAAAACTTCCCCTTGCCTAACCTTCTTGATGTTGCCCATATTTTACTAAGGCAAGTGTATTTCCATTGTAATGTTATTCTATTAGCAAATAAGCTTAATTAATCTTGAGAGAATCTCTGATTTTTCTTAAATTGGTCTTTTCTAGAAGTCAATATATTATGTTCTAATTATTTTTATAACATTAAAGAATACTGAATTAAATTTCCCAAAGAAAAATCAGAGGGTTCAAAAATACTTAGGGTTCAAAATTTAATTTCTTAAGCAAATTTATTAGTTAAAGATAAACACGATCAAACTTTCCCCAACTTTGTTTTAGACTATAATATTGTTTTCTACTTAAAAAAAAAAAAGATGAGGTTTACTCCTAGAAGGGAAAGAAAAATCTAATAAAGAAAACTTCAAAGTGCAGAATAATCTCATAAATAAGGATGGTGTGGACCAATCGATACACTAAGACACAGGACAGATTAGGTTTGTTCTCCTTCTGTAACTGCAAAGCTCTGTCAGCTGAAGACAACTTATTTAACGGCATCTCAGGTAAAATAAAAAGTGCATAATCTGGATAGTTTCTATACTTACTTCTGGCTCTAAAATTTAAAGATTGTATGAATATATTATTGAGCTTTGCAAAAACTACCTACTCTACTTATTTAATAAAATTTAAAATAGATTATATAATATATATCTCCCACTCTAGTATTCAATACTTTCATAGTACCAACAACAAAATATCAACTTTGCTTATAAGACAAATCAATTTTAGCTACATATAAATTTTATTTATAGGATGGTAATAAAATATGGCGATCAAAAGTAAAAAATAAATAGCTCTATTTAGGAGGCAGACAATCAAGAAGAATGATAATAAGAAATAGTTAGACAATCAGAAAATGTCAAACCTTTCTTGACCCATTAAAAAGTTGGTCACAGGGCAATCGAATAACTAAAAATTTGAAGAGCCTTAATGAGAGATGGGAAATAAGTGCTTTCATATCTAGAGTAAATGCAGATGCTTCCAGAAAACTCTAAGAAAAATTCATACAACATTTTTAATGAATTGCTAATGGCAAGGTATGGGTTAGTGAGGCCACATCAAGCCCCTAGGAGCTACAAACACAAGTTTTCATGTCCACTTACAAGTTCTTCTCCACTGATGGGAGAAGCAAGGGTGGCAGCAGTTACTGCAAGAAAGAGAAGAACTCCTGCTTGGATCATTCTCCCTTATCTTTCTTTTAGAACGAAGACCTAACATTGCTGGGAGAAGAACAATAACCCCGCCAATTTTAAAGTTTTGTGAAAACCCACTGTAGCTAAAAGGAACAGGAATAAAAAACAAAACAAAATCAACAACAGCAATAAAAATACTTCTACCTCTGCTACGGATGGGGAGGAATTGGCACACTAGTGCACGCCCCAGACATCTATATCTAAAGGCAGGGCAAGATCACTCACAAGGCCCAGGGACCCACCATCTGCCAAGGCAGACTTCATCGGAATGGAGAGCATCCACCTACCAAAGGTTAACAGACACCTAGTAAAAGGTAGCATGCCTACAACTGGAAGAGACACACTACAGCATGCAGAGACACCTTATCTGAGGCAAAGAGTAGAGGAAAGAGAATACAACTATGGATGCAGAAGACAGTGAAAAAAAATATCTTGATACTCGTCATCCTACATACAAGTAGATCTAGAGGAATCTGCAGCCTGTAATACATACAAATAAGCACACTACCAAGTCCCAACCTAGTGCTGCTCCCGACTAGAAAAACCTAATGCACCACATAAACATTTCCATGAATAAAAATTATTTCCAGTTTCCCTTATCCTATACAAGGTATGTGACTTTCAACAACATACTTGAGGCATTAAAAAAAATAGCAAGAAGTAACATACTTGTAAAGACACACAGCAACTAAGAGAATCAAAATGAGATTAGACAAATTACCAAGCAAGAGCTTTCATTTCTCTTGCAGGCAGTCCAACCAGAAGAAAGGTATGGATGAGAGAAGATGACCAGAAAAAAAAAAAAAGAAAAAACATGAATTTTCGCTCACAGGAGACACACTGGTTTTATAAAAAGGGCACTTAGGGAGAGATCCTCAATAGGTGGGGATGGTGATCGCAACTGGACAAGGGCACTAGCACCAGGGCCAGAACTGCCAGCCTTGGGAAGGTAACACAGAGATTCTGGTAAATATAGGGAAAGGAAGGTATTAATGACCTTTTTCTGTAAGAACTATGCCAGCAGCCTTCCTACACCCCAAAGGAAAATGCACTTATGTTTCTTTCAGGAACTTCTGGGAAATTTGTGAGTCAATTACTACTGAACTTATCATCCCCTACACCTCAGGGCTCTAGCAATGAGCCAGCAGGGCATGGCCAGGCTCCTGAACTTTCAATGCTGAACACCTCCAAGTGTTGTCCACAGCTAGGTTAAGTTAATTGGGCAAGCAGGATGGATTCAAGACTGCCCTCCAGCAGTCTCTCTGAAAACAAGTCTAAATTGAATTACTGGAACTGAACTGGGGGCCTTAGGGCTTACTAGATGGCAGACCATTCAAGGGACCCTGTCAACCCATGCTGCCTGACTGATCTATGTCCTTCATGGAGAGGCTCCCAACACTTGCAAACTTTTGTTTCCAGAGGTGGTAAACATGCTCTTGGGATTGTGTTTTCTGTGTGAAAGGCAGAAAATAATCACAAAAACATTATAAACTGTACCCAGGTGTAGTTTATAAGAAACATTTGAGTACTTAATAAAATACCTTTGGTTGATCCTATAGCCTTCAGTTATATATTATCTCAACAGCTGTAGCTACAAAGGGAGTTACTCTATTAGCAAGGTGGTAGAAAATCTGACCCTGCCCTTACCTGGAGTTAAAAAAAAAAAAAATAGACTCCAGAGAGACATATCCACAGAGTTAATGTGTTTGCAATTCAACAGGAAATAAAACCAACAGCTTTTCCTTCACATTACAGATGATGGGATTAAGGAGATGAGCTTTCTCTGCCTTCAGAGAAGAGTGAAGTTGGCCACCTGTCCTATAAGCATGCTTAGATAGGGGTTCCTCTTCTACATAGCAAAGAATCGCCTCCACACGTAGGAAGACACCTGGTCTTCACTGCCTCAGCCTGAGTGGGGGAATGGGCATGGAGTTATATTGAGATATGCTGAGATACAGTGAATGCTGAGAGCAATATCAATAATCTGCGTTTACTCTAGAAAGCTCATGTGGGGTTTTTTGGAATAAAAATGAATATAGATATTAGTCCATAATGTGGAATAAACTGTGGTCCCTCAAATTTATCTGTGGAAACCCTAACCTCCAATACTTCATAATGTAATACATTTGGCCTTTAAAAAAGTAATAAAAATTTTTTAAAAAAATCCATCAGAATGGACCCATATTACACATGACTGGTGACCATATGGGAATAAGGTACATAAGAAAGACCGCAGGTACTCACACATGCACAGAAGAGAGGCCCTGTGCGGCCAACGAGGATGGGGGAGCAAGGTGAGCATCTCCAAGCCAAAGATGAAACCAAACCTGTGAGGACTTTGCGCTTGACCTACGAGTCTACACAACTTATGAGAAAATAAATGTTAAGCCACCCAGTCTGTGTTATTCTGTTATGGCAGTCTTAACAAGCAAAGCACACCTTTAAAATGTGGGGAGATTCTGAGCTCAGAGACCTTAAGCTATGACAGAAACTCTATGTGAACAACAGGATTAATCACCTGGGCCTGTTTCCATGGGATGTGGGATAGAAAGAAGAAACAATGCAAACAAGTTCATGTTGACTGCTGTAACATAAATAATAGAACTACGTAAGCCCATCTGGGCTCCTTGTCTCCTTACTAGCTGAATCTACTAAAGTATAGCATGCCAATAATAAAATACTGAGATTGTTGGATTGGATTAAAAAGGATGATCTAGAGATATATGGTCTATGAAATATTTAAGATATTAAAGCAAGTTGAAAACAAAAAAGACATACCATCTAAACAGTAAGGCAAACAAGTGTGACAAGGCATGGCCACACATGGTGACATATACCTGTAATCCTAGCTACTCAGGAGACCAAGGCAGGTTCCCTAGTTACAGGCAAGTGTGGCAACTTAGCCAGACCTTGTCTCAAAAAACAAAAAAACAAAACCAAAAACAAAAACAGGCTAGGCTGTAGCTTAGAGGTCAAACCCTCCTGAGTTCAACCCCAAGTAACACACACACACACACACACACACACACACACACACACACACGTTGTCAAGACTTTATCACCATCAAACAAAATGGATTTCAAAATGAGTTACAAAGATCAAGGAAAAACATTTAACCAATTCATCGAGATATAACATCCTAAATATATATTCACTTATAAGTAAAAGAAATATACAGCCGGGCGTGGTAGCACACGCTTGTAATCCCCACGCTTGGGAGGCGGAGACAGGAGGATTGCGCAGGTTCAAAGCCAGCCTTGCTGGTTTGAGACCCTGTTTCCAAATAAAAATACAAAATAGGTCTGGGAGTGTGTAGCCCAGAGGTAGAAGGGTTACAGGAACCCCAGTACCACCACCAAAAAAAAAAAAGAAAGAAATGTACAAATCAAGAATTAGAGTTGGAGGCTCAGCATGGTGGCGCATGCTTGTAATCCCCGAGCTTGGGAGGCGGAGAAAGGAGGACAGCACAAGTTCGAAGCCAGCCTTGCTGGCTTAAGAGACCCTGTTTCCAAATAAAATATAAAATAGGTCTGGGAGTGTAGCCCAGAGGTAGAAGGGTTTCCAGGAACCCCAGTGCCACAAAAAAAAAACAACAACAACAAAAAGAATTACAGTTGGAATTAATACCTATCTCTCGATAACTGATAAGCAGAAATAAAATCATTTTGAATATAGAAGACCTAAAAATACCACAATGCAATTTAAATATGGTTGACAAATGTCAAGAGTAAATCTGCCAAGTAATGATACAAATTCTTTTCAAAACCATATGCATGTCCACAAAGTCTCAATATAATTAATATAATTTTAAAAACCTAACTTTTCAGAGTTAAATTACAAATCGACAATAACATATTCAGATATATCACCATTCCCTCTAAAGCTATTAAAGCTTTCTTCAACCTTATAATCCATTTAACTAAAACCTTTCCTCACTCCATAAGGAAAGGTTTTTCTCAGTTTCTTTGTAATTTGAAAGTGAGTATTATAATGAGAAACCACAATAAATGATGCATGGTAAAAGGTAAAAAGTTATACAAATACTTAAAATTCCAGAAAAACAATCTAATTTTTAAATTCTGAGTTAAGAAACTTCTTACCTGGATGTATTTCTTGCTATAGTCACAACCCAGATGTAGGGATCTGAAATCTACTTCCTTTAATTTATTCAGCAACTGAATTTCAGGCACCCCCCTGACTTCCTTTATTAATTCAAGTGGCATATCAATTCTGCTTCACAGTGATGTCCAAAGCACATTCAGCAAGGGAAGTTGACAGGTTGTAGCTTAAAAGAAAGAAATGTTTTATCCCAAATATAGTTGATAATTTCCTTTAAGTCTCTTCAAATTAGTTTTAGTTCTCTTTTCTTCTTTTTTTTTTTTTTTTTTTTTTTTTTGTGGTACTGGAGGTGGGACCCCCAGGGACTTTCCTACCTCCAGGCTACACTCCCAGACCTACTTTTTTTATATTTTATTTGGAAAAAGGGTATCACTAAGTTGCTGAGAGCCTAAGTAGCTAAGGCAGGCTTCAAACATGTGTGATCCTCCTGTCTCAGCCTCCCAAACGCTGAGATTACAAGTGTGAGCTACCACGCCCAGCTCTCTTTCCTTTTATAAGCTAGTTACCACTACTGGGGTGGGCTTGGCAGGAGTTTGTATTATTTTATAATCTCATTACTGTTATCAATATTGAACATTCTTCTCTGGAACAAATCCTTAACCTTTTTCTATTTAGTTTTTATATTTCAAATACTTCTAAACGTTTGCTTAAAATGTGTGAAAATTGGGTAAGCGCTAATGCCTCTACTGTACTCCATTAACATGTATAACTATGGGCCGGGCCTGGTGAAGCATGCTTGTAATCCCAGAATTGGAAAGGCAGAAACAAGAGGATTATGGTTCTCTGACAGCTTCAGCTACTTACTGAGGCACTTTGCAACTCAGTGAGACCCTAATTCAAAAATAAAGAACAAAAAACGAGGGCTGGGGGCGTTGCTCAGAGATAGAATGCCCCTGAGTTCCAGCCCCAGTACCGCAAAATAAATAATAAATAAATAAAAGATGTATGACAATGCAACAATAAAAGGAAAAATGTGAATTATAAGGTCACAAATGTAAATCTGTAAAAAAAAAAACAAAAAACTTCACTAAGAAACTTTACCACTGTGCTATAAAACGTAAACACTGGCAAAATGCGGGTGTGTTCCCAGTCTAAACAGGAGGCTGATACAGAAGGAACTCAGATTTGAGGTGAGTCACAGTAATTCAGCGAGGCCCTCAGCAACCTAGCAAGACCATGTTTTTAAATAAAAAGGGCTAGGGTGGAGCTTGGCGATAGAATGTCCCTGTGTCAGATCCCCAGTACAACCCCCCACGCCACACACACCCCTAGGAGAGCTGAATTTTTTTTTTTCCCCAACACCCTTGGCAGTTGTATATTGTGTAGGCAAACTGCACCCAAAGAAAGATCCACTTGTTGCCTTTTCCCTCCAACCCATAATAAACATAAATTTAAAGAAACCACAACTGAACTACTGACGAATTGTGAGTTGTATGATCAATCTTACTCCTCAAGCTTCTTGCCTGGAACAATCACTCGTGTCAATATTTAACTTTAATTTGTGTGCGCACTAACCAGACCACTAGAGCTCCGTGGGAGCAGACGAATAGATTTTTTTTTCCTTCTGTTTCTCCCAAAACGTCGGGCAAGATGCTGAACACAGCAGATCCACGATCAACACGTACAGAGCGTTTCCTTGCAGTAACTATAATGTTGATCTAAACTACATCGACCTCTTTATAATAACCAATTGGGGCTCGACTCACCTCCTAACCACGCAACAACTCCAAACTCACTTAGAAAATTTCTGACCCGCAGCTGGATAGGAAACCAGGAAGAGTTTAGACTGGCGCGCGCGTGACGTCAGCGGCTCGGATCTTGCGCATGCGCGCACAGGCGCGAGCGCTCGACGGCTCCTCGCGGAGGACAAATTCCAGGCCTCCGGCGCTCCGGGGATTTCGCGAAATTCTAATAGGATGAAGCGTGTGCGGTCGCCTTAAGGCTCCGATCTGGCTGCCCAGGTCCACGCAGATTTCTCGCCATTCCCCTTAGGCCCGCCCCTCGTCCTTGTCCTGTGGTCTTGGAGAGAGACGCCCCCGAGAAGAGCGGGTGTTTTGAGTGTCAGTCCTAAGCCCTGCAACCAATGAGAAGCCTTCTGAGACCAGGGTGGGATCCCAGGCTGCATTCCATTGGCTGGTTGGAAGCTCCTGAGTGGGACTTTTTAAATTTAGAGCTCTGCTCCCCCTAGCAAATAAACACCCAGATGCCATTTTTACTAAAAAGTATTTACAAGACTAACAAAGATTATTTGTCTTTATAACAGTTTTCAGGACTTGGCTATGCGGCTATTAAGACAAATTTATGAATGCTATTTTTACTAAAAAGTATTTACAAGGATAACAATGTTTTCTGTACTTGGCTATGCGGTTTATTAAGACAAATTTGATTAACCTAGCCACTGTTTTATAAGGCTATAATTTTTGTGATATAATTAATGCAACATTGTTAAATGAATCATCTGCCGATTTCTAATATATGTCTTCATTTAGTGAAAGCGAAGCCACCTCAGTGTAAAGTTATAATGTAATAAGGCATTATATGAAGATTTTCAAGAATTATTTGGGCTAAAATATCTGCTTTAGGTACATATTTGCAGGTTTATTTGGACTTAAATATCTGCTTTAGGTGCGTATTTGCAGGATGAAAGGGAACACATTTGTCAAGTATCTATTTTTTAAAAAAGGCCCATCTTCACTTTTCCCTTTCTACCCTTATATTCATATAACATGCATAAGGCAGAAGTAACTGAATCCGAGCTAAGGTGCCTACATTTAGGTAAGGCTTAGGATGCTTCCTAGTTTCTCCTTAGGTCTCACTCAGTTGTGAAATACAGTTCCTCCTCCCTTAGTGAAGCCATACTCTGAAGCTTTGGATTCTGACCAGTTTCATCTCAAGTCGGGAAACAGTAAAATAATTTCAACACGTTTTCAGTTTTCTCCCCGTACTCAGTTTTTCCCATTGTTTACTATTATATTTATGGATCCTACCCCAGTGTTTGTTGCATTGTAGTGGTGAAATATTTTAACCAACAGTGCTCAACAAAAATGTTTCTCCTCACCTCTTTCTATCCATCCATCTCACTCCCGTTCTCATCCTATTACACTGAAACTTCCCTTAACACAAACACCAAAGACCTTTTTGTTGCTAAACCAAAAGTGTACCAGTATTGGGAATGGCCTAGGAAGATTTAAAAAAGCTCTGATTATTAATGTATTTCAAAAATTGGGTGAGGGACAAATCTGTACAAGGAATTGGTTTCTGCCTAAAAGCAGGCAACTATTCCAATGTAAATTAACCTACCTTAAAGTAATTAACAAGTCAATAGGGGAGGAGAACTAGGCCTTTCTCTATCTAAAGACAGATCTACATGAATAGATAAGCTAGCTAAGATGGTAGGAGGGGTCGACCTTCATGAAAGGAGACACCTAACCACACCTTGCTGGGGGAGGTACCTTACAGGGTAAGGGGACACACCTTACAGGGACTACCTTACAGGGACTAGTCAGAATTACATAAACAAGATGGAGGTCATGGGTATAAAAAGTCCAGTCCATGTGCTGTACCTTGGGGGTAGTGAATCAGCTTGTACCACCCTCCCTCTCAACCCCCTCCACCCCCCACCCCCGCATGGGGCTGTAACTATTTTCTGTATTTCTATTTTCTGTATTTCTATCTTTTTAATTAACTTTTTTAAATCTTCAGCAACTGTCCAAGCTATGCATGTTTATTCTTAGCTTAAGATAAGAAACTGCGTTTTTTTTCTGGTTTTGGTCGTTTTGGGTTTTGTTGTGGTTTGAGGGAAATTGTGTCCTGGACCCTAACAGGGGTTCCCGGGAACAGTTTCCTCACAACCATACTCTCCCAATCTGTAACAAGGACATTTTTAGTCATTTCTTCTTAGCTTATAAATGTACATAGTCCCCAAGATCTGATGAAGATATGTAACAGAAGTGTACATGTACGTAGCTACTTTTATGTTGTTGTCACTGGGAGGTGGTTCTCAATGCACATATTTCCCACATATTCAAATAATTTTCAATCTGTCTTCTTCTCATTCTCCCACTTTTCCATTTTACTTCAGTTGGTTTCTCTTCCGATTATTTAAAATGGTATTTATGTTAATCTTTTAATTTAAAGTATCATTTAAATTAGGATTCATTTAGTTTAAAATGAATTCTATGTAGCCAGGTAGCTTCATTCTAATTCTATTTATTCATTCAGAGATATCAAAAAGGATGTTCATAAAGTATTAACACTGGTTATTGTTAAATACAAAAGATAGGCTTTTTTGTAATTAAAAATATTATTTTCATTACTTAGTCCTTTAACTGAAAATAACTATGCTTACATAGCTGGATTTTTTATAGCCTTTACATTGTATATCTAAGCCCACTTTAGTGGTAAGATTATCTGATAATCATGTGTGCAATGCTTTGGATGTTTATGTGGTTTATATTTTACTTCTTTAAGAGTTTCCCTACCCACAGACAGAAATCTATCCATGGCCACATGGCTATAGAGTGAACCAGAGTGACCACTTGATCACTTGACTCAAGAGACAACGACTTATTACCAGAGCTGAGCTCATCAGATTTTCTCTCTTAAGAAGATGGAGCCAGGCGTGGTGGCGCACACTTGTAATCCCAGCATTTGGGAGGCTGAGACAGGAGGATCAAGCTTTGCGGATAGCCTCAGCTACTTAGTGAAGCCCTTTGCAATTCAGTGAGACCCTGTTTCAAAATAAAGAATAAAAAAAAATAGGGCTGGCAGTGTAGATTGGAAGTAGAATGCCCCTGTGTTCCATCCCCAATAATGAAAAAAAAAAAAAAAAGATGAGATTGGCATTTCTATAGAAGTCAGTTGGTTTTGGCCCCTGAACTGCAAAATTAATAGAAGGGTAGGGTAGTTATTGTCCATAACAGTATGGAAAAGCAGAGAAAATCAAAGTGCCAAGAAAGATGGCACATGAGTGAGATATATACAAAGAAACAAAACCAACCACCATGAAACCTCAGAGAAAAAGGCAGGGTAGTTTCCTGAATTCTAATATTTTTCATAAGAAGTTAAATGTCATACTCTTGCATTCCATGTAATACTTTTGAATTCTCCTAGTATTTATTATTCATTTGTTAATTTTTTAATTATTGACACCAATAGGGCTGTGATGAACAACACTCAGAAGTTTCTTTTGTCTATTCCAGTCTATTCCATTATTGTATGTACAGAATTAGTTCTACATATCACCTCCACCACTACCACTATGATCCACGTCACCATTCTCTCTGGACTGGATTTCTGCAATAACATCCTAGAAGATCCTTTTGATTCTTTATTTTCCAACTCTTTTCTACACACAACCAATATTCCATTTCAACCAAGCCAGTGTGTTACATCATTTGATTCTTTGCTCAAACCACAGGGGTTCTGCAATGCTATCATAATAGAAATCAAAGTCTTTTAAATACTTAAAAGGCAATATATTTTCCAATCCCTCTAATGTCTTTCTGTCTTTACTTCTTCCTGTCTACTCACTCCAGAACAAGTGTATTTCTTGATGTTAAGGTGTGGAGCTTCAATCAGAGTACTAGCACAATGTTCCTAATGAATTTCCTCCTCTCCTCTAAGAATTTTCTCAACATAACTGTCTCAAAGTGCCAAAGGGACCACTGAATTTAAAATTGCTCATGCATGCATTTATGCGCATGCGCACGCATACACACACACACACACACACACACACACACACACACACACCTCCAGACTTTTGCTACCCTTTTATCTAGAGCACTAACAACCTTCTAGCTACTATAAAATTGATGCATTCAATTACATTTTATACTGGAACTTAAGCTCCACGGGAGCTGAGATGTCAGGCTCTTATGTTCATTTGGCAGTCAGCAAGTACTTGACAAATGAATGATTAGCTAAGACATCATGATAATGATATACTAATTAATTTTCTGTCCAGTAGTTCAGAGGCCCTGTGGACAAACATTATCTCCAGTGTACTAGTGCTTGAAAACCATCAGTGGAATTGATTAAAAGAAAAACACTGCCGGGCGTGGTGGCGCACGCTTGTAATCCCCGCGCTTGGGAGGCAGAGACAGGAGGATCGCGCAGGTTCGAAGCCAGCCACCTGCGCTGGCTTAGGAGACCCTGTTTCCAAATTAAAAAAAAAAATGTAAAAATAGGTCTGGGAGTGTTGCCTGGAGGCAGAAGGGCTTCCAGGAACCCCAGTACCACCAAAAAAAAAAAAAAAAAAGAAAGAAAAGAAAAGAAAGAAAAACACTGATTTTGAATAGACACCAGTGAGATTATGTATGACAGTGAAAAGTAGGCATATTGCTTATTTGTGCCAAAGTAGTAGAATAGCTAGCTTATAAACACATGAATACCATTGGAGGTCAATACAGCCTACAAATGGTTTAAAGACTTGATTCTGTGAATTAGAGGTAAAATGAGAAAGATCTTTGGTTATAATGATTATCATCATACATTAGTCAAGATTTGAATTTTGAATATTTACCTGGATTAATATAGATAAGAGACTTTTTAGATTAGAATGTTTCAGATTATAGCACTTAGATACAAAGTTTATCTTCACTACTCTTTTTTTTATAAATTGCAGTAATTTTTTTTTTGGTGTATTGTATTCATACATCATAATCGGATAAAAAAAAATCTTGTATAGACATACATGCACACATCTCCCAGTTAGCCCCTACTCAATCTCCACCCCATTCCCTCTCCATCCCTTCTTCCCATGCTTGGCTTAGTGCTTGACATCAGTATGTTTGTTTAAGGGATGGGTGGGGGGAAGAAGGAAATTCACTACTCTTTAGAGCTAAAGATCATCAGAGAATTCTTTTCCATCTATTGTGCCACTTTCTTCTCAGCTCCCTCCTCACTCTGCCGGTGCAGTGATTTGGAGTGAATGAAGGCAAATACAGTGAAAAGCCTCATCTAAAAGGAATGTTAAGAGTTAAACCATGCACTAAGGGAAAAGCTAATAGCTAGAAATAGAAAATAAAAGTCTGAAGTCAAGTTATTACAACAGAGGACCCAAATGCATGTGAAGTGAAATGTGGAATAAGCAAGAGGACTTGAATTTTTATCATGGAGTAAAGGAATGGATCATTCTTCTGTTTTTGACTATATCACATGTCACCTTAGTGACTCAGTGTGCAAATGATACAGGGTAGGAGAATACTGTCTCAACAGACAATTGAATAAATGACAACAAAGATAGATATTTATATTCCAAAAATCATCATTAGAAAATTATTTTAAGTGGTCATTATTTTGAGTGTTAATTCAGAAAAAGGTTGTCAAACTCGCTTGTAGTAAAAACCAAGAACTTGCCAGGCATGGTGGCACATGCCTGTAATCCCAGTATTTGGGAGGCTGAAATAGGAGGATCACAGATTCAATATTAGCCTCAGCAACTTAGACCCTCAGCAACCTATGTGGCCCTATGTCAAAGTAATAAATAAAAGGGGGGCTGGGGTAAAACTCAGAGGTAAAGTAACCCTGGATTCAATCCCCAGTACCAAGCAACCCCAAGACCCCCCTTCTCACTCCCTAGTGCCTATATGTATGAAGAAACATGTTACCTAAACACATTTTTGTTCTCCTAGTCTCTTTAGAATTGGATAATAAAGAGAAAAAGGGGAGAAACTGAAAAAGAACCAGCAAAATGCTCCAGGGTTTTCATGATTCCCAAGAGAGACGCCAGACTTTGATACTTGTGCTGTGCCTCATTCACACACTGAGAAAAATAGGAAATCTTTGGTAAAGTTATTGAGATCCTAAAATGTTTAAGAATAAGTGAAATCTTTGACAAAACCAGTGAGAATTTTGTTTTAGAATCAGATTTATATGTATATAATTCAAGGATCACACTCAGAAGAAAGGCCATAAAGAAATCTAAGAAAAAATATATGAAAGCCAGGGTTGGTGGTGCACGCTTATAATTCCATCATTTGGGAGGCTAAGACAGAGGATAGTGGTTTGCGGACAGCCTCAGTTACTTAGTGAGGCCCTTTGCAACTCAGTTAGACCCTGTTTCAAAATAAAGGACAAAAAATAGGGCTGGGTGTGTTGCTTGAAAATATAATGTCCCTGGATTCCATCCCCAGTACTGCAAAAAAAAAAAAAAAATCTTAAATTAAGAGACACAGAGGGTAGTTTATTTAGAGATGATCTTTCAGCTTCTTCACATTGTAGAGGTAATAGTTTATATCTTGACTTAAGGGTCCCTTTCATCTTCATGGTTTACATTTTATTTTTGTTTCTGTTTGTTTTTATTGTGTGTGTATTTTGTGGTACTGGGAATCGAAACAAGGGACATTCTATCTCCCACCACCAGACAAATTTTACTTTTTATTTGGAAACAGGGTCTCATTAAGTTGCAGAGAGCCTTAATAAGTTGCTGAGGCAGGCTATGAACCTGTGATCCTCTTGTCTCAGCCTTCATGCTGAGATTACAAGCAGGCTCTACCATGCTCAACTTTACATTTTATATCAAAGAGAGATATCCTGAAAATTCCTGCATATATGCAACCTCTTTTCTAAAGAACCTTACACTAAAATAGCATTGTCCAACTCTATAAATGTCCACCACTAAAATGGAAGTCTACCTCTACAAAAGTCAGAGCACACAGTAGCAACTAGCAATTTGTTACCTTGACATTTTCCTGTTTCTCCCATGTTTCTAGTAACCAAATATTGGCATAATTTTAGAAACTTTATAATGAATAGTTTGGATAATGGAAAGCCCATTAAGAGTTTACATGTTTTTAAAGTTTGTCCTGGCTATTTGGAATAATTGGGAACTATTTACTTTAAATTCAAAATACATTTTTAATACAGAATGCCATTTTGTAACTTTGTGAGAACTTTTCCCTATTATTTTAAATTGAATCTACATCTATTCATTATGTTTCTACATTTTTATAGAAAATGGAAAGAGTCCTCTTGAAAATTGGTTTATTCATTTTTCACATGTGTGCAATAAAAATGAAACTTGCTAAGACTAAATGTTAATCTTTTCTCCCCACAACATACTCATCAAAGATTGTGTTTTGTTAGAATGATAGTTATAACTACTGTATCAAAGAATGAAATATTATCTTTGTTATCTTTTATTGAACTCAAAATTGTGACAAATTAGTTCAAAATATTTTTCCATTGATTAGAGTATAATAGAATCAATTGTCATACTTTTAAAAATCTTCTGTTTAAAGATAGTATATTCAATCTAGAACATAGTATCAGAGTAATAAGACAGATGGATAAAAGCACTTTTTCATTCTTAATAGGTTTCACATTATGATGATGTACACATATGCAAAATATAGAGACATATTTAATTGAGATTAGTAAGTCTACTAGACTTTCTGAAAGAAAACTATAAAAGGGAAATAGATTTCTTTTGTCTTGTCCTGTATATATGACAAGAAAGAATATTCTACCTAATCTAAGTAATCTACTAATTTTCAACTAATATTAGACTTCCAAAATTTCAATAATATTAACCTTGTTCAATTTCTTCCATCATGTTTCTTATATTAAAATGCTTTCTTCCTTTCCATTTCTGCCTGATATCCTTTATAATAAACCATCTATCCTCCAGCAGAAAAATCTATCCTCTATGCCATAGGCTATCCATTTAGGAATAAACATGTGAGCCACAATAGCTGGAAATGAAAGAAACTATTTTCTGACACTTCTAGGGCAAGTTTTTCTTTCTTTTACTGTAGATATATAATTTGAAATTAGCAGCCCCTCTTCCTGGTACCAAAAGAGAAAATATGCATGTCAATTCCTTCTGGCAGCCATCCCATGACCAAAAAGAAATAAACTTAAGATATAGCTAGTCCTATGGCTGGCTGAGTATAATATCAGGTAAAATAATAAGATAAAAAAACCTATAATCTTAACAGTAGTGGTGAACTCTTAAATTGACTAACTCACCAGGCGTGGTAGCGTACACTTGTAATTCCAGTGCTTGGAAGGCTGAGACAGGAGGATCACACAGGTTGGAAGTGAGCCTCAGCTACTTAGTGAAGCTCTCAGCAACTTAGTAAGACCCTGTAAGACCCTGTTTCCAAATAAAATATAAAATAGGTCTCAGAGTATAGCCCAGAGCTAGCAAGCCTCTTGGTTCCATCACCAGTAAAACACACACACACACACACACACACACACACACACACACACACACACACACAGAAAAAAAAATTCAACAACTCTACAACTTGATTTATCTCTGAACTTTTAGTTATGTAAACTATTGGATAGCTTTATGGTTTAAGTAACTTTTAGATTTTGGTTTTCTTTTTGTAAAAAGCACTCTTCTTTCAGGTGAACACCAGAGGACTTATAGATTTAAGATATCTAGCATCGCTAATAATTTTCACATGTAGTAAAAACTGATAGCAGACGAGGGAACACCGTGAAAGATGCATAGCCTTAAGAGCTCTATATTCCTTTCCTCTTACCATCCAGCCATGCCTTGGTGCTCTTTGGGTGAGTCACTTCCTCCCAACCCTCAGTGCAGTTGTGTGCTTATGCTGTCTCAATTTTATATCTTCCATTTCAGATGTCCACATTATAAACATACTTCTCATAATTAAAGGCTTTTATTTTCAGCTACATACTAGATATTTTCTTGGATGTCTAGATGATCTCTCCAACTCAAACCATTACAAGTCCAAAATAGAACTCTTGCTTTATGAACCTTAACATTTCCCATTTTTCATGTTTTTTATCTCAATCCATGGTACAACTTTAATGCAATTCCTCAGGCTGCTATGGACTGAAATGTCTTTATTACACAGTACTTGGTTTTCTCTCCCCTACTTCTCCTTTCCCCCTCCCAACAATGAGTGTACAGGTTGACCATGCTACATTCACTTATACACATATTTGAATGTAGCTCCTCCATTAATCAACCTCTGCTTTCTTCCTCTCCTACCCTTCCTTTCTAGCTTTGCTGAGGTTTCCCCTCCATTATCTGACTAGAATTCTATTATGAGTATTTTTCATAATTTTGCAATCCATTCATCTGTTGATGGAGACCTAGGTTCGTTCTATATTTTGACTATTACGAATTGTGCTGCTATGAACATGGGTATGCATATGTTACTGTAGTTCTCTGATTTCAACCTCATTGAAAAGATACCTAGGAGTGGTAAAGCTGGATCATATGGTGGATCCATTCCCAGTTTTCTAAGGAATCTCCACACTAATTGTCCATAGTGGCTGAACTAATTTGCACTCCCACCAACAGTGTGAAAAGTTTATATTTCCCCACATCCTGGCCAGCATTTGTTGTTATTTGACTTCTTTATGCTTGCCACTCTGGAGTTAGATGGAACTTCAGTGTAGTTTTGCTTTGCATCTCCCTGATGGCTAATGATGTTGAACTTCTCTTCATGTATCTATTGGCTATTTGTGTCTCTTCTTTTGTGAAGTGTCTATTCAATTCAGTTGCCCATTTCTTGATTGGGTTGTTTTGCTAGTGTAGAGTCTTTTGAACTCTGTATATTTTGGATATTAGCCCTCTATCAGAGTAGTGGCTGGTAAAGATCTTCTCTCATTTTGTAGGCTTTCTCTTTATGTTCTTGATGGGTTTTTTGATGAGAAGAAACTTTAGTTTGATGCCATCCCACTTGTTAATTCTTGCTTTAATTTCCTGTGCTTTGGAGGTCTTGTTGAGAAAGTTACTACCTATGCTTATATGTTGGAATGTTGAGATTATGCCCTCCTCTAATAGCTTCAAAGTCTCTGGTCTGATTTCCAAGTCTTTGATCCATCTCGAGTTGATTCCTAGGCATGGTGAGAAGCAAGGATTCAGATCCAACTTTCTACAAATGGATAGCCAGTTCTTCTAGCACCATTTGTTGAAAAGGCTGTCTTTTCTCCAGTGTATGAATTTGGCCCCTTTGGTTGAGTTCTTTGGGTCATCTAGATAAAGGATCATGTCATCTGTAAATAAGGAAAATTTTAATTCCTCCTTTCTATTTGAATTCCTTTGATATCCTTATATTGTCCTGTTGCTGTGGCAGAGTCTCAAGAACTATATTGAAAAGGAGTGGTGATAGTATAGTGGGCAACCTTATCTTGTTCCAGATTTTAGAGAAAATTCTTGCAGTTTTTCCCCATTCAAGATTATGTTGGCTTCCAGTTTATTGTATATTGTTTTAATGATTTTGAAATATGTTCCTTCTATTCCAATTTTCTGCAGTGTTTTTAAACATGAATGGGTGTTGGATTTTGTCAATGTTTTTTAAGCATCTGTTGATATGATCATGTAGCTTTTGGTCTCAATTCTATTTATGTAGTGAATAATATGTATTGATTTGCATATGTTGAACCAAATTTGCTTTTCTGGGATGAAACCAACTTGGTCATGTTGAACAATTTTCTTGATATGGTTTTGAATGCATATAGCTAGAATTTTGTTTCAAATTTTTGCATCTATGTTCATCAAGAATATTGGTCTGTAATTTTCTTTTCTTGAGGTATCTTTATTTGGTTTTGAGATTAATGTGATACTAACCTCATAGAAGGGGTTTGGTAGAATTCCATCTCTTTCAATTTCCTGGAACAAGTTGTGAAGTATTGGGATTATTTCTTCACTAAAGGATTTTTAGAATTCAACTGGAAACCCATCAGGCCCTAGGCTTTTCTTTGATGGCTGAATTTTTATTGCTATTTCTATTGCTTTTCTTGCTATTGGTTGGTTTAGGCTTGATATGTCTTCTTGGTTTAATTTAGGTAGGATTTTGTAGTTAGTACAAAGTAGTTAGATATGGAGATATGAAATGGCTTGAATATAGCCGGGCGTTGTGGCACACGCTTGTAATCCCCGTGCTTGTAATCCCTGTGGAGACAGGAGGATCGTGCAGGTTCGAAGCCAGCTGGGCTGGTTTAAGAGACTTTGTTTCCAAATAAAAAAGTATAAAATAGGTCTGGGAGTGTAGCCCAGAGGTAGAAGGGTTTCCAGGAACCCCAGTACCACAATAAATAAATAAATAAATAAATAAATAAATAAATAAATAAAGCTTGAATATAGAACATAGAAATACAGTAAGGGGAAAAAGTTTTGAGAGAGGAGAGTTGATAGGCCAGAGGGAGGAAGTTTGTAAAAGGAATGGGTGAGGGAGTAAACAAACATACATAAAATAACAAAACAAGTTACAAAAACTAACAATTAAAAATCAAAGACCAAAACAAACCAACCAAAAGATAAAAAAAGAACAGAAACAAAAAAAAGAAAAAAGAAAAAGAACTAGTGACAGTGTGAAAGAAAAAAACACAAAAAAGCAGTCCTATTAATTTACATATATAGGGCCTGGGCCCATATAATATCTGTAAGTCTGTTCAATGTGGTAGATTCCGGAGTATATTACAATGTCTTTCATTTGCTCTGTAACCTATTGTTAGCTTTTGAACCCACTTTATGTGTGTTTGTACCCCTCTCTCACCTCTGACAGCTTTGTGCTTAGGTGTCAGGGCATTGGGTGTCACTATAAATGAGTTCCATGTCTGTATTTCCCCACCCTGGGCTCTGCACTTTCCAGCCCTGTGCTCTGTACCCTCTGGCCCTGGGCTCCACTCTCTCTGGCCCCTGTCTCTGAGCTCTCAATCGCTGGCTCTGTGATTTCAGGCCCTGTTCTATGTGCCTTCCTGCCCTGGGCCTGTGCCTCCCTACCCTCATTGCCAGAGGGGGTTCAGTGTAGTCTTGGAGCAACCCTTTGTGACCCTATGCAGGTTCTGTGCCTTGAGCATTATGGGTCTTGTCTGTGTCTCTGGAGGTTCTAACTGGACTACCTCCAGGATGAGCCACTAAGTCTTAGCCCGCTTGGGTCCCATTGCTACTCTGGGCTTTCTTCTGCCGTATAATGAGTAATGCAATGCGGTTACCATTCTGTCTTGATGGCCAGGTTTCTGGAGGGCACAATGCACTGCTGCAGTGCTGCTGCCTTTGGTAAGTGCACGGGATTTTGGATCTTTTTCTGTATCACTGAAGTGTGGAGCTGGTTACTTAAGATGTTGGAGCTCTGCCGCCACTTTCTGCACTGCAAGTTCTAGGATTACTTGTTGGGATTTCTCAAGGCTGCAGCAATAGAACTGGCAATCGCAATCAGGCTTGCAGGCTAAGATGGCGTCAACTGCCACACCAGGTGAGTCACACGCCTGGGCTCTTTACAGTGGATGTCATGTTCAGAGTATTGGATTGGCGTTTGCCGTGGTCCCCATTGGTGTTTTTATTCATTAATAAAATTTGCTGCTTTATGTTTTTTTGTCAAGATACTGCCTTCTCAGTAGTCGAGTTTTATTTGTTCCAGCTACTGAGATCTGCTGTGTCCTGCAGTCACCATTTTGAAACCCATACAGATTTTTTTTTACCCATAGATTATTGAACTTTAATTTCAGTTGTAATCAAACCATCTCTTCTATTATTATGGTCTTAAAATCTGCTTCATTCATTAAATTAATGGAAAATATCTACAAGTAAAAGAAAAATTCATCACAAAAAAATAACCACTAAAACAAACATTCCCTTGAATTCCTAGAATGTATAAATCCATATAAGTATTATATTGATCTCTTAAATTATAGAAAGTGAGGATATTAGATTAAAGATGGTTGACTGAAAACATGAACCCTCTCTAACCCAAACTACCTTTAAAATGGCCAAATGTATCTTCTAAAATAATAAATTTGAAGTGGTGCTGGGAAACTAGAATATTTTTATAAGTTAACCATGTAATTTGAGAAAATCACAAGATACAGAAAATAGAGGATGAAAGTTAATATAAACCATGGCCTAGATAACACAGAAGAGGATTGTGTGGCACTATACCAAAAGATGCTTTCAGCCCAGAGCCAACATGTGCAAACAGTTGGGGAAACCCCTAGAGAAAAGATTATTTGGGTGAGTGGATGTGGAATAGTTCAACAGAATTCTTTCCTTCCATGAGCATCAGCTGTATTTACCCTCCCAGTGAAGTGGAGAGAATGAGTGCTTGGATGACTGCAGCCATACAAAATCAGATGAAAATTTCTGGCACAATTTACCTGCATTTTTCCTCCTACATTCTCCTGAGGCCAGCTCTGATGTCAGAACATATACCCACATTTACGCAAACAGAAATCACCAAAAAATTTGAGGCTCATATGTTTTATTAATACAAATCACCAATTTCACAAGGAAGTGATTTTGAGATCTTAGGAAGAAACTGAAGACTTCAAATGGAATATAATGAACATTTCCAGAATGAGACAAAATATTGCAAAATATTCTAAAAAGATGTAGGATATTAAACAAGTACAAATAAGTATTTTATAAAATATACCAATCAGCTAAAGGCTAAATGAAATAGATTATTTTTCTTACTTATTAACTCTGTAATAGACAATATGAATTGATAAAATATGAGTAACTAAAGATAAAATAGAGGATGATAAAATATCTACTCAAATAATACATGTGTATAAATTTACTTTTAAGTTAGAAAAGGAACAAAATCTTTTAACAAAGAAAAAGAGAAATAGAAATGGAAATTTTTACCTTAGATCATATTAGCAACTATAATCCCAAACTCGGAACATATTTATAAAATATGGTGCATGGATTGAACATTGAACCATTTTGAGAGAGAAGACAGAGATTCACAGTCACTGGAGATCATGAACAAATCTTTTTGGAATATCAACTTTCCAAAGTGGTTGGTATCATACAATGTAAAATTAACTAATTCTTGTCTTAGGCATCACAATCAAAGAGTGTCAGCTGTCTGACGAAGCCTTCCCGGAATCCTCTTTGTCCTCATGGCATGGCAAGGGAGTTGAGATTGAAGAAAATTAAACTATGTATATTCCATTTTGGTAACAAAGTTGTTTATCATCCTCTCCTCTGTGGCAGCCTAAATCCTTCTGTTATTTTTCACAATACATTCGGTAAATATTGGGGGAAATTAACAATTGCTCAAATTTAAAGGTGTACAAGAATGTAAAATGGGCATAAAAAAGAGGGAAAAGCCACAAGTATTATTAAAAGTAAAAAACAAAGACACCCACCAAAATATTTTATAGTGAAGTAGTTAAAACCTTTGATGAAGTGTTTCTCTATGAAATTTCTATAGACTACCTTGCTGGAAAAAAAAAAAAAAAACAGCCAGTTTCTGTGTTAGCCAGCTTTGTAACTTAAACAAATAGCAGAGATAATTGTCTGGTACTGAGAAAAGGTTTATGGTGACTCACAGTTTTGGTGGCCAATCCAGGATGGATTTTGAGCTGTGGTGAGGCAGAACATGGTGGAAGGGAGGGCATGGTGGGCACAGACACTTGCCCTCATGGCCAGGAAGTGAAAAAGAAAGAGGAAGGGTGAAAGAGTTCCACAGTCCTTTTTGAAGGCACATCATCAGTCACCAGAAGACATCCTACCACACCCCACCTCTTGCAGCTTCCACCTCTTCTCAGTAATGACAAACAAGGAGTCAAGCATTTAAAACATGGATATTAAGGGGACATTCCAAACTGCCAGACTGTAGCAGCCTTTGTGATTGAGAGGTCAAGGCAGACATACAAGAACTCCTGGGAGAAATAACAAAAGAATTGGAAACAAAACCAGGATTTCATAAACATTGCAAAAATTGAACTACCACACTACTAGCAAAGAATCTACCTGAAGGATGTATTTCAGAATATTTAATTAAATGTAGTAGGATAAAAAGCATTAAAATGATGAGAAAGAAAGAGATGTGAAAGCTTCCTAAATTGATGTTTTATACACAAAATTGGATCCATATAGAGGAGAATAGAACAAATGATATGGGTACTACCTTTAAAGACATGAGTCAAGAAAGAGAATTCTTGACATGTAAGAATATTTGGTTCAATTCATTGAACACTGTATATTAATTAAAGTTGGATCAGACTTACTGAAAATTTTTTCACTTAATTTTCTGACATTAAAGGGAAAGAAGATTATGACATACAAAGCACTAGAAGTATGTAAAGTAGATGTTTGGGAGGTGGAGACAGGAGGATTTCACAGGTTCAAAGCCAGCTGTGCTGGCTTAAGAGACCCTGTTTCCAAATTAAAAAAAAAAAAATAGGTCTGGGAGTGTATCCCGAAGGAGAAGGGTTTCCAGGAACCCCAGTACCAACAAAAAAAAAAAAAAAAAAAAAAAAAGAAGAAAAAAAAAAGAAAATTCACTCATCTTACAAGATACTTTTCAGGTTGGCTTTAACCTTCTATGTAGCTTTTTTCTTTTTAATGTAAGAAGGAAGTAAAGCAAATCTAAATAATCCCCAAAGAAAGTGTGACTAAAATATTTTGTACTATTTTAAATCTAGACAAGGAAGGAAAAATCATAGATGAGCACATAAGGCAGCTTAACTAAGAGGGATGGAAGGGTGAAAGAGGGAGATTCTTTATTGTACGCGATGTACATTAAAAAACATATCAAAGTCAATCACTAAACCAAACATGAGAAGGATGGAGGGGGGAGGGAATGGGGTAGGAATTGGGAAAGGGCTGAATGATGTGTGCATGTATGCCTCTACTATCTTGTACCCTATTAAGATGTATGACTACAATGCACCAATAAAAAATTGTTTAAACAGTCAAAATATCTGTTTATCTATAATGGCAGAAGGCAAGTATTTTCAAACTTTCAAGAATATAAACAAGATAATTTCCTCAAAACCCTTCTTGAAGAAATTACTGAAGGATGCACTTCCAATAACATAGTAAGAAACAAAAGAATTAAATCTAAAATGACTTAAATATTGAAGCACAGATTTAACATCTAGGGAAACTGGTTATAGAACAAATTATTTAAGTAGAGATAATATAAATGTCAAATGTTGGATGATGAAACAAAAAAAAAACCCAATGTCATAAACATCCTCATTTTTTAGTTTTTAATTGTGGTAGTGAAATTTTCAAAAATATTTAACAGTGATTAAATTAAATAATAGTAGCATAAGACTATATAGGATAAAAACAATAACAGAGAAAAAGAACTAACAGTATTTTAATTGACATAAATTAGGTAGTAGATGAAAGAGGCAAAGTAAGAACAAGTGTAAGTAAAGTAATATTTTAATTGCTTTTAGTGGTAAGTTAATAAATGCTGTATAAGAAAAAGAAAATTAAGATGGTCATAAAAAGTTATGACTATAAAAGTTCAAATTCTCAGAAGAATACTTCACTTAAGTACAATAGACAGCATGGGAAAATACAAATTGAGTATTGAAAGATTAAAAAATTTTTTTTGATAGCCAGAATGATGGTGGCACATGCCTGTTATTCCAGTTCTTGGCAGGCTGATACAGGAGGATTGCAGAATCTCAGCCAGTCTCAGCAACCAAAGAGAGTTTCTTTCAAAACTATATATATATATATATATATATATATATATATATATATATATATATATATATATATATCTGGGTGGGTAGGTCAGAGATAGAATGCTCCTGGATTTAATCTTCAGTAATACACACACACACACACACACACACACACACACACTATAATAGCTACACATTTAGTATAGTTAGTATAAAAAGAAATGACAAATGTTGGAGAAAAGGAAACCCTTTTATGCTGCTGGCAGAAATGTAGATTGATATAGCTGCTCTGTAAAGCAGTATAGAGATTCCTCAAAAAATTAAAAAATAGACCTAACATCTGACTTAACAATCTACTAAGTTAGGAAGAGATTTTATTTTTAGTTGTATTTTCTCAACACTACTTTCACCAGAAATTGGCATCCCTGAATGACTTCTTTTAAACAGATATGCTGGGCTACCAGGTCATAGAGAGACATACTTTCGAGAGGGCTGAGGAAAAAGTAAAGGTGGTCATTTAAAATAGAGTCAGCATATGATATCTGAGAATGAACATGCGAAGGTGTAATTGCAGTTCAGTTGTATGTTTACAGAGAAAGAGGGTGCATGGTTACTGTTGAAAGAGTATAGTAGTGAGGAAACAAAGACGACCTTTCTGAACCCCTAGTTTAGGGAGTGGAAGAAGGAATGAGAGCCTGAGCAGAGCAAAGAAAGAAAAACACCATGGAAGTGCATGATAGTGAAGAGAAGGCAGGAAGACAATTTACAAGTTATTAGTATAGATTCCTCTGTAAAGAGGATAAAAATGAGAACTGAGAAATATGTCACTTGGATGTGTTAAGTAGAAATATTTCATATTAGAAGAGAATTTTGTTTAAGTAGTCGAGGTTTAAGCATGTGAAACTACTTCTGTTTTCAAAAGTATCAGAGACAAAGTACAATTCTTTTAAATAATTTTATAGCGCATAAGATATTGAAGACAGTTATCATGTACTTTGTATCCTTCTTTTAGACTAAACTCCCTATTGCTTCAACTTTTCTGCCTTTACTGAACCTTCCATTACCAAATTGTTCTGAGATCTTCCAAACACATTTTTGGTATTCAATACCAGCACTGGAACGTATTATCTGTTTTTTCTAATATTTTAGAAATGCTATGACTTGTCCAAATTATGATATAACCTTTTTTTCAACTGGCATTATATATTTATTGATACAGTCAAAAATTTAATATTGTGTACAATTGTGCTTGGTAAATTTAAACTTACTAGTTTGCATGCTAGAATAAAAAACTTGTGCTAAACAAAATTATTCCATTCTAGACTTGGAAATTTAAAAAATACAAATCTAGAACTCTATTTTTACATATTCACTTTTACCTGTCTAACATCTGCTCATTGTTTCTAGCAGGAATTTTTTATTTTATTTTTTTACTTTTGGTGGTACTGGGGTTTCTGGAAGCCCTTCTGTCTCCAGGCTACACTCCCAGACCTATTTTTATATTTTTATTTGGAAACAGGGTCTCTTAAGCCAGCACAGGTGGCTTCGAACCAGCGCAATTCTCCTGTCTCTGCCTCCCAAGTGTAGGGATTACAAGCGTGCACCACCATGCGCGGCTCTAGCAGGAATTTTTAATGTCCATGATTTATTTTTAAAATGCTAGCCATACTCTAGGTTTTGGGTTATTAACAAATTTGCTAGGGTGGTCTTATTTTTTCTCTAGATGAGAGATTAATTTGCAATAATTATTCTCCAGCTAAATCTAGTACCTAGAAAGATAGTAGATATAATAAAGTTGAAAATGTTTAATAATCTGTACATTATATAAGAATACATTATTAAGTCAAGTATTTCTCAAGCTCATATGTGTATTTGTATCTTCCATTAACTGTTCCAGATAGAATTATTACCATAGTTGACATTCATCAAAGTTTTGTCAGGTGACACATTATTGTTATTTACAGGCCTACATTGAGGCAAAGTGGCTTTGTAATTTTCCCCATTAGTCTCTTAATTAATTAATTAATTTTAATTTTTTTTGCATTTTTTCATATTTTATTTTATTTATATGTGGAATATATTGAATATGGTATACACTTAGATTGTGCTCTGTGCCCTCTCCCCCCTATTCCCCTTACCTCCTCCCAATAATCAGTGTCCAGGTTAACCATGCTATATTTATAGTATTACACATATTCAGATGTAGCCCTTCCATTGAACAACCTCAGCTTTCTTCCTCTCCTATCCTTCCATTCTAGCTTTGCCGCGATTTCCCCTTCATTATCTGTAGTCCCTCTGGCATTACCACTACTCCCTAACTTGGGCATGTTAGATAAAACATATGTCCCTTCTCTTTCTATGCTTGACTAATCTCACTTAATATAATGTTCTCCAGTTTCTTCCATCTTTTTGCAAATGCTATTATTTTATTTTTCTTTATAGCTGAATCGAATTCCGTTTTGTGTATTTCCCATAATTTTGCAATCCATTCATCTGTTGATGGAGATCTAGGTTGGTTCCATATTTTGGCTATTACAAATTGTGCTGCTATGAACATGGATATGCATATGTTACTGTAGGTCTCTGATTTCAACCCCTTTGGAAAGATACCCAGGAGTGGTATAGCCAGATCAAATGGTGGATCTATTCCCAGTTTTCTAAGGAATCTCCACACTGATCTCCATAGCGCTTAAACTAGTTTGCACTCTCACCAACAGTATAAGAGGGTTCCTCTTTCCCCACATCCTCACCAGCATTTGTTGTTGTTTGATTTCTTTATGCTTGTCACTCTGATTTGGTTTAGATGGAACCTCAGTGTAGTTTTGATTGCATCTCCCTGATGGCTAGTGATGTTAAACATCTTTTCATGCATCTATTGGCCACTTGTATCTCTTCTTTTTGAAGTGTCTATTCACTTCAGTTGCCCATTACTTGATTGGGTTGTTTGTTTTCCTAGTGTAAAGTCTTTTGAGCTCTTTGTATATTCTGGATAATAGCCCATCAGAGTGGTGGCTGGTAAAGATCTTCTCTCATTTTGTAGGCTTTCTCTTTATGTTCTTGATGGGTTTTTTGATGAGAAGAAACTTTAGTTTGATGCCATCCCACTTGTTAATTCTTGCTTTAATTTCCTGTGCTTTGGAGGTCTTGTTGAGAAAGTTACTACCTATGCTTATATGTTGGAATGTTGAGATTATGCCCTCCTCTAATAGCTTCAAAGTCTCTGGTCTGATTTCCAAGTCTTTGATCCATCTCGAGTTGATTCCTGGGCATGGTGAGAAGCAAGGATTCAGATCCAACTTTCTACAAATGGATAGCCAGTTCTCTCAGCACCATTTGTTGAAAAGGCTGTCTTTTCTCCAGCGAATGAGTTTGGCCCCTTTGTCAAAGATCAATTAACTATAGATGTGTGGATTTGTTTCTGTATATTCTATTCTCTTCCACTGGTCAGTCTGCCTGTTGTTGTGCCAATACCATGCTGTTTTTACTACTATTGCTCTATAGTATAATTTGAAGTCTGGGATTGTGATGCCTCCTGCCTGGTTCTTGTTGCTAAGAATTGGTTTGGCTATTCTGTGTCTTTTCTTTCTCCATACAAAATTCAAAACTGATTTTCCATGTCTATGAGGAATGTTGTTTGTATTTTAATGGGAATTGCATTGAATCCTTAGATCACTTTTGGCAGAATGGCCATTTTGATGATATTTAATCTGCCTATCCATGAGCAAGGCAGATATTTCCATCTTCCAAGGTCTTCTTAAATTTCTTTCTTTAATGCTTTGTAGTTTTCTCTGTAGAGGTCTTTTGCATCTTTGGTTAGGTTTATTCCTAGGTATTTTATTGGTTTAGAGGTTATAGTAAATGGAATAGTTTTCTTTATTTCTTTTGTTGTGGATTCATTGTTGTCATAAAGAAAAGCAACTAATTTCTTTAGGTTGATTCTGTATCCTGCAACTTTGCTGAATTGGTAAATAAACTCCAGAAGTCTTTTGGTTGAGTTCATTGGGTCTTCTAGATAAAGATCATCTGCAAATAAGGATAGTTTTAACTCCTCTCTTCCTATTTGAATTCCTTTGATTTTGTTCTCTTGTCTTATTTCTGTGAAAGAGTCTCAAGGACTATATTGAAAAGGAGTGGTGATAGTGGGCATCCTTGTCTTGTTCCTGACTTTAAATGGAATTATTGCAGTTTTTCCCCATTCAATATGATGTTGGCTTTGGGTTTATTGTATATTGTCTTAATGATGTTGAAATATGTTCCTTCTTTTTTTTTTTTGTTGGTACTGGGGTTCCTGGAAGTCCTGCTACCTCTGGGCTACACTCCCAGACCTATTTTTACATTTTTATTTGGAAACAGGGTCTCTTAAGCCAGTGCGTGCAGCTGGCTTCGAACCTGCGCGATCCTCCTGTCTCTGCTTCCCAAGCGCGGGGATTACAAGCGTGCGCCACCACGCCCGGCGAAATATGTTCCTTCTATTCCAATTTGCTGCAGTGTTTTTTAACATAAATTGGTGTTAAATTTTGTTGAATGCTTTTTCAGCATCTATTGATATGATTATGTGTTTTTTTTCTTAGTTCTATTTATGTGGTGAATAACATATATTGTTTTGCGTATGTTGAACCAGCTTTTCTTTTCTGGGATGAAACCAACTTGGTCATGGTGTACAATTCTCTTGATATGATTTTGAATGCATATAGCTAGTATTTTGTTTAGAATTTTTGCATCTATGTTCATTAAGGATATTATTCTGTAATTTTCCTTTCTTGAGGTATTTTTATTTGGTTTGGGAATTAATGTGATACTGGCCTCATAGAAGGAACCAGGGAGAATTCCATCTCTTTCAATTTACTGGAATAAGTTGTGAGATATTGGTATTAGTTCTTCACTGAAAGTTTTGTAGAATTCAGCTGGAAACCCATCAGGGCCTGGGCTTCTCTTTGATGGCAGAATTTTTATTGCTCTTTCTATTTCTTTGTCTGGTGTTGGTTGGTTTAGGCTTGCTATGTTCTCTTGGTTCGGTTAGTTTAATCTATCGATTTCTTCCATGTTTTGCAGTCTGTTGGAGTATAAATTCTCAATATAGTTTCTGATAATCCTTTGAATTTTCCAACTGTCTGTGGTGATGTCTCCTTTTTCATTTCTGATTTTAATAATTTGAGTTGATTCTCTCTTTCTTTTGGTTAGGTTGGCCAGGGTTTTTTCAATCCTATTAATCTTTTCAAAGAACCAACTCTTTATTTTGTTGATTCTTTGAACTGTGTTTTTGTTCTGTATTTCATTGACTTCTCTGATTTTAATAATTTCCTGCTTTCTGCTGGCTTTGGGATTAGACTATTGCAGTCTTTCTAGGTCCTTGAGTTGTGTCATTAAGTTGTTTGCTTGGCGCCGTTCTGTTCTTCTTATGTGGGCACCAATGCTGTGAACTTTCCTCTAAACACTGCCTTCAAAGTGTCCCATAGATTTGGGTAAGTTGTTTATCTATTTTCATTTAATTCCAGAAATTTATTTCTCCCCTAATTTTCTATTTTACCCATTCATCATTCAATCTCCATGTATTTAAATAGTTTCTCTTGAGTTTCCTGTTGTTGATTTCTACTTTCTTTCCATTATGGTCTGAAAAGATTCAGGGAATTATATTACATCTTTTGAATTTCCTGGTGCTTTCTTTGTGTCCCAGGATGTGATCTGTTTTAGAGAATGTGACATGGGCTGCTGAGAAGAATGTGTATTCTGCTTTTCCTGGTTGAAATAGCCTGTATGTGTCTATTAGGTCCATTTGGTTTATAGTTTTCATTAGTTCTGAAGAGTCTTTACTCATCTTCTGCCTTGAAAGTCTATCCACTATTATTATATTTGGGTCTATTTGATGTCCAGCAGGGTTTGTTTTACAAATGTGGCTGCATCCACATTCAGGGCATAAACATTTACTATTATTATATCTTCTTGGTGGATTGTTTCTTTTAATAAAAGTAAGTGTCCTTCTTTGTCTCTTCTAATGTGTTTTAGCTTAAAGTCTGTTTTTTTTGGATATCAGTGTTGCTACTCCTGCCTGTTTTGAGTCTCCATTGGCATGATATATCTTATTCCATCCTTTCACTTTCAGTCTGTGAATGTCTTTTACTGTAAGGTGAGTTTCTTGCAAACAGCATATAGTTGAATTATATTTTTTAATCCACATTGCCAGTCTGTGTCTTTTGGAGAGTTAAGTCCTTTGACATGCAGCATTATTACTGAAATATGGTGTTTGTTTCCTGTCATTTTGTGTTCTGTCTTCTGTTGTATATAATATTATTTCTTTTTTACTTAGATGCCCTGCTGATCAACTTTATCTCTTCTCTGGTTCTGGAGTCTGCTTCTTTTTTCTTCTTTATGGTTTATTTCTTTAAGCATTCTCTCTAGTGTTGGCTTAGAATTCATGATTTCTTGAAATTTTGCTCATCCTGAAACACTTGTTTCTCCATTGGTTTTGAATAGTAGTTTTGCTGGATATAGCAGTTTTGGTTGGATGTTTTTTTCTAGGGTCTGGATCACATCATACCAGTCTCTCCTGGCATTCATGATTTGATGATGTATAGTTTGGGGTGATTTTTATTGTTTTGCCTCTATATGTCACCCATCCTTTTGTTCTCACTTTTTTTAAGAGTCTTTCCTTGACCTCTGTGTCGGTCATTTTGATTATTATATGGTGTGGGGATGTTCTTCCTTGATCTTGTCTTAATGGTGTTCTGTATGTTTCCTGAAAGTGAAGATCCAATTCTCTTTCATGTTTGGATAATTCTCTGAAATTATTTCTTTGAAGAGATTGCAGATTCCCTTGTTCTGTACCTCTATACCTTCTTCAATGCCTTTTATCCATAAGTTAGGATGCTTCATATTGTAACATAGTTGTTGGATGTTTAGGTTTTGTTGCTGTAATGACTTCTGTTTGCTGTTGACTGTTTTTTCGGATTTGAGTTAACTATCTTCTAACAGTAATATTCTACTTTCCATTTCATCTAATCTTCTAGAATTTCTTTCCATTGCTGTCTTCATTTCATTTATTGACTCTTTCATTTCATTCCAGAACTCTTTCTGATTTTCTTAGTGTTTTTATTTCCTCTTTCATTTTTTGTAGACTTGTTTTAAAGCCTTTCATCATATTGTAGATCAGGATTCTGAACACCCCCCCTAGCATTTCTTGTAGGTCAGTATTCATGATTTCTGTTGTCTCTTGGTTCTCATATTTTCAAGGATCTCAGGCTTGTTTTTCTGATGTCTTCCCATTGTTTGTGAGTATTATGTCTAATCCAATCTTAGTATTAGTAATTTAGAGCTGTCATCAGGTTAGCAGTACTTTTTCCAATGGTGAGGGTTGGGTAATGGGGGAGGAACAGGGTTGATGGGTACAGGAGTCAGGTTAGGTAGAGGATATGTTTAGGTTTAGTAAGAATTTACATATAATAAGGTAATATCTTGTTGAGAATGAGAGAGTTTTAGATAGTAGGACTCTTATAGTTAGTAGAGTATTTAAGTATGGAGATTTGAAATACCTTGAATATTAAGTAATGAGATACAGTATGGGAAAGTTTTGAGGGAAGAGAGTAGATAGTTTAGAGTGGGGTAGTTTCTAAGAGGGATGGTGTTGAGATCGGTGCTCCGTGCGACAACCAAGGAGGACCCCAAGCCACTCTCTTCATGCAAAAGCAAAGGTTTTATTCTTCCAGCATGCTGGGGCTCAAAGCATGATCAGCAAAGCTGAACAGAGGCTGAGAGCCCCGAGCTTTGGGCGCAGGGGTTTTTATAGGTCTTACAAACAAAGGAATAAAGGTTTGGCAAACATCAGCAACCTTGTGGTTATTCCAAGAATACAGTGATCCTTCCACCGGATCCAGCTCCAAGCACGTCTGCACATATTCATTAGTTTAGTCCCAAGGCTATCTCCAGGTTGCAACTGTCGAGGTCAGCTGGCTATGCAACTGGAACACAGTTTTCCCTTTGTTAACCACAAGTGTGGTGTCAGCACAAGCAGGATAAGGGGAGAGAAGTGGGGGAGAAATGGGAAAGATCCTGTCTTGCTGTCTTAGTTTGATCTCCCCTATTTCTTAGTCTGATTCCCCTTTCAATGGGAGAAGGAGTAAACAAACACATATAAAGTAACAACACAAGATACAAAAGCTAACTATTATATAATCAAAGACAAATAAAACCAAAAGAGGAAGAAGAAAAAAAGAAAAAAACAAAGAGTAAGAAGGAGGAAAAAATGACAAAAATAAAACAAAAAGAACTAACGAACTAGCTACTCTTTGAGACCAGAAAGCAAAACAAACTATCAAACATAAAAGAACCCAAATAATAGGAAAAAAAAGAAGAGAAAAAAAAGAACTAAAAAAAACCAAAAACAGTCCTACTAATTTATGAATATGGAGTCAGATCCATATAAAATCTGAATGTCTGATTGCTGTGGTAGCTTTTGGAGTATAATTCAATGTCTCCTAATTTGCTCTGTATTCTATTGTCAGCTTCATAGGCCACTCTCTGGGTGTTTGAACCCCTCTCTTGCCTTTGACAGCTTAGGGTTTAGGTGTCAGGGCATCTGGTGTCACTGTTAATAAATTCTGTACAAGTTTCAGTTTCTGTGTCTTTCCAGCCTATAGTCTACGCCTCTGCACTCTCCACCCTGGACTCAGGCCTGTGCTTCCCTACTGCAGGGGTGGAGTGTATCCAAAGTAGTCTTAGAACCTTCCACTGTGGCCCTGTGCAGGTATTGAACCTTGAGAACCCCTTCCTGTGTCTCTGGAAATTCTAACTGGGCTGGTCTGTTGGGTCCCAAGGTGCACACTGGGCACAAAGGGTTGCTGCAGGGTCCTGGGGTGCACACAGTTACCGCCAAAGTGCTGCTGAGTTCGGGGGCACAGACTGGGTGCACAGATATTGCTGGTTTCTGGGCTCTGGCGGGGGCAGAAGCCAAGAGCGGGTCGTGGACTCAGACAGGGTACACAGGGCTAGCGCCAGACCCAGGGTGTGGGCTGGGTACTCTAGGCTAGCACCAGGGTTTGGGGTGCAGTGTGGGTGCAGACAGCTAGCACTGGGTCTCAGGGTGTGGGGTGGACACAGACAGCACTGGGTCCAGGGGCGCAGGCAGTGCACACAGGCTAGCACCAGTCTTGGGCTCAGGCAGGGTGCACCAGGCTAGCACTGGACCTGGGTTGGGGGCTAGGCACACAAGGGAGCGCTGGGTCTAGGAGTGCAGGCCTGTGAACAGAGCTAGTGTGGGTTCTGGGGTGCAGGCAGGGCGCACAAGGATAGCACCAGTCCTGAGGCACACGCTAAGTCCCACAGCTTCTCTGAATGCACTCAGATAACTGGCTTCATTGATCCTGGTGTCTGGAGGACTAGCTGTGCCACTGTGGTCCTGTCTTTGGTGAGCACATGGTTATTTGTTTATTTATTTATTTATAACACTGGGGATTGAAGCCAGGGGCATTCTACCTCTGAGCTATACCTCCAGCTGTACTTTTTATTCCTTATTTTGAAACAGGGTTTCACTAATTTGTGGAGGGATTCACTAAGTAGCTGAGGCTAGCTTCAAACCTGCTATCCTCCTCTCTCAGCTTCCCAAGTACTGAGATTACAAGGGTGTACTACCAGGCCCAGCTATCCATTCAAGTGTTGCAAATATTTTAAATTCAACAAAAAATTAAGAATAACTAACATTCCTAATAGTACCAGAGAAATAACCTAGAGTTTTGTTTCCTGAAAAAATAATTATTTAAGAGTGAGGGAAAGAAAAGATACTTTTAGTTAGAGAGGACTTTTTTTGTTGAAGATTTAAAAAAAATCGCTTAGAAACTGTCTCTCATGTATACCCAAAGTTTTACTTGAGGAAGAAGAAAACGATATTCAATATATGAAGGAGAATTCACAAATGTATGATAAGAATAAATACCGATATGCAGGATATGCAGGGCTAAGGTTGAAAGCCAGCCTCAACAACTTAATGAGATTTTCAGCAATTTAGTGAGAACCTATTTCTTTTTTTTTTAAAGGTCAGATGGTATAGCTTTGAGGTAAAATATAGCATTACTCTCTCTCTCTCTCTCTCTCTCTCTCTCTCTCTCTCTCTCATGTACACACACACAGAATGGATATTGGTAAAGATGTGCTAAATATAAATTAAAATAATTAAAAATAGTGACCAATCATGTGGGGTTTTAAAACAAGATATATTCAATATATTGAACATTAATTTTATAGATGAGGGTTACAAATTACTTTTCTTAAATGAACTAGTACTATAAAGACATTGACTAACATCACATTTCATCATATTAGAAATTTTAGAGAATTCTCTAATGCACATGATATAGTTAAACAAACATATCAAAGTCAATCACTAAGCCAAGCATAGGAAGGAGGGGGGGTAATGGGATCGAAATTTGGTAAGGGCTAATTGGGTGATGTGTGCATGTATGTTTCTACCACCTTTTATCCCATTAAGATGTATAACTACATCTTACCAATAAAAAACTTTAAAAAAATTAAGGGGATCTACTCACATAAAAGGAAAATGATGTATAACAACTTCCAACAGCTCAGAAGAAAAAAATTGGATAAAGGTACAATCAGTCCAACTGAAGATAGGAAAGAGGAAGGGAACAACATAAAAACAAAAAGCAATTTGATATAAATAAGAAAATAAGAATACCAGTCTGATAAAATGGAATAAATTTGGCAAGACAGAAATTCTCTGATTGGATTTCAAATTTCCACTTCTATGCTGTTTTAAAAAGGTCATTGGAAACTAATAATATGATAAATTGGTAAGTAACAAAGAACAATGACATCTCTGGAAAATTATCTAAGAGAAGCTAGAGTAGGTTTTATAACTCTCGGGGAAAATATTTCAAGGAAGAAAACATTAATAAGGTTAAAGAAGGACCTTGTATAATGATAAATTTAAAAAAAGCTTGCCAGAAAGTGATAAAAAAAAGTGAAAAAAGATATAGAAAGTGAAAAAAGATATAGAAATTCTTTTCCCTTATTATTTATGCATGTATAATTCTCAAAAGGTTTAAAACCAGATTAGTCTTGCTTGAACAAACTTATTTTTATTTCTTGACATCTCGCCTTGAAAGTTTAGAGCACATTTCTTAGACTAAGCCCTTCAGTATTGATTTTTTCTAAGTCTTCTACCTCCCCTATTCCTGTTGTATGGTATATTGTATATTGAGTTAGATGGGAAACCTCACAGGAGCTCTGTCTTTTATGTGTTTGTAAGTGCCATGTACCCTTACAACTATTATAAATAAATAATAATCGTCATCTTGGGATGAAAATAAAACATGAAAATGTCAACCTTTCAAGCAAAAATGAGTTACCATTCTCTCTTTAACTATACCTTAGAGATACATTCCTGTAAAATTCTAGAAACTTTTTCAACAACTACATGATTTCACTTAAAAAAGAAAAAAAAACCTTAATGCTATTTCATTGTAGGGTAAATAACCTTCTTTGCCTGTTTTTTGCACTTAAAATCCTATATCCCTGGAAATCTCTTAGTCTAAAGTAAACTGGGATAGTCGGTCACCCAATATCACTCTTCCTTAAAGACATAAAAAGCATACCTTGCATCTTAGTGAGACCCTATTTCAAAGTAAAAAAAATAAAATAAGGCTGGTAGGGTAGCTCAAAGGTAGAACGCCTGTAAGCTCAATCCCTATCCCTAGTATTCCCCCAAAAATGCATGTTTTATACCTTTTATTGCAAACTACATCAAAGTACATGTTCAGGCAATAGATGAAATGTTAATATCCATAATGGCTAAACATTATTAACATCCTTTACAGCCTTATATTCCTATTGTTAAAGAAGATGCCTACATTTTTATAAATTAAGTATGTCTTTAATGTTATTAAATATGTAGTAGCTTATCAATGAAAAATTTGCAAAATGGAGGAAATGACATTTTCTGTAAGTTATGTGTATTGTTCAGAAGCATCCTGGAAGTTTTACTAAGTACTTTAGAGAAAGTCACAATGATTTTCAGGCATCTGATAAGTTAAAGAAAATGAAGAAGGTATAAAGTCAATCACTACATTTCCGTGTGTGTGTGTGTGTGTGTGTGTGTGTGTGTGTGTGTGTGTGTATTGAAACCATTCTACCTCTGAACTTCTTAGCCATATCTTCACCCCCTTTGCTCCCCCCCCTTTTTTTTGTCTTGAAACAGGGTCTTACAGGTTACTGAGAGTCCCCCTAATTTGCTGAAACTCGTCTCAAACCTGTGGTTCTCCTGTCTCATCTCCCAAGTAGTGAGACTACATGTAGTGCCGCCACACCTGGGTGATAAACAGCACTTCTTAAAAATGATACTTCAGAAATATTTTATAGCCTTGAATTTTTCTAAACAGCTAATTTCTGAATCAAGGAACTTGTTAAAATAGACTATGGAATTCACAGGGGAAAATGTGTATTTAAATTATATGTTCATAAACAAAAATTCTTTGCTCTGAATCTTAAAGAAGTATATTTTCCATATGTGATAACTTGTGAAATGTATATCTTCTCATTTCATTAGAATAAAAATGATTTTGGGAGACTAATAAAAATGTTTATTCACAGTGTTATACCCCAAAATGTCTGCAGTACTAAGGAGGATAATACATGACTCAACTTTCAGGGGATTCATATTCTGTTAGAGGTGGAATGAAAATAAATGTTTATTAAAACAGAATACAATAAAATTATATATAAAATGTGTTATCATCCTAATGAGAAAGACATTACTAAAGTACAGATAAAAATGTAATTCAATCTTGAGTTTATTTACTTTTTGATTTGTTCATTAAAATTACCAAGCTTGAATTTTGTGACAGGCACTGTGTTCAATGCTGCTTATCTAGCTGGTCATCTGGGCATAGCGGTGCACACCAGTAATCCTATGAATCTGAAACTGGAAGATGGAGGTTTGAGGGTAGCTTCAGCGACTCAGGGAGACTCTCAGAAACATAATGAGATGATTCAATATAAAAAAAAATATAGGGCTGGGTGTGTAGTTCAGAGGTAGAACAACTCTGGGTCCAATTCCTATTATCACAAAAAAAAGGAAAGAAAGAAGGAAGAAAGGAAGAGGAAGAAAGTGGGCTCTAAGCTTTCTGTAGCATACATCCTACTAAGAAAGAAGAGAGACAATGAACATGTTCACAAGTGAATAAAACATATATATTTTAAATATATAATTCTATTATTATTATTATTTTTTGGTGGTACTGGGATTCCTGGAAACCCTTCTACCTCCAGGCTACACTCCCAGACCTATTTTTTAATATTTTTATTTTGAAACAGGGTCTCTTAAGCCAGCACGGCTGGCTTCGAACCTGCATGATCTTCCTGTCTCCACCTCCCAAGCACGGGGATTACAAGCGTGCGCCACCACGACCACCGTGAATAAAATATATCAATTACAGATGGTGGCAAATGTTAAGGAAATAAACAGGTGATAAATCACATAGTAGTTATTGAGTAGATGGGGTGGGGCTGGAGAGGGGCATCGCAAGGGAATGGGCCTTGTAAGTTACCTGTTTCCCTGTACAACACACAGTTAATGATGGGCATGAGTAGTCACCTGCATCTGTGCATTTTTTGGGGGGTTACTTTCTTGAGCAAATACTGATCCTTACATTTTCCTCATTCTAATTGGTCTCTAGTAGTTTACCCTTTTAAGGTAAACTTACTTTCCCACATAATTTCCACTGCTTATTGCCAGATCAGATTTATTTTTAAAGACATTTTCCTATCTGGAATTTTTTTTCATTTGACTCTGATTTCTATTCTTATTCTGATATAGTCAGAGGTGATGGGAATCTGAGAGTAAGAGACAAGTATAAAACCAGAAGGCTGCATCTTTTAGGATAACATATGTTGGAGCAGAAAGAGCTAAGTAAAATCAAGACTAGGTCCAGAGAGAGATGAAGTGATACAAAAGGAGGAAAGGGAAGAGAAAGGAGAAGGAGGGAAGGAGAGAGAAGGGTAAGGAAAGTATGTCCACATATTTTGCCACTATCAGGGATGAAATAAGTTCTGTCTCATTGGATACAAGTATAAGAGTCAGGCCCGGCATAGTGGCACATGCTTATAATCCCAATACTTGGATGCTGAGATAGGAGGATCACAGATTTGAGGATAGTTCCCACATCTTAGCGAGACCCCATTTTAAAACAAAGAAAAAGAACTGAGAGTTTAACTCAGACATAGAATGCCCCTGGATTCAAGCTCCTGTACCAAAAATCAAACAAACAAACAAGCAAATAAGCACAACATACACAAGCCCCCAAACAAATAAATATAGGAGTCAGTCAGACTCATAAAGGCTCAGGATTATTAAAGATCACTAGACCTTCAACATCAGCTCACTGTGCTACAAACTTTGTACCAGGGACTCCAGAAAAAAGGAGGAGAAGCCTTAGATGATGATGAAGGCAACCTAACTGAGGGAGATGGGAGGGGAAGAGGGAAAACCTCAGTGAACATGATGTACATATACAAACATATCAATCACTATGCTGAGCATAGGAGAGAAGAAGAGGAAGGAAATAGAGTGGGAGTGGAAGGAGGGCTGAATGAGTGCTATGTGCATATGTGCCTCATCCAGATGTATGAATACAGTGGACCAATAAAATAAAAAACAAGAAAAGAAAAATAATCTGAGAAAACAATATGTAAGGCAGTAGATGAATTTGACTTAATCATAGCAAATGTAAATCTATATTAAAATATCACTTTGTGCCCCATAAATATCCACCACTTAATGATAAAATAAAATATGATTGAAATAAAACTAAGAACTGTGGAAAAGAAGAACCAGAGCAACCTTGATAGTAGAATGCTCTATCAGTAAAGTCTGTACTTTCTCCATTGCTTCTTGCTCAGCCCTGCCCTCTGTGGGATATGTGGATACATTTCTGATCTGTCCTCCAAAGAAACAACTTAGAGTATATAGTACACGAGGGCTTAGACTCTTGCTGCCATCATGACAAGGCATGAAGAAAATGAGTATCTTTCACCTCCACCCTGTGTGAGCTACCTTGACGCTACTCTGAGCTGCTTCCATTCTTAGCCGTCACATTGACAAAAGACTTTAGCAGGTTATAACAATAATTCTAAAACTTATATTTCAAGGCCTGGCCATCTTTGTTACAAAAATGTTCTTTACTTGAAAAAAAGTGCCAAATGGTGCCTAACATTACTGATGTTTTGGGTATTTCTGTGTGTGTGTGTGTGTGTGTGTGTGTGTGTGTGTGTGTTGGTACTGGGGATTAAACCCAGGAGCATTCTACTTTCAAGCCACCTGCCACCCTAACCCTATTTTATTTTTATTTTGAAAAAGGGTCTCAGGAAGTTGATGAGGGCCTTGCTAAGTTGCTGAGGCTGGCTTCAGACCTGCAGTCATCCTGTCTCATTCTCTCAAGTATTTTTTTGTATTTTTAAACCCTCTTCCCTATTGGTGACTTAATTTATGGGGCCGGCGAGCAATGTATCTAGAAATTGTCATTTTCTTCACATACTTTCAAAGCCTGCAAAAAAATAAAAAATCTGTTTAAAATGAGATATCTTGGTTTAGTGTCCAATTATCCTTTTCTTTCATTAATGTTACACTAATTAGCCCAGCACTATTGTCCAACTGTCACATCATATTTAATTCAATTTCATCTCCACACAACACCCTTCCATAAAAGTGAACAATTGCTTGTTAGGGAATTTTCATCAATAATTTGTCATAGTGATTGCTGTATAGTCAAGTGTTGCATTTTTGTTTTTACCCAGGATGACAAAAAATGCTGTACACATACTTAGAAGACATGTAAGTACCAATTTGCTGATAAAACTAGCAAAAATTACCCAATTTAGTAATGAAATATTACACAAAGAATTTTTATTACTTAACTTTTCATGTGATTTTAGCAATATTTCATTTCAACTTTCTAAAAGAAAGAGGAAAATTCAGATACATGATATTTTTTTTTCTCTCATAGAAACACAAAATTATTTAAATAATATTTTCCTGGGCATTTAACATTGATATTTACCTTGAATATTTCTTTATATAATATGGAAAATTACATGTGGTTAATCTGTAAAATGACAGTTTAGTAGTTAGATTTTGAAGGTTGATGTTCTTTTAAAGGTAGAAGAAGCAGTCTTAAGAGAATTCTGTACTGAGTAATTATGTGTGGGATGTACTTAAGGATATTTGAAGTTATTCTTCTGAATGCAATTTTATTTCCAAGTACTTGGAAAGTCATTAATTTATATGTCTATGTAAAAGAGATTCATATTTGAAAACACTATCACATTTTCCATGATTTTAGTATACATTTATTCCTAAATGTGTCTTAATTCTTTACCCTCATCTGGATGAATGTATTAGCCAGGAAGATAAGCAAATGTGTCTACTAGGATGACTAATCTTTTTGTCCAGGCAGGAGAAGAGTTCATCAATCTCCCACTCTTTCTCTGTGTTTGGACATTTCTTGGCTCTTCTTGGTTGAAATAAATATAAATTTTTGGTTCTTTCTTAGCACTTAGGACTAGCTTCATGTAAAGGGAGTGTAGAGGTCTTCCTAGTCTGAATTGCTTCAAGGTATAACCTCTGTCTAGGCTTAATGCTCAAGGACTGGGCAGCTCAAGGACTGAAGGAGAAATCCTTTGCATCTCAGTGGAAATAAAGCCAAAGCCCATAAAATAGAGGATGAGGATGGTGAAAGGCAAAGAGCCTTTAGTGCCCTTGAGATGGAAAGACTGTCCATGAATGTAGACATTTATATATACTTCAGATGTTTGTTCTTAAAATTAGTGATTTCTTCTTCAATCATCCTTTTCCCCTTTCACCAGTATGTATGGAGAGGAAGGAGAAAGTCCTGGGGTTAGATGCAAAGAGAAGTATATCAAGAATTGATGCATGTTTGCATCACATTGTACATCACTATGATGTATAAATATAATGCAGTCATAAAAGTATAAAAATATTGTGTAAGATGCTGTGGGATAGATGTGGTTTTTCCCATAGGGGTTCATGAGCTGGAGGCTAGGTTTTCAGTGTGGCCATTATTCAAGTGTTGGTACCTTGAGGAGTCAGGGTCTAGAGAAAGATGATTATATCATCAAAGGCATTGCCCTCAGAAGTAATTAATGATGGTCTCATGGAGAGAATTCTCAAGAGAGTGAGTTATTAAAAAAGACCAGCTCTGGATTTCTGTCTCAGCATGGTATCTCTTGCATACTGATTCTGCTATTGTGATGCCATGAGGCCCTCACAGAAGGTAAGTAGAAGCCAGGTCCTATGCTCTTGTACCATTAGAACTGTGAGCTAAGTAGACCTTCTGTCTTTATAGAGTATCTGATATTTTGTTATGACATGGAAAATGGACTGAACAATAGTTTTTATAAATGTTACGATCATCATTGACTCATCTATCCCTGGTGGTATTTGACTCTTCCCCTTCCTTCCTTCCTTCCTTCCTTCCTTCCTTCCTTCCTTCCTTCCTTCCTTCCTTCCTTCCTTCTTTTCTTCCTTCCTCCCCCTGTCCCTCCCTCAGCCTTCCTGTCTACTTCTAACAATGCTACAAGAAATGCTTTTGTGGCTACATCTTTGTCTACTGACACTTTAATGGTTTTAGGATAAATTCTTAGGTTATGAAGTCTTGAATTGATCATTTATATATTTTAATTTCTTCTTTAAAGTGCATATTTTGTGCATAATAATTGTACAGGATAGTGGGCTTCATTGTTGCATGTTTGTATATGCATATACTTTAATACCTCCCTTTATTTTCCTTTCCTTCCTTCTATTAATTCCCTTCTTCTGCCCTAATAGGTTTCCATCTTCTTTTGTGATATTATTTTTCTTTTCCCACCTTTAGCTTCCTCAAAGAAAAGAATATTTCTAAGAGATATTTACCAGTTTCTTTTCTAAGGTGATTAGTTAGAGTTCCAAATTTCACCATTTATAACCATTTCCCATGGTGCCCTTTTAGATTTCTATAAACACAGATACAAATGACGTGACTAGAACTTAGAGACCAGCCAGAACTTGCCACAAAAGGGCTAGAAGCTGCTCCTAATATTGTTGGTGAGGAAATTTTTATATATTTTCTGTTTCTGACCATGTTAGGTCCTGACATAAGAAGTTTGGGCTGTGGCAGTTGGGAATTAGCATGTGTAGCATACCAGATCACCTTTCTAGTCTCAGCTCCAGCTTTTTCCCCTAGTCTACAAACACACTAAAAGGTTGTCTCCTTGCTCTTTAATTATTCACAAATTATCTTTTCCTTCTGCCTAGTATGTTGTGCATTGTCATTTTATTTTCATATTTGTGAGATTATAGAATCACAAAATTGTAGAATTATTGGGAATATTATATTAAACTTTTACCTAGTCCAGTTTTCTGGAAAGAATTTATTGTTTTTATTCTTACTCATCTCTTAAGTTCTAATCTAAGAATTATATTTTCTGGGAAACTTTTCCTCATTCTTACAACTGATATCATATTCACTTCTCTTAAATATAATGCTACATTTATACTTTGTAAGTAAATACTTTAAAATTTAGTCTTTTCGGCTTTTTAGGAGGAAAGATGGTGGCAGCCGTGGTTGCAGTGGTGATCAAGGCCGATGATCAGAACATGCATTCCTCTGAGAAGCCCTGGACCCCAGAGTTTGGATTAAAATCTGATTGGGACAACTTAAGGAGACATTTCCAGATGTGAGTTCTGATCTAGAATTCAGAAGAGAGAGTGGATAGTGGCGGAATTAGAAGCAAGAGGAAAAGGAGGCACCTGCCATGCAAGAAAAGTGATTTTGGGGAAGAACATCCCAGAAGAGATTAGAGAAAAGACTGCTTAAGCCACGCATGCAGGGAACTCTTAACATCATACCTTGTAAGAAAAGCATCTCAGGCATGGTGGATGGAGCTGAGCAGTCCCGGGCGGGAGGCCCGAGCCCACATCCCAGGAGGCTCAGCGCTGGGTGGGAGGCCAAGCTCGCAAACTGGGAGGCCCGGCGCTGGGTGGGAGAACGAGCCCGCAAACTGGGAGGCCCAGTGCCAGGCATTAGGCTGAGCTGTGTGCCCCGAGGAACTCAGCACTGCTGTTGCTGCACTGGGGCCAGTGGTGCGCTCGGAACAGCAGATCCTGCTTTTCGCGGTGAGGCTGTGGGCCTCTGCTCCTGGAAGGGAGATAAAATTCATTGCTGCCAAGTGCTCTATCCCATAACCTCTTCAAACCACACGTACTATCTTCTTTTATTTAAAAAAAAAAGAAGGAATAAATATTGGAGAGGGGTCAAGATGGCCATGGGAACTTGGGACAACAAGCTGTGTGAAGAGGGTGCTCTGAAGAAAACCAAGATGGCTGCGGCAGTGGCAGTGGTGGTCAGCATTTGGCAGAGGCAGAGAGTCAATCCATTCCACCTCATAATTTTAAAGAAATATCCTCAAAGGTATACTGCTACTGCCGCACTTGCTTGGGAATTCTGGAAAACAAACTGTGTGGGAAAGGTGTTCAGGAGAGAACCGAGATGGCTGTGGCAGCAGTGGCGGTGGTGGTGATCAGAATTTGGAGGGGCAGATAGATCCAGTCCAGTCCACTGCGAACTTTTGAGGAAATCTCCTCCAAAGTAGACTGCTCCTCCCACACATGATTGGGAATTCTGGACAACATGCTAAGTGGTAAAAGGGTTTGGGGGGTTTTAGAGGGAGCCCTGCATGGCTGGGATGGGCCGCCACACTATGGGTTCTGAGAGTCATCAGCCCTCACAGCCACTGCGCTCCTCTGCGCAGAATGGGAGGCCAGGGTACATGTGGAGCAGCAGAGCCTGCTCTCTGGAGTGAAGCTGTGGACCTCGGCCTTTGGAGGTAGGACAAGATTCATTGCCACTGGGTATTTGGGGTCCTGACTTTTGCAAAAGACATTTACTGCTCTCTCATATTAAAAAAAAAAAAATGAAGAATGCCGATTATGGTGGCACATGCTTGTAATCCCCCCACTTGGGAGGTGAAGATAGGAGGATCATGCAGGTTCAAGGCCGGCCTTGCTGACTTGAGAGACCCTGTTTCCAAACAAAAAACATATATATAAAAAAGTGGGTGTCTGGGAGTAGAGCCTGGAGATGGAAAGGTTTCCAGGAATCCCAGTACCACCAAAAAAAAAAAAAAAAAAAAAAAAGGAAGAAAAAAGGGAACATCTTTAGACAACCTGCTCATAGTGGCAGAGAACAGAGCCCGATGCACAGCAAAACAGCAAGGCCGGTGCTGGGGCCTCTGAGGCCAGGATTGGAGCCTGGCAGATGGCTAGGCCAGTGCCGGGGCCAATGAGGCCAGGATCAGAGACTGCCATGAGACAAGGCTGCTGTTGGGGCCTCTGAGGCCGGGATCAGAGCCTGCCAAGTGGTAAGGCCAGTGTTGGGGCCAGTGAGGCTGGGATCGGAGTCTGCCATGAGGCAAGGCTGGTGCTGGGGCCTCCAAGGCTGGGATTAGAGCCTGCCGAGGCGTGAGGCTGGTGCCAGGGCCAGCGAGGCTGGGATCGGAGTTTGCCATGAGGCAAGGCCAGTGCTTGGGCCTCTGAGGCCAGGATTGGAGCCTGCCGAGGGGTGAGGCCAGTGTCAGGGCTTATGAGGCTGGGATTGAAGCCCACTGTGAGGCAAGGCCGGTACTAGGGCCTACAAGGCAGGGATCAGAGCCTGCTGAGGGGTGAGGCTGGTACCAGGGACAACGATCTTGGGATTGGAGCCTGCCGTGAGGCATGGCCAGTGCTGGGGCCTCCAAGGCTGGGATCAGAACTTGCAGTGGGGTAAGGCTGGTGTTGGGACCATTGAGGCCAGGATTGGAGCCTGCCATGAGGCAAGGCTGGTGCTGGGGCCTCTGAGGTCAGGACTGGAGCCTGCTCTGAGGCAAGGCCGGTGCTGGGGCCAAGAAGGCCAGGATCAGAGCCTGCCATGTGGCGAAGCCAGTTCTGGGGTCAGCAAGGCCAGGATCAGTGCCTGCCATTTGGTGCAGCTGTAGCTGTAGCCAGTGAGGCAGAGATAGGAGCTAGCCTAAAGGCAAAGCCAGTGCTGGGGCCTATGAGGCTGGGATCGGATCCTGCCACGAGGCAAGGCCAGTACTGGAGCCAGTGAGGCAGGGATCAGAGTCTACTGGGTGGCCAGGCCGGTGCCGAGGCCTTCACGAGTGGGATTGGAACTTGCAAAGCATCATACACAGAGAAATATCACAGAAAAAAAATTGGATGCTCTCCCTAATATGCAAAACTAGGAAGAAATGGGTAATAGGAGGGAATCTTGTGGAAGAAGAGGCCCTATGGAGGAGAAATTAAGGTGAATTAATCAGAGGGGATGGGATGGGGGAAGATGGAATCTCTTTAAAGCACATGATGTACGTAAATAAATGTATCATTATTAAACACTAAATCAAGCATGGGAGTGAGGGAGGGGGAGGGAATGGGATGGGGATTGGGTAAAGATTGATTGGATGATGTGTACTTGGATATCCTACAAGTCTTGTAATCCATTGTGATATTTGACTACAATGCACCAATAAAAATATATTATAAAATAAAATTTAGTCTTTTCTAAATTAAATTTTTCCTGAAGGAGCTTGGCATGGTGTACCTGCCTATAATCCTAGTACTTGGGATGCTGAAACAGGAGTATCAGAGGTTTGAAGTCAGCTTCAGCAACTTAGAAAGACTATATTTTTTTAATCTCATTATGATGTATGAATACAATGCATAAATTTAAAAAATTTAAAAAACTAAAACAAAATAAAAAACAAACTAACAAACAAAAGGGTTTGGGCTAGGCGGTATAATACCCCTGGGTTCAATTCCAGGCATCATAAAAGAAATTCCCCAAAGGAATGATTTGTTTTTCTATATTTTTATAAACTCCATGGCTCCTACAATTGTGTCTCATGAAACATAGAACTATAAATATATATTGAAACCTATCTTATTGGTACAAATGTGAAACTCTTTCCAGTTATAGCAAAGAAAAACAAGCAGAAATAAATATGTAAAAGATATTCAAATTTTGAGAATTTTTTGATACAAAACAAAGGCAGGAAAAGGCATCACAACTTCATCCTACAGGAGAAGAGTATCTTTATCTTAAACCAGAAATCCTAAAAATGTTTAATAGAAAGCTCTACTGAAAGATTTAAACATTCATCCTATAATCTTTGTGATGGGTTGAATTATGTCCCTCAAATGATCTGCCAAAATTCAGATCCCCAGTAACTCAGAATGTCAATTTGCCCAAAATAATTTTGTTGCATATGTCATTTCCTTAAGGTGGGTTCCCATTGGACTAGAGTAGGATCTTAGTCTCATATAAGTGGTGTCATTATGAGAGAAGAGGCAAGATAGAGACACGCAGGGAGAACACCGTGGGATGGAGGCAGTGATTGGAGTGGTGATGCATCTCCAATAAAGCAACTCCAACAACTGCCCCAGTCACCAAGAGTTAACATAGAAACTGTGTGTGTGTGTGTGTGTGTGTGTGTGTGGGTCTGGGGATGGAACCCAGGGGCATTCAACCTCCGAGCTACAGCCCCTGCCCTATTTTTTATTCTTTATTTTGAAACCCGGTCTCACTGAGTTGCAGAGGGCCTCACTAAGTAGCTGAGGCTGTCCGTGAACCATGATCCTCTGGTGTCAGCCTCCCGAATGCTGGGATTACAAGCGTGCGCCACCACGCCCGGCTTAAGATAGAAACATAACAGAGATCATTTCCTTCAGTCTCCAACTGAGGAACCAACATTGGCAATACTTTGAGTTTGGACTTCTAGCTTCCTGAACTATGAGAAATTCAAAATTTTTTTTTGAGGTCCTCAATTGGTGATGACTTGTTACGCAGCCCTGAAATATGAATACACCATTCTTTGCTCTTATCTATTTCTTACAGTAGGAATTTTCAGTCCATTACTTTTTTAAAAGTTGGGAAAAATTGGAGTTTGAGAGAAGTTGAGAAGGTGGAATTGTTATTTGTGATTTCCTCTTCTGGCCGTGGGTAGAGAAGCCCCCTGAAGAGCTGTAATAAGGGAAGTAGAACACAAACAAACATAGTACTTCCAGACAAGAAGAGTATCCAATGCCAGGTTGGTAGATAAAAGAGACAGAGCAGAGCAGGAGGTCTTAGGTTCATGTAAATAATCAGCAATAGGGCATCTGAAGAAATTGAAGCCACAGTAGGAGATGGGTTGGTGTAAGCATTGACAAATCAGAAATCTTCATCAAAGAAAGGAGCAAGGACCAAGTAACATGAAAACAGAAACCAAGAGTCGGGATAGTGGAGAAAGGGAAGGAGTAATTCTAAAGCCTAGGCTGGTCCCTCACACCCAAGATTCCTTTATTTCTGTTTCTCACAGAGGAGTTTCAGTCCTCAGTCACTCTTGCCTGGATGCCTACGGCAGTAAATTCTAAAAACAAATAGCTGACTTCCGTGAGATTGCCAGAGCAGGATGCAGACACAATTTTCTGAAAGAGGTATTTCTAATATTGATTATTTAAGCTAGTCTCTTCATAAAATATTAACACTGCAAGGCTTAGTTAGAAGATGTTAACTGCTGAGAGCCTGTGGTGAGATCTGAGTTTGTGTGGGACTGTAACATCAACATAATACTTTTCTTTAAACCAGTAAACACAAAAATACTTTCTTTTTTTAACTACAATGAAAAATTCAGAATGTCATTGTGAAACATCCTGCAGTTATTAGACAGTAAAGAAATGTTTAACATTGGTCTGGTACCTGAAAAAAAATATACATATATACATATGTATATATGTATATAATCAATATCTCATGTCTCCAACTTTAATATTCAGCATTTAGAGAGCAGTCAGTGTGATGTTTTGTCCAGGGACTGATGTAATCCCAAATGAGAAAGAAATTAGTAGTGCTATTAGGAATGAATACATAATGTTACAGTAAATAACCAGGGGATAAATATATAAGATGAGTTTAGGAATTTTTCAGACACATGTTACTAGGATAGAAAAATACTTGAGTGCTTGCTGAAATGGTAAAGTAGAGATGTGGCAGAAAATTCCAGGGGTTATTTTTTCAGATTACATAATATAGGAAATAAGATCTGCAGAGACCTTTTGATGTATTTTTTTAAAAATAATATATAAAGTAGCAGGTGTGGTGGCGCACGCTTGCAATCCCTGTGCTTGGGAGGCAGAGACAGGAGGATTGCGCAGTTTTGAAGCCAGCCTTGCTGGCTTAAGAGACCCTGTTTCCAAATAAAATATAAAATTGGTCTGGGAGTGTAGCCCAGAGGTAGAAGGGTTCAATCCCCAGTACCACTAAAAAAAAAAAAAAAAAAAAAAATATATATATATATATATATATATATATACACACACACACACACACACACACACAGACACACACACACACACACACACACACACACACACACATATATAATTAGCTGGGCGTAGTGGCGCATGCTGGTAATCCTAGTACTTGGGAGGCTAATACAGGAGGACACGGGTTCAAGGCTAGCCTCAGCTATGGCTGGGGTGTAGCTCAGAGTATATATACTTTTTTTGTAGTACTGGTGATGGAACCTAGGAGCATTCTACTTCCGAGCTACACTTTCAGCCCTATGTTGGGATTACAAGCGTGCGCCACCACACCTGGCTAAATAATGTGTATTTAATTGTTACATTATCCATGATTTCTTAATCTGGTTTTTAATTAATTTAAGTTCACAAAATCTCCAAATTAAGTTCACAAAATCTCCAAAAATAAATGAGACACAAAAAAGAATAATATGTTGTTTATATTCTAGGGTATATATAGAGAAGAAATAGATGCATATAAGCAACTGTAAGTTATGGAAGAAAGTGAAGAGCAGTTATAGATTAAAACCAATATCTATATGTACACAAGAAAGCATAAATCTCACTAGGTAATTAGAAAAGTTTTCTTGGAAGAAAATGGGATTTGAGTATTTAACCTGAGCCTTCCAAGTTAGCTACGATTTCAGCTATCAGTGATAGGGAGAAAGGAAGTAAGGCAAAAAGTTGCCATGAAGGCGCCTAAGCAAAACATCTAGAGATCAAGTAAGTGGTCCAGTGAGGTTAAAGTAAAGGTACAGGAAATTCTTGTAATTTTATATTGTGTTGGACTCCATTTGAATAGAAATTTAACTTTCTCATAACAGGTCAGATTTTCCCTAGAGTGCTGAGAGAATACAAGTGTGAGATTTGTATTAACTTTGGGTAGCTGTGACCAAAATACTTGACAAGAACAACTTAGAGAAGGAAAGATTTATTTGGGCTCGTGGTTTCAGTGGTTTAGTCAATGGATGGATGTCTCCTAGGCAAAGACATCATGGCAGCAGGGTGTGGCAAAAGAAAGTTGCCCATGGTAATTGGGAAGTACTGTAAGGCCATGACTCCAGTTATCTACATCCTCCAGCCACAGCCTACCTGCCTATAGTTACCACCCAGTAAGTCAATGTAAATCATTAATCCTTCAATGGATTTATCCACTGATGAGTTTAGAGCCCTGATATAGTTAGTTAACCTCTGAACATATATGCATTGCCAACACATGAACTGTTCTGGGGGACATTCCATATTTAAACTGTAATAGTGTCCAATTATGGTTAGGCAAGCATAAACTGGTGTGCTAAAATAAAAGTCACAAGATATCTGCTAGCATGAGTCAGGTTTCTATGTGAGGTACCTCCTCACAGGACCAAGGATTTAGGGGTCATGTAATGAATAACTGTTTGAAAGAATACTATAAGCAACCATATCCAAATCCTCTTCAGTTCTGCTAGGGAAGGGTTAATAGTCACTCTAGTACTAGAAGCCAGATTTATCTAAGGGCTCTCAGGACAAGAAGTTTAGAGAGAAAACTGAAGAGGCATGTAAGCTCAAGATAAGAGAGGGACTAGAATAATACAGCTAAAATAGTTGGATGATATTCCTTAAGAAATGAAAATTAGAAGCCAAACATAGTGGCATATGCTTGTAATTTCAGTACTTGGGAGGCTGAGGCAAGAGGATCTCTGGTTTGTGGTCAGCCTCAGCTATTTAGTGAGGCCCTCTGCAACTTAATGAGATGCTGTTTCAAAAATAAAATATAAAATAGAGCTGGGAGTATAGCCCCGAGGTAGAAAGCCTCTGGGTTCCACCCCAGTACCCCCCCCCCCCACACACACACACAAAATCTGTTCTGTTTACCATGTCTGCTGTATAATATTTTTTATTCTTATTACCTAGATAAGAGATTACAGATTTTAGCCTACTTTCAGAGATTTACCTTCCTTTTTCTATTTCTTGACAGCTTTTTCTCTTAGGATTCTAACTTTTGACACTTAAAATATAAAAATCTGAAAATACAGAATTTGCATTGAATTATCTGCTCAAGCTCTAAAATTGTTCATAAATCACAAATTTTTACGTCTTGGTAAAAAATAACTTAGTTTATGTTATTATTTTCGCATGGATGCCGCCACTGTTCCAACAACATTAACTAAATGCATCAAAATCAACCTGACTCACTTTAACCTAATTTCTAGTAAGAGATCCACAGAGATCACTCAAACAACATAAAAATGTGATGTAAGAATAAGATAACTGAATTGACATGTATTCCTTAGAGCAACCCTCTCCACCATTTCTTTTTCCAAAGGAGTCTTGACAGCTTGTCAAACATTTTCTTATAAAGAGTCATCATATGACTACCTTCATCAACCCACCTATCAGTTCACACTCATTCAGGCTTGAAATAGAATCAGTGTTTCCCCAATTGTTTTTAGTGTTGCGAATAAGAATTGCTCAATTCAACAGATCCTGAGAGGCAACATAGTTTAGTGCATTGAATGACAAAGGGAAAGTTTAGAGTTTAGATATCTATTTTTTATTTTTATTTCCTATCAACTTTGAAGAATTTTATATACTTCTATCTATATTCTCCCATCCAGCTCCTAAACTTACCTGGTGGTATTTGCAATCTGTTACTAGGAAGACTATGCTGATGTACAGGATGTTGTCTGTAAAATAAAAGCATTTTTTATTTAAAGTTCTTGGGAAGATATTAACTAGAACAATACCCTATCTGGTCCTATAAAGTTCTTACATCATAATTTGTTGTACAGCTTCTAATGAAATAGAGTTCCTCTGCACTCTCATTAAAATGCTTGTCACACTTTGTCTTTATGTTTAAGATGTTAGGGCTTTAAAAATGAAATGGCTCATATTACACTTATTTTAGGGCAAAAATTAAATCTATGCTATGCCTAAAGGAAGAAAACTGCGCTCTCTCTCTCTCTCTCTCTCTCTCTCTCTCTCTCTCTCTCTCTCTCTCTCTCTTTCAATTTTTAAGAGCCAATGATTACAAAAATTTTCATTTCATGAAATGCATTTTCGCAATTTGGGGCCTCATATATTTATTTTTTTAATATTAATAACATCAATCACTTATTTAGCAGTTCATTTTCAACTTCATTATACCTATCAACTTATTTTTGAGAAACAAAATAGTTTGTGGCATATTGGTAAGGACTTCAAAGGGTTATATAAAATAATTATTAGTGTGCAATTGTTTTTCAATTACATGTTTCCATACAAATTATTACCGTTAACTACTATTATCTCAAATAATTCTGTTGTAAGTTTTTCCACTAGAGAAAAATGCAAGTTTTAAAAGCTAGCTACCTGTCAGAATTAATTTAAAAACAAAGAAAAAATAAACAATAAAATATGAAAGTGAGAGGTGGCCAGATGTAGCCAGTCCAATGTATCCATTTGGTACTCATAATTGGACAGTGGATGACCACTGCAAATTGACGTAGTATCTTTGATGTAGTTACTTATGCATTAATTAGCTTAAGAAAACTAATGTCAAACACCTTACATTTCTATAATAATTATTTCTTTTTAATCACTTTTATTTATAAGCATATTGGGTCATTATTATTGGAGTAGTAAGATTGACTTTTACATAAATATTGAAGATGCTTCCTCTTTCAGCAGATTTGACCTCTATAAATATTAATTTTAGAAACTTGAAACCAAATCTATTGCTGTTGAGAGAGAAAGTTTTCTAAAAAATTTGGACACTCATTTCTTCAGAAAATATTTAAGTCTCAATAACAGAGACTGGATTTTTTAAATTCAAAACTATTGTTCAAAAATTAAAAGATTTATTTTCTTGTATTTTTATTGTATTGTAATAAACAATAAACTTATTTTAAAACTTTTCAGAATCTTCTCACTGTTTTCTTTCAGAGGTGTATAGGCACTTCTATCAGGGTATAAAAGTCTATGGCATGGAGTTTGGCACTGTTGGTGTGATTCATAATCCTCTTTCAAAATCTATAAAACTCAACATAAAAGATATCCTTTTAGGAGATGATATAATTATTTTAAAAAAGATTCACCTGTATTATATTTGAAACTTGCCTATTCTTCTGTATTAATAAATGAAAACAATAAAGTTGGTGGGAATCCTTGTGATCTCTAAAAGTATTCAGTGAAGCTGGCCCTTGGACATGAAATTTCTCTATGTTAATCTTTCTCTAAAGCTCTAAATAACTGAAAATTCTCAGGGGATAAGAAGATTCTGTTACAAGTACAAAGTTCAGCATATAATAAAGATTAATGTAAAATACAAAGCAACTGAGATTACAATGATCCTTCTCTTAATCACCTAGTGGTATCTAAAGTCTTTAATGCACACAGCTATAGCAGAGCAGACATTTGATTAAACCTTGTTCAATAAATTAATAAACTTTGAATAAAACTTTGTACTTAATTTCTTAAAATTTTAATTTGTGCAATGTAATATTGAAACATTTTACTATATGTCCAGATGATTCCATAAGTTTGCCAAGAGAAATTTTTTAATAATTAATTTTATTTGATGACACACAGATTCCAAAGTAATCATACACAGAAGGTATAAAATAAATCATAAATATTTTTAAAAACTTAAAATTCTACAAAATATGTTTTAAAGTGATCTGAATAATTTCTGTAAGTTTCTGTTATTTATTTAGTATATCCAAGTTCATCAATGATACAGGCCTGTAGTTTTTTTCCTTGAGCTATTTTTATTTGGTTTTGGTATTAATGTGATGTTGGTTTCATAGAATGTAATTGGGAAAATCCCGTACTATTTCAAAAATTCCATTAGTATTGTAAAGATCAAACTAGATATGTCTGATATCTAAAAGGATCATGATGATAAAATTTACTACTAATGATATAGAAAAATATATTTTAGAAGAAATCCTTACATCTAGCTAGTATAAACTATGAAAATTATGTTACTAGATGTATTATTTTTTAATCATAGAAACAGTACATTGACAATTTATTCAATGTTATGTCTCTATAATATGTTAATTTGTTTTAGTCATGTGCTCTTGTCCCTTAATGGATATCCATATACATTTATCTCAGTGGTTTGATATTATATATTCCCTTGGCATATGATATTATTTAAAATTTTAGGATGAATTACTCTTTTGTGTTTTGTAGTTAAATAAATCTTAAAGATAATGTAACTTTCCTCTTACTTTCTTTTCCTCTTTTCTTCAACATATATCTTTTGAATGATATGTACTGAAGATCATACTATGAGTAGTAATTCAGAGAAGACCAATCTCCTGATCCCACAACTCTTGTGACTTTGCCTCTATATTATTTTTGAGTACTTCTTAGAATACTCTATTCTCTATACTTATTCTATACAAAATTTGGGCTCTTATTGGCAGTGACTTAGAGTGAAATACAAGCTCCTCCATCACCAAGCACAATTTTTCCTTTAGTTCCTTTTTTGTCTCTGTGTGAATAGTATGATTAGAAAATCTGGTGGAGGATGAAATACATTCACAGTGTTTAAGAGACACATTTAAGACTGTGTACATATATAGTATAAGAGCCAGGACAAGAAATAAAAATTAAAATTCTATATTTAGCATATTTTTGCTAGATCAAAAACCTTCTGGTCTAAATGTTCATTCAAGCTAGAGAATATTGCCATGCTGGGGTAAAGGAGAGGGAGGTTATGCCTAAAATATGTAAATGAGCACCTGCTGGAGGCCACCAGAACCATCTGCTGCTTGAATCCACAGACCTGTTTACCAGCTCTGTATGTTAGCTCTTCCCTCAGTTTTACAGGACATGGAAAGGAAGAGAACACACACTCTCAACTGTGGATTTCAAGGCATTAGCAATCACTGAAATCATTTTTAATAATGAACTTGTTCAAAAGGGGCCTGCTTTATTGAATGAAGTACTGCCCTAACCTGCTTGAAGAACAAGTGTTGGGTGAATCTTACATAAATTGAGGCCTTCAAGAATACATAAAGTTGACCCTATAAATTCCCAGTCTCAGGTTAAAGTATTTATTCTAGCCTTGGCTATTTCTTGGACTTATTTCTTGGATCTTGTATAAGCTCAATCAAATAGAAATTTATTCCACTAAAAACTTTCTAGTTTAATTAATGTCTATATAGAGATTTTTTTTGTGTGTGTGGTACTGGGGATGGGACCCAGGGTTTGGAGCTATACCCCCAGCTCTACTTTTTATTCTTTATTTTTGAAACAGGGTCTCACTGACCACACTAAGTAGCTAAGGCTGGGTGCAAACTGAGATCCTCCTGCCTCAGCCTCCCCAATGTTGGGATTACAAGACTGCATCACTATGCCTGGTTTATAGAAAGATTTTTAAGCATAAGATTTATATAACTATCATAAAATAATACAAAATCACATAGAAAATTTGAAATATGCATAAAAAATAAAATGAAAAAAGTAACAACTGGGCATGGTGGCGCATGCTTGTAATCCCCGTGCTTGGGAGGCTGAGACAGGAGAATCGCACGGGTTCGAAGCCAGCCTCAGCTACTTTGTGAAGCTTTCAGCAACTTAGTGAGACCCTGTTTCCAAATAAAATATAAAAAAAGGTCTGGGAGTATAGCCCGGAGGTAGAAAGCCTCTGGGTTCCACCCCCAGTACCACCAAAAAAAAAAAAAAAAAAAAAAAACAAAAAACCACAAAAAACAAAAGATAAAAATATAATAATTACTCAGATGTGGATTTTTGTGTACATATTTTCTCTTTCTCATATATTCATATACATATATATCTTGAAAACATAAATAGGATGATGTATATGTTATTTAGACACATTAAAAACATCTAAATAGCTTAGACATACAAATTTTACCAGTTTAAAATATATTGTGAAAATGTTTCCTGTCATCCAACATTATATACAATATCATTTATACTTCATGGTATTTTGTTTTATGGAAAAGTTATGATGCAGCCTTTCCATTTTCTTTAATATTTATTTTTCTAACAATATCTTTTTAAAATTAAGTTTTTATAAAAATCACTATATAAAACTTCTCAGAGTAAATGGTGCTGGTTTAGAATGGGTGAAGTTTTTTCCTGTAATATATTTTTAAAGAATTAGGTATGGCAGACATTCTGAACTCCTCATCATCATAGTCACCATTCTTATACATTGACTCTATGCTATCTACAGTTCACATTACACAGATTTTCTTTTTTATTGACACAAAAGATCCTTGGTGTTTATTAAAACAATCCCCAACTTAGTGATTTGGCCGAAGATAACATACATTTGGTAATCTCTTTTATTTTTTTGCTTTGTAAACCATAACTTAAAACTGTTAATAGTTTTTAGGGCCCTGATAGATTATAGACTGAGAAAACTATTCTGCCAACTTTTTCATGCAGTTGCAACAAAGAATCTCTTTGAAATACAAGTGTGAATACTACTAGTTACAATAATTTCCCCCATAATTCTCTTCCAATTCTTGCTTGTATCTCAAAGTTAGATAATTCATAATAATGTCTTCTTGAAGAATCCATACATGCCCTCATTCTATATTTAAATCTGACCCTTGAGCAGACTGATTTCTAAATAAAATTAATGAAATTAATTCTACTACCAAATAAAGTGAAACTGTAGAGTAGAATTTGGGTGATGCTTAAGAACTTCCTATAGTGTGTATGAAAACCTGTCACACTGCATATGCATACCATAAATGTACAATAATTGCATATATATGTATGTTACTTATAAAATAATTAGATGTATCATATTCAGAATCATATAGTGGAAAAATACTGAACAATAGATTAAATCTCATTAACTGGTAATTTCTTTCTTTTCTTCTTTTCTTTCTTCATTTCTTAATGCTAGAAAAAATCTGGGATTATGACTTTATAACATTAAATCTATTATGCAAACTTATTTCATAATAGATTGAAATTTATTCTATTTTAATTCATTCTACTTTTATTTATATTTATTTATTTATTTATTTTGTGAGACTGGGGATGGAACCCAGAGGCTTTCTACCTCCAGGCTATATTCCCAGACCTACTTTATATTTTATTTGGAAACAGGGTCTCACTAAGTTGTTGAGAGCCTCACTAAGTAACTGAGGTTGGTTTCAAACTTGTGATCCTCCTTTCTCAGCCCCTCAAGTATGGGGATTACAAGCGTGCACCACTACTCCCAGCTAATTCATTCTATTTATTATTTTATTTTATGTTTCTAGTAAGGTCATCTATTTCTTTGTGCTAGCATGTTACATAAGATATCTGTGCTTCTCAATGGATAACAGTGAATATTTATTTGTGGCTTCCTTACCAATAATCATGTTTAAATTATTTTTGTTTATTATGCTGTCCATCTTATATGGATCAATAAAGATTGTGAAAACAGTTTCAATAAATAAGATTCCTCAGTACATAAATTATGAGAAATATGTATGATAATTAACTTATATTCTCAAGAGAGCATTATTTACTCATAATTGTAAGGGAACATTACATTTCTTATGTAATTTTTTTTGAGGTACTAGGGGGTGGAACCCAGGGGCTTTCTACCTCCGTGTTATATCCCCATCACTATTTTATAATTTATTTGGAAACAGGGTCTCACCAAGTTGTTGAGAGCCCCACTAAGTAGCTGAGGCTGACTTCAAACTTGTGTGATCCTTCTGTCTCAGCCTACCAAGCACTGGGATTACAAACATGCACCACCATGCCCGGATTTCTTATATAATTTTAAAAATAAAAAAAATATAAATTTTTCAAAGTTTTCTTGAGATTTCTTTTTTTAATTGTTATTTTCCTAATTTTTTAAAAGACAACTGTCATTCTTAGACTCATGGTTATATTTTACCGTTAACCATTTATCATATTATTTCACTGCAAATATAACTTTTCAAGTTATTTTCAATAGAGCTCTAAACTTTAAGAATATTTTTTAGTTGGATTATCCAGACTTGTTAACCAACTGTCACTCAGAGTGTGATGAAAGGTTTTTATAGTTTTGGAGAGGGAAACTATGCTGGCTGCACAATTTATCTCTTAGCCTCAGCAGCCAAAAGACACTTTGGCACTCATCAAATTACTTTGAGAGCTACATTGAGAACAACCAGTTTGCTAGTGTTACAGGTGTAGAAAATACATTTTTAAATTCTGGCAGTTTCATTTTATTTTTCCTAAGGATTTAGCAAAATATCAGATTTGGTCAGGCTGTCTTACCTCTGGGTGAGAAGTGACTTTATCTTTCACTCTTACCTTCTTTAGGTTTTCTGATAGAGTCTGCATGTGCCAGTAAGTACTATGATGGTTTAATTTCTTTCCTCAAACAAATTTTCTACTAGCTTTATGTTAATAAAATAAAATTTTTATCATCACTTTTTCTGATATACACTCTTTGTACATTTTTAGCTTAGTATTGGAAACCCAGAGATACCATCTTATTTTCCACATTACTGATTTTTAAAATATTTTTTATATATTGTATTGATGTATCAGAAAAATTGGAATCTTGAAAAACAGTGTATCAGAGTTGAGGTCAACATGCTTTCTACTGTGATTTTCTGGATTTGAATCATCAGCTATTGAAAATATTTCCTCTAATGAAGTATCAGCTTAGTGGCTTTTATTTTTTTATTCCCAACAGTTGAAGTAGTCATGGAGGATAAACAAGCTGGAAGAGATTTTTAAAAACCATTTGGTTCGGCCGGGCGTGGTGGCGCACGCTTGTAATCCCCGCCCTTGGGAGGCAGAGACAGGAGGATCGCGCAGGTTCGAAGCCAGCCGCGCGCTCTGGCTTAGGAGACCCTGTTTTCAAATAAAAAATGTAAAAATAGGTCTGGGAGTGTAGCCCGGAGGAAGAAGGGCTTCCAGGAACCCCACTACCACAAAAAACAACAACAACAACAAAAAAAAACAAAAAAACATTTGGTTCAAACCTTGTAGCCTATTCCAAAGTAATTCTTCTCAACAGTCAGTGAATCATGATTCTACATTCTCTTGTATTGTTTAAATACTAAGAGATCAACAATAGTTTATTAGTTAAAGTAGTTATATTTTTGTGGGCTTAGTTTCTTCTATTTCTCTAGTTCTAAATGTTTACAATCCATAATGCATTTTCTTCTTTTCTTGAGTTTAGCTTGGTATCAAACATTCCCTTTTCCTTTTTGGAGAGGGTACTACAGATTGAAACTAGGGGCACTCTACTTCTGAGCTACACCCTATTTTAGTTGCCCTATTTCACTTTTTATTTTGAAAGATGATCTCACAACGTTGCTGAAGATCTCACTAAATTGCCAAGGCTGTACTTAAACTTGTGATCCTCCAATTTCAGCCTTCCAAGTGCCAGGATTATAAGCATGAGTCCTCATGTTCAACCCAATTATTTTTAAAATGGCCTGTGAGTCATTCTATCCTATGGCCCCTGCACAATAGTGTGAAGGTGGTAATTGTATCAGTTTGCAAAAGATAAACTTTCAGGAACTTTATAGGTTGCTGTTAATCCTAGCAATTAATAAAAATATCCATTTGCAATTAAATACATTAATTAAAAATAGTAAAAAATTTTCTCCTATTCTGTCCACTCTCTTTGAGATTCTTGATAGTTCCTTGGCTTTACAAGGGCTCTTCACTTTATTGCAATCATATGTACTGATCCTCCTTTTAGTTTTTTGTGCCTTTGGGGTCTTGTTGAAACATTTTTTACCTGTGTCTATGTGTTGCAGTATTGGGCCTATGCCTTCTTCAAGGAGCTGCAGGGTCTCTGGTCTGATTTCTAAGTTTTTGGTCCATCTTGAATTGACTCTTGTGCAGGGTGAGAAAATAGAGTCTATTTCCATTTTTCTGCATATGGCTACCCAGTTTTGCCAAAATCATTTGTTGAAAAGTCTGTTTTTTTTTCCCCAGTGTTTATTTTGGCATCTGTGTAAAAAAGCAATCGGCTCTAAGTGTGCAGATTTGTTTCTGAGTCATCTATTCTGCTCCATTAGTACGTGTATCTGTTTTTGTGCCAGTACCATGCTGTTTTTATTACTATGGCTTTGTATTATAGTTTGAGGTCAGGTGTTGTGATACCTTCTGCATGGTTTTTGTTGCTGAGAACTACTTTGGCTATTCTTTTTTTTTTTATTGTTCCAAATGAATTTAAAAACTGATTTTTCTATGTCTGTGAGGAATTACTTTGGTAATTTTACGGGTATTGCATTGAATCTGTAAATCACTTTTGGATGAATGGCTATTTTGATGATATTTATTCTGCCTATCCAAGAACATGTAAGATCTTTTCATCTTCGAAGGTCTTCAATTTCTTTCTTCGATGTTTTGTAATTTTCTTTGTAGAGGTCTTATACCTCCTTGGTTAGGTTTGTTCCTAAGTATTTTATTTCTTGTTGGATATTGTTTGTGGAAGTGATTTTTGGATTTCTTTTTTAGTGGATTTATGGTTGGCATTCAGAAAAGCTTCTGATTTTTTAAGATTGATTTTTAATAGAGGACTAATATCTAGAATATATAAAGAACTCCAGAGAACAACCCAATCAAAATATGGGCAAGTGAACTAAACAGACACTTCACAAAAGAAGAAATGCCAATGGCCAATAAATATATGATCAAATACTCAACATCATTAGCAATCAGAGAGATACAATCAAAACTACCCTGAGATTTTACCTAACTTCAACTAGAATGGTAATTATTCAAAACACAAACAACAAATGCTAGTGACGATGTAGAGAAATGGAAACTCTTAATACATTTTTGATGGGATTCCAAATTAGTATAACTACTTTGAAAAACAGTATGGAGTATTCTCAGAAGAATGGGAAGGAATCTACCTTATGATCCATCAATACCACTTCTGGGTATCTACCCAAAAGAATAGAAACAAAACTACCAAACTAATTCATGAGTATCTATGGTTATAACCGCACAATTCACAATTGCCAAACTATGGAACCAACCAAGATGTCCATCAACAGATGAATGGATTACAAAACTAAGGAATATGTACAAAATGGAATTTTATTCACCCATAAAGAAGAAAAAAAGTACGTCATTTACAGGGAAATGAATGGATCTGGAGAACATTATGTTAAGTGAGATTAGTCAGTCACAAAAAGTAAGAAATCAGATGCTCTCCCTAATATGTGGAGGCTAAGGAGTAAAAGGGTCATAGGAGAAGCTCTAGACAAAGGAGGGGAAACCATAGATGAGTAAGTAAGAAGGCCTACCTGGAGATTATGGGAAGGGGGAAGAAGGAAATTCCCTAATGTACATAATGTACACTCACAAAAATATTAATCACTAACCTAAATGTGAGGAGGAAGGGGGGAAGAAATAGGGAGGAATTGGGGAAAGGCTAACTGAGTGATGTGTGCATATATGCCTTTACTGTCTTGTACTCCAGTAAGATGTATGACTATAATACATCAATAAAAATAAACAAATAAATAAATAAGGGCTTAAAGAAAATATGGTCAAAACTTACTTAATTATTTGAAAACATTTTGTCACCATGGGTTAATACTGTACTGCCTTGTGCTGCCTATGTCAGGGAAATATCATCTAGTGTAGTGATATTGGTGACTCAATTCGAAATTTAGTGATATTATGTTGGTAGTTAGTTATCTTGGTGAGAACATTTACATAAATTGATAAAATTGCTAAAAATTATGACATAATTTGCTATTTTTTGACTGTGTAAACTTAAGACCTTTACCAAGAAAATGATAATAATATAGGATAAATTTAAAATTCTCATGTCTATACCTATTACATTGAGAATATCACAAAAAATTATGAAAAATTATTCCAGCTTAGGGAAAATATTACATGATTCAACAAAGAGGTCTTTCATGTCACTGACTAATAAGTAAATATCAGTCATATATCTTCATTGACTTACTTTTGTCTTACTTTCTTATGGATATAATATCAATTAATATTAATGTCAAGGCTATACATATTTTTTAGTTGTAGCTGTAGTCTAGCTGTGCATATAGCTTAGCAAAAATAAAAAATTATTCTGTGAAAATCAATTGGCTATATGGAATTTACAGCTTACAGCAAAAATATTTTATATTTTATTATTCTTTGTAAATTTTTTCCAGATTTGTAACTTCCCTAACAGTCAGGTCAGAAATTAGGTATAAGAAAGCCGGGCGTGGTGGTGCACGTTTGTAATGCCCGCACTTGGGTGGCTGAGACAGGAGGATCGCGCAGGTTCTAAGCCAGCCTTAGATGGCTTAAGAGACCCTGTTTCCAAATAAAATACAAAATAGTTCTGGGAGTGTAGCCTGGAAGTAGAAGGCCCTGGGTTCTATCCCCAGTACCACCAAAAAAAAAAAAAAAAAAAAAAAAAGAAAGAAAGAGAAAGAAAGAAAGAAAGAAAGAAAGAAAAAAAAAGAAAGAAAGAAAGAAAAATAAAGAATAAAAAATAGGACTGGGGGTGTAGCTCAGAGGTCAAATGCCCCTGGGTTCCATCCCCAGATGCGAAAAAAGAGAAGAAATTAGGTATAAGAGTGTACCACTAACTGCCCCTATCCAGATTCAACACCTGTCTCTCAGTTTCTTCATTAAGCTCTAGCAAATTTTTCATTTTTTATCTCTTTGAAGGTATTTTCTTTTTTTACTTTCTTAAACCTTGTTTCCAAGAAAAGACTCTCTCCATACCTTCTTATCTGGCTAATATCTTCTTACCTTAAAACCACAAAATATCAGTTTTCAACTGCATAAAAACAGATTTATTATTATAATCTGATAACATAAGCTTTCCTTTTTTTTTGACCTCTCATCCTAGTCTATTTCCTCCATAATTTTTTTGCACTTCTCAAAGCAAGTCTTGTGAACACACACACACACACACACACACACACACTATTTTTGTTGTTTCCGATGTCTCACTTCTTATGTTTATGCCAAATGAGCTGCCTGTACCATCTTTCCAGTGAAATAGCTCTTGCATGGTGCTAATCTCTTGGATGATTCTTCCGTCTTTATCTTAGTTTCTCTCTCAGTAGCAATAGACACAGTTAACTATTACTGCATTCTTGTTTCACTTTATTCTCTTAATTTTCTTACTACTATACTTCAGTGGATGTCCCTCATACTACTTTTCTGCTTCTTTCTTTAATTTCTGATATTTTGAACATCAGTGAGGTTTAGTGATAGAACTTTCACTCTAGAGTAGCTATACTTTCTCCATAGATAATCCCATCCAATCTTGTACTGTGAGTAGCATTTACATTTGGTTGGTTCTCAAATTTGTATCTTTAACCTTGAATATCCCCAAACTCCCACTCAAATGGGATATCCACTTACATCTATGAATTTAGACATCTTATGATCACCTAAAATTTTACATATACTATAGACTTGGTCTTACTCTTAATTCCACCACACTGTGAAATTAATTGACAGATAATTAACTGACAAAACATTGACACAGAAGCAATTTTTAATTCTTTAGTTTTTCCTTAAATTTTCTATGAAATTCTATAAGCAAAACTTGTTGACATTACCAGCAAAAAATACTAAATTGTAGACTGTGAATTATTTCATAAGTATATCTTCACTGGGTGTGGTGGTACACACTTGTAATCTCAGTACTTGGGAAGCTGAAACAGGAGGACCATGGGATTGCAGCCAGCCTCAGCTACTTAGTGAGGCCCTGTGCAACTTAATGAGACCTTGTTTAAGAATAAAGAATGAAACATAGGGCTGAGAGTGTATGTTAGAGGTAAAATATCCCTGGGTTCCATCTCTAGTACCAAAAAAACCTGTACATCTTCCAAGGAGAAACCAAACCACATTCTCTTCTAGGCCATCAAAAATAAAAAGCAAGTGGAGTGTCATTTCTTTCAAAATGATTTACTGATTGCTTTCTTCAAAGAAGGGATAAAAATATCAATTACAAAATTTTAAAGCTACCATAGGTTAACTATGAAGGGATACTCAGGGTCTTCTGGATGGAAGTAAAAAGATCAATTACAAAAATGTCAAAGCTAGCATGGGTTAACTATGAAGTGATATCCAGGGTCTTGTGGATGGAAATGAAAACATCATTTACAAAATGTCAAAGCTACCACAGGTTAACTATGAAACTAGAAATTTAGGGGAAAAAATCAACAAACTGGAGATGGGCATGGTGGCACACACCTGTAACCCCAGTATTTAGACGATTGAGATAGGAGGATCACAGGTTTAAGATCAGCTTCAGAAACAGCCAAACCCTCAGCAATGTAGGGAGATCCTGTTTCAAACAAAAACAAAACAAAACAAAACAAAAACCCAAAGGGGTGAAGGTGTAGCTGAGATGTAGAATGCCCCTGGGTTCAACCCTGAGTATCACACACACACACACACACACACACACACACACACACACACAGAGTCTTGAAGATGTTTTATGCCTACTAGAGACATTGCTTATGGAGATAACTCTAATTTTTTAAGAATTTTTATACCCTAAGGTTGTAGAGAAGAGACAAAAAAAAGCATAGTTAACTAAGAAAGGCAAAGTAAAGATAGTGACCTAATGGCAAATGAAGTTATCTAACTTACAACCTTTGGTGGTAACTAATTTATGATGGAACTATGGCTGAAAGAAATGAACAATATTTTGACATTGTTTGAAGGCTTTCTTTGTGCATGGGTTTGCTTAGATTAGGGTTTAGCTATACCACTGTTGTATTTTTTCCATAATCACATTTGGCTTTGTATAAAGTAGATTAAAGTACAAAGAAATAAAAGTCCAGATATCTTTGTCAGAATCTAGATTTCCTCCACTTTTTTAATAATCTTACATATAATTGATCAAAATTTTACAATAATTTAGTTTTTGGGGGTCTCTCCATGTACACAACTTAGTTTTCATAGAATCAATTCTTTCAAATTCATGTGTTAGTTTACATAAAAGTGAATCAACTTACATGATTACTCTTAGAAGCACAACATAGACAGCTGTTAGAACAAACACAATGAGAAATTTGACAAGCAAATGATAACCCAGCTAGTTGGAGCAGAAGTGTATGGGTATATGAGAGTATTTGTTAATTTTCCAAGTATGTAAGCATTAAGTGGAGACCAGGCAAGCGGGCTTCTAGTTTACCGTGTGTGTGTGTGTGTGTGTAAGAAAAGAAAGAAAGAAAGAAAGAGCAAGCTTGCCCTACCTAGAGCAGCTGGTAATAAAATAGTCTTCTATTCTCAGTGAGAAAGAATAACTCAAAAGGGAGAGCATAGACTGATTTTACCATTTTCTCCCACATTGCACTATGGTGGATGTGTGTGTGTGTGTGTGTGTGTGTGTGTGTTTCCCTTTCTTTTTATACCAGTGACTTGATAACATTTGGAAGGGCGTACTCTTGGTCCATGTGCTTTAGGTATGGATGATCTCTTGCTTTTATTACTCTTCCTCCAGGGAAGGAGATAGAACCTGGCTAATTAACTCACATAATTCTCTTGGCTCCAGTAATTGATTCAGAAATTGATATATGACTCAGTTGGCACATTCAGAAGAACTACTGATACAGTTTTTTGCCTGGAAATAGTGGAAATGAAAAGTTCTCTTTTCATTAATTTTACTTTATAAAAAAGGTGGTTTGAACTAGAGTTGCCAGGGACTGCCTCCGGTGATGGCTTCTCTGTGTTAGATAGATATTGAATATAGGACTAAAGTAATTTTTCCCCCTAGAATCTTAAAGCAGATGCTGTATTATTGAAGGCTTAATCTATTCCATGAAACACAGGCAGGTACGACATTAACCGAAACTTTGGAAGGGTATCAGTTCGTGTTCATTTCCTTCCAGATACTGATGCTGAGTATTTTTTAGTCTTGATAATATGTATAATATTATTTTTCCTTTATTTTCATTATGAGTGAACTTTGGGTAGGCATCATGAACACAGATAACCAGATACATTTTTAATGGGAAGTTCTAGTGACCCTTTCTCATTTATCTTTCAATTCTTAATACGTAGCACATTGTCTGCTTTTTAGTCATTACCAGACTGAAAAGAGGATTTGGGAAAAAGACATTGTAACTATAAATTTTTCCTTCATACACAGCGCCAATATGTTATTAATCTTATAAGGAATTAAACATATTTTTAAAAGGTTGACATCATATAATGTTAAAAGGATCTCCAACTATAATTTGGCTTCCAATGCTTCAAGAGAATATTATAATAAAAAATCTGAGGCTGGGTTCTGGGCGGGGGTTGTGCGCAGCGCACACCAGCCAGGGCCCAGGTCGCGGGACTCTGGGCCCCGGGCTGAACTGCGCATAGCAAAACAGACCCCTAGAGAAACCGGACCCAGTAAGACGCTGGGTTCTGGGCAGGGGTCGCGCGTGCGGCACGCCAGATGGGGCCCAGGTCGCGGGACTCTGGGCCCCGGGCCGAACTGCGCATAGCAAGCCAGACCCCTAGAGAAACCGGGCGGGCCCAGTAAGACGCTGGGTTCTGGGCAGGGGTCGCGCGTGCGGCACGCCAGATGGGGCCCGGGTCGAGGGACTCTGGGCCCCAGGCCGAACTGCGAGTAGCATGCCAGACCCCTGGAGAAACCGGGCCCAGTAAGACGCTGGGTTCTGGGCGGGGGTCGCACGCGGGGCACGCGAGCTGGGGCCCGGGTCGCAGGACTCTGGGCCCCGGACCGAACTGTGAGTAGCACGCCAGACCCCTGGAGAAACCGGGCCCAGAACAGAAAAAGATAAAGAAAAATATCGGAGAGGAGGTAAGAAAGCCGTTATGGATGCCAGGACACTGGAGATGCAGACAAAACTTATCTAAATGCACTGGAACTTATGGAAAAATTCGCTGTGAAAGAGGACTGCTATTTCTCTATATTGTTAAGAATCTCAGACATCACCTGTAAGGAGAGAGTTTAGTGGAGACCAAGGAGAAATGCGGTGTTGAAAGAGTTCTCCGTGATGGTGGTGGAGACTTGTATTCAGGAGAAGCAGAAACCGGATCCTACCAACTTTATTTTTTTGGAGAAATTACACCAAATGTCGAATGCTACCATCACGCATGCCTAGGAACACTGGACAACATTCAGAGTGGAAAAAGAGCCTGGGAAGGATTTGAAACGGTGGAGGCAGTGGCAATGCCAGTGGCCAATACTCAGGGGAGGCAGAGATCTGATACATTACACTTGGAACCTTTGAAATAATAACCACAGAGACAGTGATCGGAACCTGCTGAGGGGTTAGGCGGGCGCCGGGGCCAGTGGCCGACATCGGAGCTTGCTGTGAGGCAAGGCCACTACTGAGGACTCCGTGGCCGGGATTGGAACCTGCCAAGGGGTTAGACCGATGCGGGAGCCAGCGAGGCCGGCATTGGAGCCTGCCATGAGGCAAGGCTTGTGCTGGGGCCTCCGAGGTCGGGTCCGGAACCTGCTGAGGGGTTAGGCCGATGCTGGAGCCAGCGAGGCCAGCATCAGAGCCTGCCATGAGGCAAGGCTGGTACTGGGGCCTCCGAGGCCAGGATAAGAGCCTGCCGAGGGGTTAGGCCGGTGCTAGGGTCAGCGAGGCCGTCATCGGAGCCTGCCGTGAGGCAAGGCCGGTGCTGGGGCCTCCAAGGACGGGACCGGAGCCTGCTGAGGGGTTAGTCCGGTGCTGGGGCCAGCGAGGCCAGCATCAGAGCCTGCCATGAGGCAAGGCCGGTACTGGGGTCTCCGAGGTCAGGATAAGAGCCTGCCAAGGGGACAGGCCGGTGCTGGGGCCAGTGAGGCCAGCATCGGAGACTGCCATGAGGCAAAGCCAGTACTGGGACTTCCGAGGCCGAGATAAGAGCCTGTTGAGGGTTAGGCCGGTGCTGGGGCCAGCGAGGACGGCATCGGAGCCTGCCGTGAGGCAAGGCTGGTGCTGGGACCTCCGAGGCCGGGATTGGAGCCTGCCTTGAGGCAAGGCCGGTACTGGGGCCTCCGAGGCCAGGATAAGAACCTGCCGAGGGGTTAGGCCGGTGCTGGGGCCAGCGAGGCTGGCATCGGAGCCTGCCGTGAGGCATGACCAGTGCTGGGACCTCCGAGGCCGGGATCGGAGCCTGCCGAGGGGTTAGGCCGGTGTTTGGGCCAGCGAGGCCGGAATCGGAGCCTGCCTTGAGGCAAGGCCAGTACTGGGGCCTCTGAGGCCAGGATAAGAGCATGCTGAGGGGTTAGGCCGGTGCTGGGGCCAGCGAGGCCGGCATCAGAGCCTGCCGTGAGGCAGGGCCAGTACTAGGGCCTCCGCGGTCAGGATAAGAGCCTTCCGAGGGGTTAGGCCGGTGCTGGGGCCAGTGAGGCCAGCATTGGAGCCTGCCGTAAGGCAAGGCCGGTGCTGGGGCCTCCGAGGCCGGGATCGGAGCCTGCCTTGAGGCAAGGCCGGTACTGGGGCATCCTAGGCTGGGATAAGAGCCTGCCGAGGGGTTAGGCCGGTGCTGGGGTCAGCGAGGCCGGCATTGGAGCCTGCCATAAAGCAAGGCCGGTGCTGGGGCCTCTGAGGTCGGCATCGGAGCCTGCCTTGAGGCAAAGCCAGTACTGGGGCATCCGAGGCCGGGATAAGAGCCTGCCGAGGGGTTAGGCCGGTGCTGGGGCCAGCGAGGCCGGTATCGAAGCCTTCCGTGAGGCATGGCCGGTGCTGGGGCCTCCGAGGCTGTGATTGGAGCCTGCCGAGGGGTGAGGCCGATGCTGGGGCCAGCGAGGCCAGCATTGGAGCCTGCCTTGAGGCAAGGCCGGTACTGGGGCCTCCGAGGCTAGGATAAGAGCCTGCTGAGGGGTTAGGCTGGTTCTGGGGCCAGCGAGGCCGGCATTGGAGCCTGCCGTGAGGCAAGGCCGGTACTGGGACCTCCGAGGCCGGGATAAGAGCCTGCCGAGGTGTTAGGCCAGTGCTGGGGCCAGCGAGGCCGGCATCGGAGCCTGCCGTGAGGGAAGGCTGGTACTGGGGCCTCCGAGGCCAGGATAACAACCTGCCGAAGGGCTAGACCAGTGCTGGGGCCAGCGATGCCGGCATCGGAGCCTGCCGTGAGACATGGCCAGTGCTGGGGCCTCCTAGGCCGGGAACGGAACCTGCCAAGGGGTTAGGCTGGTGCTGGGGCCAACTAGGCCGGTATTGGAGCCTGCTTTGAGGCTAGGCCGGTGCTGGGGCCTCCGAGGCCGGGATTGGAATCCTGCCAAGGGGTTAGGCCGGTGCAGGGGCCAATGGCCAGCATCGGAGCCTGGTGTGAGGCAAGTTCACTCCTGCGGCCTCCAAGGCTGGGACCAAAGCCAGCTTAGGGGTTAGACCGGTGCAGGGGCCAGCGAGACCAGAACTGGGGCCTCCCATGAGGCAAGGCCGCTGCTTGAGCCAGCGAGATCTGGATCAGTCCACTGAGTAGCCAGGCCACTACTGGGACCATCAAGAGTGGGATCGGAATTTGCAACGCAGCATGCACAGAGAAATATCGCAGAAAATATAAATCAGACGCTTCTCTTAATCAGCAATAACTAGGAGGAAAAGGGCAACAGGAAGAGGTTGAGCTATAGAAAGGGCCCTATAGTGAAGCAACTAATGTGACCAATCAGAGGGTATGTAATACTGGAGGATGGAGCCTCTTTAAAATGCAGGAGGTACATAAACAAATGTATCAAAGTAAATCACCAAAGAAGCGTGGGATGGAGGGAGGGGGAGGGAATGGGATGGGGGCTGGAGGAGGGCTAATTGGATGATGTGTGCTTGTATATCCTCTCAAGTCTTGTACTCCAATGTGATTGATATATGACTACAATGCACCAATTTAAAAAATAAATTAATAAAAAAATAAAAAAAATAAAAAATCTGATAGGAAGCCAGACATGGTGGCGCATGCCTGTAATCCCAGTACTTGGGGGACTGAGACAGGTTTGAGATCGGTCTCAGAAACCTAGCAAGACCCTCAGGAACTTAGTGAGAGACCCTATTTCAAAATAAAAACATAAAAAGTAACTGAGGGTGTTACTCTGAGGTATAATGTTGCTGGGTTCAATCCTTAGTACCACAAACAAAGCAAAACCTTATATGAAATTTTTATTTATTTATTTTTTTTGCGGATCTAGGAATGGAACCCAGGGGCATTTGACCTCTGAGCTATACTCCCTGCCCTATTTTTTATTCTTTATTTTGAAACAGGGTCTCACTAAATTGCAGAGAGTCTCAGAGGTTGCTAAGACTGGCTGAGAACCTGTGATCCTCCTGTCACAGCCTCCCAAGTACTGGGATTACAAGTATGTGCCACCATGCCTGGCCATGAGCATACTTTTAACTCTGTAATAAGAGCAGAAGTAGAGCATGGAGGCGATAATAAGCTCTTTTTTTATTATTAAGGATATGTAAATGAAGGATATTATGAAGATGGAGGATGTTATTGGTTAAAGAAACGCATGTTCAAATGCACCAGGTTCTTTTTTTTGTGTGTGTGTGGTACTGGATGTGGAACCTAGGGGCTTTTCTACCTCCAGGCTACACTCCCAGACCTATTTTTATATTTTATTTGGAAACAGGGTCTCACTAAGTTTCTGAGAGCCTCACTAAGTAGCTGAGGCTTGCTTTGAACCTGCACAATACTCCTGTCTCAGCATCTCAAGTGCTGGGATTACAAGAGCGTGCCACCACGCCTGGCCCCAAATGCACCGGTTCTTAATGCACCAATGTTTGGGAGAACTGCGACCAGATGAGAGTGGTTTGAAATGGGGATGAAAGGAGATGAGACTAAAGAGCTTATCTGAGAACTCTTTATAACATATCAAGGAATTTTGACTTTGTTCAGAAGTCCAGGGTTAACTGAATTTTCAAGAGAAACTATTCTAAAAATATAATGTTGTCCTCCTAAAACAATTTGAGATTATGGTAGTTCCTACATTCTTCCTTTTACAAAAGTAATTTACATGGACCAAGGTATTTTTAAAAAATGTACTGCAGAACAGAAGCGCTTTGCAAATGATGGGGAGGGGGCTGGACTAGATGATAGGCATGAGAGGTGAACAGATCTGAGAAACTTGAGGCTGTATAAGAACTGTAGGGCTTCTATTATGAACTGGAACTTTGATCTAACTTATTTCCTTATATTAAGGTGAAAAGAAGAAAGCTTAAAAAATATTACACTCTGAGTGTTCCATGGAAATATTAATGGGATTCAGATTTGGTAATACATGTTATTAACCTTAGAAATATAGAGGCTATGTATATTCACTTTAGATAACTATATTTATAAGCATATTACACAAAAAAAGAGGATACAATCTCAGAAGTTCAGATAATGAATTTATATCTTCCTATTAGACTTTTGATAAAAGAGTTCATATCATGTTAATGTATAGTTTTCTACTCCCTGAAATATTTTAAGGTCTATTGGTTCTTATTTTATACAATATTATATAATATGCAATTTTATGTAATATTCAATTTGTTTTGATGATATAAAAGACTTTTTTTGTGGTACTGGAGTTCCTGGAAACCCTTCTACCTCCAGGCTACACTCCCAGACCCATTTTTATACTTTTTTTTGTTTTTAACTTGGAAACAGGGTCTCCTAAGCCAGTACCGCTGGCTTCGAACCAGTGCGCTCCTCCCCTCTCCGCCTCCCAAGCACGAGGGATTACAAGCGTGCGCCACCACACCCAGCAATAGAAGACTTTTTTAAAAAAGAAATTAACCCTAGCCTTCTCTTAATTATCTTTTGTTTTTCAATGTACTCATTTATTTACCTATAACATTTGCATTTTTTATTTTGTAACTTTGATAATAGAGCAATGTTCCTCAATATCTTATACATCCCAGATATATATAAAAAATGATACCCAATTATAGTGAATGAAAGACAGTAGGTAAAGCTGCCTGCCGTTGGAGACTGTATGCCAGGTGCTCTAGCTCCCCAGACCTTTGCCAGATCACCCTAGAGCTGGGGGACATTTTCAGTCACACTTACAACCCATTTGCACTGGCTGAGATGTTCTGGATTATGAAATAGAACTTAAATAGGCCATGATTATGGGATGAAATCCTGTATTGTTCAGTGAGTATCATGATGGTGTTTGACATACCATATAGAAAAAAAATGCCAGTGGTTCAAAAAACAGTTGCTGATGAGCATGTAGAGATGTTACAACATGTTACAAATAATGACAACCAACAATCATTTCTGAGACTATTACTGAATGGGCATGTTCTTATTGATGAAGACTTTGTCTTAGAATATTATAAATACCCTAGTGCAAGTTTTTTTTTTTAATGTAAAGTATGACAGTTCTTGGGACAAAATAAATTATATGTCTTGACTGGAAGGTAAATGACTTGAATAGAGCTTAAACAACTGGAATGTGGGTTTTGTAAAACGAGAAATAATTATTTGTTTTGTTAACTAGTACATCACATTGCCTGGTGGAATGCATAGGCATATGGAAGAAGCTTCCTCGAATTTTGTCAAGATGAAGAAAGAAAGGAAGAAAGGAAATAAGGAGGGAAGGAAGAAAGAAAAGAACGAAGAAGGAGGGAGGACAAAAAGAAGGAAGAAAGGAAGAAAGGAATTGATCAGGGTCATATATTTAGTGGAAGAGCCAAAATGAGAATTATAGTTTTCCGTTTTCCAGTTCAATATGTTGATCTATCCTGTATGAGGCTCTAAGTCCACGGCCATCAGTGTCTATGAATAATTTACTATGCAGCACAAGGCACAAAAGGTCATAGCTGCATTTCAGAACTGAATATTTTGAGTATTTACTTTTTCTATTTTATAGTTCCTATCATATTCATAAACATAAAATGGAATGTTTCAGTTGTAATAAAGCTTATACTTATCTTAAAATATTTCTGTAAATATAGACAGATTTTCTTTAAAGTCAAAAAATTTGGTCTTAAATGACATTTTAAAAACATTTTGATGGTTATAATATCTTATAATTTTATTCGGTAACTTAATATATTCAGGCTTGGCTTTATTTTTCATTAATTAAATGAAGAAAGACAAAACTTTAAATAAGTAATTACCAATGTGACCCATAGATGACTTTAAAATCAGAAGAGTTGCCATCTCTGAAAGCTTATGCCACTCAGTAACTCATGAAACATTTATGAGACTCACCTCAGGTAAAAGTGTCCTTGTTTACATATTTTAAGATTTGCATATCCATGCCCTGAGCAAGATTCAAAAAATGTTAATGATCCTATGACCACCTTAATTATGAAGCTCCAAATAGATACTAGTGAAATCCTAAGCTCACATGGTACTATTAGACCATGACTGCCTATCTTTCATGATAATTTATAGTGATCAAATGTATAAGGGAGAAAGGCTGAATTAAATTTATTGATTGTAATAAAATTCAGAATGGAAGTTTCCATAAACTGTGGCTCAAAAACTACTAGCTACTTGATGGATTGATTTGGATTATTTTGCCCTCCCTTTTATAATTTACCCAGCCAGGCTGTAGTGTTTACAAAGACAACATTACAGTGGAGAGCAGGCGATCACTACTAAATGGATTTTTTTACTATGATTTTTTTTAGATATATGGAAAATGGAGAGTTTACAGAATTAATAAAGAAAAATGCATAGAAGAATTATATGTTTTTAAAAGGCTTTCTTCTGAAAACTGGATCAACTGTGGCTTGTGGTCAATAATCAGCAAAGGGTCTGGATTGCATTTTGAAAGGGAAATTTTGTTCACATATAGAAAAGGAACCATTGATTAGTAAGAGTAGTGATTTAAAAAGAAGCTTTATCAAAACAACAATTTCAAGCTAGATGTGGTGGTGCATGCTTGTAAACCCAGTACTTGAGAGGCTAAAACAGGAGGATCAAGGTTTATGGACAGCCTTGACTACTTATTGAGGCCTTTTGCAATTTAGTGAGGCCTTGTTTCAAAATAAGGAATACATATAGGGCTGGGGGTGTATCTTAGCATTTGACAATGTTTGGCTTGTACAGCAGAGTGTATCAAAGTTAACTGATCACTCTTTTAGGACCTACTTGAAGGCAAAATAGTGACATGCAGACAAGATATTTCCAAAGACCAGTAAATTTTTAGCTTGTTACATAAATGTAGCAAAAGTTTCCAGCATAGATATTGATCAAATAGTTGGCAATATTCTATTTGAAAGTTTTAATAACTTAAAGACACAACAACATACTTATATATCTGATCAACATTTGTCTAGTTGTGCAAAATTAATTGCTAATATTATCTGAAATAGAATCAGAATTTAGAAATAAAATCTCCAAAGTTGGAAATATTTGGCTGAATTAAATAAGAAAATATTTGTATAAAGTGTTCAGAATAGGCATATCCATACAGAAAGAAAATAGTAGTGGTTGTCAGAGTCTGAGTTAGTGGTAAAAGTAGAGTGACTATAAAAGAATGTTTATTTTTTAATTAATGAACTAATTTTGAATTAGCTGTGAAGGTTTTACAACTTTGTGAATATGCAAAAACTAATCAAATTGTATACTCTAAAAGGAAGAATTTTATGATATGTGAATTATCTCAAAATAATTAAAAAGCATTTATGGTCAATAGCTAGGCATAGAAGAAAGACTTAGGAAAAATAGAAGGAAACTGAAAACTAGAGAATTTTTATCTTGTACATGCAGTCAGGTGAAACACTGCTTGTAATCTCATTAACTCGTCCATTATAAAGTAGACTAAGCTAAGTTGGTTGAACATGCCTATAATACTTTGGAGTCTCAGAAGACAGATTATAGGTTTGAGGTCAGCCTCAGCAATTTAGCAAGGCCTTCAGCAGCTTAGAAAGACCTAGGTTCAAAATAAAAAAGGGCTTGGGGTATATCTCAGAGGTAGAATGCCATTGAGTTCAATCCCCAGTGCCAAATAAGTAAAAGAAAAAAAGTAGAGTATTATTTAGATATTTTAAATAGGATATATGTTTTAAACATTCTAGCATGACATATGTCTTATTTAAATATAGTAAAAAGAATCCAATATTATATTAAGTTCAGATAATTTGATTGTATAAAATACACAGGATTCAGAATAAAAACAAATTTGAAAAAATTCAGCAAGACTGGATCTAAAAGAGTTGCTTAAAAATCAACAGCTTGCCTGTGTATAATCATCAAACAAATATAACACAATAGAAAATAGATCTCATTTACAATAAAAGTCTAAGACATAAAGTACTCAGGAGCTAAATTCATAAGATATATTTGAAGACAAAGATATGGGTCTCAGGGATAGGCAAGTAAAGAAAATTGAATGAAAGCAATTTCAAAGAAAAATGCAAATTAGACAGTAAACATACAAAAATTTTTAAATCCACTAATGATTAAAGAAAATGAAATATAATAAGTCTCCTATTACCTGGTAATTAAATGGGAGTTGGAAAATAGGCTTTCAATTCATAGACTGATGAATAGGTTCTAAATTTTCACTGTATTCCTGAATGAAAATTTGACAATATTTTTAAAATGCCTTAAACTTTGCATTAACTTTAGCCCAGTAATCATTGTTCTCAGAAAATATCATAAGAAAATAATTAAGTACTCAGAAATGTACATTTGAGATTATGTTTGCAGTATTAAATTTTTCTTAAAAATCTCAATAGTAGTAATTGAATTATGACTGTCATGATATTTCTACCCAATTAGCCATGACAGTATTTTTTTCTCTCATGCTCTTCCTTCAACTTGACTCTTTCACATATAGAATTTGAGTCTATGTTTCTTCTCCTTGAACCAAGGCAGGTACTGTGACTCCTTCAATGAATAGAATATGGTGAAAGTATCAGTGAGTAACTAGTATGGTTTGTTTACCTCATATAGACAAAGCAGCCATACTGGACACAGGGATTATTTGCTGAGGAGGGTTCCCTGGTGGTGTGGTTTGGAGATTATATATGTTTCCTTCTCCCCCTACTCTCTCTGTGTCTTGCTTTAGGCTTCCTTCATTTGAGAGAAAAGCACGTAATTCATTCTCTCTCTCTCTCTCTCTCTCTCTCTCTCTCTCTCTCTCTCTCTCTCTCTCTCTCTCTCTCTTTTCCTGGTGTTATGCCCTGAGCTCCATAGACTTCACCCAGTTTAGAATGGTACAAAACCCTGAAATCTCCAGAACTGCGAGCAAATGGTCAGGTGTTTTTTGGGGGGAGAGTCACAGTGATGAGAATACTGAGACAGGTGACAATCAAAACTAGGTCACTAAAAACAACATGATTTTCATCTTTTGGAAATTTTCTCCTTTCAATCCTAGTTAGCACATTGTGAAAAAGACCAGGCCACATGGTAAGTTCCCATGTAGGTGTTCTTGTAGAAATCCCAAGCTAGTGTCCTTGCCAGTAGCTAGCACCTACTAGTCATGTGAGTGAATGAGATTTTGGATGATTGACTCCAGCCTCCAGCCTGTAAGCCACTGCTGCTGAGTCTAAGTAGAGGAGAAGCAAGTTGCTGAGCTTTGTCAAGCTGCAAATTTGTGAGAAAAATAAATATTGTCGTTGAGTCACTACATTTTGAAATGGTTTGTTACATATCTAAGAAGTGGAACAATGGCACATCTAAAAATGGAATAGTTCAAAACTATTTCAGATAAAATATATATACATGTCTTATAATATTTGAAGACACTTACAAAGGACAACCCAGAAAAAGGGTAGACATACAAGTGTATATAATTACATTTTGTGTATGTGCACAGAAAAGTACTCAATATCCAGAAACATATGCATAGAAAAAAATAAAAATATGCATAGAAAAAAATATGCATAGAAAAAAAAATAAAGTTTTAGCCGGGCGTGATGGTGCATGCCTGTAATCCCTGCACTTGGGAGGCTGAGACAGGAGGGAGGATGGCACAGGTTCGAAGCCAGCCTCAGCTGCTTAGTGAGGCTCTCAGCAACTTAGTGAGACCCTGTTTCCAAATAAAAACATATATATATATATATATATATATAAAATTTTATACTCTGGGAGTATAGCTCGGAGTTAGAAAGCCTCTGGGTTCCACCCCCAGTACCACCAAAAAAGAAAAAAGAAAAAAAAGAAAAAAAGTTTTATCAAAAGGTAAAAAGTATCTATTTTCAAATGCTTAAAATGATTTGTACTTAAGTTTTATTTTCAGTCATGTTGTTTATCTTAATATACTTTCTAATTTTTCTACAAGTGGACATTAGCTCAATAAGAATTAAATAATATTAGACTTTAATTAAAAACCAACAAAGCATGACAAAATATAGGAAATCCCAGTTAAATAGATTCCATGAAAATGATATTTTAATTTATTAAAAGTTTAAAACTAGCCGGGCGTGGTGGTGCAAGCTTGTAATCTCCACGCTTGGGAGGCAGAGACAGGAGGATCGCGCAGGTTCGAAGCCAGCTGCTTAAAAAATCAACAGCTTGCCTGTTTATTATCATCAAACAAATATAACACAATAGAAAATAGATCTCATTTATTATAAAAGTCCTGTTTCCAAATAAAAATATAAAATAGGTCTGGGAGTGTAGCCCTAAGGTAGAAGGGCTTCCAGGAACCCCAGTACCACCAAAAAAGAAAAAAAAAAGTTTAAAACTAGACAATAGCACTCACGACTGCCAAATTGTTAATGTAAACTTAACTAGAAATTATAAAATTATAAAATTTTAATAAAATTTTAGAGTCCAAAGGACACACTGGATTTCAAACCTATTCAACATTTTAAGGCATCAAAACTAACGAAGGAAAGAAATGGCTCTCAGGGGACTGACTGGGGTGGTAGTAGGGCTAGCAATTAGATTTATTAAGGGACAGTAGAAACAAGGAAAGCTTGTTGTTGGTGAAGAGAAAAATAACAGAAAAATGGCAGGTGGGTTAGACTAAATCTGAATAATTTCAGAAAGCAAGAGCTATACAATAAAAACCTCGAAGAGACAGATTTGGCTCAGCCTGAAAACAATACTTGTAATTAAATCGAGCTATTAAAAAATTGGTAGGACAACCACAGAACATATTAAGATTTCTTGTTTCTGGTGTTCTTGAGGCTCCCAGGTGCCAGGATGTGTAGAGAAGAACTTTGCACTTCATTGAAAATCCAGCCAGGTATCATTTAGAGTCCTTTTTCCTGCCAAAGTCCTGTTCCCATGATCAAAGTCCCAACAATACATTATCTGGGCAGATAGTCTTGTAAAATCACTCTTTAACATGCTTTTTTTTAACAGACTGATTTTTCTGAATTCCCAGTCTTTGCTAATTAGCACAGCTGAGCTAAGTTTGGCAATGATTTTCTAGGAATTAAGTACTCATATTTCTGAAGATGATGTGTATCTTAATTAAGTCTTCTCATTAAAGTTTTTTACCTTTGATTGTCACTATCTGACTCTACACAACACATAGGAGGCATCTCACCATTTCTTGTATAATTTGATTAATATAAACAGCTCATCTCAGTCATTTCATCTCCAGAAAGTGAATTTCTAGGACTTTTTTCCATTTGGACTGAGCATGGATCTGCTTCTTATCAACATCTTCTTAGTGAGGCTCCTGGATCATCTGAATTTCTGGCTCTACTTAAATAAAAGATTTTGTGAAGCAATTTGTAGAGAGCACTTTAAAAGATAGTCTTCTTTATGAGTTTTGTTGAGACCCATGTAATTTTCCTGTCCTAGGGATCTTCAGCTCTGGCCCTACTTGTTCCTTCTCAGATCTAGCTAATACTGATGAATTTCAGCCATGGTCTGTAATTATGATGAAAAGTTACCCTATTTTTACTGTGATAAAACATCTGCATAGCTTTCTAAACTCATAAAGTCTGGTTAAAATGGCCTGTACCTACCTTGCCACCTCCTATTTGGTCTTAAAAACAAGTAGGGGGAGTTTAGAAGCATTATGGAATTGAAAGCACAGTACTAGAAAAATATATTCTTGTTTCTTTGACTTTCATCTAGACACAGTCAGTAATTGATACCAGACTCAGCATGTGTACTATATCACAGAAATTTTGTGCTAACTACAAAACTGTTAGATTTGTTTAACTTTATCTAGAATGAATTGAGAGATACTTAATAACATAATCCACCAAAAATGTCTTACATAATAATGGCAAAAACTCTGTATATGATATTCAGAAGAAAATAAAGATATATAATAGATACTTAAATATTCTACTTCCTGAAATTAAAGTCCCTTTGGAATGTATCTAACAAACAAAGGACTTGCTGTGGAAAATTTAAAAAATCTCATTTAAAAAGCAGTTGAGAACAAAAGCAAAATATAAAGTATTAATATAGCATACCCATGTACACTAATAATTTTGGATACATTTTTTGCAAAAATTCACAGTACAAAGTATGCTTAGATGATCTACTGTTTACTACCATATAAGCCAGAACATATTTTCAAAATTATTTCTAATTAGAAAATAATTCACGTATGGCTTCCTTTTGCTGTAATAGTTGCAAAAGCCTAACATGTAAATTATCAAAATGTCCTTTTCCTTGCAGAAAATTTTATCTAAAACTATTTTAAAAAGAAATACTGTGTTGATTTCTCATTGTCTTTGAATGGGGCGACCTCTAATCATTTTACTTTTTATTAATTAGGTACCAAAGAAGTTTTCATCTAACTCAAAGGTCTAAATACAATATAGAAACAAAACAGAGAGCTATCTCCTTAAAAAAAAGAAAATGCACACTGCAGTTTTATAATGCTTTCTACATGATAGAGTGTAGAAGATGAACATAATTGTTATAACATGCCATTTCCTTTACTTTTACATGAGACTATATAAGCAGGTGATATGTATAAATATTTAAATATTCTACATTTATCTGTATTATGGATTGATTATTGGCTTTGGGACATTCTAAGTTTAGAGGTGTTATCTATGATTGTTACTAAAGATATGTTGATAATCCATGGCTGTGTTTTTAGATCTTGTTGCCTTCTTTGACTTGGCTCTATTCTTATTCTATGATAGTTAACTGCATGGGCTTTGTGATATGTCAACCTGTGGCCTATATCAATTCTATCATTTACCCAGCAATTGACTGGCAAGTTACTTTGCATTCTTACTTTCTGAATTCTTCATTTTTAAAATGAGGCTAATACCACCAACCTCGTGATTTTGCGAGGAATTAACAGATTAATATGATGGTTAATAATATTAGTGACATATTTATATCCATAGGAGAGGCTTACACAGCCTTACCAAAGAACCAACAGGTGGTCAGAGGCCATCTTAGATCAGACAGCTGTCAATGGGTCTAGATTCTATCTTTGAGCCTGTGGAAAACCAGTTAAGTAGACTCATACCACAGAATTCTTCTGACTAATAGAACTGTGAACTAAGAATTGCTTTTCTTTAAGTCTGGTGGGTGACATGCAAAGTAGCCAAAGCCAATTATTAACCCTAGGACTATCTTAGTTTTCACCTGTGTTGCATTAGCAATGCCTCCTTTCATTTTCAAAACTATACTTCTTTGAGAATAGTTTATATAGTCAATGAAAATAAACATTACCACCATCCACTCATTTTCTGAGCAACTTTTACATTTAAAAATTAAACTAGATTGTTGCTGCAAAGTGTTGTGGTGGCATATATCTGTAAGCACAGTGCTTTGGAGGCTGAGATAAGAGCATCACAGGTTCAAGGCCATTTTAGCAACTTAGTGAGATTCTTTCAAAATAAAAAATGAAAAAGGGGGGTGTAAGTCAGTGAGAGAATGCCCCTCGATTCAATCCCTGGTAACACCACACACACACACACACACACACACACACACACACACACACACTCTTAGGTAATTTACTGTGTCCTATAAAATGCAAACCCTTTTCACTATCTATAGAATCATAAATCTGGCCCCATTACGACATCTGTAGACTTACGACAATCTCTTCCAGTCCCGTGGCCTCTTTTTTGTTCCACAAACATGTTGTTGCTTCCTAGAACCTCAGGCACCTTGTTTTTTTCTTTAGCTTGTAATATATGCTCTTCTACTCTTTGTGAGCAATTTCTCCTCATTTGCTCTTCAGCTCAATGCCACATTCTCTGAGAAGCTTTCTATGACCCACATCCCAACTGAAAGAGAGGCCACTTTGATCTCCATTACATATATATTTACATAAAGTGTGTTCATAGAGATTGAGTGCTTTCCTTATGATTCAGAGTTACTCTGCCTCTACTCTCTCAAAAGTGGAGAAAGAATGGCTAAACTCATCCCAATCCATCTCATGTCTTGTGATTTCTTTTTGCGGGGGAGGGGGATAAATCTGATTGAGCCAAAGACAAAATAATAGCAGTGGCTCATCCTACTATATGTCTTGTCTTCTGTCATTTATTTCTTGTATTTCAGACTGTAGATTGTTTTAAAAACTCATTTTGAAACAGACAAATAGAGTAATTCTCTTTATGGGTGGTTTTCCAAACAACAGGAACAATATCTTGCAATGATATTTCATCATACCACCTCAGTGTAGCTTTGAACATGATAAGATTTCCTCTTGATTTGATGTCAAATAATAACATGACTTGAATTATGGGCATCACAAAGTCAGTGCTATCTTCAAGAAAATATATCTAGTATCAGTACATGTAGATAAAGCACAATGTAAATATTCTGTTAATAAAATGACCAACATATTACCACATACTATTACAGAAATAGTATATTTCATAATTGTCTCCTACAGTGAATTAATATATCAAACAATACAAATAAAAATGAGCTATGCTATATTTTATAGCATATTTTTCTTTAACGTCATGACAATACATATTTTTATGCTTCTGAGGTTACCATAAATGTTTTTTCTTTCATTAAACAGGGTTGACCATGTGCAAGAATGGAATATTGACAGGTCCTTAGCTTTCTTCCCTTCTTTTGGCATCTCTTGCCAAGTAGAACTTACTTAATGAACATTCAGGGTAGCAAGTATTTCTCTTCCTCTCTTTCTCTCTCTCTCTCAACTGATAATGCAACATATGTGCATAGTAAACCTTTTGAATGGTACAAAAGTGTTTATAGAAAAACAGTAATCTTCCTCTCACTGAGCTTCTCTGGGTCTATTTCATGCATTGCAAACATATTTTAGATCCATACAGATGGCATTTGTCTTAAACACTAAGAAGAATCTTATCTGTCCCATGTGAATGAATTCTCTACTGTGAACAACTTTCTGAACCTCTGCTTGTTTCAGATTCTTCATCTATAAAATTAATTCAACATCACAAGGTTAATTGGGATTAATTGGTTATTTTGCATAAAGTATCCAGGAAGTGCCTGGCACAAAGATAGCATGTGATATTAGCCATGTTGCTCTTCACATTCCCCCCTCCAAGATCTTACATCACTATGAACAAAATTATATCCTGTTAATCATTGGCAGATTTTTCTTCATAAAAACTATACTATCATTTATTGTAATCAGCATTGTATAAGAAAATCTGTTTCCTTATGGGTTCACTATTAGAAGATTTCTTTAAACTTTTCAGTTTTTGCCAATTGGATCATATAAACCTCAAAGTATGCTTAATTTTTTTCTTATTGTAAGTGAGTTTTAGCATATATTTGTGTGTTTTAAAGTTTGTTACATTTTCTTTTTCCAATAATCTTTGTCCATTATTCATTTTTCCTATTTATTTCTATTTTTTATTTTATTTTATTTTATTTTTTGTTGGTACTGGGGTTCCTGGAAGCCCTTCTACCTCTGGGCTACACTCCCAGACCTATTTTTACATATTTATTTGGAAACAGGGTCTCCTAAGCCAGCTTGCGCGGCTGGCTTCGAACCTGTGCGATCCTCCTGTCTCTGCCTCCAAGTGCGGGGATTACAAGCATGCGCCACCACGCCCGGCTTTCCTATTTATTTTTATATTATTATTATTATTATTATTATTATTATTATTATTATTATTTTGCGGTACTGGGGTTCCTGGAAACCCTTCTACCTCAGAGTTACACTCCCAGACATATTATCATATTTTTTATTTGGAAACAGAGTCTCTTAAGCCAGTGAGGACTGGCTTCGAACCAGGGAGATGCTCCTGTCTCCGCCTCTCGAGCACAGGGATTACAAACGTGGGCCACCACGCCCGGCTTTCCTATTTATTTTAACAACATATTTTTTGCAAGAAGAGGCCCTGTTGATAGGATTATACATATTTTTATGTTGTCATTTGAGTTCATTTGTAGAATTTCATGATATGCAGAAACTGACTTTCTAGTGTAATTAAAATCCAATCTTTTCTGTTAGGATTTTGGTTTTGAGCCACGGTTAGCACATCCTTTCCCATTCTTAAGTTTTATATAAATTCTCCAAAATTTTCTCCTATACTTCTACCTTTTCTTTTTATAATTAAGTCTTTGCTTATAATTAGTTCTTGTGAAGTTCTCTAGAAAAGAGCTGAACTCTAATTTTATTCCAGATTACAGGGAGAGCACACACTGGAGTCCAAGGCCTGCTTTGAGGAGGGGTCCTGAAGGGCTGCAACCTGAGTATAGGTGAACTAGAATGAGCAAGGCCCTCACTGACACTGAAGTTAGGCTCTTTGAGACTTTTCAACTTCTGGGAATAGATAAAAGTGATCTTGTGTTTTCAGAGTCTTGGCAGTAACAAAAGATAAAACCTTTGGAGGAAGAAGCTAAGCTTAAGTTCCAAGTAAAATTATTTAGATAATCAATTTTACAAATGTGATATCTGCAATGTGATAAAAATCTCTAAGATATCCAGGCCCATGAAGAAAATAGTCTGACAGAGCAAAATCCAGCTAGACCAATAACAGAAAAGATTCTTGGAACTCTAGATGCTAAAGCTATCAGAGACCTTCAAACAACTTGACAGTGTTAGAGAAGAAATATAAACTAGGAAATCTGGCAGATAACTGGATGCTATAAAAATATGACATTTTCTGGGTAAAGTGGTACACACCTGTAATTACAGTACTTTGGAAGCTGAGAGAGAAAAATCACAAGTTGGAGGCCAGCCTCAGCAATTTAGTGAGACTCTCGGCAACTTATCAAGACTCTGTTTCAAAAATTTAAAAATTAATAATTAAAAGCGTTGAGGGTGCAATTTGGAGGTGGACTGCTCCATGGGCTCAATCCCCAATATCAAAAAAGTAAAATTTAGGGAATATATTATAATAATAAAATTTAGAAATAAATACTAAAGATTTCACAGTGTATACACTTATATACTAATCAGAGGACTAATATAAGTTTAGGAGAAAATTACCCAAAATGAGCACGAAGAGACTGTTAGAACTGTAGATGAGGCAGTCTTCGGTAAATATGGTTTTTGAAAAAGAGAAGACAAGTAATATAATATTAAGAAAAATGTAAGAAAATGTGAAAAGCACATGAAAAAGCAAAACCCAGATGAACTTGAGAGCTGCAATGATCACGGTGACTTCTTTTTTTTTTTTCTATGAAATCAAAATATTAAATATAATGGAACAGAAACATAAAAATGCCGACCAACACTCCTTTACTGAGTGAGTTAGAAATATCACTGAGAGCCTGGTGTGGTGGCACATGCTTGTAATCCTTGCGCTTGGGAGGCAGAGACAGGAGGATCGCGCAGGTTTGAAGCCAGCCTCTCTGGCTTAAGAGACCCTGTTTCCAAAGAAATATATAAAAATAGGTCTAGGAGTGTAGCCCGGAGGTAGAAGGGTTTCCAGGAACCCCAGTACCACCACCAAAAAAAAAAAAAAAGAAAAAAGAAAAAAGAAATATCATTGAGAATGAAAGTTAAGTAAATACATCTTTGCATGATTATAACACATTTGTCATCAACTACATGGTACTAAATGAAACTCTAAAGGATTTTATGTGAGCAAAATGGAAATTTTTTTACATGGAAACTCAAAGTTACAGGAAAAGATAAGAAACAATGGAAACAAATCATGTTGTTCAAACCACTTTTCTCCTTTATTTGTATTTTAATCAAAATTCTATAATTAGCAGATTCCAGATTCATCAGCATCTTCTCAGGGTTTCTCCAACAATTCCCTAAGAAGATCCTCAAGAAGACTCATGGGGATAGTGTGTCTAGAATTGTTGTGTGTTATACTTATAAGGAAGCTCATCTGGACAGTAAACATCATGCTTATACTTTCTTCATTTTCTTCATCTTAGATAATGCTTGGCTTTTTTATTGCTTGGCTCATTTCTGGTATGATCATCTGTAAAGAAATTTGAAGTCTGCCTCTGTGTGTGTGTGTGTGTGTGTGTGTGTGTGTTTTACTGGGGACTGAACCCAGGGACATTCTACCTCCACGCTAAACTCTCAGCCCTATTTTTAATTTTTATTTGAAATAGGGTCTCACTAGGTTGGTGTGAGGAGTCTTACTACTTGAAGAGACTGTCTTCAAACCTGCAAAAACCTCTTATCTCCACCTCCCTTTTCTTTCACTTATGCATTATTAACTTTTTGTGGTGGGATTGGGGTTTGAACTCAGGGGCTTCTTCTCTGAGCTACATCGTCAGCCCTATTTTATTTTTCAGTTTGAAACCAGGTCTCACTAAATTGTCGAGGACCTCATTAACTTCTGAGGCTGGTAGATAATCTGTGATCCTCTTCTTCCAGTCTCCATACTGAGATTACAGATATGTGCCACTACAAATGGCTTGTGTTATTAAACTTTAAGAACTTGACCAGGTTGTAGCTTAATGTAGACTCTTCTGGGTTACTTTTCTTCAATGTATGATGCGTTCTTTCAGTGTCATGAGCTCGGTGAATTATTTTTTCTGAAATTGTGTATTTTAATAATAGAGTTTTTGTTTTATTTTTTATATTTTTCTTTGGAAACTCTAATTATGGCTTGTTTTTCCTGCCTTCTATACTTATTACAGTCCCTCTAATCTTTGCAAACTAACTCCATTTATTCATATTTGATATTCAATTTTGTATTCTCTTTGAATCTCTGTGCCCCTTATGGTATTTTTAGAAGTTTCTCTTTTTTGCTCTTCAGATTTAATCTTCATTTCAGTAATTGTATTTTTTTTTTTTACTTTTTACTTCTTTCCCAGTTTCTAACATCTCACATTTAATTTCCTCTGTTGTCTTGCCATCTTAGCCCTTACTATTTGTATTTGTTTTGTGAGTTCCTTCACAAAATAGATAAACTCATTAAGCAATTTAAAAATTCATGACATAATAACTGGCACAATTTCCTTTTTTGCTCATGGGTTTATTTTTTGGCAAATGTTGTTTGTCTACTGACAAGATTTGCTGCTATTTTCCACGTTTTTTATAGTATTCTCTAAATGTTGGGTTTACATATACTGTTTCCGATTTCTGTTTCTTTGCTTGGCTTATTCTTATAAATTTTGCTCAAATTCTAATATTTTCCTGAGTCACAATTTCACCATATGATATTTTTGGTGTATGTGTGTATCCTCTGAGGTAATATATCACTGCTGCATCATAATTATGGAGTTTTCACTGTAAACCAGATCTTTACTAAGCCCTGGGGAGATAACAATGAACAGTAAAGCCAGATCTTTCTTCTACTTTCACAGACATTTTGCATAGAGAAAATCTAGTAAGTGGATTCAAGACACTGCATGTAAAGTACTAGGAGAGGAGAAATATAGGATATGGAGGAAGCACATATTAAAAACATTAAACATTTAGATTCTTTAATGTGTCCTTGAATAAATCCTACATTTTGGAAACAGTTCTCTCAAAAGTTTCTAAATGTTTAGAAGAGTCAAGAAAATATTCTTAGAAGAGGAAAGTCTAAACTGAACTTTAAACTAAACAGAGTATTCTAAGTTGAGAATATGATAATATCTGAAGGATAGAGAGAGACAGGAGGAAGAGTTATAGGAGGGAAAAGGAGGAGGAGGAAGAAAAGGAGGAGAAAGAAGAGGAAGAGGCAGAAACATGTTAGATATTGGCAGATGGATAAATTTCATTGACATATTTTCCTTTTATAAATTCAGAAATAGAACAAATCTATGAACACATAATCATTTGGCTGTTGCTGTCATTAAAATCTGGTCAAATTCCTTAAACATTCCTAATTGGCTAATATTTTTGCTGTACTTTTAGTAATTGTATATAATTTCCCAAAATAAATTTTCTTTTTTATGCTTTTATTGGTGCATTATGGTCTCACATCATAATGTAAATCATAGTGATAGTGGTGGCATACATGAAAATAATACTTAGTGGAATTTCTCTTGGTTACCTCCCCACTCTTCTTCTTCCCCATATAAAATATTGAGATTGGCACTGGTATTCTTACATATGTACATAATGTCCATGGAAGTAATTCCTTCATTGATTCTCCCTCTCCTCCTACCTTAGACCACCTCCCAGTGGAACCAGAAAGGTGGTTTAGGGGAAATCCCTTTGATATCTTAGTTACTCCTTGGCTTCCACATATGAGCAAAACATATGACCCTTCACTTTCTCTGACTGGCTAATCTCACTTGCATATGTTCTCCAAGTTCATCTATTTCCCTGCAAGTGACATAATTTTGCTTCTTTTATTACTCAAAATACCAATGTCATTCTTTACAGACTTGGAAAAAAATCAGTCCTGAATTTTATATGAAGAAACAAATGATCAAGAATAGCCAAAGCAATTGTTAGCAATAAGAACCATGCAGGAGGCATCACAATCCCTGACTTCAAATTATATTGCAGAGCTATAGTATTAAAGAAACATGATATTGCTACAAAAACAGACAAATAAATAATATACATATAAATTATGCCTTTAAATGTGTAGAATTTCAGAAACATGATAAATATTTGCAGTATTAGTCAATTGAATATAAGGGTAAATGCATGCATGAAGATTTTTACTAAAATTAAAGAAATTTATTTAATATTTTGTTAAAAGAAACCAGACACATAGACTAATGGAACAGAATAGAAGTCGTAAAAACAAATCCACACAATTATAGCCAATTGATTTTTTACATTGAAAAAAAGACAGCCTTTCCGGGCATGGTGGCACATGCTGTAATCCCAGCGCTTGGGAGGCTTAGACAGGAGGATCTCACTGGTTCAAAGCCAGCCTCAACTATTTAGTGAGGCTCTCAGCAACTTAGTGAGACCCTGTTCCCAAATAAAGTATAAAATAGGTCTGGGAGTGCAGCCTGGAGGTAAGAAAGAGCCCCTGGGTTCCACCCCCAGTACCACCAAAAAGAAAAAATAAAAGACAATCTTTTCAACAAATTGTGTTGGGAAAACTTGTTATCCATTTGTAAAAAAATGAAATTAAATCCTTATATCTCATCCAGTATAAGAGTCAACTTGAGATGCGTCAAAGAACTGGAAAATATGCCATAAACTTTGAAATTTCTAGAGGAGGACATAAATCCCACACTTCAACATATAAGCACAGGTAGAAACTTCTTCAATAATACTCACAAAAGGAATTTTCAAATATTTGTTCATTACCTGCTCCAGCCAAACTTGAAACTTAAGTATCTATAGATCTATAGACTGGTGTAAAGGTAGCTCTGTGGATGCTCAGCATTATACATTTGGATATATATATATATATATATATATATATATATATATATATATATGTAGTTAATATAGTAAATTGTACATTTTACAATATGAGCTAACATTGATCTTTTTTTTAACTGTTACATCACTTTTGTAAGACTACAATAATTTTCTCAGTACTTCCCTGCATTGAAGAAATCTACAAGGAACAACAGCATGTTTTTGTCATATGGGTTAAGAGTCTATCAGTCAAATATGACTATTATAGAATCCATATGACAAATTTTCAGCTTATCGTCTGCTGGACAGTATTTATGCTGGCTTTCTATATCCTTTGGTTTGTTTCTATGTTTAGAGAAGGTACACAAACATTAATTAACCTATCATATTCATGGCATAAACGTCAAAATCTTGTTATAATTAAATCCTTGGAGCATTCTTTTTTATGTATAAAAAGGAAAACATATTTGGGCAACTGTAAATGCATTTTTTTAGAACTGAAACTACAGCTTGTTTTCTTAATTGGTTTGGCAAGGGGAAAACTGTTAAAAGGAAAACAGAACAACTAATCTATGGTCCTTTTCGCATTTATACTGCGTTTCTGAACATATTTAATTTTTTCTTTAACTGAGGACACATGCTTGCAGAGACTAGAATTTGCAAATTATAATGAATTGCAAGTAGTAGTGTGAACCCATTAGAGTGACTTCAGAATAAGAATAATGTGACAAATATTTTTTTAGAAAACTGTTTTTAAAAACTGATTTAATTTTTAAAGAAAGCATTGCTGATGAATAAAAACAGGCTGAAGAGGGTTATATTTAATTTCTAGCAACTTGAATTTCAAAACCATCAAAGGGTCAAACTGGGGAAAGATTAAAGGAGAGCCAAATGGTTGCTTTTTGGTACTGCTAAGTTAGCTTTTATTTCTGAACCTGGGTGGTGTTTGAAGATTTTCTTTTACATGCATTTTTATAGATTTCTGTGATATAGGTAATGACATTTCCCTGGCTGTCCTTCTACCTCACCTCCCTATTACCCATTCCCTGATTTTCCAATAGTCTTATTTATCTAGATTTTTTTTGTTTATGTTGTGGTACTTATAGTTAAATTTGTTGCCTTAATTCAAATCCTAGTTCTACTGCTCACTAGTTGTGTGACCTTGGGCAGATGATTTTGTATCTTTTGCTTTGGTTTCCTCATCTGAAAGTGGTGATGGAAACTAGAACTAAATCAATGGGGCTGCAAGAAAAACTCTATTGATCAATCCATTAGAATATCATTTATCTTTCCATCCATCCATCCATCCATCCATCCATCCATCCCAAAGCACTGTGATGTTTCTTATCATTATCATTTCCCCTGTAGAATATCTACAATCTACAATGGCTTCATTTTGTCTCCATCAGAAACACTCATGCCTTCTTTCCTGTAGCTGGCACTGGATGTAAACGAGACTAACATAGTAGCAACCTGCCATTGCTCATCTGCTGCTTTCACAGCTGTCTGGTGTCTCTGCCCTGTGGGTTTTCAGTCACCATGCCCCATCTAACCTAAGGAGACATATGTTGTCTTCTGGGTTGTCCTATTGAAGATCTTCTATGTAAGCTTAAGGTTAGGAGCAGGCTCTACCTGGAGGATGGAATATGCCCTATATTGCAAATATTAGAATAGAAAGTTGTCATTGTTTGCAGACATTATTATAAACACACAAATTATAAACAAATACAAAATCATCAGAACTGAGAGGAGCATTAATATTTTATTGCTTTATTCATTGCTAAAGAATCTAGTACAATGCCAAATTATGTTATGGCTCGGATCTGGGGTTTTCCCCAGAGTTTCACCTGTTGAAAGCTTGACCCTCAATTCAGCAGTGCTCAGAGGAAGAACTTTTAGGAAGTGATTGGAGCATGAGAACTCTGACATATCCAATGGATTAATCCATTGAGGGCTGAATGGAAAACCAACAGGTGGTGGGGATGAGGCATGGGACAGGGTTAGGGAAAGTGGGGGGCACACCATAAAATACTACAACAGAACCTATTCCACCAGACTAAACTCAGTACCCTTTGGTCCACATTTCACCTTTCCTTACTTATCTCCACATCTCTACTAGTTTGTCATAAATATCATTCTGCCCTCTACTTCAGTAAGTTCTTTTTTTTAGATTTCACATATAAATTAGACCATGTAATTGTGTGTGTGTGTTTGTGTGTGTGTGTTTGTGTGCGTATGTGTCTTACTGTACTTAGCATGTCTAGATTCATTCATTTGTCATAAATAATAGAATTTCCTTATTTTTATCTTTAAAAGGATGAGTAGTATTCCATTGTGTCTGTACAACACTTTTACTCATTCATCAATTCTTTTATTTTTTGATTTTTTTTGTGGTGCTAGGGATTGAACTCAGGGACATTCTGCTTCTGAGCTACATATCCAGAACTTTTTATTTCCTATCTGGAAATAGGGTCTCTCAAAGTTACTGAGAATCTTGATAAACTACCGAGGTGGATTTGAATCTGCAATTCTCCGGTCTCAGCCTCCCAAGTACTGGGATTATAGGTATTTGCCACCACACCTGGCTTCATTCATCAATTCTTGATATAAACTAATAAATAGTATATAGATATTCAGCCATGTAAATCTATAATATGTCTTTTAAACACAACATTATATGTTCACTACAGGTTTTTATATTTCATGTTCAGAATGCTTTCTGATTTCCATTCTAATTTATTTTTCAAGTCTATGAGTATTTAGAGGCATGCTACTAAAATTCCCAAATAATTACCAAATATATATATATGTATATACATATATATACAAATATATATGAATAATTATCAAATGTATATATACAATTATATATATATAATATATACAATTTCTATATAATTTCACAAATATCAGAGAGCATAGATTGTATCTCATGCATCAGTTCCATCATTTAAATAGGTAGAGATGTATTTTGTGGCCCATCATATAGCCTATTATATAAAATGCTTCTGAGTAGCTGAAAATAATATGTACTCTTTTATTGCCAGGGCCAGTGTTTCCTATCTGTTTATTATATCTTTTGTTAACTGTTTTCGAATTTAACAATTTTTGGTAATTATTTGGCTTTATTTTCTATTACTAAGGAATATGTGTTAAGAATTTTTGATATATTTTGGCTATATATTTTTAGTTCTGTATGTTTTTGCTTCATATATTTTGAATCCCTGGTGGATTGTCTCTCCACAGCACACCTGAAGGGAGCCCTCCTCATTACTTCCAGGGACCTGGACTCTCTGATCCTTAACTGGATCAACAGTTCTTAGACAGGGTGAGTTCCCTTCCCTTCCTCTAGTCAGTGGGTCATCACTTCTGGCTTCTTGCCTCTGGCTTCTCTGTCCAAATGCATGGCTGCCTTTGAAAAAGCATTTGACAAAATCCAACATCTATTTATGATAAAAGCACTGCAGAGAATCAGAATAGAAGGAACATAATTCAGCATCATAAAGGCAATCAACAATAGGCCCACAGACAACATAATATGAAATGGGGAAAAATTTTTCCTATGAACAGAAGCAAGAATGTCCATTATCACCACTTCTTTTCAATATAGTACTTGAAACTCTAGCCAGAGCAATAAGGCAAGAAAAGGAAACGAAAGGAGTACAAATAAGAAAAGAAGAACTCAAACTTTCACTATTTACAGATGACATGATACTAAGAAGACCCAACAAACTCAACCCAGAGGCTTATAGAACTGATAAAAAAAATTCAGGAAAGTGTCTGGATACAAAATCAATCTTAAAAAATCAGAAGTTTTTCTGTATTCTACCCATAAATCCACTGAAAAAAAATCCAGAAAACACTTCCACTCAGGATTTCTCCCCCCCCAAAAAATAAAATACTTAGGAATAAACTTAACCAATGAGGTAAAAGATCGCTACAAAGAAAATTATAAAACATTTAACAAATAAATCGAAGAAGACCTTAGAAGATGGAAAGAATTTCCATGTTCATGGATAGACAGAATAAGTATCATCAAAATGTCCATACTTCTTTCACCGGGCGTGGTGGCTCACGCTTGTAATCCCCATGCTTGGGAGGCAAAGATAGGAAGGAGGATCGTGCTGGTTGGGAGCCAGCCTTGCTGGCTTAAGAGACCCTGTTTCCAAATAAAAAGTATAAAATAGGTCTGGGAGTGTAACCCAGAGGTAGAAGGGCATCCAGGAATCCCAGTATCATCAAAAAAAAAAAAAAAACGGAAAAAAAAATGTCCATACTTCCAAAAGTGATCTACAGATTCAATGTAATACCCATTAAATTACCAAGACCATTCCTCACAGACATAGAAAAATCATTCCTTAAATTAATTGGAGCAACAAAAAAACTCCAGAATAGGCAAAGTAGTTTTGAGCAACAAAAAACATTCGGAAGGAATACAATACCTGACTTTAAACTCTACTACAAAGTGATAGTAATAAAAACAGCGTAATACTGGCACAAAAACAGATACATAGACCAATGGGGGTGTATCTCGGAGGTAGAATTCCCTTGTGTTCAATCCCCAATACCATGCATGCACACAAAATAATAATAATAGTAATTTTAAAGTCCCTGTCTGATTGCTACAATACAACAGTGGGTTACATGTGGATCTTTTTTATATCACCTGTCTTATAATCTTCATCTATGGCCTTTTGATGAAAGCCACCACTTTTTGGAAAAGTTATAGACCTTCTAGATAATTTTTATTTTCTTCTAGAGATGATTTGATTTTTTTTTTTTTTGGTAGGCAACATGGTCGCCTTTATTTATACATCAAATAAAAACTTCAGAATTTTTGAGTGTTCTAATTCTAATTTCCTATTTTACATCAGACTGTAATTCTTTGGAGGTTTCAATGGAATGCTTTAAATGTTTACATCCTTGGAGGACCTTGAATACCAGTGCCTAGAACTGAGATACTGAGTTTTAACAAAGTCTATTTAGTATTTATTATTTTGATTTTTCTCCTTTTGCGTGTTGTTAGTTATCATAAAATCTCAAGAAAAAATCATGTTGTATATTGCACTTATTTGTTTGAGGCTCTACTATTTCAGTTCTTGGCTTCTTTAATAATTGTCTGCCTTGGCAGCTTCATTGCCAAACAGACTTCCAATTCACTGTAAGGTTGAGGAGACTATTATAAATGTTTAATTATAGTTACTTTACTTCACAAAATTCGCTGTAGACTTGTCTCCAGCTAAGCTATGTTTAAGAATTTATTGTTATTTAAAGAGGAAAGACTTTGGTAAATTAAATAGCTATTTGGCATTCATGTACAAAAACAAAATTAATGTACAAAATGAATGCATAATGTTTTAAAATTGATCTTAGGATTGTTCTGCACTATAAAAATAGTATTAACTCCTTTAAAATTAATATCAATTTTAAGATAGCCTTTCCTAAAATAAAATTAATAATAGTTATAAATTATTTAGGCATATTTTTATGCCAGCTATATGCCCTTATATTATCCCTAGAGCTCAACCACTACCAAAATACCATGTGCAGTGTATTATTATTTTATGGGGCAGGAACAGATGCTCAAAGAATTTAGAGCATTTGCCCAAGGACACACAGTCAGTGATAGAACTAAGTTTTCATTATGACACATCTTTCTTTTTCTCCATGTTACTTTAGTGGTTAGCAATAACAATTTTTAAACAATTATAATTTATTTTTATATAAAATAAATATACTTCCAATGTAGCAAAGCTTATAATAATTGTGTCTATAAGTTTATTGTCTGAGAAGTTTAGGAAAAAATATTTTAATTAGAAAACATGCTACTATGAAAACTTTTTTAAAAGTACATTTTGATATCTTGATATCTTACTTGGGCTATGTGTGCTATGCAAATCTCTTAAACTTCAGAATGTTAGTAAACAATATACATGCATACAAAATTTTATAGAAAGCTCAGTGTATTAATGTTTCTTGATAGCTCATGTCTTTGTTTTTCTCTTACCATAATAATTTTTGTCATTATAATTTTTTAAATCAAATAACCCATGACTGGATGTGGTGTGAGCTGCTAGGATATGAACTGAGGTAAGATCAGAACTTACCTGTGAGCTATGATAGCATGTTTTTAACACAAAGATTATATAGAAAGCCCATTTGACTCCCGTGTTTGGTTGAATTTCCTGCACAGTTTAAACAGAAACTTTCCACTTTGGGATGGATATAGTTCAAAAGTATATATAGTTTCTGAATTTTGAGTCATATGATTTACAGATCAATTTAAATTTGTGACCTAAGAAATACTGATATGTGAACAGTAGAGAATAAAATGTCTAAAAAGTAGAAAGTTAAAAATTTATTACAGAAAGGTTATAAAATTAATCTTACCTTCTTTAATGTAATGATGAATTCATTAGATAAAAGACTATTAGAGATCAATGGATTCGATTTTATGGATTAAATACGATTTTTAATAAAATGCCACAGAACAACAGTACAAAAAATATGATCAATTTTAAAATACCAGGATTTAAATGATCTTGAAAAGGCAAGAGGGGTCAAAAGAAAGAGAGCTCATATATAAAAGTTTCTTCAAGTTTGTTCAGCAGATACTTCTATTTTTCAGAGTTTTCTGGCACATAATATACACTTTTATTATGACATCAGTATAGTGAACTAGATTTATTTGTCATTTTCCTCTTCCACCAAACTGCAAGATCTTTCAGATCAGAGAACCATCTTTGTTCATCTCTGGATTCTCAATGCCTAATAAAATATCTGGCATATCTTAGACATTCCTTTATTATTGGCTAAAAGCTGCCAACTTTATTCTTAGCAAAATACATTAATTTTAATGTTAAACTAGAATTAAATGTTAAACTAAGATTAAAGATAAAAATTTTATTTAAAAAAAACTCAAGACATGTAAATGCTAATATGTGCAAGATTGAAAGACCTTATTTCTCTCAGAAGCGAACTATAATGAATGAAAAGGTCTGGTTTCAACTATTTTTCCTTGAATGACAAGAAACCAACAAGATGGAAGTTACAGTGGACAAGAAGCCTGCAACTTCTTCATTTGTAAAATAGATGATTGAACTGGAGTCAAAACTTCTAAAGTTGTTGTTTTGTCTCAAAAACACTTCTATGAGATCAACCTTCCCCAATGTAGTATCAGAGGCACCATATTTAGGAACAGAGGTAGAGAGATGTAATCCTTCCATCAAGGTTGCGCTGTGAATAAGTCTGTTGAAAATGTTAAAGTGAGCAATCAGCATATGTTTGTTTCCCACATAAATATACTTTGAAAAAAGGAAGTTGTATTTTTTTAAGCAGTCTCTACAGTGTGACCATTTGTAGTACTAAGACTGAATAAGCAATAATCATGGTGGCTGAGGTTGAAAAGAAACTAAATACACTTAAATGCCATGGGATACCTAAGATATAGCTTACATTTCTCAAATAGTGTGAAAGCTACTTGTTAATGTATATGAACTTATCCTGTTTAATGCTTATATTTGTTATTTTTATATTTTTCTTTTATTTTTCTTCTCCTGCCATTTCTCTTAACTACCTTTTCTTCTTATACAATGCTCTAAAGTCTATATCACTAAATTGTGATTTTGTTCTTTAGTGTCTAGGAGTCTTTACAATTGTTTTATTTTCTTAACCTCAAGCATACCACATATGCAGAAAATAAATTCCACTGACTTAAACTCTTATTTCCAGATTGGGAAAAACTATAGTGTGATTATCTTCAATTTTGAGTGCTACAAGTTTTTCTTTTCACATTTAACAATTACTTTGAGTTAATGATTTGCAAAACTCTAGGTAAATTTTGTTGTCTGTTTAAAATTAATTCAGGTGAACAATAACTTATTTTAAAATTAAATGGTCCATGATTTTTTTTTGGAAAAGTTAACATTTTGAGTTTTCTCAGTTATTGGAATTTGGGGATATGAGTAATTGTCTTAGCAAATCAGTTAAGGATGCCAGTAGCTTCTTTTGGACTGAAAGGAATACACACTGGGAAAGTATCTGCAAGTATTTTTTCTCATTGCATTTTGAATATTTGTTATAATCTGGCATTTAGGTTTTAGATTATTTAATGTATGAAGAAATATTTACATTTTCTTTTTATTGTCTGTTATCTACTATTTTATGCACCTTGTGATTTTGTATTAAGAATGTAGAAGAGAAGATCAGTTATATTTAGTGAAAGTTAGAGTTTTAAAAAAATTTATAGGAAGAAATGCTTTGACTTTGAGTTGAATTTCAGTATCTCAAAATAGTCAGAAGTTTAACAATTAATTTTAGTTAATAAATTTTAATAAGTAGATATAAAATTAGAACCATTTGCATTTATTTTTCTGATATGTATGAGGACTGCTGAATTTTTTTTTTTTTTGGTGGTACTGGGGTTTCTAGAAACCCTTCTTCCTCCAGGCTACACTCCCAGACCTATTAAAATATATATATATATTTTTAAACAGGGTCTCTTAAGCCAACAAGCCTGGCTTTGAACCTCCGCAATCCTCCAGTCTCTGCCTCCCAAGTGCAGGGATTACAAACCTGTGCCACCACGCCCAGTGTTAGGACTCCTGTTTTTTGTGAACAATTTTCTCAGCACACAATGTGTACTTTCAGGATGAATAATGAAGGTATTCTTCATATTAGTTCCTTCAAGAGTCTCTAAAATAATTTCATAGTTTGGTTTTATTGTCTATTTACCTAGCCCCATAGTTTCTGCTGTGCTTTCTTCATATTTATATTCTCAGCAGGAAAATGCCATGGTTTCCTAAAATATATAATAAACCATTGTCAGATGGCTGACAAGTTAGTTATATACCTGAAGCTATTATATTTAAAGTACTTTGCAGCTAATATCAAATTACATTGGTAGGCTTTATTAAACATATTTATTCAACAAATCTTTCTCGATCAATGAATTGTTGTATAACAGAATTTTCCATCTTAAGGAAGTACCACACTGAGAAGTCAACAAAAACCATGCTGTATTTTTCTTTCAAATAATTAATCGAACTTTCCTATGATCAAGCTTACAATCCCTCTCTCTCTCTCTCTCTCTCTCTCTCTCTCTCTCTCTCTCTCTCTCTCTCTCTCTCTCTAACTGGATCTGAGAATCTCTCTCTCTTTCTAACTGGATATGAGAATTAGCTTTTAAATTTAATTGGTGTATTGTAATTATACATCACAAGGAGATTCATAGTGACACGTTTATATATAGATATAACATTATTTGGTCTAAGTCATTCTTAAGTTTTTTATTTTTTTTTTTTCAGATTCACAAGTGTTAGGTGGGAAGTCCTCACTTCTTTGGTAGATAAACTGATAAGAGCCTGTTACTTATTAACAAGGGGAGAAGAAAAGGTGCAAGAAAAAAGAAAAAAAATCTCAGCTTTGAAACAGGCCAGCCATCAGTTAGCTGCCAGGGTTAGAAGCAGCCCCCCAGCCCCACTGTTACATATGTAGTCTGACTTGTAGGACCATAATGAGAACTTCATGAAATGGCAGATATAAAGCAATAGCATAGTGCCCAGCAATAAGTGAATAAAGATTATTATTTTTTAAGTAGCTTTGGAATAAACTGTATTCTTTAAGACTGAAATTTGTCAGAAATAGTAGAAGGTTTTCTGATTTCTGGCTTAGCCTGACTGCAAATGAAACAGACAGAGTGTGTTCAAGGAAGACATTATTAAAACAGTCTTGAGGATGGATGTCCTCTGCTCACTTTAGTGCATGATTAGAGGAACACAACTGGAAGAAGGATGGAAAACAAAACTCCTGTTACAAAGTTACTGTATTCATCAATCAGAGGCCTCTGCCAAATCCTCTAAAACAGAAGGTGTGAGAGTCATATGGGGAGCACCACACTGTGAGATGGGCCATGCAGTTAAGTACTGAAATACTTCTCACAACATTTAACACCAGGTGGCTGTGGGCATAATTCCTGCATAGGTAGGTAGCTATATGAGTAATTACTTATTAATTCAGTTCAAATGTCTCTTCAAACTATTCTGGAGTTTGAAGTCCCTACCACTGGAGTCACTTTGTTTTAAGCACACAATCACTAGAAAGATAGTGCACAGATGAACTATTATATCCAAATGGAGACATAGCTTATGGATACATCAGCATAAGTGAGTGCATCGGGTTAGGTAGGGAACAAAATAAAAAGCAAACCAAACAACTTTGCTGGATATGAAAAAAATTAGACAGTCTCAAGAGAATGAGAGTGAATTCTCATAGCATAAAAAACAAAGTGAATAGTTTGGACAGATGGAAGGCTCTAGGAATTTTATTATGGGAAAAGAATAAGCATTAACATTCTGAAAAGCAAGAAATATACTGTATTTCATCACTTCATCTCCTGTTCCTCTTACAGAATCTACCACAAAGTAGATTTTCAATAAATTTTCAATGAATGGAAGGAGGGATGGAACTGAGTTTTAAAAGAAATGCATTTTTACTGTCTACCTATTGCTTAAGTATCTCAGAATGCAAAGTGAATTTTATTTTGTACATGCTCATGTAAGGAAAGAATACTTCAGAATAAAGGTGAATCCTGTCGTTTCAGTGTTTGGTTGATTTTTAGCAAAGGTTAAGATGATCTTTAAAATACTTAAGCCTATGCAGTAAAGAACTGGCTTGAGATGTCAGGTTCTCCTGTGAAGGATCTTACATCTTTTCCTCTTTGTTATCCCTGCATTTATGATGGTGCATGAAGTGTGATAAGTATTCAATAAATGTTGGTTAAATTAATGAGGTTCTAATATACACAGTTAATCATCCAGCATATTTTGTCTAATAATCCAGAAAATTGACCGTACAGTTACCATTCAGACACAGTCAATAGCATGCCTATTTCATCTATTGATGGGTTATAATTTGGCTCATTTAATTGTGTTTATGTTTTACTGGGTTGTATTTTCTTTGCGAGAATATGTTTGCTCTTCTGCCAAATTTTTGCTCATTTACATGCGTACTGACAAATTGGTATATTTCAGTGGCCTTATGTTTCTGTTGAACAGACACGAGATACTTTATTTGCAGCATCTGTGTATTTTAAAATATTCGGTCTAGGAGATGCCAATTTTTCATGTAAATGAAAATGAAAAAAATGAGATTAAAACATTGGTAAAATAAAAGAGAGTCTGCACAGTTTTCTTAAAATATGTACCCTAAGACTCTTCCTGGAGTTTCTGATCATATTTTATGGAGGGTCAAGGGTTGGGAAAAATTAGAGTTTTCCTTGTTGTTGCAGCCTTTGAACTTACATATATCTATCACAGTTTTATACATATACTCATCCCAGTTTTGGTGGGGCTAATCAGAAGCTGGGAAAAGTATCCATGCTTCCAAAGATTTCCTCCCAACACTTCTTAGTAATTTAACCTGAAACTTTCCTTTTCAAATTAATAGTGAATTGGTAATTTCTTAATGTCTTCTAACATTTACTTGTGATCTGATAATCTTTAAAATTCTGATTAATACTTTATTAATTTTTATTGAACCTTCTTAAGGATATTTCATATGCCCTCACTATTTTGTTTATGAATTCATTTTTAAAAGAATCCAGTGAATTTATGGGAAGACATTTCAAGATTTGCTTCAAAATCTAGGGCCTGGCGCTAATTGTAAAGTATTAATGAGGAAATTTGGTTTAACTTGCTCCGTTTAACCTAATTATATCCACATGGTTAAAAAAATTATCACAGAAATTTCAGTTTTATGTTTTTATACAAAAAGAAATAATTTGTTGAATGGCTGAGAAATAGAGATTTTCAAATGACCAGAGAGCAAAGACATTTTTTGTAAAGTTATATAAATTTGTTTCTTTCGAATACTGACTACAATCCATATCTATATTTTTTCATTTTTGTTCTACACATACCAAGGCAAATTCAGTTTGTTATCCATAAGTTGCTAATGAATTGAGTTTTTTTTAAAAAAGAAATAAAAATAGTACAATTAATGCTTCCAGGAACTAAGATGGATATTGTTGTTAAAAGGATATTAACACCATTATATTAGATAAGTCTTGATCCTTTCAGAAACAAATTTTGAGAACAAAGAAGTTAGACATTAGCTTTTTATGCAATATTTGTAATATGACTCACATTGTAACATATTGTGGAAAGACTTGATGTTATTACACCTGTTGAGAATACATACTTAACTTTGCATCTTTAATTAATTTCTTTTTTGTGGTACTGGGGGTGGAACCCATGGGCTTTTCTACCTCTAGGCTATACTCCCAGACCTATTTTATACTTTATTTGGAAACAGGGTCTCACTAAGTTGCTGAGAGCCTCACTAAGTAGCTCAAGCTGGCTTTGAACCTGTGTGATCCTCCTGTCTCGGCCTCCCAAGCTCTGGGATTATAAACGTGCGCCACCACGCCCAGCTTTAATTAATTTTAATTGTTTTAAAGATAAAAATAAATGGAAGAGATAACTCCACTGCCCAGAAGAGTGTCAAATAAATAGAGATCAATATGTATTTGTCAAATGAATATATGCACAATATTTTTTCAGGTTACTAACATTGTAGTCAGATATTTTGGGTATTGAAAATCCAACATTTTCATCTTTCATTTATTATAGTCTGCTTTAGTTTTTTTTTTTTCATACTGGGGATTGACGTAGGGATGCTTGATCACTAAGCTACATCCCCTTTTTATTTTTCATTTTGTGACAAGATCTTGCTAAATTGTCCAGGCTGACCTAGAACTTGAGATTTTTTTTCTTCATGCTCTTAAGGAGCTGAAATTCCAGGCCTGTGCCCCACACCTGGAGCTTCACTTCTTTATGCTTTGCTCATAAGTAAAAAAATAAAGACCCTCAATATGATCACAGTGATCCAATGCTAATATTTTGGTATTAGTCATAGTTTGTGCCATTATTCTTGTCTCTCTAGAAAAGAAGTTGTGTAAATTCTAATGATTAAGCCACATGTTTTCTTCACTTACAAATGGGATACAGTATTTTTGTGTGGGGGGCGGTACTGGGGATTGAACCAAGGGGTGTTCTACTTCCAGGCTATATCCTAGCTCTATTTATTTTTTATGCTGAAACAGCCTTACCAATTTGCTGATGGCCTCACTAAGTTGCCAAGGCTGGTCTTGAATTTGGGATCCTCCTGTCCCAGCCTCCCAGTTATTGGAGTTATAGGCATGCGTCACTACGCTTGATGAAACATAGTATTTTTAATGAAAGAAATAAACACATCCATTTATCAAACTAGTGATGATTTTGGCTGATTTAACTCATAAGATGATTTTATCTTATGGCTCCAAGTTGCCTGTCCTCCAGGTCAACAAACATTTAAGATAAACATAGGGACAAATTTGTTCCTTTATTTTTCTGAAAATTAAGGCATTTGTGCATGATTAGTAAATGGTTTTATTAGTAAATGGTTTTATTCTACTTGAAACCTTTAAATAAAAGTTTCCCTATTAAGGTAGAATGAGTAGAGTGTAGGGTGCAGATTGAATGTCTGCCAGAATTATAAGACAAATAGTTTGTGCAAAAATTTTCAAGTGACTTTGATAAATCTCTCTTTTGGCAAGCTGAATAGGAAGGATTTGCATATGTTATATTGTCTGTTTTTCAAATTACAAATGCTCCACCCACACCCTCATTCTGATGACAAAAGACATTATTCTGAGATAAGAGAATGCTTTCAAAAGAAAAATTTCAGTTGGTTCATAAATAACACTGCTTTTTTCCCCCTCCATTTGGAAACTACAACACTAAATAATTCTACACTGATGAGGCTTCAAGAAGCTTCTCTGTAGGGTTGTATTGCGAGCAGCATGCATGGAGAGAGTATTTCTTCATTATCTAAATGCTAAGAAAGATTCTGGGTTCATGATTAGTGGGATGGTTTTCCAGTTCATATTCAGTTAAGCAAAAAAAACCCCACAAGTTTATATTCAAGCATGTGATGAAGTGATTTTATCCAAAGTAGTCTACAAATATTACTGATAACTCTAGGAACCAATACTGTCTTATCTACAATAAGATATGACAATAAATCAATGAGACATTTTATTGTCTGCTCTTTAGAGATCTTTGTGTCTTTATAATTGTTTCTTTGGATACTAAGGGATGTAAAGTTGCTTGATTCTGTCTTTAAAACACGAGCATTTCCACAAAAATCATATAAAAATACCATCTTCTCTTTATATATGCGTGAGCTTAGGCTCAAAGATCTGTCACATCCTAATTCTCATTTCATTTCATTTATTTCATTTCTAATGTGCTAGGTTCTGACATAGTCTGTCATTTTCACTTCTATATCTTGCTCAAATTTACCTGCATGTGAATAGCTGCATCTGTAAGAAGATAGTGTGTGTTTGGGGGCATTTTTCTCACCCAAACTCCATTTAAATTTAATCACTTATAATTTATGTTTTTCTGTTGTATTGTCATGTGGGCTGCTTTTTAGATGCATATTCTCTAATTACCTAAAAGAAGAACTGAAATATTACTACATAATATTAAGTGAAAGTTCTTATGATGTAGAAATAGAAAAAATAAGTAGGTAAAAAGGAGACAGACAGGAAGGAAGAGTAAAATATAACTTTAATATAAGAATCTGGAGCTGAAGTGCTTCAACCTCTAATCCACAAACCAGTTCTCTTTCCTAGGCCTGACTCTCCCAAAATTCTTGGGAAACCTGTAGATCCTAGAGTTAACTATAATATTTCCAATAAAAATATAATTCAGGATAGTCCAGCTTATCCATCAATCAGCTAATGAAGACCCCAATCAGCCTGAAGACCCTAAGGCTGACCAGACCACCAGACCACCAGGAAGCGTCTCGTGAATACTGGACTGAGCTCATCCACCCTAAGGCTGACCAGACCACCTGCCCACCATAAACCACCTTGGGACTACGGGACTGAGCTCATCCTCGCATACCTTCTCTAGCCCACCCCTCATGAAAGTCCCCTATAAGAAGAGAACCCTGAACTCCCTCAAATGCCTTCCTTATCTTGAGGTGGCCTGCATTCTTTCTTGAATGTGTATTTCCTTTCTTTTCCCCAAATAAACCTCTGTCCATGTCTCTAACTGGCACGTGCTGAAATTCTTTTTGTCACGTTAGCCAAGGACCCTGCAGATCCTGAGTTCCTTAGCTGAGAGCTCACCCCAACACTTCTAGGAAGGATTTAATATTATATTATTTATTTTATGAATTTGGAGCCACCAGTTTTTCATCTTGTTTAATTTTGTGGTGTTCTAAAGTAAGAAAATACTCTATGTTTATTGTCATTGAAGACTTTGAGGGCAGAAGGTTACTTCTTATCACTGAAATGCTTGTGCTATGCAAAGGCAGATTCCTTTAACAAGTACTTACCATGTGTCTACCATATTCTCAGCCCCAGGCTAGGTGTCATGAGATTAGTAGGGACAGCCTGCAAAACATGCTACTTTTCCCTCACTGTCTTCAGGTGAACTCCATAATAAAACCAAAGCCATACTTGGGTTATTTCAGGGTAAAACTATTCAGAAAGACAGTTCTGTATTTTTCAGGCAACTTAGCAGGTCAGATGCCACTGGGTTCTTTGCATGACTGAGTTAAAGTGCTAGAATGTATATGAAAGCTTAGTGAATTGTGTTTGCAATTTCACCGAACAGCCATAGGTAATATCTGACTTTGTTGGTTTTCAAGTATAACTACTTGAGTGGTTTCTTGCAATTGAATTGTTAAATCTGTAGAAATACATCAGTGAAGATGGACAAGCCACTAGTATGGCATCTGTGGTTGGTTTTCATCTTTGTCCATACAAAGACTGTCTTTACATATGAATATCATGTTTGCACACAATATCAAGCTAAGGAAAATTTGACCTTTGATATAACACACTCCAAACTACATTTTCTTGGTAGAAATATTTTAAATTTATTATATTAAAAAGCTAACTCTGTTAAAATAATCAATAGAAACTCTTTTAATGAGCCCCTGAAAGTATTTAAGGATAAAAGTAAAAGCAAAATTTTTAAGTTGCAAATTCCCTAATTATTGCCGAAACCCAAATTAACAATGAATTATAAAAACCTAAATGGCATTTGCTGATTTATCATGTGGGACATATTTTCCCCTGGCTATGTTTGCTGCCACTGCTGGATGAAATAGTCAATAATTATTACTTGGTATCACACATTTTATAGAAACTGTCAGAACATGCAAGTAGTCAGGAATGATGAAATGGAAATGAAAGAGTTAGGAATAATGAATAGGAGATAAGTCATCAATGTCTGATTCATACATTTCTTAAAATGTTTCCTGGTCTACTGATTCCTATAATTATGACTGTTAAGATGAACCTATAGGGACTCAAACATGTTTAACATGTGAAAGTGGACCACATTTGCCTGATTATCTTGGCCCTCCCTATGCCATAGACTCTGTAAAAAAAGAAAAAGAAAAAAAAAAGCAGCTGCTTTAGATCTGGGGCCATTGTCTGAAGGTGTTTATTACAGAAAGTTGTACAAATGGCTCAACTACAATGTAATTTCACAACATGGAAGCTATGGATGGTGAGTCTCCAGATAAGCCGAAATGTTTGTTGTATCTGAGGTTCAAGATTAGGGTTTAAGACACAATGGAATGCAGAATCTTAACTGCTAATAACAAAGTTTAACCTTTAAACACACCACTTAGTTGGTTAAAGGAGGCTAAAAATAACTTTAGCTAAAAATGAATATTTGTCTCATATAAATGAACATACGGTTGACAAGCAAAGGTGATTCTAAAGACCCATATTGTCATCAGCACACTCCTTTGCATTGTTCTGTTTTGTAAGGCCATGAGTACATGAATATATAGGTGTAATTAAGACTGTGCTGCTTCCAAAAATAGGTGGCTGCAATTCTCGTTTTGAAAAATGCTCAGGCTTATAAGGCAGAACAATTGAAATCATTAATTAGCGAGAAGTGATGATCTGTTATGCTCCATTTCACCTTTGGCTGTTGAAATCACCCCCTGGGGGAAACCACATCATAGTGATGGATGAAGTGTTGGGGAAATTCCTGTGATCCAGAGCTTCAAGGATGCAAAAGTATATTTTACAGGTGTGCAACCAAAGAAGAGTGGTTTCACGTCCTATTTCTTATCCTCTCATTCACATTACACAGACTAGAGGAAGAGACTGCTCATTTGTGAATTCCTGAAGGTGGTGACATCTGACATCTCTCTGAAATGCGAGACTGAATCTAATCTCCATAATTAAGTGTCAACATCTATGCTTCACTCTCCTACTTGGCAACATTGTCCCGACATGACAGAAGCCTGGTACAGGACTGGCTGAGATAGAGCAGATTTTTAAATGAGCATATTTCAAAGCTCCCTAAGAAGTAATGCATTAGAAATTGGCCGTGAATTCAACTTGGTTGGCAGCTATTATTTGGTACATAGATCTCCCGAGGCAGTGGCATTCAGTTACACAATAGCTACGAGGAATTCGGCGTAGCATTACATGGTGATATTAAAATGATTCTTAGGTTTTTCATTTGAATCACAATTTTTGAAGGTTTACTTTCATATTTATGATGTGAGTCTGGGAGCTTCACAACACTGTTGTAGAAAATGCAGAATGCAGGATGAAGTGGAGGTATTTGGGGCCCTATCCAGTGGGATTTATTACTGGAAATACCAGAAGGATCTCATCGCATCAGCCTTCACTTATAATAAAGTCCCATGGCATGGATCCTGTGGATAGCTCTGCAGCCTAGTTTCAGGTCTCAAGGACAAAGAAAAGCAATAAAATAAAAGGAAAACAGTCATTTTTAGCATAGGTATTTGGTTATGTCCAGTAATGTCTTATTAATGAAGTGGGCTCCAGTAAGTTAGTCTAAGTATTCTACAGGTACTTGATAAATATTTGTTATTCATTAATAGCCTTGAGGCGTCTTGGACTATAGCACATTTCAAATTCTTTTCTCTGAGAGAGGCAAGAGGGTGGTGTCCAATTATTTTCTATGCTGCAATCTCAGAAGAATAGCTTTGTACTCCCAAATCCCCAAATATTCAGTCACTGTCATGATGCAGCTGTGGTTCAGGAATCCAACTTCTCTTTGAATTTTTATTTACTTATATATTTAACTTTATTTTTAGCTTCCACTGCCTCTTGAATTTATCCCCTAGGATGTAAAATTCAACATCCCTTTATATTACCCAATGCCTCTTCCCTCAGTCATTGTGTGATAGTACCGAAGTTCTTTTGGCCTGAGTTTCTTCATTCAAAATGTCACCATAGACAGTTTTGTTTTCAAAATAGAATGGAATAAAGCATATACAAATTTTAGTACATATTAGGTACTGTTCTATCCCATAATCCATTATTTTGTTTCATTTTATAGAATTCAATTGATATTTACTTTTAAACTTAACTTGGTTTTAGCTTTTTCTTGTCCCTTAATTCAAGCTTTATATTGTGTATTTTTTTTTCCAGACATGGCACCTAGATTGCACTGCAAGATCTAGCTTAGCAATTCATTCTTATAATGTCTTAATTGGTTGTGTGCTGCTATAAGTAAATAACTGAGAAATAACTGTGTATGTTATAAGAAAAAGAGGTCTAGTTTGGCTCACAATTTTGGAGGGTGAGAGACCAAATCAGGTGGCTACAGCTGATGAGGCTGTTGTACTGTGTCAGAGCCTGGTGGATGGAGTCCCATGATGGAAGCCTGTTTGAGAAGAGCAAGCAGTCCATACAGAAGAGGGATTCATGAAGGTGCCAGGGTCTCTTGCAGAAATCTTTTTACTTAAGTACTAAGAAACAGTACTAATTCTCTCTGAGGGTGATTCCCTTCATGATCTAATAACTTCCCACTTCCCACTAAGCCCCATCTCTTATGGGTTTCACCAACTTTCAACATCATTGATCTGGGGATCAAGTTTCCAGCATAGGAATCTCTGAGGGACAAAGTATATCTAACACACAGCAATCAGATTCTTCTTCTTTTTTAAAATTGGGACCTGAGATTGAATATAGAGCCTTTCTACCTCTTCTTTTTTCTTTCTTTTTTAATGCATAATATATAATGCAATAATTCATCAGGAGTTTCAAACTTTTTGAAACAGCAGAATCTTGAAAATCCATGAAGAAAAATCTTTCTCAGAAGCCCAATATTTATAGGGTGCAAAAACAGCATGTTCTTTGAACATGGCTCCTATTTACTTTCTCACATTTACTTCCTCAGCCTGCAGAAGGGAAAACCAAAGGCATGGCAGGGCAGAATGTGGCATAGGATATGAGTCAGTCAATCAACACAATCTCATTAAGTGCTTACTGGGTACCAGCCACGATCTAGGTGCTAGAGATAGAGAAGAGAACAAAAATGACTTGGTCCCTCTCCTGGAGAAGAGGACAGTCTAGTAGAAAAGGAGTCAGATATTAGAGACAATTACTACAGAGATTACAAGAACTCCAAGGGAGACATGGAGGTTAGAGGAGGGCACTTGCCTGGTTCTCCATGAGGAAATGACATATGTAAGCTAAGCGTTAAGGAAAGAATAGCTGGTCAAAGAGAAGGGAAATCGAATTGTATTGGTGCAGATGGAACAGCTTGGGTGCAGAGGAAACATATTTGCTGGCTGGAACCTGGGGAAAGTCCAGAAGTTCCTGGAGCCTGGCGAGAGGAGGCTGCAGAAGCAGGTGGGGGTCCAGTATGTTCTTCTGAGGAATTGACAGTGGCCTTGGAGTTAGCAGGCTAGAGAAGGGTTCTCAGATATCGACCAGCTCATTCGATTAGGAGACAATCTGCTGCTAAATGCAGTGTGGTATCCTGGGTTGGATCCTCCACATTCTTTTACAAGTTGTTCCTTCCACTCAGAACTATCTCTTCTGCCTCCTTTGGCCCAGATCTGGTTTATGCTTCAGAATCTCCATCATAGGCTGCCTCTTCTGGCAGCCTTCCCTGTGGTTCTTTTCCTGAAGTGTGAGGCCTGGGTGCTGGGGATCACAAACTTCTGGCTTTGGAGGGGACTGGGATCTGCCTTAATGCAGGGGTGGATGAGCTCTACTGAGAGGAGCCGGTGCTGCAGGCTCCATGCCAGCAAGATGGCTGCATGATCCTTTTCCAAGGGTGTCCCTATATCTTTCCTTGAAGGCAGTTTGCCTGTAACCAAGAGGTTAAGCCTGTGAAGACACAGGGGTGGCAGAAGATAGCCCCTTCTGACAGGTGGGTATCACTAAGTTGCAGAGGGCCTTACTAAGTTACTGAGGCTGACGGAGAACCTGCGATTCACTTGTCTGGGTCTCCCAAATTTGGGGATTACAAGCATGGACCACTATACCAAGCTGCAATCAGACTCTTCTAATTTTTTATTTTTATTTTTTTAACATCTGAAAGAGAAAGCAAAATCACATCGAAACTGGAGGGATGCTCACTAGCTATACAACTGCTTCTCTTTCATGTACAAATTAGAGTGGAATTGTAACATCTGTGAGGGTTCATGAATTGCTTTATCTTGATTTTACTTTTTATTTTTTCTTTGAGGTGCTGGAGATTGAGTCCAGTGACGGTATTGTCTTAGTCATTAGCCTTATCCTGTCTGGCATGGTGACAGATCAGTATTAAAAGGTGGCAAACAGAAGCACTGGGCCAAATACTCCAGTGTTTTAGACAGGCATTTTTGCTAAAGACATCATTTCAGTGTTGGTTTGAGTCTACTGTGAGACACTAAGGATATTTCTATGAAAATAATTGGTTTATTCAAATCCATGATGCAAATGCCTATTACTTTACATTATTTCTTTGCTCATCCCTTTCATTTTTTTATCCTCATGAAGTACTGATTAAGATATATCTGTTTACCTTAAACCTGAATTGTAAAAGTATTTATCTGATTATCTCTTACCCCCCTTTACTCATTTTACATACAGCTGTTAAAATTAATCTTTTAAAATATGAGTTTTTCCATTGCGCCCCTTTTATACTTAAACATTGTTAGTATTTTCTATGTACTGCAATTGGTTCTCAATATAAGTTCGATCCAGTAATGGATGGAAAGGGACTGAGCGATCTTGAGGGCAAATAACTTAGCGAGCTTCCTCAAGTGACACCATCCATCTATCTTTAAGTTCAGAGTTAAATTTTCATACCCTATTTCTTTCCAAAGTGTGATCTTAGTTTTGACAAATCTGTCTCTGTGACTCAATCCTCTTTTCAAAAAATCATGTCCTTGGTCCTGTCTTTGGCCTCTCTAGTTTTGGTTAGAATTGTGGTACGGTAGGGAGCCAGAATCCCCCACCTTTGATATTTGATCAACCTGGCCTCACTTTTGATAGAATCATGAGTCAGTTTCTCAAGAGTCCCTCTGTCCTTAATGTCTCCTTACAGCAATCTTCTACATATTGACCCCATCCCTTCACTCTTCTCGTTAGCTATAAATCTCTAGAAGTCTTTGCTTTTTAGAAATCAAACCCAATCCTCCCCCTATTATAGTTGTCTCAGTGCCTATTATAATAGTCTTGAATAAAGTCCTCCTTACCACTTTAATGAGTGTCAGAATAAAAAATTTCATTGAAAATTGGGAGTAATAATCATGCAAACTATAGGGCATAGGTAATACCTATTTTTGTAGGGTTGTTACATAAAAGAACCATATTTATCTCACTAGTGTAATATGGGTGTGAGCCCCAAGCTATTCAGAACCGTGTCCTGCTACCACCATTTAAGAGGCTGGCAGTAGACAAGATGTCAAACAGGTTGAGAATTTTTGTTTAGCTTTTTGTTTATATTTTAGCTTTTAATAAGATATATTTAGAAAAGTAATTCACTTTTTGTATGTTAATTTTTTACTACTGTTAATGCAGAACAGATCTTAGATTTGGAGATTAATTATAATAGTGTCTTACATATTTTACGATGGAAGAAATTACCGTTTTAATCATTGTCTGAGTATATTTTGTTTTATATATGTATGGATTATATATGAGTATTTATATGAAGTGATATAGTATGTATATAAAAGCAATATTTTATATGTCTTTATAAGTTGGCTTGAATATATACCAGATTGTAGCAATTTGGCAATAATTTAAACTTCTCAGAAAAAGTTAGAAATCAAGGTTAACAAGTAGAAAATTAATGTAATACTGAAATGTTAAGAAAGCCCATAAAATTCAATTCTAGACATTTGTTGTAAAGGATCAATTTTTCATTAAATTCTTTAAATGATTTCTATACTTTTTTAAATTCAAAATCAACTGCATTTCTTAATATTTGCCAGAAGATGGTGCTGTTTTAATAAACTAAAATCTCTATATTTTGGGAAATGCACATAAATATTGTCAATGATTTAAAATAAAAACAATTCTGAATGCTTGTCAAATAACTTAAATGATATTTTCACCTTAATTTTCGTGCTTATGTCTTTGAAAGATTTCTATGCAGTCAGAGGGGAAGGACTTAAAAGTAAATTTGTTCTCATATGTTTATTATATGCCTTTTTCAAGTTACAAGAACAACTTGGGTGAAAAAAAGCTGCTAATTAGTGTATTTTACAAAAACTTAATGCTATATTAACATTTTGGACTAATTTCAAAATTGTATGTTTATAAAATACACATACCTATTTTTGTGCAGAGACTGAAAAAATGGAATAATAGAAATCCAAATTTAATTGTTATCAGTCTATGAGACTATGAGAAAGCAAATATTCTATTTTAATCATTTACCTTTAACAATAGTCCACTACATTTCATCTAGGGGCATATTTACATTGCATTTATTTACAGCAAGGCATGGTCATTCATCATAGTTCTATAGCACAGTAATGAGCCCTTCAACCACCCACTCTGCTTCATGACATTAAATATAGGTGTCTTAAAAAGTCAACTAATTTAGTATAAAATGAAATGTCTCTATGTGTGTTAATAAAGAGACTTTACTTCCATGTGAAAAATAAGCCTAAATATTTTTTTCCTTCTATTTTGCTTCAGGCTCCAGAAATTTCTAATGAGTAGTAACAGGGGCTCAGTAACTGCTAAGAGGTTTCTTAACCTGACAGTAATTGCGTCTAATAAGTAGACAGACCAGAGTATTCAGCAACAGTTCCATTGAGGTATCCAGTATTACCTTACTAATTCTTACTAATGACTGGAAAACAAATTATGTGTTTTGAGATGGTCCATAAATCAATGGTTAGCGATCTATAGGAAAGAAAGAACCACAAATTTGATAGAAAACATTGCTAAAGTTCAGAAATAGCACTAAATGAATGATGTATGCCTCTACCATCTTGTACCCCATTAAGATGTGTGACAATAATGACCCAAAAAACATAAAAAAGTAAAAAAAAATAAGTGAAAGACAAAACAAAAATATGATTAAACACTTGAAAAAAAGAATCAGTACCTATTTTATTTTGCTTTGTTTGGGGTATGATCCCTATAGTACCTCTCAAAACCATACAAATACACAATTCAGCAACATTTCTTTCTTTTCTTTATAATATTTAGCTGGATAGTCATATATTACATTTAGTGTGTTCCTTCTATGGAGGAATATCTTAAAAATATTCAGACTCAGGGGTGAATTAAAAAATAGAAAATAATTTTTTTGGAAATAGTTTTAATAAAAAGGGAACTATACAGAACTATATGCAAGTATGTTTATAACGCTGAACCTCACTATGATGTATAGTTACACTGCAATAATAAAATTATTAAAAATATAAATAGGGAGATGGAATAAACATTTATGCAGTAAACAGCAATCCCCATATTTTATATCAGCAAATAATATAAAATTATTATAGGATTGATTATTGCCTATTTTATTTTATTTATTATTTATTTTATTTATTTATTTATTTATTTTGGTGATACTGGGGTTCCTGGAAGCTCTTCTACCTCCAGGCTACACTCCCAGACCTTTTATATATATATATTTTTAATTTGGAAACAGGGTTTCTTAAGCCAGTGCGGCTGGCTTTGAACCTGCATGATCCTCCTGTCTCCGCCTCCCAAGCGCGGGGATTACAAGCGTGAGCCACCATGTCTGGCTTTGATTTTATTTTCTGTGTGTGTGTTACTGGGGATTGAATTTAGGGCCATTCTACCTCTGTGCTGCACCCCCAGATCTATTTCATTTTTACTTTGAAACAGTATCTTGCTAGATGGATGAAAGTCTCAGTACTTGCTGAGGCTGTCCTCGAACCTGCGATATTCCAGTTTCAGCATCACAAGTACTTGGATTACAGGCAAGTGCCGCCATACTCAGCTTGACCTATATGATATCTGAACAATGCTTTTGATAGATTGTATAAAAAATCTTATGTATGCCATTTGAGACTGATAACAATCCTGTTATGTAAACATCAATATCTTTTCCATAAGCAAGAAACAGCCTTACAGACCTTGACTAATTTACCCACTTATATAGCTATAGCTCATACAACAGGATGTGGACTTATATTTGTTCTGTTTCCAGATTCTGGGCTCTCTCCACTGGTTCAAACAGAACTCAAACCCTTTCCTGGCACACCTGGTCCCAAGATTAAGCTCATTCCCATTTTGTGTGCCTCCTGATGTGAAATTTTAGGTCATTTGTCTTTACTCTCTTCAAAAAAAGTTCCATGGAAAATTTTCCAGTCTGAGTTGAGATTGATTTCTGTGATTCATTTGTCACTGTGAAAAGAGATTAGAGTTGAAAGAAAAGTGACTCATGACGACTTGTGCTCACTGCTGCATGACTGGCAGCTCCTGGAAGAGAAAAAACATTTTCTTTCCTTGGGGGAGTTATATCAGGAGGGCCTTTCATTCAGCAAAGCTAATAACAACTGGTTTTTAAGGTAGATGCCCCAGTTCTCTCAGGAGCACTGTATAGTAACATTCCTATGCCCATAAAATGTCAACATAATATTTTCCAAGAAGGGATGCATTGTTTTCTTTGCAACTGTTTTCATTGCTTGTATCTCATCTACTAGTTTCCACAAAATTATATTGAGCCTTAGGCTTTTAGAAAAGAGAGGGTGATCTCTGATGGCTCTGAAAACCTAACAATTAAATGCTCCTTCACATGCTTTGTCCCACTCTCAACATACATTAATTAAATCAGTCATTGTATATATGACTTGAATCTATAATACTTTGTCATCTATTATAAAAAGATGTATCTATTGGCCATTTGAATTTCATCCTTCATGAAGTGTCTATTTAATTCAATCAGAGAGATACAAATCAAAACTACCCTGAGATTTCACCTAACTCCAACTAGAATGGCAATTATTCAAAACACAAACAACAACAAATGCTGGCGAGGATGTGGAGAAGTGGGAACTCTAATACATTGTTGGTGGGACTGCAAATTAGTGCAAACACTTTGGAAAACAGTATGGAGAATCCTCAGAAGAATGGGAACAAATCTAACATTTGATCCAACCACACCACTTCTGAGTATCTACCCAAAAGAATAGAAACCAAACTACCAAACTAATGCATGTGTATCTATGTTCATAGCTGCACAATTCACCATTGCCAAACTACGGAACCAACCGAGATGTGCATCAACAGATAAATGGATTACAAAACTGTGGGATATGTACACAATGGAATTTTATTCAGCCATAAAGAAAAACACAGTTACATCATTTACAGGAAAATGGATGAAACTAGAGGACATAATGCTAAGTGAGATTAGTCAGTCACAAAAAATAAGAAATTGGATACTTTCCCTAATATGTGAAAGCTAGGGAGAAATGGATAACAGGAGGAACTCTAGATGAAGGAGGAGATTCTATAGATGAGCAAATTAGGCAACCTAACTGAGGGGATGGGAGGAGGGAAGGAGAAAACTCTCTAAAGCACATGATGTACTTAAAAAAACATATCAAAGTCAATCACTAAGCCAAGCACGGGAAGGAGGGAGGAGGAGGGAATGGGGCAGGAATTGGGTAAGGGCTAATTGGGTGATGTGTGCATGTGTGTCTCCACCATCTTTTATCCCATTAAGATGTATGACTACAAAGCACTAATAAAAAATTAAAAAAATAAAAGCATGTATCATCATTAGAAAATATTTTCTTTTTCATTTATCTTAACATTTTAAATCCTCAGTTTCTATAAATGGATTCAAAGCCAGTTTGACATGATAATTTATGATTACTAAGTCATTGATGAACCTATTGCTTAATGAAGTAGTAGTCAACAAATACATAGGTTTTCTGAGTTCTGAATAAATCTATGCTGAGAGATCGTATCACAGAAGAAACAAACGTTGAGAGTCAGACAAACTAGAGTATAAATCACAGTGAAAGCATGTATTAGTTAATTTGCCTTGCTTTGGTTTGTTCTGATAAGTTTCTTTCATGATTTTTCATATGAATTAGATGACATTACATTATGTGTGAGTAAGTATTATATATCACTATACTTACATATGTCAGGGGCCCTGTCACAGGCCAGCTAAAGTTGCAGGAGAGGTTTCAGCAGTGAGTTCCTCAGTAAAAACACATGTGGATCCACCATCTGGAGGAGAATTAACAAATAGCAACTTTATTCTTGGGCCTATCACTTATATAGGGTTCTGGGGAAAATGGCACATGTGTAGGTCAGTGTGGATGTGTGCACATGTAACATGCTCTTGTGGATTTGCGCATACATATATAGCCCACATTTATATCAGCATGATGTACACACTGCACTGTATTTTGTAAAGCATGTCATCATACTTTACACAATTGTGGCTACATGGGATAAGTCTTCAACTATGGCTCTGCAGAATATGCTGACCCAGGCCTTGTGGCTCCAGGAATGCAACCTATGGCTTCTGCACACACTCGGCTCACTCTCAGACATCTTGCCACCACAGGGCCAAGGATTTAGGTGCAGGGAATAAGAGGGCTTCTCCCCTCACTTCTGGTAATACCTGGCAGTCTTGAAAATTTTTTTGTCACCTTTAAAGTGTGGGGCATACCTACTATTACCTTATCTAAGGAGATCTTCTCAGTGCGATCAGGTTGCTAATTCAAAAGTCTCAATGAAAGCCGGGCATGGTGGCACATGCTTGTAATCCCTGCACTTGGGAAGCTGAGAAAGGAGGATCACACAGGTTCAAAGCCAGCCTCAGCTACTTAGTGAGGCTCTCAGCAACTTCGTGAGATCCTGTTTCCAAACAAAATATAAAATAGGTCTGGCAGTGTAGCTTGGAGGTGGAAAGCCCCTGGATTCCACCCCCAGTACCACACACATACATACATATACATACACATGTCTCAATGAGCCGGGCGTAGTGGCACACACTTGTAATCCTAGCATTTGGGAGGCTGAGACAGGAGAACCGTGGCTCGTGGACAGCCTCAGCTATTTAGTGAGGCTCTTTGCAACTCAGTGAGACCCTGTTTTAAAGTAAAGAATATGAGCCAAATGTGGTGGTGCACATTTGTAATCCTAGCATTTGGGAGGCTGAGATGGAAGGATTGAAGTTCTCGGAAAGCCTCAGCTACTTAGTGAAGCTCTCTGCAACTTAGTGAGACCCTGTTTCAAAATAAAGACTGAGCCAGGTATGGTGGTGCATGCTTGTAATCCCAGCATTTGGGAGGCTGAGACAAGAGGACAGCCTCAGCTACTTAGTGAGGCCCTTTTCAACTCCGTGAGACCCTGTTTCAAAATAAAGAATAAAGAATAGGTCTGAGGGTGTAGCTCACAGGTAAAAGCCGCCGGGTTCTATCCCCAGTATGGCAAATAAATAAATAAATAAATAAAAGAATAAAAAATATAGGGCTCTGGGTGTAGCTCAGAGGTAGAATGCCCCTGGGTTTCATCCCCAGTACCATAAAAATAAAATAAAAGTCTCAATGACAGGGCACTTGTGCCCACCACTCCTTTTAATGAGGGGCTAAGGCCTTCAGTTACTCCTTCAGGAATCCATTAACGCATTCAATCATCTTGGTTTATTGGAACTGGGTTGTCCCTAGAGTGTTGGTGGCATCACTACCATGACTCTGTAAAGTAAAAAGGCCTATGCCCTGTAACATGATGCATAGTAGCTCCTTCCTGGAGGCCCCGTTCCCACAGGTTCTCTCACATATTCTTGCCCCACACTGGGAGGTTCCCAATCAACCAGTCTTGTTCTGCCCCTCGGGCAGCCACAAAGTTATTCCCTGGTAGACTTCCCAGTGGTCTGTACGGACATGTAAGGGCCCAGTCTCCTTCCTGAGAACTAACTGATCCCCTGGAGCTTGGCCTATTGGTTGGAGTGCCAGGCACTGGTCTCATACCAAATTGTTTCTGTGGTGGGCTGTAAGGCCACACCTGCCCACATGGGCAGTTTCCCATGACAAGAGCTATAAGCATACCATGTTTCCATGGGTATAGGGTTTGTTCCTTCCTCATAGGGACTTGGGACATCTTTCACTTCTGTAGAGTCTAAGGGGCTTGTTGCTTACTGGTTCCAGCAAAATATGTAACTGTTTAGACAAAGGGCTGCTAGTAAACCATTCTCCCTGCTCAAATTATGCACCCCATTTTGTCAGGGTGGGCATTTGAGCTATCCATGTCTAGGACGTCTGAGTTCAGGACCTCAGCAAACCTTTGATAGGGTAGTAGGTAGACTGGATTATTACTTACCCAGTGCCTGTAATGAGTTCACAAGCTAAGAGGGCAACATATGCAGCTACTGTTTCTCAATAAGAAAGTAGCATGCCTCTGCCCCTTTCCATAGCTGTGATCAAAACCCAACTGGGGTATTCCTACTCAGAAATGTTTTTAACTGTTTGACTGTTCTAGCTGAGGATAGGCTTTTATCTTGCCTATCACAGCTTCAGGTATGAACTGTGTCTTACCTGACCAGACAAGTCCCAAGAAATTAATAGAATATCCCATTCCCTGAACCTTGTCTTTTTTGACAGCTCATCCCATTCCTGGAGAGCAGCTTGAAGGTTACATGTAGCTGTTTCTAACCCTGCCTGAGAATCAGGGTTACCATAGCATCATTAAAGCAATGGTACAACTACACAGACTCCGACTTCCACCAAGAGGTTAAATCAAATGTCACAGCGTCTTGGCATGTCTCAGGCTTCTGCCAATAGGATACAATGTGTTGTAACTGTCCCAATTCATGTGACAGGTGACCCATCAGTTCTGAAATGTGGGGTACCACTGCATGCAAAAGCAGTGTTACTTTATTTAACTTCCAATAGTCCACTGTCATGTGCCAGGAACTGTCAGGTGTTTGTACTGGGCACAGGGAGAGTTGAATGAGCTATGAGTCATGCGTATTACACTGGCTTCTTCCAGCTTTGCTATCATTTGTCCAATTTCCTCATGCCTGCTTGGTCACTTGTCCTGCTTCACAATCCCAATTCTTGTGGCTTGGGGTAGTTTAACGGAACATGAAGGGGAGTCCTCTAGTGTCTTTACCACATGCACTCATAGCCAGGATTCTCTGGTAGTTATCTGCACAGCCAATCCCTATAATACATCTACCCCCAAGATATACTCAGTTTGGGGAATATATAGACATTATATTACTTTGGATCTAGACATCCAATTCCAATTTGAACTGTCAAATTGTGGGAGACCAGACATAGAAGCAATATGATAGATAAATATATATCTATATCTATCTCTCTCTCTCTCTCTCTCTCTATATATATATATATATATATATATATATATATATATATATAGTCACTATTGCTTAATGACATTATTCTGAGTGCATTCTGAGAAATGTGTCATATGATTTCATCAATGCGCAAACATCAAGGAATGCACTTACACAAACCAGGATGGTATGGGACAGTCTCTTGATGTGGCTTCTTAAAACAATCAAGAGACACAGTAAACATAAGATAGATTTGGTTTCCCCAGGCATAGCATACTGTTTTACAGTAGTCGTGTGTCCTTGGGAATTAGAATGAGTATACTCTAAAGTAGTGATAAAAACTATAGTGCAATAAATACATAAACTGATAAAAATAATTACCATTATAAGAATGGTGTAGTATACAAAATTGTATGTGGTATATTTTATAAGGATGGTAGGGCAGTAACTATGTTCACACCAATGTCACCACAACTACATGAGTTATACCTTGAGTCACAATAGTACAACATCACTAGGCATTAGAAATTTTTCATCTTCATTATAGGCTTATGGGACCATGCTGACATATATATATATATATATATATATATATATATATATATATATATATATATATAGAGAGAGAGAGAGAGAGAGAGAGAGTCCAAAGGCTAGAAGCCTGCTGCTGATATTCAGAAACAGGAGAGGAGTATCCTGACTCTGTAAGAGTGATAAAGGATGAAACTTCTTTGCCTTTTTGTTCTATTTGGGCTCTTAGCCTATTGGACAGTGCCCATCCACATTGGGTGGGGGTGAATCTACCTTATTCATTCTATACAAATGCCAACCTTTTTATAGAAAAACATTCACAGACACATCTAGAAATAATGCTTTATTAATTCCCTGGGTATCCCTTAATTTATTTTAGCTGACACATAAAGTTAATCATTAGAGATGTTAATAAAAACACTGACATATTTTTGCACCTGTTTCTTCCCAGTTCTCATGATATTTAGCTCCATAGCAAATATTTGTAAAAATAACTATTTCATGTGAATAATACTAGTCAACCATTATTGCCTGTATGGTATGTGCCAGGCATATTGGTCTTTTTAAAACCTTTTTAAATTTAAATTTAATAGCTATCCTTTAATGTAGCCATTATTATTATCATCCATGGTTTATGAATCAATGGATTTTGAAGACAACATATTTTATTCATGGTCAGAGTGCTAATAAGTAATAGAACCAGGACTAGAATTCTGTTTTGTCAGACTACAGAATTTGCTACACAGCTATTTATTAGCTCTTGCATGTGTCAGCCAAAACAAAGATGAGTTAAGTGAGTCTTACTTGGTATGAAACACAAGTAAATTAATTTATATCAGAAGAAATGGCTCTGGTACCTAGTTTTTATATGTAATTTTGTAAGAGGTAAGCTGGAAAATACCTTTGAGGACTGTTTCTACTTTAGGCTTTCAGAGCCTATATTCTAATTGGTTGTCCTGCTTCCACTGCAGAATGAACCAATTAACTAAGTTTCCATCCAGCTTTTTGCTAAAATGTCAGGACTAAAGCAGGATTCATGTAAGGCATACGATAATAAATGGGATCCATTTAAAACGAGACACCCTAGGTTGTGTTCCTAATTAGAAGATTGAAATGATTGCTATCCCTGAAATTGTAACACATTCTTAATATTTTCCTTCTTTTATTAGATGTTCTGATGCCTAATACCACCTGAGTTACAGGGAAATTTTTGGAAGGTTTCTAGTACATGAAAGAACCTTCACACAGTATAAAAATAATTGGCTTGGATTCATATGAACTACATAAAATTGACATGATAACTGTTAACCTGAGTACCCTTGCAAACATCAGAATCATCCTTGTTTTCTCGGTTCCTTTTGCTTCTATTCCCTTCTCTGTGTCTGTGTCTGCTGTCATGAATTTCTAGTATGTGTTTATATATCCATACATAAAATTTCCCTTTTTTTCTCCAATTGTACTTGCTACTATCATGACCCTGGCTTCCATTATATTTCTTTTGGAATCTAATAGTAAATTTCTCACTAAGTTTCTTGTCTTCAGTGTTCCCTGTATCCGCACCGATGCTATTTAACATGTCTTATATAAATACCCTGATTTCTTCATTTTAGCATGGCTTTATGCACACTCCTTGGTTAGTCTTTTCTTTCTGGAATTGCTTTTCAGATTATTAGAGGTCTCGGAGAGGTCTATAGATTTGATGGAAAGATCTCCATCTCAATGCAATCATTTTTGGGTGACAATAGGGAAGGATTGAAGAAATAGAGCCAGAAGAGGGAGGAACAAGATGACAGTCATTCTGATCAGGACTACAAGGTCTTGACCACTACTAAACACATTGTGATGGAGGGATCAGAGGGATGTGGTTGGGCAGAAAGACTGGAGACTAAACCCAGGGGAATCAGCTGACACTAGGAAGGCAGATGCTGAAAAATGCAACTCTACATCAGAATCATGCAATGGTCTAGGATGAGTCAGCTCAAGAGGCACCAGGCAGAATGAGGAAAGGCTGCATTCCCACTAACCTCAGTGAAACATTAGGAATTCTCTGTGAAAGTTACAGGCAAGAGGAAGGCTGGTGCAAAATGGTACCTGAAGATTCTGTGCTGTATCTGAGTTGCCAGACTTGTCTGTGGGATTATTCCCCAATCTCAGTGGGCTTAGCACCTGTGGGTTTATGATCATATACAATGAAAAATAAGCAAAAGAGATGACAGCAACAAGACTGAAAATATTCATCATATGTGAAAAATGTTCTAGCTCACTATTTCAAGGAGCTAAAATGAGAGGATAAATTTTTATTGATAAAATTAACAACTACAAACATTTTTATAGTCAATGCTAAGACTAGATGGACATATATATTTTCTGTGATCTTCAAAGAAAATTTCTAAGTATCCTTTGAGGCTTAGTTTAGCTTACATGTAATACTAGCTCCTATGTTGCTGATACTTTTGATACTAAATGTCAAGATTTGGCTTGGAGACATTTATGTTCATGCTTATAATCATCTATATCCTTTGATCCAGTAATTCTACTTCTAAAAATTTGTCTTATTCAAATGATTGAAGATATTTACAAACACGTACAAATAAGGATATCATAATATTATGACCACAATAACATTTTGTGAAATAACTGAAATGCAAAGCAGTATGAAATTGGTTAAATATGCCAGGTGTGATGTGCACACTTGTAATCCCCGCGCTTGGGAGGCGAAGACAGGAGGATTGCACAGGCTCAAAGCCAGCCGTGCTGGCTTAAGAGACCCTGTTTCCAAATAAATATAAAATAGGTCTGGGGAGTGTAGCCCGGAGGTAGAAGGTTTCCCAGGAACCCCAGTACCACCAAAAAAAAAAAAAAAAAAAAAAGAAAAGAAAGAAATTGGTTAAATAAAGGCTGATATACACATATACACAATACAGTGGAAAATCATTAAAAATTGTGCAATGTATACTTAATGGCAGAGGAGAAGCATAGAGCTTTGTTGTAAACACAACATGGCAGTTAAAATAACCATGTTTTGGCCGGGCGTGGTGGCGCACACCGCGCTTGGGAGGCGGAGATCGCGCTGGTTCTGTGCCAGCCTTGCTGGCTTAAGAGACCCTGTTTCCACATAAAAAGGTAAAAAAAAAAAATAGGTCTGGGAGTGTAGCCCGTGGGAGTGTATCACGGAGGTAGAAGGGCTTCCAGGAACCCCAGTACCACCAAATAAATAAATAAATAAATAAATAAATAAATAAATAAATAAAATAAGCATGATTTTGTGAACATTCAAATGTAGGTGTGTTTATATAAAGAATCCTGGAAGGCTATGCACATAAATGTATAATTTAATTAATAACTAAGATAAAAATCAGCACAAAGATATAAGAAGGAAAGAAAAGCTACATAAGGAGTCTTAGTCATGTTGCTGAGGGCTTCTTAGCCAGCTTCCCAAGTCTCCCATCAATATTTGAAAAATCAATTTTCTAACTCTCAGATTTCTTCCCAAGCTTAAAGCTAAGACTAGCTTTAAACTGGATGACTTTGGAGTTTTAAAGAGATTATTTTATCAGGGTAAGCTTATTCAGTTGATGATATGTGAATGTTTATAAAAGTACATTTATAAACTTAAAATTATAAAACTGGATGAAAATGTTTGAGATTTATTAATGTAATAAAAGAGAGATGATTTAATAACTTTGATTATTTTATGAATATTCTTACAGGAAATTTCCAGAAGAATATTAATTATTCACAAGGCCACCCTTTTCAACAGTATCCTCTATACCTGTAGGATAGCTTTATAAACAAAGGAACAGCAGCCAGGTAATTGTGTCAAAATGATTGTAGTTACATTTGTGTATGTATCAGGTTTTGAAACAAATTCTAATCTAATCTTGCAGGAAGTGTACAGCTGTAGCACTCAATATTTTAGAAGAGGCATCTGGACCTCAGACTGTCAGATTCACAGGCAACAAGAGAAAGCACTGCTATCGAGGATGCTGTTCAGCATTATTGACTTTTCAAGAGACAGTTAAGAAAGTATCAAGAAAACTATTGGATATGTGAAGCCACTGAAGCCATAACTGTTGACAATGACTTGATACTAAAGTATTTTCAAATCTATTTGAAGTGGAGCCTATGGTTTTTTGAAAACCTGATTTAAAAATAGGGAAGTCAAATGAAGAAAAGTAAACTCTTAAATGAGTTAAACCGAGGTATAGTTTAGCATCATTATCATCATGGAAGAAAAATATTATAATTTGTTAAGAAACTTTATTAATTTCTGGTGGCATCTCATCATCTCTGATTAACTCACCATAATAAAGACATCATACATATAATTACACTAAATATCTGCAATGCTGTCTAAATTTGATTATTTTTATCCTCAGATATTAAACACAAATAAAATAACAATTTTAAGTTCTAAATACGTCAAGGTAGTCTAATTTTTCTATAACGTTTTTGAAAACTCAGTATTACAACTCATTAATTAGGAAAATAATCATAGACATTTGAACATGTTTTCTTTTTTATTGATGCACTGTTGTCAAACATTATGAAGAAGGTCTGAATAATACACAAACACATGCACATACTACTTGGTGAACCCACCTCTCACACTCCACGCCCTCCCCCTCCCCATGCACAACATTGAGTTTGGCATTAATAAACTTGTGTATGTACATCATGTCCATTGAAGTGTTGCCTTCTTTGAGACTATCCCCACTCATATCCCTCCTAGAGGCTCCCTCCATCACTTCACTAGGGTTTCCTCTTTTTTTTTTTTTTTTTTGTCTAGAGTACTTTCTGTATCCCAATTTCTTCCTAGATTCCACATATGAGAAAAAACATCTGACTTTTCACTTTTTACAACTGACAGATCTCAGCATAATATTCTCCAGTTCCATTCATTTCCCTGCAAATGACATTCCTTTCATCTTTAAGGCTGCTTAGAATTCCATTATGTATGTATCCAGTAATTTTTGAATCCATTTGTCTATTGAGAGATACCTAGGCTGGTTACATAACTTGACTATTATGAATTCTGCTGCTATAAACATAGATATGCATGCATTACTATGATGGTCTGATTTTCACTTACTTTGGGTAGATACCCAGGAGTGATATAGTTGGATCATACGGTAGAGAACTAATATCTGAAATATACAAAGAACTCAAAAAATTTATCCCCAAAACAAAAATAAACAAAGCCAATATCCCAGTCAAACAATGGGAAAGTGAACTAAATAAACATTTATCAAAAGAAGAAATATAAAAGGCCAACAAATATCTTAAATAATTTTCAGCATCATCATTCAGAGATATGTGAAATAAAACTACACCGAGATTTTTGCCTAACCCCAATTAGAATGACATCATTAAAAGCAAAAATAATATCAAATGCTGGTGAGGATGTGGGAAAGTAGAAACTCTGATATATTGGTGGGATTGCAAATTAGTGTAGCCACTTTGAAGGTCAGTGTGGAGGATCTTCAGAAGACTGAGAATAAACAGGTTTACATAGTAAATTTTTTAAGATAACAGATGTTTTGAGCATTATATTTAAATGATAACATATTTCCAGATATATCCACAAAAGGCATTTTTCATGGTATTTAAGTTAAAATTTATATGTACACTATTAGAACACTGAATAAAATAATACAATGTTCATTCTTATACAGACTACAAAATTAGATCCAGCAACCCTTCCCAAACTTCTCTACATCAAGCAGTTCTATTGTTTGTTAAAGAAGAAAATTGGAAACCCCCAGTTTTCTTCTATCTGGGTGATTGGCTATTTAGTAGAATTAAAATTTTCAGTGGGCTTTTATCAAATCATGTACATTGTTAAAGATTTTATAATGGAGATCAAAACTCCCATTACACTAATTTACCCTTTTAAGCTATTATATTATTAGACTTTGTTACTCAACATCTCATGAACAACAAAAAGAATACAATTCTGAGACCTATCTACTGCAGTCAAGTTGAGCTTAGGCAATCCTCTATGGCAGATACCTCTCTGTTATTTCAGCATATTCCCGACCACAACTAGATTATTTACTTTGCCCTCCTCCATCCACGGCTGCCTCTTTGAACTCTCAGCTTATGCCACATTTCAACATTTTTAATGGCACTGTCAAATGCTATTGCTTATTATTCATATATATATATATATATATATATATATATATATATATATATGTGTGTGTGTGTGTGTGTGTGTGTGTGTGTGTGTATACATATATACATATACATATATCAGGAATAAATAGGAAAGGCTGATAGATTATATTTCAACCTTTTAACATAAAAATGCATGGACAAAGCTCTTATTTTAAGACTAAGCCTGAAACCATAAGAAAATAAATTTTGTTTTCTCTAAGTTATGTGGTCCAATATTTAAGTTATGCCTGAAAAATGCTGATGGATACACAAACAAAACAAAACAAAATTAAACAAAATACGCCAACAAAATATAGCAAGTTATTTGGAAAGTAACTACAATAAAAAAATAAAAATGTGCCGGGCGTGGTGGCTCACGCTTGTGAACCCAGCATTTGGGAGGCTGAGACCGGAGGATCGCGGTTCGGGGACAACCTCAGCTACTTAGTGAGGCCCTCTGCAACTCAGTGAGACCTGGTTTCAAAATAAAGAATAAACAACCCAATCAAGAAATGGGCAACTGAAATGAATAGACATTTCACAAAAGAAGAGATACAAATGGCCAATAGATACCTGAAAAGATGTTCAACATCACTAGCCATCAGGAAGATGCAAATCAAAACTATGCTGAGATTCCATCTAAACCCAATCAGAGTGGCAAACATAAAGAAATCAAACAACAACAATTGCTGGCGAGGATGTGGGGAAAGAGGAAATCTTTTACACTGTTGGTGGGAGTGCAAAGTAGTTCAGCCACTATGGAGATCAGTATGGAGATTCCTTAGAAAACTGGGAATAGATCCACCATTTGATCTGGCTATACCACTCCTAGGTATCTTTCCAAAGGGCTTGAAATAAGAGCACTACGTTAACATATGCATAGACATGTACATAGCAGCACAGTTCGTAATAGCCAAACTATGGAACCAACCTAGATCTCCATCAACAGATGAGTGGATTGCAAAATTATGGGAAATGCACACAATGGAATTCTATTCAGCTATAAAGAAAAATAAAATAATAGCATTTGCAAGAAGATGGAAGGAACTAGAGAACAGTATGTTAAGTGAGGTTAGTCAAGTACAGAAAGAGAAAGGACATATGTTTTCTCTAATATGTTCAAGCTAGGGAGTAGTGGTAATACCAGAGGGATTCCAGAGGATGGAGGGGAAATCTCAGCAAAGCTTGAATGGAAGGACAGGTGAGGAAGAAAGCTGAGGTTGTTCAATGGAGGAGCTACATACAAATATGTGTAATAGCATAAATACAACATGATTAACCTGGACACTCTCTATTGGGGGGGGGAGGGAAAGCGTGGGGGAAGGGCATGAAGCACAATGTAAATGTACACCACTCTCAATATGTTCCACTTATAAAAAATAAAAAATGAATTAAAAAAAGAATAAAAAATAGGACAGGAGATGTGGCTCAGAGGTCGAATGCCCCTGGGTTCCACCCCCAGACCTGAAAAATAAATAAATAAATAAATACATACATACATACATACATACAAAAATAAATAAATAAAAATGAAAACATTAAAAAATAAGAATGTGGAAGATGGCGACCAAGAAAAGCGGGGCTTAAGAGCCCTGCTAACAACAAATCTCCATTACCACAAAATCAGCGCCTTTCAAAGCCAGAAAACAACATCACCAGAGAAACAAAAAAAATCACCAGGCTCCAGAGAGAAAGCGGACTGAGAACAGAGCCACAGAGGAGATCCTCACGCCCGAGGACGTGGCTTCATGCCCGAGGACGCGGCAGCAGCGCCATACTGCCGGCGGCACCGGCGAATTTACGGGACGGCCACAGCAAGCCGAGGGGAGCCGCTGCAGAACAGCCAGGCGGGAGTTCTCGGCGCAGAGGGCATCTAAAGCTCCTAGTGGCTGAGCTCAGCACATGCTGAAGGGATTCAGAGTGGAAATCAAAACCAAGAAAAAAAAAACGCCAGCCCCATAGCCGAGGGCGTAGAGGCGGCGCCATATTGCCACCGGCGGCAACAGCACCGAATTCAGTACAGCTACATCTGCGTATTCAAGAACAGTGAGTCAAATTGCGGGCCACAGAGGAGAAATCCCAGTACTGTACTCACTGGGACTTGACCCAGTGGGAGAGGGGCGGTGGCAGTGATATCACACCATAGGAGAATGTGCAACCTGGCACCCCACCACAGTCTAAAGCAGCCTCTATCGACTCTCTGGGTCAGAGACTCTGTGATACAACCCAGTAAAGGAATAGTGGGGACTGAGATACTACTGACTTGAGATCCAGAACACCTTAAGTGAAGTCATAGTGACGCAAGGGAAGAACCCAGAGAAGGCACAAACTTCCGAAATCATGGGAAAGAGGAATAACACTGGAGCAATGAATGCCCACAACCCCACAACATCAGAACCCAATAAAACAGAAAATCAGAGATTTCTAGAAGATCAAATCAGGAAAATAACTGTAGAAATAATAGAGGTGCTTCGAAAAGAACTCAGAGAGAGCCAAAAAGAGATAAAGGATACAATTAATGAAGTAAAGGCCTCAATTCAAAGCACAAACAACCAACTAGACTACATGGAGAACAGAATCTCACTCTTAGAAGATGATCATTCCAAAAATGAACGCATAGTTTCTAATCTAGAAAAAAATATCCGACAGCAGGAATCTGATATTGAAGAAATATGGGCCCATTTTAAGAGAGCTAACCTAAGAATAATTGGAATAGAGGAGGGAAAAGAAAGTGATACCAAAGGGATCAACAATCTCTTCAAGGAAGTAATAGCAGAAAATTTTACAGACATAGAGCAAGAGGTTGATACGCAGGTCCAGGAAACGTATAGAACTCCCTTTAGACAGGATCGGAGAAGAGGATCCCCATGCCACATAATTGTCAAAATGACCAATGTGGAAGCCAAGCAGAGAATCTTAAAGGCAACAAAAGCAAAGGGCCAAGTGACATTCAGAGGCAAGCCAATTAGAATCACTCCAGACTTCCCAAACCAAGTTATGAGAGCCAGAATGGCTTGGAGTAACATATTCCCAATTTTGAAAGAAAACAACTTCCAGCCAAAAATTTCCTACCCAGCAAAACTTTCTATCAAATTAGATGGAAAAATAAGAAGCTTCCATGACAAACAGAAACTGAAGGAATTTATGTCTTCAAAACCAGCACTAGAGAAAATACTCAAAGAGATTAACTACAAAGAAGAAATAGGTAACACACATCAGAACTAGAGAAACAAGATTTTCCATCCAACAGACAACTAAGATTGGTTATCTGTGGAGATTCATTATTTATGTTAGTCTGTTACCTATCTCTAAATGGTATTGTTTGCCTTTATTGTTGTTAATTTTTAGGATTTCTAGTTGGAATATTAATATACCTTTAGATGTAGCATTTGGAAATATTTTATCCCATTCTATTAGTAACTTTTAACTCTGTTTACATTGTCTTTGGATATACAATATGTTTTTTATTTTTTAGGGAGTTTGTATACTCTTCTGTGGCCTGTGCCATTGAAATCATAACCAAGAAATCACTGCCAATTTCAATTTTGTGAGGTTTTATGACCCAGATTTTCTCCTAAAAGTTTATAGTCTTAAGATTTATATTTAGGTCTTTTATCTATTTTGAGTTAATACTTGTATATGGGATTAGGTAAGGGTCCAATTTTATTCTTTTCCATGTAATTATTATTTTTCAACAATATTTAGTTAAAAGATTATTATTTCCACCACCAAATGTTCGTGGAAACCTTGTCAAAAATAACTTGATAATATAGGGAAGAATTTAGCTCTAGGCTTTTATTTAACTCCAATGGTTTATATATCTGCCTTTAGAATAGTACTATACTGTTTCAATTATTGTAGCTTTATATGGTTTGAAATCAGAAAATATACATCTTCTAGCTTTGTTCTTTTTCAAGATCGTTGTGGGTACCTAGAGTCCATATTCCATATTAGGATAGATTTTTTTCTGAAAATAAATATATAAATATATAATAGTTTCACGTAAAAAATAGAAAAAACAATATTCTCTGGTAAGAAAGAAAGCAAAAAGAAATATTGAAATGTTATCTTTAAGTCATCAAAAGCTTGGTATCAGACAAATGAAACTGTTATGTGAGATTATCATTTTTAATTTTGGATAAATTGCTATAATACTAGATGTCAATCACTAAGCCAAGCATGGGAGGGAGGGATAGTGAGAGAATGGGGTGGGGATTGGGTGGGGGCTGACTGGGCAAGGTGTGCATGTATGTCTACAAAAGTATGTATCCCACTATGATGTATGAATACAGTGCACCATTTAAAAATAATAAAAATTAAAAAAAATAAAAATGTAATTTCTAGCTTCTTTTGTAAAGCTCTGTAAGCCTCTGTAAACCTCTGTAATGTGATACTGATTATTTTTAGTTATTTATCAATAAATCAATTAAATAATGTGCTCCAAAAGACTTTTAAACTTCTGAAGAAAAGATCCACTTAACCTATATGGAATTTTGATATTTATCAATGATATTATGACTAAAGTAAGTCTATTTGGATATTAAATATTGCTTTGACATTTTTCACATTTCAATTTCTTTGAATAAATAATTAAGATTTATATAGAGAGTAAAATGGAAAAGGTAACAAAGCTTGCTTTATCTATCAAGTACTTTTTTTTAAAAAAATTATATTACATTCTGAACAAAAAGTGGAATTCAGTGGTTGTTAACCCATAGGGCTCTATCTGGAATGCTGGAATGCAATTCTGCTTCATAACTGCAGGTGAGACTCCCAGAGTCAATTCTAAGTTAGGAAGCAGTGCCTTTCAGAGCCTTTAAAAACAGGTAAATTCTGAAAAAAGAATCACATTAGAAAGACAAGAGAAGGACTTCCGGGAAGATGGCGACCGAGAAAAGCGGGGCTTTAGAGCCCCGCTAACAACCAATCTCCATTACCACAAAATCAGCGCCTTTCATAGGCAGAAAACACCATCACCAGAGAAACAAAAAAAACCACCAGGCTCCAGAGAGAAAGCGGACTGAGAACAGAGCTCAGAGCCACAGAGGAGATACACCGGCCTCACGCCCGAGGACGCGGCAGCAGCGCCATATTGCCGGCGGCAGCGGCGAATTCACCAGACGGCTACAGCAAGTCGAGGTGAGCCGCTGCGGAACAGCCAGGCGGGATTTTTCAGCGCAGGGAACATCTAAAGCTCCCAGTGGCTGAGCTCAGCACATGCTGCAAGGACTCAGAGTGGAATTCAAAACCAAGAAGAAATAAGCCAGCCTCACCGCCGAGGGCATAGCAGAGTCGCCATATTGCAACTGGCGGGAGTAGCAGTGAATTCAATGAGTCCAGTACAGGTACATCTGCGAACTCAAGAACAGTGAGTCAAACTGCGGGCCCCAGAGGAGAAATCCCAGTACTGTACTCCCTGGGACTTGACCCCGTGGGGGAGTGGCAGTGGCCGAGATATCACACCATAGGAGAATGTGCAACCTGGCACCCCACCACAGTCTAAAGCAGCCTCTATCAACTCCCTGGGTTGGAGACTCTGTGATACAACCCAGTAAAGGAATAGTGGGGTCTGAGATAATACAGACTCGAGATCCAGAGCACCTTAAGTGAAGTCATAATGACCCAAGGGAAGAACCCAGAGAAGGCACAAACTTCCGAAATCATGGGAAAGAGGAATAACACTGGAGCAATGAATGCCCACAACCCCACAACATCAGAATCCAATAAAACAGAAAATCAGAGATTTCTAGAAGATCAAATCAGGAAAAAAACTGTAGAAATAATAGAAGTGCTTCGAAAAGAACTCAGAGAGAGCCAAAAAGAGATAAAGGATGCAATTAATGAAGTAAAGGCCTCAATTCAAAGCACAAACAACCGACTAGACCACATGGAGAACAGAATCTCGCTCTTAGAAGATGATCATTCAAAAAATGAATGCATAGTTTCTAATCTAGAAAAAAATATCCAACAGCAGGAATCTGACATTGAAGAAATATGGGCCCATTTTAAGAGAGCTAACCTAAGAATAATTGGAATAGAGGAGGGAAAAGAAAGTGATACCAAAGGGATCAACAATCTCTTCAAGGAAGTAATAGCAGAAAATTTTCCAAACATAGAGCAAGAGGTTGATACACAGATCCAGGAAACTTATAGAACTCCCTTTAGACAGGATCGGAGAAGAGGATCCCCATGCCACATAATTGTCAAAATGACCAATGTGGAAGCCAAGCAGAGAATCTTAAAGGCAACAAAAACAAAGGGCCAAGTGACATTCAGAGGCAAACCAATTAGAATCACTCCAGACTTCCCAAACCAAGTCATGAGAGCCAGAATGGCTTGGAGTAACATATTCCAAACTCTGAAAGAAAACAACTTCCAGCCAAAAATTTTCTACCCAGCAAAACTTTCTATCAAATTAGATGGAAAAATAAGAAGCTTCCATGACAAACAGAAACTGAAGGAATTTATGTCTTCAAAACCAGCACTAGAGAAAATACTCAAAGAGATTAACTACAAAGAAGAAATAGGTAACACACACTAGAACCAGAGAAACAAGATTTTCCATCCAACAGACAACTAAGATTGGTTATCTGTGGAGATTCATTATTTATGTTAGTCTTTTACCTATCTCTAAATGGTATTGTTTGCCTTTATTGTTGTTAATTTTTAGGATTTCTAGTTGGAATATTAATATTCCAACTTTTAACTTTTAACTCTGTTTACATTGTCTTTGGATATACAATATGTTTTTTATTTTTTAGGGAGTTTGTATACTCTTCTGTGGCCTGTGCCATTGAAATCATAACCAAGAAATCACTGCCAATTTCAATGTTGTGAGGTTTTATGACCCAGATTTTCTCCTAAAAGTTTATAGTCTTAAGATTTATATTTAGGTCTTTTATCTATTTTGAGTTAATACTTGTATATGGGATTAGGTAAGGGTCCAATTTTATTCTTTTCCATGTAATTATTATTTTTCAACAATATTTAGTTAAAAGATTATTATTTCCACCACCAAATGTTCGTGGAAACCTTGTCAAAAATAACTTGATAATATAGGGAAGAATTTATCTCTAGGCTTGTATTTAACTCCAATGGCTTATATATCTGCCTTTAGAACAGTACTACACTGTTTCAATTATTATAGCTTTATATGGTTTGAAATCAGAAAATATATATCTTCTAGCTTTGTTATTTTTCAAGATCGTTTTGGGTATCTAGAATCCATATTCCATATTAGGATAAATTTTTTTCTGAAAAATAAATATATAAATATATGATAGTTTCACCTAAAAAATAGAAAAAAAATATTCTCTGGTAAGAAAGAAAGCAAAAAGAAATATTGAAATGTTATCTTTAAGTCATCAAAAGCTTGGTATCAGACAAATGAAACTGTTATGTGAGATTATCATTTTTAATTTTGGATAAATTGCTATAATACTAGATGTCAACCACTAAGCCAAGCATGGGAGGGAGGGATGGGGAGTGAATGGGGTGGGGATCGGGTGGGGGCTGACTGGGCGATGTGTGCATGTATGTCTACAAAAGTCTGTATCCCACTATGATGTATGAATACATTGCACCAATAAAAAAAATGTAAAAAGAAAAGAATTGGTCTAGAATGCCAAATAAATAAATAAATAAATAATAAAAAAAAGAAAGACAAGAGAAAAAAAAATGAAGAAAAATGCTGCCCTGTGAAAATTCACTAGTGAACAGATGGATGTTTGTCTCTAGTGATACACACACACACACACACACACACACACACACACACACACACACTCACTCATACAGTTATAGTCAGAAATAGCATGGCAAAGTTACTGATAATATTTATTATATCACTACTTGAAGATGAGCTCACTATGAAGATAAAGGTGATAATCATAACAATTATTTTTTTACTCAAATCTACTTTGTATGTCTTACCAAGATGCAAAACTCACTCTACAGACAGCTATGTAAGCCAAATGTTCAAGACTACCTAACTTCTAATCTCAGTACCTTAAGAAAATTATGTAATTATTTTATGGTGAAATTTTTTACCTGTAAAATTAGGGCATTATTTGTATTATTTCATAGGGATGTTTAGTGAATTAAATGACATATTACAGGCTATGTACATATACATATGCACATGTATATTTTACATTTATAAAATATAATGCCATTAAATAATAAAACATACTTTATTTACAATACATACAGGTACTTTTGTTGTATTTAAACTCCCTCCATTCTTTCCTGGAGCCTAATTGAAAAAAGGGTGTCACTCCTAAGGAATCCATGATAAAAAGAGATGAGGGAAAAGAAGTACAATGTGTGGAATGATTCTCTGAGTCCTTTATAAATTCAACTTCCTTCTCATGAATAGAGTTATCAGCCTTCTTCTTTATCACATTCAAAATTTTGGTTCTCTCTTTACCTAGGAACCCAGGCCAAATCAACTCCAGCCACTGACACAGGGAATATTTTCTACTTAGTCCTGCTTAAGATATCATTCTCAAAGACATAGATTTTCAACTGAAGACTTTCTTTTCCAAAGTCTTCAAATATTGGAATATTCATTTGCTTTCAGGAAAACCTCACAGAGTCCATGTTCACTATCAATCCTGTGATCCTAACAAAATCATCAACCTCAAAGTGTGGCAAGCCAGTCTTATAAAACAGCATGCAAGTTACTGAATCCAGGAAAGGTGGAAATTTTTAAATTCAATTCAGTTTTCAGTGTCTTCTTATTAAGGATTAAACATATTTCAGAATTGCCAGTAAGTCATTTTTGGCATATATCCTATAATAAGCCACAAGTCTAGATATCTTTGGGAACTATTCAAATAATGAAAATGCCAAAGTGGTGTAAGAGAGTGATTCTCAAAATGTAGTTCTGGCTGCCAGCATCAGCATCACCTGAGAACTTACAAGAAATGCAAATTCTTTGGCTGCATCAAAGATACAGTGGACCTAAAACTCAGGATGGGGCCCAGCACTACATTTTAACAAGCCCTGACGGTGATTCTGATTCATGCCAAAGGGTAAGGACACCTGGTATAGATCAGTAGGGAGGGACTGGACAAAAATGAAAAACTGTGAAACTCCTAAGTTTCACAAATAAAAAACTGAGCAGACCACAGCAAGCAAAAAGAACCTTGTGTGAAAAGAGAACTTAACCCTTGGCAACCAGTTTATATCTGAAGATTTAAGGGAATACCGACACGTTTAATTTCTAGAATTAGAGCTTCTATCTAATTAGGATTATCTAGAATTAGACTTTCATTCCTCACGACCCATCTAGGAAAAGCCTTCCCTGGGGTTGTCCACCTTTCTGTACTGAATGGTGTACTCTCTGGCCAGCCTAGTCATAGTCATTCAAATGCTTTACAGTCAATGGGACATTTTCTTAAAATAAAAATGATAGACGATAGGTACACATTTCGTGGAATACAATGATCTCTCTCCACTGGTCCTCTTATTGAATTAAAAATCTGTAAAACTCACAAAATCTTGCTGAACATCTTGTCCAACCTGTTTGTTTTATATACAAACAAAACGGAGCTGTGAGAGGCTGAGCAACAAATCAAAGATCAAACAGTGAAGAAATGTAAAGCCCTTGTACTCCTGGCTACCAGAGAAATCAAACAGGGGCGTGCAACACATTGAAAAGCTGCATTCTTTTTCAAATAATATTCAAATTACAAATTATGTAGGAAATAAAATTTATCAATACAAATGTATCTATGAAATTAGAATCAAGGCCGGCGTGAAAAATGATTCAACATTTACTTCATGAACAAGTTGTATAAACCAGAAATTCTTTAAGTATGCCTACCAGAATTAGTACTTCTTGAATACTTGCAGTGTGCAACCTGAACAAATGACTCCTTCCTATTTATTCGGTCTGATTCTTTTATCCATGGATCATAGGTGAGAACGCCATATATACTTGCAGCTCCCATCACCAAATCAAAGATTTATAAGAGGAGTGCTCTTATTCGCCAAGTTTCTGCTGTATTCTACTTTCCATAGTTCTTGGCACACGGGAAGTTCTCAATAAATATTTGTCAATATAAATGAAGGTGAAGGCAAGTTATTTAATTTTCTTGCCTACTCACATTTCTTTCTTTTTTTTCCTGAAATTATTCTTCCCTAGCCTGGGCCTTGTGTGTAGTGGGGCCTATAGTTTCACTGTGACTGATGGGGTGCATAATTGCTGAAAATAGGGGCAAATTTGACCAATTACTCTTCTGATTTGGAAAAACAGAATTGGGGCATGGAAAATCATAAAGCTGCATTCAACATTTGAGCTGGGTGGTATTTGACTGGCTATTTTCCCTTTTAATGGACAAGTAATGATTGAGTATAACATCCCTGGCTGTTGCTTCAAAGCCTTTTCTTATCCAGTCAGCAAAAATCATTTTCTCATAAAAGCAGGTGACAAAATAGTTTTTTAAAATTTTTTATTGGTGCATTATAGTCATACATCTTAATGGAGTACAAGATGGTGGAGACACACATGCACACATCACCCAATTAGCCCTTACCCAATTCTGCCCCATTCCTTCCCTTATTCTCTTTCTCATATTTGGCTTAGTGATTGACTTTGATATGTTTGTTAATGTACACCATGTACACTAGAAAATTTCCTCCTTCCTCCCTCCCATCCCCTCAGTTAGGTTGCCTTATTTGTTCATCTATAGTATCTCCTTCTTCATCTAGAGTTCTTCCTCTGACCTATTTTCTCCCTAGCTTCTGCATATTAGGGAGAGCATCTGATTTCCTATTTTTTGTGACTGACTAATCTCACTTATCATAATGTTTTCCAGTTCCATCCATTTCCCTATAAATTATGTAATTGTGTATTTCTTTATGGCTAAGTAAAACTTTATTGTGTACATATCTCATAGTTTTGAAATCCATTCATCTGTTGATGGACACCTTGGCCGGTCCCATAGTTTGGCAATGGTGAATTTTGCAGCTATGAACAGAGATACCCATGCATTAATATGGTAGTTTGGTTTTCATTATTTTGGGTAGATACTTAGAAGTGGTATTGCTGGATCATATGATAGCTTCCTTTCCATTCTTCTGAGTATCCGCCATACTGTTTTTCAGAGTGGTTGCACTAATTTGCAATCCCACCGACAATGGTGGAATTAGAGTTCCCACATATCTACATCCACTTCAGAATTTGTTGTTTGTGTTTTGAATGATTGCCATTCTAGTTGAAATTAGGTGAAATCTTAGAGTTGTTTTGATTTGCATCACTCTGATTGCTAATGATGCTGAGAATTTTTTCATGCATTTATTGTCCATTTGAATTTCTTCTTTCATTAAGTGTCTATTTAGTTCCCATGCCAATTTATTGATTAGGTTATCTTTTTCTTAGTGCTGAGTTTCTTGCATTTTTTTCTATATTCTAGATATTAGTCCTCTATCAGAGAAATAGTTGGTAAATATTTTCTTCCATTCTTTTGGCTCTCTGTTGAGGTTCTTGATAGTTTCCTTTGCTTTACAGAAACTCTTCATGTTTTTTTTTTTTTAAACTTTGGTAGTTATATATTTGCTCACAGTTCTGGAGATTTTGTGGGGTTCAGTATGTTAGTCCAGGTTACATTTGTGGAGCTCAGAGCATGATCCATCATTAAGGCTAAAGGCTAGAGAGGAGGGTTAATATATAATGGTCAAAGTTACACCCCCAAGGACCCTTTGTGGGGTCTAGGGGGACATTCTAACTTTAAACCATGAAAATCAGTAAAAGATGTATGGCATATTAAGCGGTGGGACTTTCTAAATTCGTATAATTAGTGACCAGAAATAAATTACATCACCTCACTTGGCTATTTGGGATTCAAATAAGAAAGGAACATGATTTGGTCATTGGAATACTGGTGATGATTTTGGGATCACATCTCTCCTATGAAGTAAGTCTACTGCATTTAATAAGTAAATAGGGGAAAGAATTTATGTTCATAATTTTCAATGATTTATTATAGAATTCAAAACTTGACTGGTTACAATGTTGTATGAAGGAAGAACAATTTTAAAGTGAAGCTTGAAGGCACATACATATAATTCCCCGGAGTATAGGACAGACAGCTGAAACTTAGGTACATGTGTTGGAATACAGTCAGATGATTATAGGAAGAAGAAACATGAGTATTTGGGTTTGGGAGTTCAAGTAGAAAAGGGAATAGGATTAGAGGGGAACATTCAAAATTCTAATATTTTGCTATTAAAATATATACACTCTCTTGAGAAATTTAAAGAGGTTTTTTAAAAAATATTTCCCATTAGTGATCAAAACAAGAAGCATAATTTGTAAATGTTTTTATATACAGTCACTCCAGATAAACTGCAACAATTTAACTGTCTGCTTTGCCAAACTGTGAATAATCTGCTGAGGATTGTCTTGTGTTTTATTAATTCACTGCGAAGATGCAAACATCCTTCTGTTCTTTTATTTACAGGGTCTCTTCACTTTGTGACTCCCCTGGTAGTAATTCATTTTTTTTTTTTGCTAAAAGGTAACAGAATTACAAGTGCAAAACACTTATTTAATTTGTTGAGATTTATAAAACCATGCCCATTCTCTAAACCTTTGGGGGCATGAACCAGATAAGAACATATGGCATAATCTATTATTTTCTCAACTCTAGTTCTGTGGAAAGGCATTGTTTAAATGTCAATGAGGAAATCTCAGATTGCTCTCCTTGGAACAGTGATTTCTTAGATAATGTTCAGTTAAATTTAATAAAGGGACATTTTATTTTCTTTAAGTAATCCACCAAGACCACTGGTTTCAATCCTTTTAAAATAGTAGGACATATTCAGAATTTCCTTCTAGTCCTGGAAGTCTAATTAACCTATTAGCCCTTTTTGTAGGGCACATTATTTTAAAATATGTTGTGGTGTACTCAAATAAAATTTATAGTGCATCTGGATTGCCGTCATGACATTTTCATCACTAATAGATTTATTCCTAAATTAAAAGTAGTAAAAATGTGGAAAATCAGAGAATATACTTTTAAAGTATATACTTGTATTAATATTTGTGTTGTGGGAATTGGGTAAGGGTTAATTGAGTGATGTGTACATATATGACTCTACCATCTTGTACTCTATTAAGAGGTATGCTTACAATGCACCAATGAAAATTAATAAAAAAAAGATGAAGGGACTCTAGACAAAGGAAGAGAAACCCTAGATGATTAAAGAAGGTGATCTAACTGAGGGACACAGGAGAGGGAAAAAGGAAAACCTCAGTGGCCATGATGTACATATTCAACCTTATCAAAGTCAATCACTAAGGAGAGAAGGGGAGGAAATAAGGCAGGAACTAGGGGATGGTTCAATAAGTGCTGCATGCATGTATACCTCTACCATCCTGAACGTCATCAAGATGTATGATTACAATGAACCAATAAAATTAAAAAAGATAAAGTACTCAATAAAGCATACAAAAGGTCAAAACAGTTTATATTTCCATGATTAACAGTTTATATTTCCATGATTGCAATTGTTTTAGATATCAAACAAACACACAAACAAACAAACAAAAACACCAAAAAAAAAAAACTATACTGAACAGGGAAGGAAGGAAAGAAGAGTATCAAACTAAAGTTTATGTAAATCACAATTTTTTTGCCATTTTTTGAAGACTAGAAACCAAATTCAGAAAATATGGTTTTCAAGTTTGTCTGTAGTACAGGCACCAGAAGCAGAGGATGACCTGCTTTTTTATGTTTTACTTTGGCCTATTAGTAAGTAATTGAAAAAATTCTGAAATACCAATTGGTTTTTCCGTTTTCTGCTTTTTTCCTTCCAAATTCTCCTGATGTTCATGCACACACACGCACACCACACACTCTTGTTTATTATCCATTGGTAATAAAAATAACTGCTTTTCCCCTCCAATGTACACCTGATTTTAGAAATATTTTTATGTATTCATTTGTTAGGAATTTGGACAATTATTTTCTAGAAAATTTCAATGCCCTCAAGAATCTCAAATCTCTTCTTGGAAGAGAGGGATAATAAAATCCTAATACATTATTTTCTTGTCACTGGCCAAATGGCCTGCTGACAATCCTTGAAGAGATCTTCTATTTGGAGAAAACTGCATATGTCATGTACAATTAACACCGAGCCTGTCAAGAGACACGCCATAGCTTGGAGAATTAGAGCATCAGCCCCTAGAAAATTGGCTTACAGACAATTTTTCTCATTTAATAACTGGCACTATTTATGTACAGGAAAAAACAAAATTTGGTGGCAATTAGAAGAATATAGCAAACTTTCAAAGAAGTTGGAATAATATCTAGTGGTTTGTTAGTATTTTTGTCATTAATAATTTTAATCTAATTGTTTGGATAGTAGATGTGGTGAAAAATACGATAAAACCTGATAATCATGAATTTTAGACAGACTCAAAGCATTTTATACAAAAAGAGTTAATTGCTTTGTATCTTACAGCAAGAGAAGGTAGAACTGTATGCGTATACTTCGTAAGCAGGATTCCAGCCATGTCTCCTCTGGAGTTCCAGATCCATGCTGATCATTTTGAGTTGGTCACTGCATAGAGAACTAAAACTGAGTACACCAATAGGGAAGTTAATCATCTCTAATCTGTTCTTATTTTTCTACTTTCCGTCTCATCAAAGACATGCTTTACTTCTTCCTCTCCTCCGCCATACTAAATCAGTGATATCCTTTAGATTCTTTCCCTAATATCTCTGATTCACTCAGTATCCATATTGCCTCTACTTTCACTTACATCCATCTTTTTCTCTCTTCTAGATTTTAACAACACATGCCTAGTTTTACCTGGCCAGTAGTTTACAGTCCTCTAATTTGTAAAGTGGTTTTATAAAATGACAATCAGAACCTATAGAACCTTCTTAAAATGATTAAATGGCTCCCTGTAGCCCACATGTTGAAATCCAAACACTTCAGTGTAGTGTATATACACATACATACACACACATAGTCATGCGTGATATAGCTTTGACCTGTTTCCTCACTCTCATTACTTAGTCTAAAGAAATAGACAATGCATTGTTATTATTACAGTCACCATCCTGTGAAACTTGCCACTCTTTGACCACTGTCTCTCGACCTTCCCCCGGGGTCTATTAAACAGCATTCTACGCTCTATTGTTATGAGTTCTGCTCCTTTAGATTGCACGTATAAGTGAGATCATGCCTTTTGTCCTCTTGTGTCTGGCTCATTTCATTTACTATAAGGCCCTACAGGTTCATCCATGCTGTCGGAAATGACAGGCCTCTCCTCGCTTTACTTTTACAGTGAAGAAGCCTTCCACCTGTACATACATCATATGTTTCCAGTCTTCTGATAATCGACCCCTGGGTGACTTCAACATCTTGATTATCCTGAACAATGATTCAGTGGACGTGGGAGTGCAGGCATCTCTTTGGCATACTTATTTCCATTCTAGGGATCTGTACTCAGTGGTGGGAATACTGGATCATATAGCAGCACTAGTTTTGGTTTTCTAAGAAAACTTAATCCTGTTTTTCATAATGGCTGCATTAGTTTACCTGCCCACCAACGGTGACTATAATAAATAACAATGCAATTTATATTTCAAAGTTGCTCAAAGATTACATCTTAGAAGTTTCCACAGGAAAAAAAACATCAAACATAAGTACATAAGGAGATATATTTGCTAATTAGACTGATTTAGTCCTTCCACATGATAAACATATATCAAAATATATATAAACTGTATATATAGTAATTATTCTTCAATGAAAAATAAAAACACTCAGCAGAAGTAATAAGGAGTATCATTTAAAAATATTATAAATTCACCAATAATATATGGGAAATAGCTTTACACAGAGTGTCTAAGGTATATATATGGTAGACAGTTCTTCTGTAGCTTTTAAAAACAGCTTTTGAACACAAATGGTGTGCTACTTAAATATCTCAGACAAAATTTAAAGGTGAAATATTTTAGCCTTGTACAATCTCCTGTGACATTAAACAGGTCTTTAGTATTAAGGGATATTTTTATGCAAGAAAATTCCATAACATATACACATTTTTATAACTTTTAAATTATTTTTACTTAATTTTAAACTTACAGGAAAGTTATAAGAGGACTTCCATGTGCTGATTGCAATTGTTTATGTTCTTCTATATTTGCTCTTTTGTCAGTTTCTCATCTGTTTCTCTCTGTCTTTCCCTCTTGCTTTCACACATGCATACACACACACACATATGCAGACACGTACACACACGTACACACATGTACACACACATGCACACATACACACATGTACACACATATACACATACACATGTACACACATATACACACACATGCAGACACGTACACACACGTACACACACGTACACCCACCCACACACACATATACATGCATACACACATGCATACACACATGTACACACATACACACATATACACACATACACACATGCACACACACATACACACACACTATTTTTTGAAAACTTGATAGTAAAGTTGGGATATACTATTTTCCTTACTGCTAAGTATTTCAGTATTTGTATCTTATAAAGAAAAAAGAACATTTTCTTCCAGAGCACAGAGTAGTTACCAATGTCAGCATTGAAAAAGAACTATTTATTTAGTTTATAGCTTATAATAAAATTTTCTCAATAATATAATTATGAAATATGCACATTAATATGTTCAGCTTATTTTGAAAAGTAAAATGTTTTTGAGAATTATATGTCTCATTGTTTTATTTTTTTGATGGTACTGGGGGTGGAACCCAGAGGCTTTCTACCTTCGGGCTATAACCCCAGACGTATTTTTTATTTTATTTTATTTTTTATTTTTTAAATTTTTATTGAACATAAGTGGTATACATTTAAACTATACTTGGTGCCCTCTCACCCCCTGCCCCTCTTTTCCCTTCCCCCCTCCCACCAATGATTGTCCAGGGTAACCATGCCATATTCATAATTTTACACATATTCGGGTGTAGACCCTCATTAATCAAGTTCACTCTTCCTCTTCCCCTATCTTTCCATTCAAGCTTTAACCCCAGACCTATTTTATATTTTATTTGGAAACAGGGTCTCAGTTGCTGAGAGCCTCATTAAGTAGCTAAGGCTGGCTTCAGACCTGTTCGGTCCTCCTGTCTCAGCTTCCCAAGCACGGAGATTACAAGTGTGCGCCACCACGCCCGGCGTGTCTTATTGTTTATATTAGTGGCCTTTTCCTTTTTATTGATGAGGGAGTTTTCATTAATATGCCAATGTTTATTTATTCACGATAGTGAAAATTTGAGTTGCTAATTTTTGGCAATTATGAGACAAATTTGCAATCCCACCAAAAATATATTAGAATTTTCACTTCTCCACATTCTCATCAGCATGTGTTGTTGTTTGTGTTTTGAAAGGTTGCCATTCTAGCTGGAGTAAGGTGAACTCTCAACGTAGTTTTGATTTGCATCTCTCTGAGTGCTGATGATGTTGAGCATTTTGTCATGCATTTATTCGCCATTTGAGTTTCTTCTTTTGTAAAGTGTTTATTTAGTTCATTTGGCCAATTTTTTTGTCGTATGCCCCTAGATTTCATCCTTAGATCCGCAAAATAAATAAATAGTAGTTGAAGTGATTCAGTTTGTTAGAGATAATTGATGTTGAACTAACTAAGTATGAATGATAATTTCTAGATTTTCAATGTTACTATCTATCTATCATCTATCTATCTATCTATCTATCTATCTATCTATCTATCTATCTATCTATCTAGTGATACTGGGGATGAAACCCAGGGGCATTCTATTTCTGAGCTACACCCTCAGCCCTATTTTTTATTCTTTAATTCGAACTCAGTGGATCTCACTGAGTTGTGGGAGGCTTCACTAAGTAGCTGAGGCTGTCAGTGAACCCCAATCCTCCTGTCTCAGCTTCCTGAATGCTAGGATTACAAGCGAGTGCTAACATGCCCGGCTTCAGTGTGACTATATTGAAATAAAATAATTTAAAATTTCTTAAAGCTGTATATATGAACATATGAATTGATCCTCTTACATGAAGCTTTGTAAATCAGTGCATCTCCTTCTGAAGGAAATAGGGTAAAGAACACTGAGAGATCATATATGAAAAGAAATGCTTTTTTTCATGATTTTACCCACAAAAGTTGCAGTCATGTGTTCATATATTTTCCCTAAATTTTTTTCTTAATTTTCAAGTAGACAAAAAATACCAGCATTTCTGAATTTGTGTAGCAAATACATGATTATGCTATCCAGGAACTCTATATTATCAAAAGTTTTAAGAAACTGAACTAGTTTGAAATTATTCATAATTTTTCACATGTCCATATATCTGTATATGGACATACATCCATATGTCAATGGACATATTCATATGTCCATATATCAGTATATGGCATAATTATAAATATTATAATTTCACAAAACTTACTTTTAACAACTTTTACATTAGCAGAGATTGTATGTAAAATTTTTTCTAACTTTTTATTTTTGGTGAGCATTTTCTCTTCCAAACTTAAAAGTATTTTAATTTTAGAAAGATGGCACAATCTGAAATGTTGAGTTCGCTGTGAGCTGCAGATCCTTGAGTTTGTTAACATTCAGATAATCTGAAGTCTCAAATAGGCTCTAGCAACATGCTGCCTAAACAAGCTCATAAAAGTTCAAAATTCAGTGAATCCAATTAAATACTATTTAGCAGACACAAACCAAACCAAACCAACAAAAAACAAACGAGCATAACTCATTTCAGATTGTTTTTCACAAACCACATGGAATAAAATATAAACATTGGAATTTGGGGAGTTTTCCTCTCTTATCCAATCTCTTTATATCACTTTACATTTTATTTATGCATGTTTATTATATGTGTGTATGTGTATGTACATATGTATTACTTTTGTACTGAAAATTGAGCCCAGAAGAATTCTACCTCCAAGCTACACATCAAGCCCTATTATTTATTTATTTATTTATTTATTTATTTATTTATTTATTTATTTATTTATTTTAATTTTGAAACAGGCTTTTGTTAAGTTGCCGAGGCTGACTTTGAACCTCTCAGCCTCCCAATTCCTGGGATTTACAAGTTTGTACCACCTTTTCCACCCCGTGACATCTTTCAGACAATTTATGTTCAATTCCATTTTTTATTCATTATGCTAAGGTAAGAGTTTTAGAAACTGAGAATCCATAACACTTACTATAAACCAGTGCTGTTCAACTTTAGTACTGGAATTCTAAGCTCTAAAACCTAAGAAGGAGAAAATGAGCATTATTGGAAAGGAGGGATAGGTATAAAGGAAAATAAAAAGACTCCTTTACTATTTTTCTGCAAAAGAACTGGGTATTGGATATTGTTATGGCTCTTTAGCACATTTACTAGCTTATTGGGGAATTCTTTGAACTTTTTAATAACTATTTTTATATTATTATTATTATTATTATTATTATTATTATTATTATTAGTGTTACTGGGGTTCCAGGAAACCCTTCTACCTCAGGGCTATGCTCCCAGACCTATTTTATACTTCTTTTTTTTTTATTTGGAAACTGGGTCTTTTAAGCCAGAGCGTTTGGCTTCGTACCTGCGTGATCCTCTTGTCTCCGCCTCCCAAGCACAGGGATTACAAGCGTGTGCCACCACGCCCAGCTTAATAACTATTTTTAAAATCGGAGTAGAATAACATGACAGCATTCAGGTATCGTTATTAGGGTTGAAGACATGATATTGAAAAGATTAGATGACACAAGTTGTGGATCAGAACCAGGTCAGAACTTTATCAAACAGAAATTGTGGACCAGTTCTCCGTGTTATTTGCTTGGAGAAATTTGTAGTGGATTACTTATGTAATATTTTGAACATATATTCTTTATCTAATAATGGATATCATGCATCTCCTATTAGATCATCTGTTATTAATAGGTATTTTATTATAGATATTGATTGTAGAAAGTTGTGCTTTAGTAGTTTATTCACTTTTTATTTATTATTTTTATACTTTTATTTGTGCAATAGAGTCTCACACCATAATGCAGTTCATAGCGATAATGACATACATGCACACAGCTCTTGTGGGTTTTCTCCCAGCTCCCTCCCCACAGCCCTCCTTCCTCATGTAGGATATTCAGATTGGTTTTGGTATTCGCACATATATGCATATTTTCACTGTAAGTGATTCCTTCATTGATTCTCCCTCGCCCATCCCCTAGACCACCTCCCCTTATTTCACTAGAGTTTCTCCTCAGTGTTGGAAATCCCTGTGGTATCTTGATTACTTCCTAGATTCTGCATAGGAGACAAAACATATGACCTTTTACTTTCTGTGACCGGCTAATCTCAATTAGCATAATGCTCTCCAAGTTCCTCTGTTTTCCTGCAAATGACAACATCTTATTCTTTATGGTTGAGTATATCTCTATAGAATTCTCTGAAACTAACTACAGGTACCAGTCAGGTGGGTACATTCGTTTCATTCTTATTAGCACTAACCTAAAAATGCATATATATATATAATATATATATTATATATACACACACACATACTATATATATATATATATATATATATATATATATATTGATTGTTTGGAAGGCATGTTCAACCCTTTCAATTATATAATATATATATATGATTGAAACCAGAATTATTTTACAACTGAGACACGAACCTAGACCTTTCTTTTTCCTTTTTTATTTTGAAATGAGGTCTCACCAAGTTACTTCATGCTGACTTCAAGCCTCTGATCCTCTTGTCCCAGCCTCCTAAGTAGTGTATGCCACTGTACCCACTAACAGATATTTAATTGTCTCAAATTGTTACAAAATAAGAATGAGCATAATATATAGAGATATTTTAAATATAATTTTGATAGATTCAAGAATTTAGGGAGAATCATTCTATGTTTATGAAAGGTTACTTGGTGCAACTTTAAAATACAATATAAATTTTTATCTATAAACTACATATTAGTCCCCAGGTGCATTTTAATTTTGTGTACTTTGTATTATTCAACTCCTACATAGAAAGACAATTGAGTACTATTTGAAATAATTTTAAAAAGTGTTATTTGCATCTAGTTATAAATTTTAAGGTAATAAAAATATGCTGAAATGTTTCAAAATATTAAGTCAAAAATAATTTGAAAGCAAAAATAGTCACTAATAGTAAATAACTTATTCACCATAAATAAATAAATAAATATTTAAAGTAAGAATATTGTAAAAGGTAGGCATGGTGGTGTATGCTTGTAATCCCAATATATGGGAGGTTGAAACAGGAGAATCTCGGTTCATAAACAGCCTCAGCTACTTAGTGAGGCCCTTTGCAACTCAGTGAGACCCTGTTTCAAAATAAAGAATAAAAAGTAGGGTTAGGGGTGTAGCTTGAAGGTAAAATATCCCTGGGTTCCAGTCACAGAACTACACACAAAAAAGAACATTGTTTTATTTGTTTTGATATATTTTTCATGAGAATCAAACATAAATATTGAGAAAAAGTAATAAAACTTTTACTCAGAAGAAAAGAATTATTACAGATCCTTTTTGGGGATCGGGTAGGACATTACATTAAGAAGAAATTAAAAAAAATAATACATGTAAGTTGTATGTATAACCCCAAAATATTATTGTTCAGATAAATGTTGTTTATAATTTATAATGGGCTGAAATAGTATAATATTTCATACATGTTTGTATGCATATATATATATATATATTTATTTTTTTGCTGGTACAGAGGATTGAGTCTAGAGGCATTCTACCTATGAACTACAACCTCAGCCCATTTTTAGCTTTTGTTTTATAAAAGGATCTCTTTAGGTTGCTGAGAGTATTGGTAGTTGCTGAGGCTTGTGTTGAACCTGAGATTCCCCCTGTCTCAGCCTCCCAAATCCTGGAAATACTAGTGTACATCTAATACATTTTTTTAATCATAATTTTTAGTTATGAGAGATCTCCTACATGGGAAGAAGGCATAGTATTCTGCTCTGGTGTTTTTATTTTTTAAAAAAACTTAGTATCAGTTAGCAATATGTTCCCCTTATAAACAGAAATGACTATAAACATTAATATTTGTATATCCATATGAATATATACCCTTAGCATGAAGAAACTGGCCTCTGCTAGGTTCAGTGTTGTCTGGGTTAGTGACATCTTTACATGGTGATGTAACACTTCTACATTTAAGGGCTAACAAACAGAAAAAAGATTGCAAGCCATATTTTCTCATTTTCATCAAGAATGTGAAAGCTGCACATGGTGGTGCACGCTTGCAATCCCAGCATTTGAGAGGCTGAGACAGGAGGATTGCTGTTTGTGGACAGCCTCAGTTACTTAGTGAGGCCTTCTGCAACTTAGTGAGACCTTATTTCAAAATAAATAATAAAAAATAGGTTTGGGGGGTGTAGCTCAGAGTTAGAATGCCCCTGGGTTCCATCCTCAGTACACACACACACACACACACACACACACACACACACACGAATGTAAAAAGCTTTTTACTCTTCCTTTTGTATCCCATAAGCCAGCAGTAGGTCATGTGACCTTCTCAGTTGCAAAGGACATTAGATAATTGAATAGTTACATTTCTAAACCTTTATAATGCCAGGCAAATAGGTTGGAAGGAAATATTAACTACAGTCTATGTCTAAATAATAGATTAATACATCCTGCCAATGCAATGGAAGATTCAGTGTTTTTAAAGAAGTCAATTTGCCTTAATATACTCCAATGACAATTCGAGCCATTTTTACTGGTGGAAATTGACAAATTATAATTTTTTAAATGGAAAATCAAAGGCCATAAATAGCCAAGGAAATCTTGATTAAGAACAAAACTGAAGGATTTATAAATCAGACAAGATTTATTATTTAATCATAGTAGTCAAGACTGAGGTCTTTAACAGAAGCATAAATGGAGCGAGAAATGGAGCAGATAGCAGTTTCACAAATCAGCCCACATATATGATCTCCTGATTTATGGCAAAGGTGACGTGATAGTGGGGGGGGACTGGTCACTCTTACACATGGTCTATGGCTGGCGAAAAATCTAGATAGAAATGCTACTAAGCCATGATTCATATCTCATACCATAAATATAAAATTAATTCAAAGTGGGTCATAGATTTAATATGAAAGTTAAAACCATAAAGCTTTTTAAAAAAGCAAGTTTATTTATAATAATATGTGTTTATTAGCACCACTTTTATTTACATACAGCTTTGCTACCATGAAACAAAATAGGTTGGCATAGGTTCAATAAGAAATGAGAGATTACCATCATTTACAGTCAATGTAGTTTTCTCTTTATAAAATACAGTGATTAATGAGTGATGCCTCCATCATCTTGTACGCCAATAAAATGTATGACTTTTGAAAACTTAAAAAAAATTTTTTTTAGAAATGTTTCTCTTTTTCATGATTTCTCTTTCTAGCTCTCTGCTTCTTGTCTTTAAGAAGTATCTTAAAACTGAAATCTCTGGCCAGGTTGTTAGGAGAAACTAGATTTAGCTTCTTGGAAATTCTGTAATTAATTGCTTGTGTTATGAAGGTTGGGTTGGTCTAAGAGGAATGAGTACAGAATGAGTCTTTAACATCAGTATATCTATGTCATGTAGGAAAGCTGCCAGCCAGATCTTTGCTTTTACTTCCATTTTATGTTCAGGGAAGTTTATAGGAGGAGATTTTGCAGTCCTTGGCTAGACCTAGTGGCAGATGTCTGAAGCAGGCTTGTATATATCATGTAAACTCTTATTTTTATGATAGCTTAATTCAATAGATATGATGAAAGAAAATGTTCTTATTTTGAACCATTGCTTTTCATCAGGATACAAATGTATAATTTTTTTTAGGTTAATGTTTTCCTGGAAATTAAACTGATTTCATTAATTTATTTACATAATAAATACTTTTTGTTTAAATGTACAAATGATGGCCGGGGGTGATGGCACATGCTTGTAATCCCCGCGCTTGGGAGGCGGAGACAGGAGGATCGCGCAGGTTCGAAGCCAGCTGTGCTGGCTTAAGACACCCTGTTTCAAAAATATAAAATAGGTCTGGGAGTGTAGCCTGGAGGTAGAAGGGCTTCCAGGAACCCCAATACCACCAAATAAATAAATAAATAAATACATAAATAGATGTACAAATGATGAAAGCTACTTTCCTCATAGAGGGATTTAAGGCAGACAAGCACAGGATGAAAAGGATGAGAGCTCTTGTTGGGGTGACATGGCTGAAATACTATAGGATTTAGGGGCATGGAGAAATTCTGTTTAGCTGAGAGGCCAGAGGTCTTTATTTTGGAGAATTGACATTTTTCTATTATAGGTAGTTAGGATTTGGAAACACAGAGATGTAGTCTGAGGTACTGCTGGCAGTGGAAAGGCCCCAAGCCAAGTGATACAAGCTTGAAATTGATATTTTCCAAGCAGCAGATGAGATTTAACAATTTGGTAAACTGGTTAGAATTATTATATAGGAAACCCATAGATTATTATAACAAAATTAGAGAAATAAATGAGGAAATTACTTTTTAATAAAGGGAGAGAATTTAAACTATCTACAACCAAATGCCAATCTAGAATTTCTGTGATTAAACTGCGGAAGAAAAATAAAGGTTCTCACCATATGCTACTGTTAAAATATGAGCCAGGCATGGCGGTACATGCTTGTAATTCCAGTATTTGAGAGGCTAAGATGGGAGAATTCCAGGTTTGAGGCCAGTCTCAGAAACTTAGTGAGACCCTACTTCAAAATCAAAATGAGTCTAGAGATTTGTTCAGCAGTAGAATGTCTCTGTTTCAGTACTCAGTAACACACACATACACACTCATAACCATTATTTAGAAACCATTTTTTCAATATCTTTCCTGGTAAATATAATCCTTCATACAGAAATTTTATACTTAAGTATCATAAACTAGTCATGATGCTGCATGTCTGTAATCCCAGTACTTGGGAGACTGAGATAGAAGGATCACAAGTTTGAGTTCAGCCTCTGAAGTTTAGTGAGACTCTCAGAAATCTAGCAAGATCCCATTTTAAAACAAACATTTCAAAAACAAACAAAACCTGTAATCCCAGTACTTGGAAGGCTGAGAGAAGATCACAGGTTCAAAGTGAGGCTCAGAATATTACTGGGGATCCCAGTAATTTAGTGAGACCCTGTTTTAAAATAAAAAATAATATAGCGCTGGAGGTACAGTCCAGAAATAAAAGGCCCTGGTTCCAGCCCTTCATAATAACACACACACACACACACACACACACACACACACACACACACCACAAAATTCCAGAGACTGGGAGCTATCAGCATATACTCAGTATATAAGAAGGGTCGTTGGATGGGAAAATTTCTCTTATGCTTTAAGGGAACCAAATGATTAGCAAGACCATGATACAACTGTCAGATGGCACAACTGGTAGAGGAAATGCCTCTCAAAGTACTTAAGGATAACCTTCAGGAGCCTTGACTGATCTTAATAGCAAAATTTATTATCCTTTATGTTTGCCCAAGATTCAGCTAACTATATGGTTTTAATACTTAGCAGGAAAATATAACAAAAAAGTGTGATATTCTAAGGTAAAGAGTAATGCTTACAGAGCCATTTGAAAGACCACTCACATAATTTAACTATCTGTCTTCTGAATTTGGCTTTCTTTTATATTCTCCATCATAGTTTTTAATGATACTTTTGCTTTTAGGGTTATAGTAGAAATATAATATGGCATGGGTGCCCCAAACTCCTAAGTTTTTATAAAACACAATAAAAACTAGACCTGTACCTCTTGAGGTTTTGCAGGTCCAGGACCACTGGACACAATAAAAGAAATTACTATTTCTGTAAGATACTGGATAGTCTATGCTTCCTGCCCAAATTAAAATAGAAAACCTAAAATCTGTTTTAATTTCTCCTACATACTATAAATTTGGAATCCTGCTTCTTTCCACTCTTGAGGAACATTTTCCTTCTCATTATGGAAATATTTTTCTAAACCAGGAATCTTAAAGCTGTTTAAAGAGTTCATGGGGTCTTCTATAAAGTGGAAAGAAAGAGTATCATAGCCTTAAACCTAAATAAAAATATTTGGCTTATAGATGGCTCTGCCAAATATGTAAAAAGATAGATGGCAGTGGCATATTTGTCTTTATAGTAAACAAATTATTAGTATTAATTGAAAGGGTCATAGCAGCCTATATGCTAGATTGTATGTTCTGTGTTTTAGGCTTTGTGCCATATAATCAAATAAATTAGCTAGCTGGTGTTCTATTTAAAATGCTAATCAGTGAATAGTCCAGGATAAAAATATACCTGGGTTATTGTACAATGTACTAACATGTCAATTTTTCATGTAGATGTCCACTACAATTGTAATACTATACAAAAGAAGATGAATGGCTTTGACCAAATAACTAGGCTCTTGAACATCAACTCAGCAGCTCTGATGGCTGGCTTGGTATAATAAGCACGCAAAAACTAGGCACACACAAAAAAGACCACCCACTGATCCTCCTGTTCTTGGGTGATGCTAGCTTGTGACCTGAATTGTAAAGAACCCAATTCAATAACTGAGGCCAGTTTCTCTTTGTCTTCTTTAGGTTAATAAAGATGAGACTTTGGTTCCTGGGTAGGTAGGGGCTCATTTCTTGTCAGTTTTGAAGAGATTCTAGAACTTGGAAATTCACCCTTCATCAAATAAATAAAATAGGGCTAGAAGTATAGTGCTTATATATAAATACCCAGGGGTGTTCTATATCTAGCATAAAAATAAGTGAATAAATATTATAGTAAAATAAAATATTTTTGTATAGCACATGCATTTAAAGTAGTGTGACCATGTACCCAATTTTTGTAACCAAAACACTACTACTAACTACTACTACTACTACTACTACTACTATAATAATGTAGAAATCTTCTGGAATAATTGAACCAGTGAAAATTAGGTGGAAAGGAGAAAGTTTTTTACATTGGCAGGCCAAAGTTAGGATAACTTCTGAAAAATTCGGGCCCCAAGTTTCCTTTTAGCTTTCATTTTATAGATTTAAGGTGAAGGGAAGAAGTAGGCAGACTGGCTTACAGAAGATAAAATGTAACATTAGTGATTGCAGGGTCAGTTGAGGAAATTGAGTAAGGGGAGGACAAGAGGGGAAATTCCTGAGTGATCTTGTACAGGGACAGAGGTGACCCCTAATGATGGACATCTTATCTCTAGGTGGTTGCCTGGATATGTGGATCCCTGTAGACTGTTTATCTGCAGTTACATTTTTTGCAAGTACCAGGGCAGGGGAAGGGGTAATTGTTGATCTTTCATTTTATTAATTCTTATTATTCTACCCCCCCACCACTAACACAACAATAATAATAATACTCATCATCTAGAGAATCTCAAAAGTAGATTGCATAGGACCAATAGATATTTCATATTGCCTGACATTCCACTTTACAGTAACTGAATTCTATTTATATGAACTAGGTCATTTTGTGTATATATATATTTATATATATGTATATATATTTATATATAAACTTTCTGTTAGGCACTCCTCTCCCTTGACATTCATGTCACATTGGCTACTTATTCTAATAGTCTTTCTCTTGTTTCACCAGTTTGCCTGATACTTTATTTTGTAAAAATCAAGTAGTTTTTCTTTTCTGATACAGATTGATAATAGCAATGATTACATAGCTACCTGCACTCAGCTATTTTTAATATCTACAGACATCAAAAGGAATTTCCCTTTTTATATTTCATTTGGAAGCACATTAGACATACATATTTATTTATGATATTATACCCACCTTGTTTTATGTGAAGTTTTATGAATTAGGTCAAACTGGAAAGAGAAGCAATTTGATAAGAAGTATGAAGATAATATTGGTTTAGCAGAAAAAAAATTACATAGAATTGACTAAACCTCACGTATCTCATCACTATTTTTAAAATTTTAACTTTCCCTGTCATTTTAGGTATATATGACTAAGATAGAAAAATCTAATATTGACATTTTATAACCTGGCCAGATAGATATGGTTTATTAGAAAGATGTAGAAAAGAGAATGGGTTTTGGTGACTATCTTGGAAGCAGACTCTGGCATGTGATGAAATGTTAATTTGGCATTTAATATTTTGCACACTGTCCTTTGTGGACCTCTAATGTGTTGGAGAAGCTATTAACAGGCAAGAAGCACAGGTTTAATTAGCAAATTAGAATTGGGCAAGTGTAGCAAAAAGTAGAATTTTATAGCCAAGCATGGTGGCGCACACTTGTCATCACAGCGCTTGGTAGTCTGAGACAGGCGCACACTTGTCATCACAGCGCTTGGTAGTCTGAGACAGGAGGATCACACAGGTGCAAAGCCAGCCTCAGCTACTGAGTGAGGCTCTCAGCAACTTGGTGAGACCCTGTTTCCAAATAAAGTATAAAATAGGTCTGGGAGTATAGCCCAAGGTAGAAAAGCACCTGGGTTCCATCCTTAGTACCACAAAACAACAACAACAAAGGTAGAATTTTGTGTACATTGAAGTAAGATACATTAAGGCTCCTGAAATCGTGTTTTTGTTTCTCTTGAGTTCAATAATTTTCCCTTTATGTTCTTTAGATAATTTTTAATGTATATATCACTTAGTCATCTTTAACCTTTTTCTTAGAACTTTAAGTGTCCTCCGATTTTCTTAAACTTTCAGGTCATATCCTTGGAGCCTATTTTTCTCTCATCATCCTGGAATTTTATTTGCTTCTCTCCCATGTAGAATTCATGGTAAATTGAATCCTTTTTCACATTACTCTTTTATTTTTTGAGCTTTCTGGTAAAAGGTATAAGAAGTAAAACCTTTGAAAACTTAAGAATTTCCTGGTAATTTTAAATATATATACCTTTATATTATATTGAGAGTACTGTTTAGAAAAAAAATCTAAGTTGAAAATTATATTCATCAGTGGCATGGTGTGGTTATTGAATAATCCAATGTCATTTATCTTTTGAACTTTAGCCATAAATCTTGTTTAATTTCTTTTACTGAACACTTGTCAGTTTTTTAATATTAAGTGTCATATATTTCAGATATTCTTCTGAAATTCTTTAAAAATTATCCATTACATCTTTCATTCTCTTTCAGATGTTTATGAAACATTATAGCTGTATTATGTACTAGAGATTCAGAAGTGAAAAACAGGCTTGATTTTAAGGATCTTACAGTAAACTGTATGTATGTGTGGGATGGGGTTGGGAGGGGTGGTACAAATTATCAAGTATAATTTTTTTGGTTTATTTTGTGTGCTGGGTTTGACTTCTGAGTTACATCTCTAGCCCTATTTTATTCTTATTTTGAAATAAGGTCTCACTAGGTTGATGAGAGTCTCACTACTTACTGAGTCTGTTCGCAAACTTGCAATTCTCCTGTCTCAGCCTCAGCATTAAAAGCATGCACCACCACCATGCCTGCTTAACAAATATGATTTGATAATGTAAGAGATAGCATGTGTAAACTACAGAAGGTCAGCAATTAACCACAAATGGGAATGGAAAGTTAGAGCACACTCTAGTAAGAATTGGCATTGGTTCTGAGTTTTATAGGATGAGTATAATTTATCCAGAGTTAAATTGTGTTTTAGGAGAATGGGCATTATACTAGAGCTACAGGGATCTCTAAGAAATTTTGAACAGTATAAGGTCATGACAGCATTTGTTGTTTGAGGGTTTTTTGTTGTTATTTTACTTTATATATTTTATGGGTAAATCAAAACCTCAGATTTGTGGAATTTTTATTTTTATTTTCAAACTCTTCTAATGATGTAATTCATATTAAGCAGTTTTCCCATGGTACCTTTAGTTATGGTTTTCTTCATTATTATCTTGTATAAATTTTCCTTCCTTCTCTCTCTCTCTCTCTCTCTCTCTCTCTCTTCTCTCTCTTCTCTCTCTTCCTTTCATTCTTTTTGGGGTGTGTGTGTGTGTGTGTGTGTGTGTGTGTGTGTGTGTGTTATTGGGGATTGAGCCCAGAGACATTCTACCTCTAAGCTACAACCCGATAGATATTTTTTTTTTTTTGAAACAAGATTTGCCCAGGTAGCTGAAAAGTCTAAGTTGCCAAGGTGTATAATATGTGATCCTCCTGTTTCCCTCCCAAGTACTGAAATTATAGGTGTGCACCACCATGATTGGCTCTTTCTAGGTTTATGATGGGTTCTCTATTTGATATTTTAATTTGGGCCTGTATAACCTAATACCCAGACTGTTGGCTTAATCAACAGATATCATTTCTTACAATTCTGCAGCCTGGAAGTAAAAGTTGAGTATTGGTCAGATTCTTGGGTTTTATAGTCTCTTTGGGTTTTATAGTTACCTTATTGAATTATTCTCACATAGGAGGTGGAGGGGACTCTGATCATTTCTGCTTCTTATAAAGACATCAATTCATCATGGGGACACCACCCTAAGAACTTTGTCTTTACCTAATTGTCTTCCAAAGTACCTTACTTCCAAAAATCATCACGATGGAGGATGGGGCTTCAACATAAAAATTTTGAGGATATACAAATATTCAGTTCTAATAATTGATTTAGAAAAATTATCAGTCATTATATCTTCAAATATACTGTGCTCAGCTGAGTTCAGTGGCACATGCCTGTAATCTCAGTACTTGGGAAGCTGGAACAGGAGGATTGCAAGATTAAGGCCAGCTCCAGCATTCAGACAAGTCATAATAAAAATAAAAAATAAAATAAAATAAAAAGCCTGGGGGGTATAGTTCAGAGGTAGAACACTATTGGATATATAATATTGGATATATAATATTGGATATATATATATATATATATGTGTGTGTGTGTGTGTGTGTGTGTGTGTGTGTGTGTGTATGTGTGTATATATATGTTGAGAGAGAAAGACAGAAAGGGTTATGCCCATTATATATTTCTTTTTTCCTTTTCTTCCAAATCTCCAGTTACTTATGTTAGAATTTCCACCAGTCTTCTTTTGTAATGTAATGACATGGTGGTGTTAATGGATTCTTATCTCCATAGTGGTATTTTTTTCAGAACATAGAATGACTTTTAATAATATATGTTATCACAGTTTTAGTTAAGCTACTTGGTTATGTCCAAGAGCACAACTGATTTTGGCATTCCTTTGCCCTTTTATAGTTCTTTGTTTGAAAAGAGGTGCCAAGGAGAATTATCAGTAGAAGGTTGACCTAAGCCTCTTGACTAAGTCCTTTCACCTCCAAGTTCTAGTTCTTCATGACTTCATCAGGGAAGCCTGTAGACATTTTATTCATGTTCTCTTTAAGTATTCTGTGCTTCTCTTCTCAGAACATTAATTACACTCAACTGTCATTGCTACCTCAACAAAGGTATGTCAGTGTTTAGTCAAAATATTCTGGGTAAATTAAAACATTCATGCCAAGTGCTGTGAACTTCAGCAGTCCCTGAAAACATCATTATCAATTATTTTATTAATGCCTTTTTCACCCAAGACTGAATTAAGACAACTTTTTCACCTCCCACTTGAGAAGTGTTTCTTTAATAATTGGCAGCTAGATCCAGTCAAGGAAGGACCAGTCAGTCAGTCTTCTTTGACTCATTTAAGGAAAAAACATCTTGAACTGCTAAGAGTAGGTGAGGAGAGTGTGTTCCCATACTATTAGTATGTTAAGTAAAAGGAAAGAAATTTCTTCTTTGTATGGCAATAAAACTAAAGGATGGAATCTGTCAGGCTAAGTTAAGCAGGAATAGCCAGGGTCAGTGGTTAGTGGTGTCTCTGAGGAACACCTTTAAAACAGCTATTTTAATAATATACACAGAAATAGCTATGTTGTTTAAAATATAACATTTATATTCTGGGCAAGATGGTGGCCACCGAATAGGACATGCATTCCTCAGAGAAGCCCTGGACACCAGATTTTGGTTTAATATCTGATTGGGACAATTTAAGGAGGCATTTCCAGCCGTGACATCCTATCTAGAATACAGGAGAGAGAGTGGATAATGGTGGAATTAGAAGCAAGATGACAAGGAGGTGCCCACCATGCAAGAAAAGTGATTTTTGGAAGAACATCCCAGAAGAGATTAGAGAAAAGGCCACTTCAGCTGTGCATGCTGGGGAACCCTTAAAAACATACCTTGTAAGAAATATGATCTAGGCATATTGGAGGGATCCCAGCAGTGCTGGGTGGGAAGCCCAGTCACTCATCCCAGGGAACTCAGAGCACCTGGCCGCCTCCATTCTCTATGCTGCGCTGGAGGCCGTGGTGTGCTCGGAACAGCAGATCCTGCTCTACACAGTTAGGCTGTGGGCCTCTTCTCTTGGAGGGGAGATAAAATCTATTGCTTCTGAGTGCTTGATCTCACAACCTCTTCAAAAGACACATATTGTCTTCTCTTATTAAAAAATATTGAAGAGGGGCCAAGATGGCGATGGCAGTGGCCAGTATTCAGATGCAGACAAATCCTATCCAATCCACCTTGAACTTTTGAAAAGAATCTCTGCGAAGGGGGATTATTCCTGCCACACATGCTTAGGAATTCTGGACAACATACCATGTAAGGAAAGTGCCCAGGGGAGAACCAGGAGGATGGCAGCAGCAGCAGGGGCAGTGGCAGCCAGTATTTGGGAGAGGCAGAGATCCAATCCAATCCACCTTGAACTTTTGAAGAAATCTCCCCAAAGGCAGAGTGCTACCACCACACATGCTCAGGAATTTGGGACAACAAGCTATGTGGGAAAGATGCTTGGAAGAAAATCGAGATGGCCATGACAGCGGCAGCAGTGGCCAGTATTTGGGAGAGACAGAGATACAATCCAATCCACCTTAAACTTTTGAAGAAATCTCCCCAAAGGTAGATTGCTACTGCTGCACATGCTCAGGAATTCTGGAAAACATTCTGTGTGGGTAAAGTGTTCAGCAGTGGTGGCGGTGACGGTGGTGACCAGTGTTTGGAGGGGCAGACAGATCCAGTCCAATCCATCTTGAACTTTTGAGGAAATCTCTCCAAAAGTAGAGTGCTCCTGCCCCACATGCTTGGGAATTCTGGACAACATGATAAGTGGTAAAAGTGTTTGGGGCATATCAGAGGGACCCTCACATAGCCGGAATGGGCCACCACGTTGTTTGTTCTAGGAGACATCAGCCCTTATGGCCACTGTGCTCCTCTGCACAGCACAGGAGGCCAGGGTGCAGGAGGAGCAGCAGAGCCTGCTCTCTCTAGGGAAGCTGTGGACCTCTGCCTTTGGAGTGGAGACCAAATTCATTGCCACCAGGTATTTGGTGTTCCAGTTTTTGCAAAAGACACGTACTGCTTTCTCATATTAAAAAAATAATGGAAAAAAAGGGGAACATCTGTTGATGACCTGCTCACAGTGAAAAAGACCGGAACCCACTGCACATCAAGGCTGGTGCTGGGGCCTCTGGGGCCAGGATAGAAGCCTGCCAGGCGGCAAGGCTGGTGCTGGGGCCAGCGAGGCCAGTGCCGGGGCCAACTAGGCCGAGATCAAAGCCTGCCATGCTGTGAGGCAGGTACCAGGGCCAGCGAGGCAGGGATCAGAACCTGCTGTGCAGCGAGGCCAGTGTTGGGGCCTCTCAGGACCGGGATCAGAGCCTGCCCCAAGGCAAGGCCGTTGCCGGGGCCTCTGAGGCAGGGATCAGAGCCTGCCTTGCGGCAATGCCAGTGCCAGGGCCTCCGAAGCCAGGATCAGAGCCTGCCTTGTGGCAAGGCCTCTGAAGCCAGGATCCATGCCTGCCTTGCAGTGAGGCCGGTGCCCGGGCCTCCAAAACCAGGATAGGAGAATGCTGGGTGTCAAGGTTGATGCCAAGGCCTACGAGGCCAGGATCAAAGCCTGACATGTGGTGAGGCTGGTTTCCAGGCCAGTGAACTGGTTTGGAGCTTGCAGTGCGGTGAGGCTGGTGGTGGGGCCTGTGAGGCCAGGATTGTAGCCTGCCCAGCGGTGAGGCCGGTGCTGGGCCCAGGAAAGCTGGGATTGGAGCCTGCCCTACAATTAGGCTGGTGCCGGGGACTTTGAGAGTGGGATCGGAGCCTGCAATGCGGCATCCACAGGGAAATATCTCAGAAAATTTAAAAAATCAGATGCTTTTCCTAATATGCAAAAACTAGGACGAAATGGGTAATAGGAGGGAATCTAGTTGAAGAAAGAGCCCTATGGAGGGGCAATTAAGGTGACCTATCAGAGGGGATAGGAGGGAGGAAGATGGAATCTCTTTAAAGCACATGATGTACTCAAACAAATATATAAAAGTCAATCATTAAATGAAGCATGGGATCGAGGGAGGGAGAGGGAATGGGGTGGGGATTGGATAAGGGCTAATCGGGTGATGTGTGCTTGTGTATCCTCACAAGTCTCGTATTCCATTGAGATGTTTGACTACAGTGCACCAATAAAAATATATTAAAATAAAAATAAAATACAACATTTACTATTTCTCAGTTAGTTCTGATCTAGCCTTCTGACCAGGTGTTCAGAAAATGCTGTAGTGGTCCAAATGATGCCTTTGAGATGATTCTTACATTTAGTCTGCTATACTTGTGGTTACTATTCTTTGTGAGAGACTTCTACTTTCCCATACAGGGTGAAATATCCTCCAAGTTTCAGAGGCAGGTGACATTCATACTTTAAAATCTTCTGGGAGAAAGCAGATTGCAGTTTGGTCAGGAAGGGCAAAATTTGTATTTTATCATCTTCCATTCTTCCAAAGCTTTTCATAGATGCTCTGAAGTAGGAAAGCTAGGTGGAAAAAGCCCACTTGTCTCATGCTAGAAAAGTAGCAGCATCATATAAAAATCACACTTGTCTAAAAGTTGCTGAGAGAGAAAATCTTCCACAAAACTATAGATTTGATGTCTCAGTGGAAAAAAATAAAGTGGGAGTAGGCTTTGTTCTGAAAAGAGTGAACAGAATATTTTAAAATCGTCTCATATTTAATATATTGTTAATGGACAGGTATGAATGCGTCAAGGAATGATTTGTATTTGAGAAGTGGGCAAAATGTTATATGTAAGGTTTTAAATGTTTCATCTTCCTCACTCAGGAGGATTTTTATATTTGCTTCCCTGACTCAAGTTTCGGTGCTATTGACCTAGATACCAGATAAAAAGGAGACAAGGAGACAACGTGATTATTTATACCTGCAGCAGCACCTACAGCAAATAGCAGGTGACCCAGGAGCCCTTTCTCATAAAGTTTGTTTATTTATTTATTTATTTATTTATTTTTCACCCATTGTAATCATACATCATAATGAAGTCCAGAGTGATAGAGACGTTTATACACACTAAAATAGGCGAAGCCTCCACCCAACTTCCACCCTACCCCCTCCACCTCCCTGAGCACAACATTGAGAGGAGTATCATGTCCATGGAAGTGTTTCCTTCATAGACTCTCCCTCCCCTCACCTGACCCTTTGCATAAGCCCTTCTCTATCACTCTGCTTTGTCCAGGGTTCCATTTTTTGGCATCCCAATTTCTCCCTAGTTTCACTTATAAAAGAAAACATCTGACCTTTTATTTTCTGTGATCAACTAATTTGATTTAGCATAATATTTTCTAGTTCCATCCATTTTTCTGAAAATTTTTTTTCTTCTTTATGGCTGCATAAAATTCCATTGTGTGTATATCCCCAAATTTTATAATTCATTCATTCATCTTTTGCTAGACATCTAGGCTGGTTCCACATTTGGGCTATTATGAGCTGTATTGCTAAAATATAGATATGCATGCATAATTAGTAGTCTGGTTCAGTCTCTTTGGGTAAATATTCAGGAGTGGTATAGCTAGGCTACATGGTAGTTCCAGTCCCATGCTTCTAATGGCCAAGCACCCAGAAGCACTTTATTTATTTTATTGTTATTATTGGTAAATTGTAATTATGTATTGCAATGAGACGCAAAGTGATACAGTCATATATGCACATAAGGTCTTAGTTTATTTACTTATGCACCTCACCCTCTAATCCATGTTACTCACTACATAAACAGAACTAAGAACAAAAATCACATGATTTTCTCAATAGACATTGAAAGAGCATTTGATAAAATCCAACACCCATTCATGCCAGGAGAATTTTAAAGAAGGATGAAGAAACATTGGTTCAGACTACACTGATGAACATCACATAGAAGAGAGATTCTCGAAAGTTGAAAGTAGTGGACAGGAATGGGGGCTACACGCCACATGGACTAGGGAGGAGTGAGAATAAATGGTTGACCTGGAAGTAAGAGAGATGGCAATAGAGAGGCTGTGGAGTAGCAGCACCGATATATACACTCTTTTAGAGAAAGATAATTCATAGTGCCTCTGTAGCCAGAAGTTAGAAGATATTTCTATGCATGTTGAATGTCAGGCTTGTGAGTTTCAACCTGTTTGTTTTTAAGCCAACAGTGTGCTGAGACTGGCTTAGAGAAAATAATAGTGACATTCACAGGAGATACTCTCAGGTGATATTCTGTGCCCAAGTTACCTGACCCACCAGAACAGAAGGCAGTCATTATCTTGATCTGGTGTGCACCCACTTGCCTTCAGTTCCAGGTTTCATTATATTACTGTGAACTCCTAAAACATCTGCTTCTTTCTTTGTTATTTTAAACACAGTCAAATATAATACTGAATGTTTTTATTTTATATATCATATGACCCATATTATCACTTCATGTCAATACTTAGTAATTTGAAGTTACATATTGAAAAAAAATTTATTTCAGGTACTACACTTTTATATTAGGGTACTTCATATAGTTAGCACACATTTTTAAGGAAGTAGAAAGCACAAGAAACTAAGGCTTGATTTTCTTTAATATTGGTTATTTTTCTGATATTACAAAAAGAAAAAAATTATGAAGTAAATATTTAAAAGATAATTAGTAATCAGTTTAATAGCAAATGGAGATTTACTTTATTTTAAATAAGTTTCTATAGTCTCTAAATAAAAAATATTTTAATTATACTTAATATAAAGATTCTGAATAAAAATATTTATTATTATTAGTCTGACAATTTTAAAACCTAAATTATTTTGAATGAAAACTTCCCATGTGATATTTCAACAAGCTTTTATTTTTTGTTCGTTTGTTTTTGTTATTTTTGCGGTACTGGAAATGGACCTCAGGGGCATTCTATCTCCAAGCTACACCCCCAGCCCAATTTTTTTTTAATTTTATTTTATTGGTGCACTGTATTCATACATCATAGTGGGATACAAACTTTTGTAGACATACATGCACACATCGCCCAGTCAGCCCCCACCCGATCCCCACCCCATTCTCTCCCCATCCCTCCTTCCCATGCTTGGCTTAGTGGTTGACATCTAGTATTATAGCAATTTATCCAAAATTAAAAATGATAATCTCACATAACAGTTTCATTTGTCTGATACCAAGCGTTTGATGATTTAAAGATAACATTTCAATATTTCTTTTTGCTTTCTTTCTTACTAGAGCATATTTTTTTCTGTTTTTTTTTTTAGGTGAAACTATCATATATTTATATATTTATTTTTCAGAAAAAAATCTATCCTAATATGGAATATGAATTCTAGATACCCAAAATGATCTTGAAAAAGAACAAAGCTAGCAGATATATATTTTCTGATTTCAAACCATATAAAGCTACAATAATTGAAACAGTGTAGTACTATTCTAAAGGCAGATATATAGACCATTGGAGTTAAATACAAGCCTAGAGCTAAATTCTTCCCTATATTGTCAAGTTATTTTTGACCAGGTTTCCATGAACATTTGGTGGTGGAAATAATAATCTTTTAACTAAATATTGTTGAAAAATAATAATTACATGGAAAAGAATAAAATTGGACCTTTACCTAATCCCACATACAATTATTAACTCAAAATAGATAAAAGACCTAAATATAAATCTTAAGACTATAAACTTTTAGGAGAAAATCTGGGTCATAAAACCTCACAACATTGAAATTGGCAGTGATTTCTTGGATATGATTTCAATGGCACAGGAAACAGAAGAATATACAAACTCCCTAAAAAATAAAAGAAAATATTGTATATCCAAAGACAATGTAAACAGAGTTAAAAGTTACTAATAGAATTGGATAAAATATTTCCAAATGCTATATCTGAAGGTATATTAATATTCCAACTAGAAATCCTAAAAATTAACAACAATAAAGGCAAACAATACAACTTAGAGATAGGTAAAAGACTAACATAAATAATGAATCTCCACAGATAACCAATCTTAGTTGTCTGTTGGATGGAAACTCTTGTTTCTCTGGTTCTGGTGAGTGTTACCTATTTCTTCTTTGTAGTTAATCTCTTTGAGTATTTTCTCTAGTGCTGGTTTTGAAGACATAAATTCCTTCAGTTTCTGTTTGTCATGGAAGCTTCTTATTTCTCCATCTAATTTGATAGAAAGTTTTGCTGGGTAGAAAATTTTTGGCTGGAAGTTGTTTTCTTTCAGAGTTTGGAATATGTTACTCCAAGCCCTTCTGGCTCTCATGACTTGGTTTGGGAAGTCTGGAGTGATTCTAATTGGTTTGCCTCTGAATGTCAGTTGGCCCTTTGTTTTTGTTGCCTTTAAGATTCTCTGCTTGGCTTCCACATTGGTCATTTTGACAATTATATGGCGTGGGGATCCTCTTCTCCGATCCTGTCTAAAGGGAGTTCTATAAGTTTCCTGGATCTGTGTATCAACCTCTTGCTCTATATTTGGAAAATTTTCTGCTATTACTTCCTTGAAGAGATTGTTGATCCCTTTGGTATCACTTTCTTTTCCCTCCTCTATTCCAATTATTCTTAGGTTAGCTCTCTTAAGATGGGCCCATATTTCTTCAATATCAGATTCCTGCTGTTGGATATTTTTTTCTAGATTAGAAACTATGCATTCATTTTTGGATTGCTCATCTTCTAAGAGCAAGATTCTGTTCTCCATGTGGTATAATCGGTTGTTTGTGCTTTGAATTGAGGCCTTTACTTCATTAATTGCATCCTTTATCTCTTTTTGGCTCTCTCTGAGTTCTTTTCGAAGCACCTCTATTATTTCTACAGTTATTTTCCTGATTTGATCTTCTAGAAATCTCTGATTTTCTGTTTTATCAGGTTCTGATGTTGTGGGGTTGTGCACATTCATTACTCCAGTGTTATTCCTCTTTCCCATGATTTCGGAGGTTTGTGCCTTCTCTGGGTTCTTCCCTTGGGTCACTATGGCTTCACTTAAGGTGCTCTGGATCTCGAGTCTGTATTATCTCAGACCCCACTACTCCTTTACTGGGTTGTATCACAGAGTCTCCGACCCAGGGAGTCGATAGAGGCTGCTTTAAACTATGGGGGGTGCCAGGTTGCACATTCTCCTATGGTGTGATATCTCTGCCACCACCACTCCCTCACTGGGTCAAGTCCCAGGAGGCACAATACTGCGATTTCTCCTCTGTGGCCCGCAATTTGACTCACTGTTCTTGAGTACGCAGATGTAGCTGTACTGGACTCGGTGAATTCACTGCTGCTGCCGCCGCCGGGTGGCAATATGGCGCCTCTGCCACACCCTCGGCCATGAGGCTGGCGTATTTTTTCTTCTCTGGTTTTGATTTCCACTCTGAATCCCTGCAGCGTGTGCTGAGCTCAGCCACTGGGAGCTTTAAATGCTGTCTGCGCCGAAAGATCCCGCCTGGCTGCTCCGCAGCGGCTCACCTCGGCTTGCTGTAGCCGTCTGCTGAGTTCGCCGCTGCCGCTGGCAGTATGGCGCTGCTGCCGCGTCCTCGGGCACGTGTGTCTCCTTTGTGGCCCTGAGCTCTGTTCTCAGTCCGCTTTCTCTCTGGAGCCTGGTGGTTTTTTTTGTTTTTCTGGTGATGGTGTTTTCTGGCTATGAAAGGCGCTCTTTTTGTGGTAATGGAGATTGGTTGTTAGCGGACTCTTAAGCCCCGCTTTTCTCGGTCGCCATCCCAATTTTTTATTCTTTATTTTGAAACAGGGTCTCACTGACTTGCATAGGGCCTCATTAAGTAGCTGAGGCTGTCGGCAAACCGCGATTCTCCTGTCTCAGCCTCCCAAATGCTGGGATTATAAACGTGCACCACCCCACCCAGCTTCAACAAGTTTTAAAACATTGACAGTGTAGTATTAATAAAAGTTTGAACACTAAAGATTGGTAGCATTACTTCATATAAAGTTTTAAAAAATTAACATAATAGAAAGAATGACTAATAAAATAAAAGTGAGCGGGGCGCGGTGGCGCAGGCTTGTAATCCCCGCGCTTGGGAGGTGGAGATAGGAGGATCTCACAGGTTGGAAGCCTGCCTCACTGGCTTAAGAGACCCTGTTTCCAAATAAAAACCTAAAAATAGGTCTGGGAGTGTAGACTGGAGGTAGACGGGTTTCCAGGAACCCCAGTACCACCAAAAAAAAAAAAAAAAAAAAAAAAGTGAGACTCATTAGAAGTGTACGTCAATTTAGAACACAATTTTGTACTATATTCAGTAATAGTAAGTACATTAATGTACTTAATATAACTTACTATTACTTAATATAGTATTCAGTAATAATAGTGTTCAGTAATAACTTAATATTAATAAATAAGTAATATTAAGTAATGACATTCAGTTCATTACTGATTTAAGCATAGTAGACCTTTAAGCCTAAGATATTTATCTAAAATCTTACTAAAATTTAATTCAACAAAAATAATACTAAAAACTAAAACAACATTTTTGTTAGATGGTAGAAAAATTGCTATGATACTTTATGGCAAGCTCCAAATGGAAATGAGTCAATATTTTTTAAAAAGAAAAAATAATTTTAAGAAAAACTATTTAATTTTTAGGGGAGAATTTTTGGGGTTAAACCCAAGGCCATTCTTAGCTACACCTCTGACACCATTTTATTTTATTTTATTTTATTTTTGAAACAGGATCTAGCTAAGTTGCTGAGTCTCATTCATTCGCTTAGACTGGCCTAAAAAATGTGAAACTTCGATCTTAGCTTCCCAAGTACTGGGATTATAGGTATATACCACCACACCTGGCACCATTTAATATCTTAATGTCTGTATATCTGTGTCCTTGGTATTCAATTCTGTAGACATATAATATGGTCCTAAGTGCTAGTTAAACATTGTAAAAATATAGAAAATAACATCAGGATGACTTTTTTGACATTACTAAGATTTATATAAATTTGTTTTGCCAAATTCCATAATTTGTTGAAAACTCAAGAACATGTAACTTAAATTTGAGCAAGCCACTCTGGATCATGTGGATATAAATTGTTAGTCATAAAAAAGAAAGTAGTTTCCCACAAGGCCATCTTTAATTGATGATGATATAATCAAATATAATCCTCAATTTTGCAACATAGAATGAAAAAAATAGGTTGAACAGCCAAACTATAAGATACACAGTCTGTTCATTTGGCATTTCTACATCCATCTCTCTCTCTCTCTCTCTCTCTCTCTCTCTCTCTCTCTCTCTCTCCTTCCCTCCCTCCCTTCTTCCTTCCCTTCCTCCCTCTCTTACCTATATAGACAGTAGTGGAAGTCAGTAGAAAATCCTTGTTAAATTCCTGATTCTCTTCTAAATCACAGTAAAGTCCCTGGTTTACTAAATACTGTAAAGTACTTGCTCACCTCAAGCTTCAGGGAGTAAGTTGAAGCCTTGTGATACTTGTCCTTATGCTTAATTACTGATGTTTAAAATAGAAAACCCAGAGGTGGGGGGGCACCATAACAAAAATAATAGATAGTGGACTTGTATTTCCATACAAGACAGGTGATTGATAAGAATGACAGTAACCTGGGTTAAACCTAATGTAACCCAAGAGGGGGGCATTCTATCTCTGAGCTACACCCCCAGCCCTACTTTTTTATTCTTTATTTTGAAACAAGATATCACTGAGTTACAAAGAACCTCACTAAGTAACTGAAATTGTTCCCAAATTGCAATCCTCCTGTCTCAACCTTCCAAATGCCTGCAAAACAAAACAAAACAAAACAAGAAAACCCCCCAAAACAATAACAACAACAACAAAAAAAAACCTAATGCAAAATAGAAGACTACTGGGCATCATTTGCTCTATAAAGTCTGATATCCAATAATAATAATATTTCTAATTCCAACTCCAAAATTATTTTTAATATGACTCTTCAGGCCGGGCGTGGTGGCGCACGCTTGTAATCCCCGCGCTTGGGAGGCAGAGACAGGAGGATCGCGCAGGTTCGAAGCCAGCCGCGCGGGCTGGCTTAGGAGACCCTGTTTCCAAATAAAAATGTAAAAATAGGTCTGGGAGTGTAGTCCGGAGATAGAAGGGCTTCCAGGAACCCCAGTACCACCAAAAAAAAAAAAAAAAAAATATGACTCTTCAGTTAAATCTCAACTTTAAAACAAAGCCTAACTTGGAGTTTGATGAAATAAACAAAGTAGCAAAGAGACCCCTTGAGCATCAGTTTAAACTGTGATCCTTTGCCAAACCCATTTTGTGGCTTGCATGCCTGGAACATGACTTGAACGTTTTTGGTGAACTCCAAGAATAGGATCCAACCTGCCTGTGAGTCTCTTAGAGACAACTCAACCTTCTGCCTCACTGCAGAAATATTCTTTTTCCTTGTTAAAATTTTGCCCCACTTTCTTACTCCTCAATTACTTTTCAATGACAAGAGTTGGTTCTATGTGTTTTTAGAACTAGGCTGCATGATTTTTCATCCCAAATGAGAGGAAAAGTCCTTGTGTCTGTGATTATTTCCTGCTCCTGTGAGTAGGGCATAGTTATTAAAGAGAAAAAGAGTTTTATTTGTCACCCTATCTTTTATATCATTTTCTTTTTTACAAAAGCATTCTGTAATCACAAAATCTGTTCTCTCCTTAATTCTTAAGTGCTTCCAGAGGCAACTGAAGATCACTGCAGGTAGTTAATCACTGGCCATTCTTTTACAATACAGCTCTCAGTTAAAAAATTCTGATTATAAAATGAACTAAAGGCACTTCACCTATTTCTTATAATTAATACAATTATGAACAATTTCTATTTTGCAGTAAATTGTTGTCTTGCTACACATAATTAGCAATTTTATCAACAGACACAAAATCAATATAGAAGGCACATGTAAACAAATGTACACTATGAAAAATGTAAAAAATAGCTAATGATATACTATATACACATATAGTATATATTAACCACATGTATATAGTTATATATATGATAACATATCATAAGCCCTACATTATACTGGGAAGCTTGGTCGGCAGGAGTCACTATTGAGTACAGTATTGGGACCAAGGCAGGGATAGTTGGAAGAGGAGAAAAGAAGAGAGAGAAAGATGAGAGAGAGAGAGAGAGAGAGAGAGAGAGAGAGAGAGAGAGAGCTATAGAGTAGGTCTGGGAAGAGAATCTGCCAGGATTACATGTGTTGTGCCAAGACAGACTGTGGGCTTCCAAATGCATATAAATGTTTTGATTCTAGATATCCTTGCATTATTTTTCAATAGTTGCACCTGAAGAGATGATTTCCATATCAAAGTTTTTGCTTGGGCATTCCTCTCCATTAATACCATTTTTATTTAAAAACACTCATTCAAATACATTTGTTTTCATATATGTGAAAAAGGTAATTCCACCTTGAACAGGTATGTTGGTAGCCATCAAGACACTGCCATTGAAACAGCACTCATACCAAACTATTGTGCTTCATTTACTGAAATTTACCTATAAACAGAGCTGAGCTAATTTTAAAGATTACTATTTCAAATATTTCTTAAGAGATTGAGCCCAAGAATATTCTATTACTGAGCCACACCCTCAGCCTCTTTAATTTTTAAATAGGTCTCACTAATTTATTGAACTGCCCTTATACCTCAGATCCTCCTGTCTCAGTTTTCTAAGTATTTGAATTAAAGATGTGTGCCACCACACCAGCTCACCTTAAATATCTTTTAGGTGTATTACCAGATAAATTGACAATGTACCTGGACTGGCTTAACATTTCACCCATTTTAGACATTAACAAATGTGTATTATTTATTTTAAGAATTCTTAAAGCAATGCTGAGATCAAAGGGTAAAAAGCAATTGTAGAGGAAACCAGATCATGGAGAACTTTGAAGCCAGAGGTCACATTTTATGATCCTCTGTGTATATGGGAAAGTGTGAAATCTTAAGGAATTGCTGAAAGAAATGCATTTAAAAAACTTATGCAAATATTTAGGCACAGAGGAAACAGAAGACCTTGCCATGCAGCATTTAAATTTATAATGTTTTCAAGATTTGCTGCTGTGAGCAAGTGAGAATGGATAAAATCCCTAGCCTGGGTGGAAGTACTAGAGCATTATTAAAAATCCTTAAACAGGACCAAGAAAAAGATAGAGGTAAACAGACAGTTGAAATGATGAGGCCAGGAGGTGTGAGTAGTTACTGATTGTATTCACACTGGGCAAACATCATGATTCTGCATGAACACATGATTGATGCCCTTTCATCGTCTTCCTCATCCATGAATATCACTTTGGCACACACAGCCATAGTAACCTATTCAGGTGATGAGCAGCGGTTATATTGATTTTCACAAATTCCTTTTTTTACAGGCAACCTTTTTGGCCATGTCTACATCTAATAAGATACCAAATTGACTAATTAATATTTTAGTTAAATTGTTTTATTAACCGTGGATACATCAGTGTTTTTGAAGTTGCTTAAATTTATAACATACCATAGATTTTCCCTGGCTAGTTACAAGAACAAGAAAGTGACACGCAGTTATGAAAAAGTCTTTTAAATATACAAGCCAGTCACAAAAAATTGAAGGTCATAAATTTTCTCTCAAATGTGGACGTTAGGGAGAAACTGGGACACAGGAAGGACTCCAGACAAAGGAGGAGAAATCCTAGTAGAGTGATGGATGAGACCTAAGGGAGGGAGGCAGGAGAGGGGAGGGAGACTCGCTGTACTTGATGTACATGCACAAATGTACATCACAATGTTGTGCATGTAGAAGGTGAGGGAGCAGGGTGAGAGCCAGGGAAGGCTCACTGAGTGCTGTGTGCAAGTTTACCTCTATTATGCTTAACATCATCATGATGAATGATTGCATTACACCAATAAAACATCATAAAATAAATAGAAAATAAAAAGAAAATATACCACCACCATTAGCCTGTCTTTCCATACTAGGTGATATCATTATTACATAGTTATCTATTAATCGCCTGTATTTTCTCTCGTTTCTAAGTATAAATTGGACAAATAGGGGTACATAAAGTTATAGCTACTGTTACTGTGTTTGGCCAAGGACATCTTTGTAGAAAACTAGCCTTTTGTTCTTGGGAAAAACTGAGCATTATATGGTTATAGCTCAGAAGTGGAGAGGCTTAAAAGTCACCTCATCTGGTTCTTATTTTACTACTGCCCAACTTTCCCCTCCTGCACATTTATCATCTTTGTACTCATTGCCTGCAACCAGCAGTCCTTTATAACAGTATAAGAAATACAGTACTTGCCCAAGAAGCAGTGTTCTTTCAAATCACTCCTAAATTACTTTTATTAAGCTTATGTAAATCTTAGTGATTAGACCCCTAATATCACAAGTGATTATGATATATTTTGTATGGTTTTAACTTCTCTTTTTCTTCTTATATTTACATGTATAATTTACTTATTTTAATGTTTTATATTTATTCCATGGAAACTATCAAACTAGTCCAGGTCTGACTGCCTTCTTTGAGTAGTACCCAGACTATTATGATTAAAATATTATAATAATAGTTTAAGTAAGTAAATGAATAATGTAGAAATTGTGGGAAATCTCCATTTAATGCTTTTAGGGGTAGATAATAGGGTTGTGTAATTAAAAACCACTAAACTTTTAGCATAAAATATTCAAAAGAAATGAACTGTAATAAAAAACAACCTAATATGATTGCAAAATAGTATTCAAAGAGGGAAAACTATCTCACTGAGATGATTCAAGAATAGGAAAATTACTTCTGATATTTGTGGAGTTGGACAAAATTACATATACATATGTGCCTGGAAGTTTCACTATTTAATGTCTACTATTAATTAAATTAATTTTACTATTAGACATTCAATTAGGTATTTTGAAGCTAGTAATGGAATAGGGATAACAGAAAATCAGTGGGAATGAGAGAGAGAAGAAGAAGGACAGAAAAGAGAAAAAGAGAGAAGGAAGAAAGAAAGAGGAGAGAAGGGAGAAAGGCAAATATGTCCAATATCCTGATTTATACTCAGTCAAATCTGTTCTAAGATCAAACAGACCAAGGAAGTAAAACTGAATAAAAAGTAAATAAAACAAAACAAAGTCTGGTGAGTGGCTGAGCTTTTTTATATTTTTACTTTTTAGTGACTTGTGGTCATACATCTTGATGAAGTTCACGGTGACAGTGGCACTCCTTTAGCCCTACTCGAGTTTCCCCCCATTCCTTCCTCCTTCCCTCTGTTCTGTGCTTAGCATACTGATTGACCTTGATAAGTTTGTGCATGTACATCGTGTCCATTGAGGTATTTCCCTCTTCCTCCCTCCCACCTCCCTCAGTCAGGTCGCTTTCTTCACTCATCTAAGGATTCTCTTCCTTTGTCTGGAGTCCCTTCTATGTCCCTTGTTCTCCCTAGCTTCTCCATATTAGAAAAGACATCCAACTTTTCACTTTTTGTGACTTACTAATCTCACCATCATGTTCAAACCATGGAATGAGCTGAGAAGTCCAGCAATAGATAAATGGATTATAAAACAATAATATGTACAAAATGGAATTTTACTCAGCCATAAGGGAGAACAAAATTATGTCATTTGCTTTTTGTTTTTTAAATGTTTGTTTTCTTTTCTTGGTTTTTCAGGCATACTCCAAGAAAAAGTAAAAAAGAACAGAATGGATATCAATTCTTAAAAATGCCAATCTGTAAGTAGACATCAGATTTTGAACACTTAGGAAACTGGTCATTTTACATACTATTTCTTGGTTTATTTCCACCTTAAATTTTTCTGAATTGATATGTGAAAATTTTATAGAAACATGAAGCATATAGAAATAATCTTTTGTCATTTTTAGTAAATCCGTGCCTTATTTTGAATATACCCAATTGTTAACGAAAAGCTCATTTTCTTTCTCAGAAAAGAAGCACTATGCATAGAGAAAAGTAATTTCAAAACAACATGGTTCAGAAATGCAACCATGAATTTATTTACTATGGTAGCCTATTGAATTATAAAAAGTAATATAATTAAGGAGTGAGTATTTTCTTGGATTCAGACTTTTGCTATTATTTCAAAAATTGAGGTATGGTTGCCCCTTAACAAAAATCAAGTGTACTGAGGCTGTCCTTCATATCTTAGCTTCTGTTGCGTCTTCTCCATGCAATGAAGTCTCCTTGCCCTCCTAACATGCACTGGCTACTCTAACACTTTCAAGGCAGGTATATATGATCATTTTGCTGTAGTACATTTTCCGTCTCTGTGTCTGTCATTTGCACTGGGCTGCAAACTTTTTGAGGGTTGTTCTTCCTAATTTATGATATCTTAAATGCAGTTAAACAGTGACTACTGCATACAAAACACTCCCTTCTGAATAGAGTTGCACCACACAGTAGCTGAATGTCAATGGACTTTTCTCAGATTAACTTTCCGTAACCCAGCATTTATTGGGGTTAAAAACTCTTCTAGGAACTGAGAATAGGTTGTGAATAAAATGGGTAATGTCTCTGATATCATGGAATTTGGATTCCAGTGGAAAGACATGAATAAATAAATATATAGACATCTAAGAAAAATAGGAGAATAAATTGTAATGAGGGTGGTATTTTGGTTCGATGGTCAAGTAAGGTTAAACGATCATTTCTATAATGCTTGCATTTTTTTTCTGGACTTACATTCCCCTTTCATGTCTTGCCTTGACTGTCTTATTATATACTCATCTCCATTCATTTGGTCCTTCTCTGTTGCTTCCTTGTGGCTCTCTTCTGATTTTCTCTTTAGCTCAGAGACAATCCATACCCCCATCATATTCAGCCTAAGCTGCCTTTAGGAGATGAGGAACTTCATTTGTGGATTTATTAAGTGCTTTTTTTTCCTGAGGTCTCTGCATGACTTTTAAGGGACATGCTCCCACTATGGTGTCTCTCTCTCTCTCTCTCTCTCTCTCTCTCTCTCTCTCTCTCTCTCTCTCTCTTTCTCCCTCTCCCTCTCCCTCTCCCTCTCTCTCTCTCCCCTTTGGTACTAGGGACTGAAACTAGGTAGGGGCATTCTAACTATGAGCTATGCTCCCTGCTCTTTTTATTTTATTTATTTTATTTTATTTTGAAACAGGGTCTTACTAAGTTGATGAGAAGTCCCCATCCTTTCTCAACACGTTTATGAAATCAGTTGTAATGCCTTCACATATTGCCATAATATTATGTAAACTGGCAGCACAGGTGAAGCTGACATGTAGGTAAGGCTGGACCAGCATGCCCAGCAAGGTGGATGCCTGCCCCAGCCCAGGGAAGTCTGGGAGGCCAGGAAGAGAGCTTAAAAACTTGGTTTTATATCATCTTTCAAAAGAGGCTTATACATTTTTTAAAGTGTGACTTTGAAAGTATAAATTTAAAAAAAGTATTTCAATAAGAGAAATTATATTCATAAACACAATACATACCTAAACCAGGTCAGGACACCTATAATATGATTAAAGCATTAATTCTTCATTAGCTATTACTTATTTGCTCTTTATTTTTACAGCCCAATTTTAGTTCCTTAATCATCATTTATAGTGAATCTGTGATATCTCTCTCTCTCTCTCTCTCTCTCTCTCTCTCTCTCTCTCTGTGTGTGTGTGTGTGTGTGTGTGTGTGATACTGAGATTAAATCTAGTAACATTCTATCTCTGAGCTATACCCATAGCCATTTTTATCCTTTATTTTGAAACAAGGTCTCACTAGGTTGCTGAAAGTGCTAGACATGAACCTGCAATCCTCCTGTCTCAGCCTCCCAAGTTCTGAGATTACAGGAATGCACCACCACATGATGTGTTTCTCTTGATATGTATTTGTTCTCTTGACATGTATGCATTTAACTTCCTTCCCCAACCGTGAACATATTTAAGTATATAAAATATTTTTGTATCCAAAAACATATATTTCAATAAATAGATTAATGCATTAATCAGTTTTTTACCACTATAATAAAATACCTAAAATTATCAGTTTAAAAAGAGTATGACTCACAGTTCTGTGAGCTCCAGTTCTTCATTACTTGACTTTATTCCTCTGGTGAGATTGTAACTAATGCTAGGGATCATGTGATGGAACAAAGCAGTTTAACTCCTGACATCCAGGAAGTGAGAGCAAAAAGGGGCTGGGGTCTCAATATCCTCTCAAGGGCACACCCCCAGTGACCTAACTTTCTCACACTAGGCCCCATCTTTTATAGGCTGTTTCACCTCTCAGGGGCACCATGGGTTGGGGACCAACCCTCTAACCTATGGAATTTGGGGAGATGTTCCAGCTGGACACTATAGTGCTAAATAATGTAATTTCACAGGAATATTCTATAAAAAATTTAGTTTCATTAATGCAACAACATCATGCTTAAACCACTAAAAGTGTTGTTACCAACATAGAGAATCTTGAGTATTTATGATGATATTAATTTAATTTGGGGAAAATCCTTAAGGATAATTTTTTTTTGGGGGGGAACTGTAAAGCTTACAGAACAATTTTGTTTCTGTTGCCTGGTGGCAGTCAATCATCTTCCATGTCACCCACAGACAAGGAATGGTAAAGGAAGTCATGACTGCCTGAAAACATAACAGATACTCTCAGGATCATGGCATCAAGCATACATCTTTGGAATTAATATATTCATGTCTGATGTAGCCTCATGTAGTTGTATTTTTCTCAAAACCACAGTATGGAAAAAGGAAAAAATAAATCTAACAGTGATAGCTGAGAGGACATCTCACTATGGCTACTCAGAGCAGTAAAAATTAAAAGAAGTTTAGAAGGGATGTTAGAAAGCAAAACTCTAGCACTTAAGGTGATTCATCTGTTTAGCTTACTGCCTATCACCTAAAAGTCTATTGGAATATTTAGAAAGACCAATTTTTATTTAATTTTCTTTTAAGAATCATTGTATAAATCAAAGATTATCTTACTATGCACATTGATAGAAATTTATCAGGCAGTGATTCTTATAAAGAGAGCAATAGCACATTTAAGAACTTGTAAAATTAGATGCTGCTGATATATGATGAGATTAATACTGAGCTGTGATTCAGTGATTAGATTAGCGCTTTACAGATGTGTTACTTTCCAAATATTTTGGTGTAATAATATTTATTTTAGGCACCTGAATGGTATTAATTTTATCATAAAACACATATATTTTAGAATAGCTTGTGCACTAAACATATTTTAATCTCATTTTCTATTATTTCTCCTTTGAAGTGTGAAAATAAAGTATATATTGTTTAATGTTTAGAAGGTAAAAGTAGCACCTTTATAGGTGAAGATAAGTAGGTTTTGACTTTATACTGTGAAAAAGGGAGGAGAGTTGGTTTGGACCTAGCCCTTGCACATGTTTAAGCTGTGGAATGATTCACTGTGCTATGCTCCATGCTTTGGTTGAGCTGTCATTTCAGGCAAGTTTATCAAGAAAAGAGTGCTTTTCAGAAAAGGAGACTTGTGCAGGTGAACTTCAGAGAAGGATATAAAAGTGCAACTTAGAAAGTTCATGTTTGTTTGAGTTAAATAGTTACTCAGTGTTTGCTGCCTTGTGAGTACAAAGCAAGATACTCTTGAATCAAGTGAAAATATAATGTTTTAATATCAGAAAAATAATTTGAAGCTACAGGGACTAGTGAGTCAGTTCAAAAACTGAACCATGTTTCTGGGTGGAAACATATAAGACAAATATCTGGTTTATAGTAAGGAACACAGTTGGATCTGAAGTGTCCCTCCAAGGCCCATGTGTTAGTCTTGGTTCCAGCTATTGGCAGTGGTGGACAGTTTAAGAGGTTGGCCAATTGTGACTACATCCTTAAAGACTTTATATTGCCTTTAGGCATGAACACTCTCTCTCCCATTCTGCTTCTTGATTACCATAAGGTGAGTAACTTTTCTCCATCATGGATTTTCATCATGATGTTCTGCCCCACGACAGGCCCCAAGAGATAGGGTAAAAAAACATAGAGCCTGGGCTGGGCATGGTGGCACATGCTTGTAATCACTGCACTTTTGAGGCGGAAACAGGAGGATCACGCAGGTTCCAAGTCAGCCATGCTGGCTTAAGAGACCCTGTTTCCAAATAAAAAAGTATAAAAATAGGTCTGGGAGTGTAGCCCGGAGGTAGAAGGGTTTCCAAGAACCCCAGTACCACCAAAAACCAAAAACAACAACAACAAAAAAACAGAGCTTGAAAACTCCAAAACCTGAGTTAAAATAAAATTTCCTCCTTTAAATTGATTTTTTGGGTATTTTGTCACAGTGATAGAAGCCTGACTAACACAGTAGGTAATGGATATATTTATTTCCAAATTTTGATTTCAGTTCATCATATATGATTTGCTTAACACAGTACAAAATATTTTACAAGGTAAGCCATATTCTTCATAGCAAAATAAAACGAGAATTTTTTAAAAGTGGAGATGATTATTTATTTTGTAAAGCTACTAAGAATATTGTGGATTTAAGTTACATTTTCTCAAGGAAAGAAAATGGTGACTGTGGGATATAGTACATCTCAGTAGCTGTAACAAACAAAAATTAACTACCGAGAAGTTAGCTTCTTGAAAAGAAAAACAAAGCAAGAAGATACATACAAATGAAAATATAAAGAAGAGAACCACAGCAGAATAAAATTCAATAGTCAGAACACAAAATCAATAGCAAAGAGCCCAAGCACAAGACTGACCTGGTGTGGTGACTGGTGCTAAATTGGGCTACCAGCCCAAATCGGGACTGCTGGCACTGCAGCCCTAAGAAATCCTGGCAAGAAAATCAAGGACTTGAGAAGTAAGCAGCAGCAGAAATCCAATATCTTAAGCAACCAGCACCACATTTTAGGAATGAAGGAAAAAAAATCAAAAAGTCTGTGCACTCAACAGAAGTTGACACCCACCACAGCACACTGTGCCCTGTAGAGACCGGAGATGCAAGACAGTAAGGTAACACATTCCTCAGCAGACAACCACCCAGAGTAGCCACAGAGACCTCAGTGGACTAAGATCAAGTGGCCTACCTTTGAGGTTGTCAGGTTACATCCTACAGAGACAGGGTAATATCCATAGTGCTGAGGGCAAGGTATTGGCTGGCACAGTGTCACAGGGAGTTGCTCTGAAATTACACTGGACACCCTCTGCCAGTGTGGGTAGGGATGTTCAGGCCCAGAACCAGAAAGTGCAGAGCTCTGCTCCTACAGAGAATCCATTAATAGTGACACTTGTGAGTGAGACCTGAGCACAAAGTGGTGAGAATCGAGAGAGGAGTATAAATTCTCAAAAAGTGTTTCCAAAAACTGACAATGGGTTACTGAGCAAATGAGAGGCATTGGCACTCCACAGCCTACTACTATTCTGGCTACACCACTGAGATAAGTCTTTAAAAATTGTGGCAGACAGAATACCTAACCCTAAAACCTGAAACCCATCAATGCCACCATAGCAACAAGCAGAAGGGAACTCAGAGCAACTCAGTATTGACAATCTAAAAGTAGAACAACAGTGGAGTGATATTAGACACAGTCTTTAGTGATAATATCAAAGGTGAGTGGCAGTTAGAACCATCTTTCCCAACATTGATGAGAAACAGCACCTATCAACAACTCACGAAGAGAAAGAAAATGCCAATATAATGAAACACAAACCCAAGAATTCTGAAAATACGAGAACAAAGAACAGTGAGGAAATAAGGGAAATCAAGAATGCAAAAAGAATAATTCTGAATCCTGATTTTTAATATTATGAAAGGCCTTATAGTAAGTGTATAGGAAATAAAAAAGAAAACTGAGATGTTAAGAAAGAATCAGAAAGAGGCCTGGAATGAAATGAAAGAATCACTAAATGAAATGAAGATAGCAATAGAAATAAATTTGGAAGATTAGATGAAGTGGTAAGGGGTTCCTGGGCTTCACTCTACCTCTACCTTTGGGCTACACTCCCAGACCTATTTATTTTATATATTTTTTGAAACAGGGTCTCTTAAGCCATAAGGAAAGAATTTTAAAAGTGTTAGAACAAAAGAACAGATACCATTCAGAGACAAAACAATAAAAGTCACTGCAGACTTTACAATCCAACTCATGAATACCAGGAGAGATTGGTATGATGTAATCCAAACCATGGATAAAAAGCAACATCCAATCAAAATCGCTATATTCATCAAGGTTTTTATTCAAAATTGATGGAGAAATTAAAGTGTTTAAAGATAAGCAGAATCTCAAAAAATTTATTAATATTAATCCAGCACTATAGAAAATACTTAGAAAGTATATCATAAAGAAAAAAATTGAAGCAAATTTCAGAATCAGAGAAGAAAGGAATTTGATCAAGAGGTCAACTAAGCAAAGAAGAAGTAACACTACAGCAAATAGAATACAGAACACAAAAGGACAGGAACCAAAAATTATATCTCAATAATAACACTGAATGTCAAGATTTAACTCATCAATTAAAAGACATATACCGGCAATGTGGATTAAAAAACATAATCCAAATATATGCTGCTTGCAAAAAACTCACCTTATTGTCAAAGATATGCATAGACTAAAAGTGAAAGGATGGAAAAAGATATATCATGCCAGTGGAGACCAAAAACATGCAGGGCTAGCAATACTGATATCTAAAACAAATAGAATTTAAGCCAAAACACATCAGAAAAGACAAAGCAGGGCACTTATTATTAAAGAGACCAGTTCAGCAAGAAGATATAATGATAGTAAATGTTTATACCTTGAATGTGGTTGCACCCACATTTGTAAAATAAACTCTTTAGGACATCAGATCTTAAACAGGCTCAAATACAATAATATTGGGAGATTTCAACACATCACTCACACTACTAGACCAATCTTCAAGGCAAAAGATGAGTAAAGACTTCAGAACTAAAGAAAACTATAAACTAAATGGACCTAATAAACAAATACGGAATTATTATTATTATTATTATTATTATTATTCTTATTATTATTTTTTTTTTTTTTGGTGGTACTAGGGATGGAACCCAGGGACCTTCAACATCTGGGCTACACTCCCAGACCTATTTTATATATTTTTTGGAAACAGGGTCTCTTAAGCCAGCTGAGGCTGGCTTTGAACCTGCGCGATCCTCCTGTCTCAGCCTCCCAAGTGTGGAGATTATAAGCGTGCACCACCACACCCGGCAAATACAGAATATTTCAACCAGAAACTGCAGAGTACATTCTTCTCAGCTGCTCATGGAATCTTCTCTAAGTAGATTACATCCTGGGCCACAAAGCAAGTACAAGAAAATTTCAAAGATATAATATAGTTTCCTGCATTTTTTCATGTCACACCAGAATGAAAGTAGAAATCTCAAAAGAAAGACCAAAAGAAAATATATAAATGCATGGAAATTGAATGACACACTATTGAATGAGGAGTGGATACATTTAGAAATAAATGAAGAAATAAAATTTCCAGAATTAAAACAAAATAGAGACACAACACAGTATATCAAAATCTATGGGACACTTTGAAGACAGTATTAAGAGGAAAGAGTATAGCATTGAGTGCTCAAATAAGAAGAACAGAGAGTAATCAAATAAAAGAACTAATGACACATCTTAAAAACCTAGAAATACAGCAAGATTCCAAAGACAGAAGGCAAGAAAAAATGAAAATCAGAACACAAATAAATGAAATCAAGAATAATATGAAGAATCAACAAAACAAAGCATGGTTCTTTGAAAAGATTAAGAAGATTGACAAACTCCTGGAAAACCTAACCAAAATAGAGACTCAACTCAAATTGTTAAAATCAAAAATGAAAAAGTCAAAGGATTATCAGAAACTGCTTTGAAAATTTATACTCCAATAGACTGGAAAATATGGAAGAAATGGATACATTGCTAAGCACATATAGCCTACCTAAATTGAACCAAGAGACCATAGCAAGCATAAACCAACCAATAGCAAGCAGAGAAATAGAAACAGCAATAAACATTCTGCCATCAAAAAAAAGCCCAGGCCCTGATGGGTTTCCAGATGAATTCTAAAATACTTTCAGAGAAGAACTAATTCCAAGACTTCAAAACTTTTTCTGGGAAATCAAAAGAGATGGAATTCTTTCAGACTCCTTCTATGAGGCCAGTATTACATTAACACCAAAATCAAATAAAGATACCTCAAGAAAATAAAATTATAGAGCAATATTTTCAATTAACATTAATGCAGAAGTTCTTAGCAAAATACTAGATGTACCCATTCAGAATCATATTAAAAGAATTGTACACTACAACCAAGTTGGTTTCATCCCAGAAAAGCCAGGCTGGTTCAACATATGCAAATAAATATGTTATTCACCACATAAATATAATTGAGACCAAAAATCACATGATCATATCAATAGATGCTGAAGAAGCATTTGACAAACTCCAACACACATTCATGTTAAAAGCACTGCAGAAAATTGGAATAGAGGATTGTATATCAACATCATTAAGGCAGTATACAATAAACTCAAAGCCAAAATCATACTGAATTGGAAAATAGGCAAAAATTCCCTCTAAAATCAGGAACAAGATAAGGATGCCCACCATCACCACTCATTTTCAATATAGTCCTTGAGACTCTTGCCACAGCAATAAAAGGAGAGAAAGACATAAAAGGAATTTAAATATGAATAAAGGAATTAAAATTAACCTTTTTGCAAACAACATGATCCTATATCTAGAAGAACCAAAAAGCTTAACCAAAAGACTACTGGAACTGATTAATCAATTCAGCAAAGTAGCTAGATATGAAATCAACCTAAAGAAATTAGTTGCTTTTCTATATGTCAACAATGAATCCATGAAGAAAAAATAAAGAAAACAATTCCATTCACAATAACCTCAAAACAAGTCAAATACCCAGGAATAAACTTAACCAAAGATTTAAAGACCTTTACAGTGAAAATTATAAAACATTAAAGAAAGAAACTGAAGAACATCTTGGTAGATGAAAAGTTCTTCCTTGCTCATTGATAGAGTAAATATAATCAAAATGTCCATTCTGCCAAAAGTGATTTATAGATTCAATGCAATTCTTATCAAAATACCAACAAAATTATTCATAGACCTAGAAATACTAGTCATGAATTTTATATGTAGAAACAAAAGACCCAGAATAGCCAAAGCAATTTCTCAGCAATAAGAACCATGCAGGAATTATCACAATTCCTGATTTCAAATTATACTATGAAATGATAGTAGATAAAACAGCATGGTATTGGCACAAAAACAGGCACACAGACCAATGAAATAAAATAGAAGATACAGAAACAAACCCATATAGTTATTGTCCATTGATCTTTGACAAAGAAGCCAAATTCATATGCTGAATCAAAGTCTTTTCAACAAGTGGAGCTGGGAGGACTGGCTATACATTTGTTGAAAAATAAAAATAAATTCTTACCTCTCAAATCAAGATAAATCAACTCGAGATGGATCAAAGACCAGGAAATTAGATCATAGACTGTGAAGCTATCAGAGAAGAACATAGGTTGAACACTCCAACATATAGGCACAGGTAGTAACTTCCTCAACAAGACCTCCAAAGTGCAGAAAATTAAAACAGTTAACAAGTAGGATGACATCAACTAAAAGTTTCTACTCATTCAAGGAAATTATCAAGAATCCAAACAGAAAGAGTATAGAATGGAAGATGATCTTTACCAGCTACCCCTCCGATAGAGGGCTAATATCCAGAATATATAAAGAGCTCAAAAGACATTAAAATAGCAAAACAAATAATCTAATCAAGAAATGGGCTACTGAGTTGAATAGACACTTCAGAAAAGAAGAGATACAAATGGCAAATAGATACATGAGAAAATGTTCAACATCATTAGCCATCAGGGAGATGCAAATCAAAACTACACTGAGATATATCTTAACCCCAATCAGAGTGGCAAGCACAAAGAAATCAAATAACAACAAATGTTGGTGAGGATGTGGGGAAATAGGAACTCTTTTACACTGTTGGTGGGAGTGCAAACTAATACAGCTACTGTGGAGATTCCTTAGAAAACTGGAAATGGAGGCCAGGCTTGGTGGTGCAGAGACAGGAGGATCATGCAGGTTCAAATCCAGCCTTGCTGGCTTAAGAGACCCTGTTTCCAAATAAAAATATAAAAAATAGGTGTCTTGGAGTGTAGCCCAGAGATAGAAGGGTTTCCAGGAACTCCAGTACCACAAAAAAAAAAAAAAAAAAAAAACTGGAAATGAATGCACCATACGATCTAGTTATACTACTACTGGGTATATTTCAAAGGGGATGAAATCAAAGAACTACAGTAACATATGCATAACCATGTTCATAGCAGCACAATTAGCAAAAGCCAAAATATGGACCCAAAGTAAGTCTTCATCAGTAGATAAATGGATTACAAAATTATGGGAAATAAACGCAATAAAATTCTACTCAGCAATAATGAAGAACAAAATTATGTCATCCATGAGAAGATGGAAAGACCTGGAGAAGATTATGTTAAGTAAGATTAGCCAAGCAAAGAAGAGAAGGAAACAATGTTTTCTCTAATATGCTCAAGTTAGGGAGTATTAGTGCTGCCAGATGGACTCCAAATAATGGATAAACCTCAGCAAACCCATTTAGAAAGGGTAGAGGAGGAAGAAGACTGAGGTTCATTAATGGAAAAGCTATATGTAACTATGTGATGAGAATATAAAATTGTTAACCTGGACATTCAGTATTGGGAGGGGGGGGGAATGGAAAAGTGGGAAGCAGGGCACCAAGTACTGTGTGAATACTTGCCATGGTCAACATGATACACATTGTGATGTGACACTATAGTGCACCAATAAAAATTTAAAAATTGCAGTACTCCCAAAATAAGTAAATAACAAATAAATAAATATATACATACATAAATTACATTTTCTCCTATTACATTTAAGGCATTATAATTTATTTACATTTAATTTGAATAGTTTTTTCAGGTATTGAGCTAATATATTAGGCAAGTTGGTCAAAGAATATAATGTGGATATCAATTTAAAAAATTTAACAAGTTTAAAAACAATTTCACTGGGTTAATATACGATCGAGCTTGGCAGTTTGACATCTCTAGTCAAAGAATTAATCAATTCAATCATCAATTAGGGAAACAGACTAATACTTGAAGAAACACACAGTTGTTCAGTATGTTCTCAAGCATGCATTATATGGAGCTGAAGTTCCTTAATGAATTCCATTGTCATCATTTGTCTTAGAGTTTCCATATGTATTTTTGAACCCTAAATCAATACATAAAATTCTCATATTATGTTTGTGACAGACAACAATTATAAATGGCAAATGAAATGACAAATATTTGATTAAAAGTGCTAGCCACAAAAGTTATGAAAACAGGCAATGTGTGACTGCTACATAGCACATATGTCTGTGGATTCAAAGACAAGATTCTTTGTGGGGATGAAGCATTATTTAATAGTATTTTAGCAAAATAACAGATGAAAGAATAGGATTATAATTTATGTTTAAAGAATAAAATATCTAACTTTTTGTGTTTTGTACTTTTTATGTAGTGTTTATCATGGTAAGAAAAACCTTAGGGTTTAACCCAGTTTTATGTCTGCTTCCCACCAAAAAAATATTTTGTTCAATTTAATGGAAATTACTTCAATGGCAAAAACATTAATACATATCTAAAATAGTATCAATTCTGTTTATGTAATAAGTTTTTAATTAACTGTATTTATGAATAAAATCATTAAAATAGAATTTTCTTAAACATATTTATGGAAGGGGCACTTCAGCAACAGAGAAAAAAAATCTTACCTTTCCTGTATTGCTATTGATTATGGATTTAATTTGGGGGCCTATGGCTATTACCATCTCTGAGTTCTTACTATTTTGACAAAAGGCCAAGGACAATACGGTGCAACCATTTCTTCTGGGCCAGTTATCACTAGTGCCCTGTAAGTTACTATTACCCTGAAGTGGCAAGGATTTTATGAGTCACATTCCTTTCTTCTGCCTTTCATCCTATCTCACCTGAGCCGGGCTGCCTCAGTACATTTTGTGACAACTTATATAGCTTGATGGGTTACTTTGCTCACTGGGTAATATAATCTCAATAATTCATACTTCATATTGTCCTACAAATGTCCTGGTTCTGGGATTCACTCCACAAATTCTTCTTCATGTGAAAGTCCAAGGCCAGAATTGCTCTTGAGATATTTATAAGTAATTCTCACAAAAAATGATTGTGTAAATATTTATATAAGTTGAAGGAGGATCTAGGGGTATTTTTCATCTTTTCAGGAAAAAGAAATTGTCTTACCATGATTGTAGTGAAGTTGGAAGTTGTTGTACTGTCAATGCTAAGTATCACATTGAAAAGATTTTATTTTGGAATGGGATCATTTCCATCCCAATAAATAAACCAACAAACACGTTTTGGTGCCTTCATCTTTTTAAGCATGTAAGCCACAATGTTTCTAGTGTTGCTTAGCAACCATAAAATAGTGAGATAACAGGATTGAAGAGTGCAATAAAATAAGCATTTTTATTTACATACTTACAGTGAGAAGGAACATGCTGGTTTGGTCAGCCTGCAGGCCTTTGAAACCTGCAACAACATTCATTGTTAAAATTGTAGGCCAATTTTACTATAGTATCCTCAGTTATCAAGTATAGCTGTAATACATAACTGAGGAATACCATCTGCTGATTTCTTCCAGAGTCATTCATTATATTACCTCCCACGCTTTGTAAAGATTTCAATAACCAGTTTACTGTTGAAAATAGTGTATGAAAAAGTTTCAGATAGATTTTTTTAAGTATCTTGTTTAGGCCATGTAACATTTTAAAATTTATGGCATGGTTTAATTTTTGTTTTTTCTCTTTTTCTGTTTGTTATGAATTCTGTCTGAATGGTTTAAAAGGGAAATGTGAATAAGAGGTTTTAAGATACATAATTAAATGTTTTGTCTCTATAAAGTCAAGGAATAAATTTTACAGTAGCACATGCTAACAAATGTATGATAACTGAATTAATATATGTTTGATTTTGATCAGAAAATTGTTTCTCGCTTACATTAAGAAATAGACATTTTCAGCTTTATAAGAACAGAAACTAAATGATATAAATAGGGCTGCTTTCTGGGTTACTGATGAGACCAATAATTCATTCCTCTATTCAATGCTTATTATTGTTTTTATACACTGACCCAGGCATTAGGGGAGAAAATAAATAGGATCCTTGTCATGCAGAAGTATATAATATACCGAGACTGCTAATTTCAATATATTCAGTAAGTCTCATTGTAGAAGTACACACTCAACAGTTTGAGAATGCAGAAGAAATCTGGAGGAATCTGAGTAGATATCAGAGAAGCTGCAATATGTTCTGAGTATAGAATATGAACCAGGATTCAGTAGGCAGATATTATGGTTAGATATAGAATGTCCTGTGAAGAGCTCATGTATTAGTGTTCAGAGTTGATGCAATTAAATCATGAATGTTGTAACCACATCAGTGGGTAAATCTATTGTGGTTGATTTACTATTAGGTAAAGTAGGCAGGTAGCTCCTTGGGAGTGTGAATTTAGGGACTCTGAATAGCTCTTTGAATTCTTTTTGCTTCTGGCCTTCAGGAGGTGAATGTACGGCCCTTGCTTGCTCTTTCTCTCTCTCTCTGCTCTCACCTTACCTCCAGCTGCCACTCTCTAAGCTTTGTAGACCTGGCCCAACATAAACTAAACTCTCTAATATCCAAACACTATGAGCAAATCTTCTTACCTCTAATTTCTGTGCTCAGTTGTTTTGGCTAATAGCAGTGATAATGTTAAATAATAAAGTGGAAAAGGTATGTCATTGAGTATGTGAGCACATGGGAGTGTGTGAGGCACTTTCAGGGGATAGTCAATGTGATCCTCTATGTCTGAGACCTGGAATAGGTCAAATGGGTTTGGCAGACATAGCACTAGAGAGATAAATTCAGTCCAGCTGGTCTTATTTTTATGAAAAAATGAAATAGAATTAAATAATCAACATCAAAAGCAGGTCTAAGAGGCCTGAATTTTTTCTAGGCATCTATCCAAATCTTGGCTTTCCTGACAATCCTGATTTGTCTGTCAACATCTACACCAAATCTGCTGAATACTTATACAGCATGATTTGTGCTTCATATAATTTCTAAAATTTGATTTGCAAAAAAAGTCTCATATTGAGTGTCAGCATTAGTATTGCCACAGTTGTCATTGATTCTGGCAAGAAATCTTCCTGAAATCTGTCAAATTCATGTCTTATATTTTTGCCTTTATGAGCTTTTCATTGCTGCTAGTTCAAGAAATATGGGACAAATAACATACTAGAAATTAAGCAAGATTTGAAAATTTTTTCTTCATAGTCTCACATAAATTTTCTGAAGACAATAGGTTAGCTTTTTTATTTTTGAGGGGATGGTAAAAGTCAGATCTCAGCAAGAAATAATACCACAGTGAAATTGAGTAAAGTTAAGGTGAATGTAATAAAGGGAGATTACTATACCACAGAAATGGTTTGGTACCCTTGGGAAAGTGGGATTAAGTAACCTACCAACCCCAGGCCTAAAGAAGTTCTGAAGAGTGATTTTTAAGATGGACATGGTGACACATGCATGTCATCCCAGTACTTAGGAAGCTGAGGCAGGAGGATTGCAGGCTAGTCTTGGCAACTTAGTAAAAGGGCCTCAACAGCTTAGCAAAATCATGTTTTAAAATTAAAGAATAAAATAGGTCTTGGGTGTGGGTTAGAGGTAGAAGGCCTCTGGGTTCAATCTCCAGTATTAAAATATACATACATATACATATATATTTACATATACTTATATACATACATAAATAACAAAGTTATTTATAAAAATCTCTATGGAGAGGTCCCTATCAGGAAGCTACCTCATAGGAAACACTATAATATTTTTATTAGGCTGTTGCTGCTAGCCTAAGATGATCTAAGATGACCTGGCATGCAAGAGGTGATACATTTATAATATTTTAAAGATATTTGCTCTGGTATTTACTTTTAAAAAATATGGAATTGGGTAAGGGCTGATTGGATGATGTGTGCATGTATGTCTCCACCATCTTATACCTCATTAAGATGTATGACTACAATGCAGCAGTAACAAATTTTAAAAAATAGGTTTGAGTGTTTTGATACAACTACAGTTTAGAAAACCTTTCTCCCTATATACATATTCACTTGGAAAGATAATTTTTCTGTGGTTATGTTTTTCCTTCAGAATTGACTATCCTATGTGTACCAATTAAGTTTTGAAACAGCATTACTATTACTGGGCACTGAAGGTGTATTCATAATAACTTAGCTCCCCTAAACTGAATATATAAAAAGTCAAATAGAAAAGATGCATGTAAGACAGAAGAGTTGTCTGAAAGCTATTGACAGGGCAAAGTCAAGTCAGGCAACTGTGAGCAGTTGAGCAGAATATTAATTGATGACAAGAAGACCATAAAATACTTCACTACTTGATTCTGAGTGACATTACCATTTATTCCCAGGTAGTGACAGAAATAGGTGAACCACTGAGAGATCCCTATAAACAAATGTAACAAAAAGCCAGGTTGTTTAGAGACAGAGCCATGAAGAATGGGATTGAAAATGGTGAGTACTTTCAGCCTCACTCCTATACCACAAAAGGCCTGTTACAATTAATGATAATTTTTAAAATTTGATAGCGAAGATCAAAAATAGAATATTTCATATCCAAATGAGTTCTAAAATAAGGGGTTTAGGAAGAAGGCAGGTGGCTGTCTTGATACTTTTGAGTAATTCATGTCTCTTATTTGAATGCTGTCCCAGAGAACAAAATTAGTATGTTATCTGTTCACTCATATTCTTATTTTAAATTATACACTTTTATTTTGAGATAATTATTGATTTACAGTAGAAAGAAATAATAAAGCTCTCCTGTAGTCTTAACCCAGTTTCTCATAATAGCAATTGCTTGCTAAGCAATAATACAATACCACAACTTACATGCAAACAAAGATACTCTCAAGACAAGAGAATATTTTGTCATTTCAGGGGTTCTCATGTTGCCCCATCTACCCATTTACTCACAAAAATCACTATTTTTCTTTCTAGTTTTATACTTCTGTCATATCATGAGTACTATAAATGGAATAATACAGTATGTATGTTCATTTCCTCATTGCAACTATCTAGAAATTCATCTAGGTGGTTGCATGTATCAATAGTTCTGTGGTATAGGTATGCCCCAGTTTAAGCACTCACTCATTGAATGACATCTTGGTTGCTTCTTCATTTTGACAGTTATAATGAAGTGACTATACGTCCACACCGGGTTTCATGTGATATGTTTTCAACTCATTCCACCAAGAAGTGTCAAAGGTAAATTGCATGATGAGAGCATGTTCAGTGTTGCAAACTGTCTTCCAAAGAAGCTGTTGTATGTAGCATTACCACCTGCCATGAATGAGAATTCCTATTGCCTCACATCATTGCCATTTCTGGGGACTGCCAATGTTTTACGTTAGCTATTCAAGTATGAGTGTGGCAGTATGTTACTATTGCTTTAATTTGCAGTTCCTTAATAAATTATGACATGTAATGTCTTTTCAGATGCTAACTTGTGATCTGTGTTCCTTTCTTGTGAAATACCTGTTCATATCTTTTGCCCATTTTTGGTTGAGTTGCTTGTTTACCTATTGCTGAGTTTTAAAAGTTATTTGTCTAATTTGGATATTAGTCTTTCATTAGATGGGAATATCACAAAGAGTTTTCTTGCAATGTATAGCTTCTTTTTTCTTACTTTCCTCATAATATATTATATGGAGTAGAGTTTCTAATTTTATTGAAGTCCAACTTGTGAATATTTTTTATCATAATGCTTTTGGTGTTGCACTTAAAAGTTATCATCAAACCCAAGGTCACCTAGACTTTCTCCTATGTTATCTTCTAGGAGTCTTATATGTTTGTGTTTTACATTTACATCTTTGACCCACTTTTTGATATTTTTAAAAGGCATATGATCTGTGTCTAGATTCATTCTCTTTACATATGGATATTCAGTTTTTTTCAGCACTACTGGTTAAAGAAAGTCCACCCTCTCTCTCTAGAATTCTCTTGGTCTCTCTGTTATGGATCAGTTGACTCTATTTATATTAAGTCTTGAATATTATGATTTTGTTCTTCTCCAGGAGGATGTAAGGAGACCAGGAGGCTACCAGCATAAACCATGGAAAGGCAGGGAGGGCTAAGGCTTGATGGGAGGGCACCTCTGCAGCTACCACAAAATAAATGCATGCACCCAGCAGCTGCTAAATGTGGTAAAGCAGCAGCAACAGTTCCTAGACACTATTGCTACCTATGAGGAAAAGATAGAATGCCAACCCAATAAAGTGTTTTTGATGCTCTGGCAGCAGCTTCACTCAAAGCAAAGCTAAGTGTATCTTGGGAGTGGACATGTTACAGGGGTTGACGTTCAGACAACTATTGGAGAATTACAGCCATTAGTGCATGTAGAAAAGATCATTACTAAAGGATATCCTTATCATGCTCCCATACAACTCCTCCAAACCATGGGATTATAAACCTACTGCAGTACAAGTTGCCAGGGGGATACCAGGAAATTAGGGAGTCAAAACTGAAGCTAGAAGAGGCAAGTGTAATCAGCCGAGCTGATTACACCTAATAGCCCATTCAGCTCTTCTGTGGGACCAGTGTGAAAACTGTATGGTTCCTTGCTCAGGACAGTGGACTGCTGAGAAGTAAATAAAGTGACATTGCCTTTGCATGTAGTGGTACTTGACATTTCAAAACATATCATCTGTCACATGAATAGGACATTTCCATTACATTGTAAACTTGGCAAATGTCTTTTTCTCCATTGACATTATACCAAAAGCCAAGAACAATTTACTTTTACCTGCAAAGGGTGGTGGTATTGCTCCAGAGTTATCTGCATAGTCCCATATTTGTCACAGTCTAGTGGTACAGGATTTGGACTCTTGGCAGAAGTCTGAGGGTGTATGGTTGTACCATTTTATTGATGATATTATGCTAAATTCAGATTTTATTAAAGATTTAGAAGCAGCTGCATGGAGCCTCCAATTAACTTTCCAATAATGGGGGAGACTGTCAATACAGATAAGATCTAGAACCTGGGTATTCTGTCAAATTCTTGGAAGTTGTCTGGTTGGGTAGAATAAACGTGATACTTAAAGCAGTGATAAATGAAATAGAAACATATCCTCAGCCTAAAATGATCAGAGAGTTTGGATCTGGGGTGGATTACATACTCAGCTTAGCTATGATTACATATCCCTTAAGCCATACTACTAATAAGGGGGAAACTTGGGATTGGACCCCTGAAATAAAAAAATGCATTTACTGCCACTATGAGGGCAGTGGTATAGGCACAAACTCTGTGGATAGTAAATCTTGCCCTTCCTTTTCTGCTAACAATCCAAGTGGATGACACAGATTTTGGATGGTGGTTATGGCAAAAACAAGGCAGTAGGAATAGCCCACAGCTATGTAAAGAAGCAGAGGAGAACTACTTTCTCACTGAAAAAACAAATAGAAGCCATATATGCCTGCCCTCATAGCTTATCAACCTATTACAGGTACTAGGTCAAAGGTATATATCACCCTCCATATTAAAGGCTACCTGAGGTTCTGGACTCAGGATCTTTGGACAAGGGTAGTCCAAATGCTTACTCTGACAAAGTGGGATGCATATGTGCATATTTAAAGCAATGAGCATGGGTTTTTAGTAGCCCTTTATCTAAATAGCTACATACTTTTCTGGGGCCAGTACAGTTCTGAGGGTCAGCCCTCTCAAAACCCATGAAGTGTGAAGGGCTCCAAGTACCTATGTGGAAAGAAAATATTTGTTGAGGCCAGTGAATTTCCAAATGACTACTCCCCCCCTTAGAACTAACAGCAGTAGGAGAGGCCTCAAGTCCATATGAAGAAGGGAAAGTCCCAATACCCTGGAAGTATGATATACCTAGAAACCCATGGAATTGGGAGACATCCCAAGTCCCTATGAGAAAGGAAAAGCCCCAATATCTGTAAAAGCTTGATATATTTCAGAGAGACACTCCAAATCCCTATGAGGAAGGAAGAGTCCCTGTACCCATGAAAGCATGGTAATATACTAATGGCTTCTATCGTGGGAAGCTGCTCATGGATGACTATGGCATTACAGCCAGCTAAAGAGACTTTTGGGAATGAGGCTGACAGTGCTGGATCTTCTAGCCAATGGGCTGAGCTCTGGGTGACCTGGTCAGTTCTCATGAAGAAGACTGGGCTGTTGCATGTCTGAAAAGATAGTTGTGACTGACCTTATAGGTAGCCAAAGACTAATTGGTCATTTTCCATTGTGGGGCAAAGGTATGTGAGAGGGCCTGTAAAAATGGAGCCCTTGGAAAGGAACTTCTGTATATCATGTTCCAGGGCATAGGCCTTGGCAAGTCCCTGGTAATGATGCTGCTAACATTTTAGAGAGAGATTAGGCTCTTGAACGACCCCCAGAGTCTTTGTTGAAAACACTGTTATTAAATAAAAAACTAGGACAGATAGGCCCCTATATCATGGAACTCATAGCCATGTGGTGGGGATTGCTTCTTACCCATACAAAACACTGTATGGCAGTATTCTTGGTGTGCAGAACACCACCCAAAGTGATGTAGGGTTTCTATAACCCTGGAAAAAAATTCCCTGAGGTATTAAACCTTTCCATGAATGTCAAGTTAACTATCTTGAAACACTGCCAACAAGTCAAGAACTCTGATACATCCTGATAGCTATAGGTATGGCTACAGGCTTGGGTTTTGCTTATACTGTGATACAAGCTCTTTAGGCCTTACAGCAAGACTCACCTACAACCTGGTAGAGCTCACTGGGCTTCTCTTGGCAATGGGAATTGACTGTCCTTGCATGTGGGGATGGGGGGGCTATAGTCACATATTGCAATCTCTCTTGCTATTTGTGCCCAATGCAATGGTGATGAGAACATGATTCCACTCACCTGACATAGCCACAGAGGTGCACTCATCCTGCACAGCTGCAGATGTGTGCTATGGCTATGATCGATTTTGCTGAGAACTTCATATAAGACTCAGGTATGTATGATAAAGCTGCTGTTGTTATTTCCCTGACAGTGACATTACATGTTTTCTTTTTGGGGGGATGTCACAGTCAAAACTTCCACTGCAGACACAGATGGTCTCTGATACTTGGCCACTGACTATGGTGCACAGCCTTTTTACTTCTAGGTGATAATGAATTTCTCTGTCTTTCAACAGAATCTTCTTTGACAACATCCTCGCATGTGTATTGATTGGGATATTCATTATAACTTCATGAATGTATAAATCTAAGCTCTTCACTCAGCCATTATTGAAATGGAAGAGGGTGCAGCCATAGTATTTTTCTGATATTTGGCTTGAACAGAGTAATTATCATACAAATGCTATCTGAACTTATGTGATCGACTATTTCTGCCATGCTTAAATTATGGATATTTTAAGCCAGGCATGGTGGTGCACGCTTGTAATTCCCATTCTTGGGAGGCGGAGACGGGAGGATCCTGCAGATTCAAAGCCAGCCACACTGGCTTAAGAGACCCTCTTTACAAAACTAAAAAAGTATAACATATGTTTGGGAGTGTATCCCGGAAGTAGAAGGGCTTCGAGGAACCCCAGTACCACCAAAGAAAAAAGTAATAAAAAAAATTCTGGACATTTTTTTCCTGTGTCTGTAGTTGTTTCTCTATTTCTAATTTATCTAGCTCTTGGCTATCGAGGATTAAAAACAAAACAAAATAAAACAGAGATCTTACCATAATGTTGTTTCTTAGGTTTTGAGCCATTCTGATTTCTTCTTTTTACATTTCAGTCTTCTTATATTTGTTTATATGCATATGTGTACGTCCAGTGATTAAGTTGTACTTACAGGAAGAAATAAGGAAAGTATGTGTAATCCATCATCTTTTGGAAGTAAAAGTTCTTTCCTATATATATTTTATATAATACATATTTGTCAGTTGGGATACAGGAAAATCTCAGCTTGGGGGGAATAGAAAATTACAACATAATTAATAGTTGGAAATTTTAGAAAAATGAACTGATATGACCAAGTAGTAGAACTTTATAATTTTTTTCTTAGCTACAATGTTTAGTCTATAGACTGAATAAGACAGAGACCCATAAAGAGCCAAGAGGACAAGTAGGAAATTATTGTAGTAGTTAGTTCATGAGACCAAGGCCTTTTATTAGAGCAATGGTGATAGCAAAAATGGAAAAGAAAGTATGAGTTAAACTTAAATTTTATTGTCAGCAAACATGTGCTGTGTAGCTGCTATGAGCAAGATAATGACACAGATAATAGTCATAAAAGATAAGCAGCCATAAAAGATATGGGATCTTTATTCAAAGGCTTTCCACCTGGCAGATAAAATATGAATGTAATAATAACAGACAACTTGGTGATATGTCTAGAAAATGAAAGGTAGAATAATAGAAAAAGTAATGATTAATAAAAAATGAATAAATATTGGAAAAGAGCAGATTTGAGAGGGAAATCAAGTCTAGGATATGTGGAGTTTGATATGATATGAGATATACTAATGGAAATGTTCTGAAAGCAGCTGATTTATAAAAGATTGACCTTTAAGTTAGAAGGAATGGTTAGAATTAAAGTAAAATTTTAACAGAAAAATTTTTCTAAAAGGCAATTTTATAGGTCTAGATCTTAGAATTTTAAAATAGACCTACATCATGATTTATTGGAAATTCAAATAGATCCTATCACAGGGTAGAAAGAACCTAGATTGTAGAATCAGAATCAACTGAGTTTAATACATGAAAATGTTGTTTACTAAGGTTTGATCATAGAATTCCAGTTTTATCTATCAAATGGGGTTCTATCACTAAGTAATTAATATTATTTTGTGGTTATTGTGAGTTGTGTATTAAAAATGCCTAACAAATAGAAATAAGGTACAAATATTTATCATTTCTCCTTTTATTGATCTTGTTTGTTCTGGAAATAAATGCTAAACTCAAAATTTATGCTAAACTTTTTATGTTTTACAGATGCAGGTCTTATTGTTTGTTGACTATAGTTTCAAAAATAAAGGGTGAGTAGGGAATGGTGACACATGCCTGTAATCCTAGTATTTTAGAAGTTAAAGATTGCAGGTTTGATACCAGTCTTTCAATTTATCAAAACTCTCAACAACCTAGCAAGATCTTGTTTAAAACAAAAAAATAAAATAGGACTTGGAGTGTAACTTAGGATGCCCCTGTGCCTATATTTAAAAAAAAACTCAAATGTTTTTGGCTTATCAATGCTCATTATGTGGCAATTCTAAGCTGCATAATTTAGCAATGTCATTATTAAATATTTTACTTAATTTTTTTATATACACAATATGCAAATATATGTAGTAATATTATTTCTGTATTATTTCATCAGCCTAGTATGAAGCATACTTTTGGTCAAAGCTTATGGGCTGTTAACTCAGAATATATATATATATATATTTCTTTTACCAAGACAAACAGAAAAATGAAAATGTGCTTGTACCTGGAGAGTGGTGTATGTAAAGAGGCTTTTATAAGATGGGGCATATCTGAGTTGTCTCTATTTGCTCTGCTTAATTTATCACTGTATCCTTGCTTCAGTCAAGTTTGTATGCTATGGCAGACAATTTCTGCTCATCAAACACTTGTATTTTTTCCTGAATGTTCCACTTTCCTTTGTCATATAATCCGATTTTGGACAGTATCCAGGAAAGTGATATAAACAATTTTCAGGCTGGGCCTAAAAATATATACCATGCCCTCTCCAGTTTTCTTCCTCTGCTGTACCAACCTGGCAGGCCATTTATTATGACAGCCTTATACAAGATGAATGAGGGCTACCAAACTGGCTGAGAGTTCAATCCATGATGCCTCCCTTGACATTGCATGTTTAACAAATAAGCTTTTGTTGGGTTAATCCCATAGGTATTTTGGGTGTATTTGTTACTATATTAAATCTACTAATACATTTCCTCATGAGCCCACAAATGCAGCTCTTGTTAAAATCACTGCTGCTTTCATCTTACTTCTGTTCTCATCTTTCTTTGCTTCTCAGAATTAAACAGTTATCCGCTCTTTCACTGTTGAACCATTTATTCACATAAAATTATATATCTCAGTTTTTTTTTTACCTTTCTTGGCTTCCCTTGTTCTCTCCTTATGATTAACCTATAGTGTTGGATATCCCTGAATTTGGCCCTCCTTTACCTCTCCTTACCATCATTATTCTTTCTTATCACCTTAAATATCAGTTATGTCTGTGGTTTTTACATGTAGATCTCTAATTCACACCTTCCCTTGAGCTTTTTGACTGATATAGTCAGCTTTTTACTTGAAATCATCTCTGCTTGAATGTTTAATAGTCATGTCCAAGTTAATAGTGACCAACAAAATCTCTAAAACCTATGCAATACAATCTGTTTCTAGTTTTTCTTATATCAGACAATGGCTCTACCACTCACTCATTTACTGAAATTGAAAACCTATGAGTCATTCATTGGCTGAGCTCTTTGTTCTTCCACAGCTCCTTCTGGCCCATGAGCCAGCCTCCATAGATTGATCAGTCCATGTTCCTGACCAATCCACTGCTACCACTCTACTGTAGCCTCCACCACTTCTTATCAGTCTTAATATGGGTCCTTCCAACTGCTCTCAGTGATTCTTTTTCTTGGTTCTAATCTATTTTACATTTTCTAGCTAAGTTTCTTATCTTTAAAGTATAACTAAAATTATCCCATTTTCCTGTTTATGACTCTACAGTTACATACCACCATATTTAAAATGTAATTTCCTCATAATCTTCAAGTTGATGACAACTTGTATCTTATCTACCTCTCACTCAAATCTCCTTTTTAATACTCCTTATTATCTATACCCCAAGCACCCTTAGCAGTTATTTTTCTACTTGGATTTCTCTCCACTGTCATTCTGTGTCAGGCAGCCTCCTTGTGATTATTCACATTTCGATCAAATTTCATCTTCTCAGAAAGTGCTTACTTCATTTTAATTATATTTTTTTCTTTTTAATAGTCTTTACGGTGCTTACAAGTCTCTGAGATTTTACTATCCACTTATTTATGAATATGTTTATAGTATATCTTTCTCCTTCTACTCTGATATGGTCTGAAAGACTCTTCCTCACTGCTTCCCACCTCAAAATTCATTTTTTTGAAACTTAATTGCCATTATGCTAGGGGTGAACCCTTTGGAAAATTATTAGACCATATTGACTATGCTTTTATGAATAGGATTAGTGCCCTGTAAAAGAGGCCCAACTGAGCTTCTTTGTGCCTTCTCTTCCACCATGTAAGAATGAAGCAAGAAAGCACTATCAATGAAACAAAGAGTAGCCTTCAGCAGACATTGAATATTATGGCATCATAATCTTGCATCTCCCAATCTCCAGAACTATCAACAAGAAAAAGTGTTAATAATTTACCTATTCTAAGGTATTTTGCTATAGCATTCTGAATTGCTAAGACAAAAGTTGATGCTTAGAAGTGGGGGTCTTTATAGAACACATGCCTAAAAATGTGGCAGCAGCTATGGACTGGATAATGAGTTTTCAAGAATTTTGAAGTACATACTTGAAAAGCCTGTGTTGTTGTGAGTGGCTGCAAATTAAATTTTGGTGAGGGCTTAGAAGAAAAGAAAAGTTCTACAGAAAGCTTTTAATCTTCTTTGAGGTTACCTAAGAGGTCATGAACACAATATTGATAGAAATATGGATGATAAAGGCCATTATGATAGAAACTCATAAGGAAATAAGGAAGACATTATAGGAAAGGAAACTCTTATTCTAAAGGGTGAAGAACTTGGTCAAATGTCTATGCCTTTGTTTTGTAGAAGGAAGAACTTGTGAGTGATAAAATAGGGTATTTAGAGAAATTTCTCAAAAAAGTCTTGACAGAGTAGCATCATTTTTCCTGACTGCTTATATTAAAGAATATAAGACGAAAATATTTAAAGACAGAATTTACAATCAAAAGGGATATATAACTAAAAGACTTGGAAAATTATCAGTTTACTTATCCTATCTATGAAGTAAGAAATAAAAAAAAACACGTATTTGAGAGAGAACACCAAGACAATCTCTTGTGGAGCAGTGGACGTAGCACTGTTCTTCATATCTCCAAGAAGGTAGAACTACCAGCTTGCAACTTTAGCCTGAAAGAGCTGCAGGCATCTAACCCCAGCTTGGAAAATCCATGGGAAAGGACTGTGGCCTTGAGTCTTTGGGCACAACCCCTGCCTCAGTATGTCTGGAAGGTGAGTCAAAGACATATTATTCTCAAGCTTAAAATTTAATGTTGTTTGCTCTGTTGGGTTTCTATCATACTCAGAAATTATTACTAATTTCTTCTTTTCTATTTCTTCCTTTTGAAATGGAGATGTCTGTTCTATGACTGTCCCTCTCTTATAATTGTGTGTTAAGTGTTTGATTTTATATGTTGACAGCTGAAGAATAATCTACATTAGGATGAATCTTACCTTGAGCTTTGCCCAAAATTGATTTAGATGATCTTTAGACTTTGGAATTGATGTTGGAATGAGCTAAGATTTGGGAGTTATTTGAATGGATTAAATGCATTTTTCAAAAAAGAAAGATATAAATATTTGGGGACCAGGGATGAGATACTGAGATCTGCAAAGGTCCCCTACAATTTGTATGTTGAAACCAAATTCTTGCTGTGTTATTAAGAGGTAGGACCTGAAGGAAATGAATAGGTCATGAGGACTCGGTCATTATTAATCAGGTAACTATCTTTATAAAAGGGGACAGATGAAGTATGTTTGACCTATCTAATGTGTGAAAATGTGAAAAGAAGGTGTCATCTATGAGGTAGAGAGCAAGGCCTCCTCGGATACCAAATCTGCGGACAACTTATTTTGGGTTTCTCAGTCTTAACTGGCAATTTCTATTGCTCATAAATTACTCAGTCTAAGGTATTTTGCTAGAATACCCCAAATGAACCAAAGACTCTCTAAAATCATATATGCTTCCTTAAGAGCAAAAAGCTGCCTACCTTCTTCTTTGGTATATCCTAGGTCATGGAAAATTGCTGGACACATATTTAGTATGTAAATGAATAAATGTCTTATTTCTTGCAAAAAAGATTTTGTCACAATAGCCTATAAAATTTTTTTGAGGCTTCAATTTTTTAAAGTTACTTAAAATAATTATTTTCCACTCATATCTTGCTATATGAATTATTGTTGCAGGAATACTTAAGTGCTCAATATCATGCTTTCACATGGATAAAAGTAAATTTTTTCTTTGTGTCTCCATTTGCTTTAGGGCTATATCATAGGTTTTCTGACATTAGAACTATCAAGGAATCTTCTAATTCTTTAGGACATCAACCATTGTCAGTATACTCCAAAGGAAGACACTCCAGGTGGGCCAAAAGAGCCTTGTGTTTTCCTTAGGATACTGATTCCTGAAATGTGCAGGCAATGGTATTAAGTTTTTCAAGACAAAGGAACTCTGTTTACCTGGAAATATGTGTGCCCCCAATTAAACGTTCTGTTTTTAGGGATTCTCTTTCTCTACCATTTCACCCTACATTTACTAAAAAAAAATCACAACAGTACTTAGAAAAAAAACAAATCTAAATGACTTTTACCTTTGTCATGAAAAATAGATCTTTTATCATTTTTCCATTTCTTTTTAGCAGACGTTTTTACTTTGGAAGTGAAATACTCAGTAAGAGATGAATAAGCTTAATAGAAATTGGGAAAGAAAATAAAACATTTTCTGAGTTGAGTGACTTTATTGCTTTAATATATAATATTTCTAGAGGAATTTATACATCCTACTTCTCTGGGCAGGCAGAGAGCGATGATGTGACTCATGCATATTTTCCTAATCTCTGTTTCTAACAAATGGTTTTGTTTGTTTGACGACCTTTGCTGTAAGCTTTTGATAATAAGGTTGAGAATTAAGACATCAGCAGAGAGGGGTGTACAGATGGGCTTTAGCTGATACTTCAGAAAAATAATATCTTCATCCTGCAGCTAACCCTCCATAAATCCAGGGCACCTTACTGTTTCACAAATAACTTACTTTTTAATGCTACTGCTATTTTTTTGGCATGATTAAAAATTATCCTACTATTTCTGTCCTCAGAGAAATTGTATAAGTAAAAAACGTAAGGTGGAAGCAACCCAAATCTCATAAGAAGGATAATATATTTTTAGACCACATCAAACGTGAGTTTTTGAGGGTCACTTTACGTTTCCTACAAGCTTCTTTACAATTGTACCACCATGTGTCTAAAAATAAATTAGCTACTGCCTTGAGTCACCTCTGGAAATTAAGTTTCTGTGTTTGTGCTATCTCTGGGATTGAGCAATAGGTTTCATTTTAGCTAGAAGGAAACTATAATACCAGAAATAAGGCTCTCCCTACCATTTTTTGCCCCAAAGCACCTTCAGGTGATCAAAAGTAACTAATAAACCAAGAAAGAAAATAAAACTACCTCATTTGCTCAAGGTTTTAAAGAAATTAGAAGAAGTCATGTAAAATTGATCAGTAGGACTATAAATAAATGTTTGACCCCCATCCTCTTTCAGTTTTGTGTGTGTGTGTGTGTGTGTGTGTGTGTGTGTGTGTGTGTGTGTGTACTCTTAGGGAAGCTATCTAATACCTCTATCATACATGCAAATCCTTCTTGGCCATTGTTTAAATCTCTTCCATCTACTTATACTCTGAGTTGTGATGTGTGCCAAAGGCTCTCAATTCTGGCCTTGTATTTCAAGATTAAAATGCAAAACACATTGACTTAGGTCTGGGTAATAAAGTAAAATAGCCTATATTAGTATTAAAAGAGATCTAGATGGTATGGAATGTCACAATGTTTAGTGACAACTAAGTGATGAACAAGTTAGCATTGTTATCTATTTTAAGGTAACCCTGTAAAGCATGTGGTTTTATTTTCCTCTGAGTATATTAAGAAGAGAAGTTAAGTGACTTTTCTAAGATGACAGAGGTTCAGAGTTGTTGGAACAGGAATATAAGCCAGATCCATAGGACTAGAAAAGCCTTTAGCTCTACAATATTGCATGTCAAGCATGGATTGAAAAACTGGAAAAGGTGTTAAGAGGGGAGAGAATGAAGATTACTAAATTAAAGGCATGCTTGGTATGCTTCACTTTTAAATACATGCTGGTATCCACCGTAGCTATATGTATAAGCTCTAATAAAATGTGAAATGTTTTAGAATTTTAGAAATTGAGGCATGTTTTCTATTGAGATATAAAGTTCATAAAAGGTTTGGACCATAATCCTGAGAGATGAAATTCTGAACGCCATGCACCTGAATGTTGAAATCCTGAAAGATAAAAATCCCTAAAGTCTAAAATCCAAAATGATAAAAAAATCCTAAAAATAAAATTCTTAAAAATAACTTCAAATAAATATCTTTATTTACATTTGATAAGAAAAAATATTTGAAAGACATATAAGTAGACAGACCACTTTCTGCAATAAAATAGATAATAGTAATATATTTTTATAAGCATAAGCATGCAGGTATACTAATAACATGTACATGAATATAATAGTTATACTCATAAAAAAAGATAAAAAGTAGACAGGCATGGTGATGCATGCTTGTAATCCCAGCATTTGGGAGATCCTCTGAGACCAGAGGATCGCAGTTTGTGGACAGCCTCAACTACATAGTGAGGCCCTCTGCAACTTAGTGAGACCCTGTTTCAAATTAAAGAATAAAAACTAGGGCAGGGGGTGTAGCTTGGAAGTTGAATGTCCCAGGATTTCATCCCCAGACCCTCAAAAAAAAAAAGAAATGTATAAATGCATACCACTATGGTGGTAATTGTGTGCACCAAACTTTACACCTGTGGTCATCTAAAACACTGACTTGCAAGATTTTTGACAAGATTGATTAAAACCACAATAGATTACTACTGCATGTGTGGTTGCTCAAAGAATCAAGATCCCAGGAGATTTTATCATTGACAAAAACAAGGCTACAAAAGAAGATATTCCTTCATTTTTATTGAAGACATTTCAATGATTTTGTATACACAAACAAAGCTTATACAACAACATCAACACTGTGATAATATACTTTCATGGAGCCAAATTTACAAACAAATGAATTAGAACCCTCTGAAAGTCTTTATGTACTTTATACTTTCTATGCTAAAATTATGTGAAGAAGAAATACAGAGCACAGCAAATTGTTAAAAATAATGTTTGGTACATTAAAACATCAAGGAGATAAACTAAAAAAAAAAGGTAAAGAAAAACAACATAGGAAGAGTCAAAATAATAAAATCCAAAGAAATTTTTATATATGGAAAAGTGACAGGGATAGGTTTCAGGTAATTTCTTGTAGTTATTCTATGATAGAGGGCAGGTTTCATTATCATTTAGATCATTATCAATAATTTGCAGTATTGCATCACTATGAATAGCTGCTCGTTTCCTATAGGACATGCCTCTGCTTTGAAAATATATTCACATTGACCTGGGTGATGCTGCTCCACTTGAAACTCTGTGATTCAATGTGCTCTGACATGACATTTCCCACTGAACTTTCCATCTTCTGTGCTATGCTTCTATGTTACGTTGGACACGTGGAAATTTATTCCAAATATATTCACATACAAACCATGGATTTGGCAGGAAAAACAATACTGGTGACTGAACATCAACAGTACTGAGGAAGTGTCTTTTCTCCTCCCGTTGCACATGATTCTTTCTAAGCCAGTCAGTAACATATTTGCCTTCTTTGAGCAAATTCATTAAAAGCTCCTGGAATTTCATCAGCTAGAAGGAAAGCCAAAGCAAAAACCAAAAAGTGACATGTTTTAAAACTGAAATTTTCATCATTGTTATATCTTGTGGCCAATCTCCTCTCCAGAATTTGGCTTTCTGCTTGTAGCATAGCTTTCCTCCCTCCATAGAAATTGGAAGTTTTCTAAATTTTGATTTTTAGAATTTTAATATTTTGGGTTTGTGATTTGGAGGATTTTAGACTTGAGGGGTTTTGATATTTGAGGATTTTAACATTTGGGATTATAATGTTTAGGATTGTATTTTTGGAACTATAACAGGATTTATAAACTATAGTTTGTCTTTCATATTTTAGTTTGGCTTTTTACATGAGATAGTTTTAAACATATTTGCCTCTTTATTTCCAGAAAGGTATAATTAATGATTTTGAATATTGTAATTGTTCTACAGTTCACTTGATTTTTTGAAAATTGTTACTCTCATACATACATACATTTTATATACTATTTTGATTATATATTGAATGAAATATATATGTATGATGACACATATAGGTATATTTCTATACTGCTTTGTTATATTTCTCTGCTGATAAGGCTATATTTGATCTCAGAGACCAAGTTACACCCATTTTTCTATATTTCCATAGTAACTTACATTTTTCTTTTGTGACCCACATCAAACTTATTACTTGTTAATATTTGTTCTCTCTTTCCATGAAAGGCAGGTCAGGACTATCTCGTCCATTTTCATATCAATAGCTCCTAACAAACTGAATGAAATATAGTAGGAGCTTCTAAATTAACACGAAATCAATCAAAGCAACAGAACTATATAAAACAATTGATGAGTAATTACTGATTAGTATATAGGTATGAGTAAACTTTATTATTAATAATTTTATTATTATTTAAGTAAAATATTAAATTTTATTATTATTAATTTTATTATTAATTTAGAAGGGGACATATACATATGTTCAAAGTTATTTTAAAATTACACAATAAATATTTAAAATATATTCTATTCACATTGTGTATTTTTAGATGTTAACATTGAGAAATATTTTCTATATCAATTCATAATTTATTGTATGTGTCATTTTCCTGAACTTCTTAATTATACAATAAACATCACTCTGCTCCATCATCATTATTCTTGCTATTATATCAGCTGACTATTCAATTATTCCTTGTCTGTTTGATAAAAGCAGACACTGAGTATTGTCTGACTTACAAATGGTAAAGTCATCTTCCTCAATTTCTGGAAAAAATATCAAAAGACTTTGTGTAAATAATCACTAACACCTTCATTGTTCATTTTATTTTTTAACCTACAGACATATTATTTAACCAAATTTACTCAAATAGTTGAAAAAAATTAAATACTTTTAATTTCAACACAATTTTGCCAGTAAAATAATTTATAAAACTACTTTAATCTTTGAAAATTATTATCAAATCTTGAAGTACAGATTTAGTTCATTTAATTTGTGGAAAATATCTGCCATAAATTATAACAAAAAAGCCAGTTCTCATTATTAAACTGATCATTCAAATTAGAATTACTTCTCATTAGAAAGTCTGACTTCATTTTTCAATCCACATAAACATCTTACTATACTTTTTATGACAGTTATCTTGCTGCTGGATTCTAACTCTGAGATGATTATATGGAGAAACCCCAGACTTGTCTTAAGTAGGTTATACACTAGATGAAACAAGGCTCCATTGTTCTCAATGTGTCTTAGGAAAGAAATGTTCCTTTATTTTTTTTATTCACAAAATTCTCCTTCAGAATAAAGGCAAGAGGAGCTTAAAACATGTAAATTGGATATATTTTCTCAGGCAGATTGAGTTTAGAAAAGAAGACACGGACTTGGAAAAGTGAAGATTAATTATTCCAAAGCGATCATAATCATTTACTCTTTGTGTTCTTTATCCTTCTGGGTTGAGTATTTTGTACAAAGTCATATAATTTATAAGTGAGTTGATATTAGAATCTTAATCTAATACAAAATTTGAATATGTAACTGTTGTGCTATGTTATATTCTGTGATATCACAGGAGGAAAATAATGTTTCTATAGAAATTTTTTAATATTAGAACAGGAGATAATTTCTTCCCCTTCTTCCATCACTTTCTCCTTTCTTCTCCTTTCATTTTCATTTCTTCTTTTTTTTCCCACAAAGTGGAGGAAGGACTATTATAAAAGAGAAGTCAAAAATGAAACATGACATGAAGTTTAACTGCAAGTCTTAAGATATATAAGTTTTAGGAAGTGGCATCTGAAATTACAATCCTTAAAACTGTCTATTTCTTTGTGTACAAGACCACATGTATTTCTAGGGTTATGAAAAACCTGGATTGAACACCTTTGACTTAAAAATAGAAATAATACTGGAGACAAAGAAAGATGGAAGTCTTCTCTCTTGAGAATGTTAAAACACCACTGGCTCTCTAAGTAGCCTGCCCTCACTTTGTAGAGAACAACTCTGAGGGATGATGGAAAGAAACTCTTTGATATAGCAGAGATGGTGGTTAGGCAGAGGGTATCTCATCGTCAGTATACTAATTAGTCCTTGGTGATCAGGAATAGCAGCAGTGTGGCTTGAAAAGGAAGGATTGATTAGAATTTACAGTGAGCTCTGGGAAACAATATAGAAACATTGAGCAGCAAATGTCATGCCATAATTCACCATATACTACACTTGTAATAATGGGCCCCAAATTTTACAATCCATGAAATACTTAGTGAAGTGCCTCTTACTTACATTTTGATTGTTGTCTAAATGTATTTAGGAAAAAAAAATAAAATGTAACAGAAGAATAGGCATACAAAAATTAGTGTTTAAACAAAAAATTGTATTTTAATAAAGTTTCTGATCTTAAAATTGGCTGATCTTCTCTTTGCCCTCTCACTCCTCCACAATACTGGCTTAAAGTATTATTTCTGGGGGTGATCATCCCCTTTATAACTCACTTATAAGTTTCTGTTTAGAATGGCACAAGAATGCCTTTTATTTCAGGTCTTGTAACTTAGACAGCAGGAAGGGATGCTAACAAAAGAATTCATCAGGATGTGATTCTCAGTTTCAAAAGTAAAGGTAAATTGGATAATAGATTAGAAAAACAACCGATCATCAGAAGACTGACACCTGGGAGTCTCTATCATCAAAACTTCAGGGTTCAGCCTGCAACTCTTTGTTCTTTTGATTAGTCAATTTATTCCATTTCTACCCTTTGGTCTGTCAAAACATTCAGTTGAAGAATGCATTTTAATTCTCTAGTCCCATGAAAGGTTGTTTTGAGGAAAAATATAACAGAATGGATTATTTTATTTAGCTATTTATCTTAGTACCATAAAACATGAGTGATTTATAGATAATTTTGTAAAGATACAAAGATAACTTGTTTCATTCAGATGGGAAGAAAAGTGCAGAACCCTCCTAAGATTTCAAAGTCCAGGGTAAGTGCCTTTGTTCCTCAGTGTAGGCAGATCAGAGTGATGCTTCAGGCAGTGACCTCTTGGAAGAGAAACAAGGGCTGCATTTTCAAAAGTAAATTACTGGTAAAGATCACAAAGTGACTGTGTCATGCCTCAGTTTTCGCATCTGACTTTTATGAATAATAATTTTTTCTACTACCTTGTAAATATATTCTCATGCATTATTAAATGGGGTAGTATTTTGAAAAGGTTTGTGAGAATAAAAGAACGTTATCTTATAAATTCTGACTTGAGCCGGGCTTGGTGGTGCACACTTGTAATCCCAGTACTTGGGAGGCTGAGACAGGAGGATTACAGGTTCATGGCCAGCCTCAGCTACTTAGTGAAGCCATCTTCTGCAACTTAGTGAGACCCTGTTTCAAACTAAAGAATAAAAATAGGCCTGGTGGTGTATCTCAGAAGTAGAATGCCCCAGGGTTCCATCCCCAGTACTGAAAAAAAAATCTGACTTTGATAATTAAATTCAGATCTAGGTATATTGTGAGTTATTATTATAGTTAACATATATTTATTGTACTTGCTATTTAAATGTGATGCAGATTAAAAAAATTTCCAGATGGTATGGACTGTAATCATTGTAATCTTTCTCTGTATGTCTTTCATGAAAATTCTAAGAGGTGACATCTTACTTGTATTAAGAATGACTGGGTACATTTGTTCCCAGTCTTCCTTCCCTTCCTCCCTCCCTCTCTCCCTCCCCTTCCTTCCTTGGAATTGAACCCAGGGGCATCTATCTCTGAGCTACACCCCTACCTCTTTTAATTTTTCATTTTGAAACAGGTCTTTCTAAGTTGGAAAAACTCTCCTTGAACTTTCCATCCTCCTGCTTGAGCCTGCCAAGTACTAGGATTATAGGTGTGAGGCACCATACTTTGATTCTCATATTATTTTCTAGACCCATGTAGGAATTTATCAATACAAATGCCAAGATATTGTATACTAAACAAACACTCACCTGCGTTTCTTTCTTGCCTCATTTAAATGAATCATAGCTAGGGCACTGATCAACTTGCTCGTAGTTTGATCACTAAGTGTCATAGATATCTCAATTATTTTTATGAATAATGCAAATGATGCAAGATATAAGCATCATACTTGTCAATCTTATGAGGTGCTGATCCTCAGCTCTTTGGAGTCATCCCACTGCAAGTGAGGAGTGAATAAAGAGAAAAGGTCAGCTTTTAGTACAGACAAAACATAAATAACCAGCAAGGAAGAGACGCAGTTGGGAGATGTAAATGTGTGAAACACATTTTGCTTTCCTCAGACCGAGGACATTCTGAGCTGTTTTATAGAAGCTTTAACCTTTCTTGGAAAGATGTCTATACAAGTAAGTGTTATTTGTGACCCTCGTTCATGATAATTTTATAAATCAAGAAAACACCTTCAACGATGTCATATCTGAAATGTTACATCTGCTTATGAGCCATATTTAGTAGAGTTTGTTTTCCATTCTTTTAGACCAACTCATTTGCTCACCTCTAACCTGGCTTTGGAGACTGCAGATAAACCATTACATTTGAAAACTGTGGGGAGATTATCAGTAGTAACTATGCCATTTTAAAAAGCACAATGCAATATTTAACATTTTGTGGTTGGTTCTTTCAGATAAAATTTTCACAGGAAGTAAAATGTAGACATATATTGTATTTTAAACTTATGGAAATTTTGAATGCAATATAGTTTGTGAAGTTTTTAAGTTTTAACCATAAATTGACCTACCAAACAATTGTTTCTAAATAATAACAATAAAGAGTGAGCATCAGACAAGCATGAATGCATCTTTGATAATTAACCTGAGATGGTCTCAGATGAATAAAATGTCTATTCCCTCCAATACTATAGTCTATGTCCTATGTCTTTTTAAATTATTTATTTATTTATTTATTTATTTATTTATTTATTTATTTATTTTGGTGGTACTGGGGTTCCTGGAAGCCCTTCTACCTCAGGGCTACACTCCCAGACCTATTTTTATATATTTTCTTTTATTTGGAAACAGGGTCTTTTAAGCCAGCGCGGCTGGCTTCGAACCTACGCAATCCTCCTGTCTCTGCCTCCCAAGCGCAGGGATTACAAGCATGCACCACCAACCCCGGCTCTAGTCAATGTCTTTAATGGGAAAGATCCTACCCTTGTGTACCTTCTCTCTTTCTTTAACTTACACCTGAATATGCACTCAAATGTTGGTGAGAAGAAAATTATGGAAAAAATCAAAGAAGATTTTAAAATTAAATGAGCACATCGATATTAAAATATATGTAGAGAAAATAAAAAGTGAGAGCATTTTGAGGAAGATTTAGCAAATGATGTAAATTTAATACTAAATGGTATAAAATTAATGCCTTCTCCACCCCTCCCCTTGAAACACAAATTACACTAAATCAAAATACTCAACTTCTCAAACATATTTTCTATTGATATTTATTATTATTATTCATGTATAATAACTAGTGCCAATTCTTACTAGACTTGTAAAAAGTTGTGAAACCTTTTTTTATTCCTTCAGACAGAACAGTTTTTCCCTTTGTACAACTAAAGATAATTGCTTATTGTTATTTAACCTTATTCCATTGTATCTTGTATGCTATTTAGTCATTTACTGGGTAAAGATTCCTTTATATGTATTAATTTCATATTATATCAAATATCTAAGGAAATACATTTAATTAAAGAAACTTCATATCTATAAAATGAACTCCTAATTTTATAGTCTCCAGAAGAAAGATTCCACAGATTCTCTTAAAGTAGTGAAATGTTAAACATCTCTGTTTATATAATTATGTTGTTTACAATGAGGCTCAGTAACAATTGGTTGCTGTACAGTTTGAGAGGCTGCTCTCTGTCTGCCAATTATCTATTCTCATTTTTCTTAGTTAACAACCCCTGAATGACTGGGAATGGCAATGTGCCCAGTAGTGAACAACTAAAAATCTCAGTTTCTTTTAAATAAGCCGAGTTTATGCGATACATATGTAAAATTCTGATGCTACCATTAAGAAAGCTCACTTTATTCTTTCTCTTGTTTGGACTGTGGATATGATGGTTGGGGCTTCAATACCATGTTGTAACTTTGAGGTAAGCCTGAGGAAATAAGCCAAGTGTTAAACATAGAGACACATAAAGCTGAACGAAAACTGGGTTCTGCTTATATTGCAGCTACCACACGAGACATTCAATTTCTTACTGCTGGACTGTGTGTTCATAAGAGCAAAATAAACACTATAGTGTTTAAGGCATCCTCTTTGCAGAAAATAAGGTGTCTCTACTGACAGCTGAAGGCAACTACTAATGTTCCTTTCATATATTTTAAGGTATTAGTTGTATTTTCCTTTGAATGACTACTTCCATTTTTTCTTAAGCCTTCAGTTCATGTTTAAGTTACTGGCAGTAAGAATTTCTAGAACTATTCTCAGAATTCACTCAAAATTTTCACTTTGAGGAATGCCCTGAAATTAGCAAGAATCCTCAATACAGGAAGAAATGTGTAATATAGTAAGATGAGAATTATTTTATGGTTATGTTATGATTATGATTATTTTATTGTTATGATTATATTATGGGTAGTTACTCTATTTGCCATCCAAAAATACAAAAAATTATTGCATAACCCATAAAGGCTGAGAGAAAATCTAATATAACCTTTATAAGGTAATAGCATCAATAGTTACTATGCAAATTACCAAATACATATTAAGTTTTGGAGACCAAAGATGAACAACATGAATTTGGCTCTTGTTTAAAAAATCTCATAATATTTCCTTCTAGTTGACCAAAATTGGATCCAGATGTTACTAAATTTAAATATCTATTCTCACAGAGCATTCGGGCAGATTTTTGCATGTGTGGATTTTGTTGTTGTAGTTTGAAGTTAATTAGATTTTTTTTTTTTAGCCAGAATGTAATAAGACTACATTCTGGAAATACAGAAGTCAGAATTTTTTCATTAATTCAGAGCAGCCAGCTCATGGATTAGTTGGCATTTAAGACACTTTATAAAATAATCAATTCGATTTCACACAAAGTATGAAAGAGAAAATAAATGTAGAAGACTGAGATAGAAAAAATTTTCTATGCACTTAACATAATAAAAATACATTCTGAAAAGGATTTTATAAGGGATAATGCCTGCTCAAAATGATATTTGCTTTTTAAGGTTGAAAGCAAAAAGTCCAGGGACACTCAGGTTTCTGTTTCTGTCCTCTTTCATCCACTTAGCTGGTGGCCCATCCAGAATCTGCAACTTTTAAAAAGCTGAATTCGCCCTCTGACACCTTATTTAACAACCTATGGGTTTCAAAACCTCAAGATACAACCTTATCCCTGCTGGCATGCCTTAAAAACATCTTTCTACTTTGGGTCTAAAAGGAGAGTTTAAACCCAAATGCTTTTTTACTGTAATATAGACTGGCCTCAATATAGATTGGAAAATGGGAGCCAGTGGCCCCAAAATGAGACATTCAACCCCAGAATCCTACAAGATTTAGATAACTTCATTATCTGGAATGGCAAGAGGCAGGAATGGTTCTGTCTCCATGGCTTCTTTCTACTCCATTCTCAGCCCTCTCTCTGTAAAGAAAAGATTACTCTCCCTGCCATGTCCTCTTCTTCAAAGCTAAGTTTCCAAAGCAAAAGTCGTCTGATTCTTTTTTTTTTTTTTTTTTTTTTTTTCTGGTACTGGGGATGGAAACCAGGGGCGTTCTATCTACAAGCTACATCCCCAGCCCTATTTTATTTTTTTTTTTTTTATTCTTTACTTTGAAACAGAGTCTCGCTGAGTTATAGAGGGCCTCATTTAGTAGCTGAGGCTGGCTTTGAAGCTGTCTGATCCTCCTCTCAGGCTCCCAAGCGCTGGGATTACAAGCATGCCCCACCATGCCTGGCTTGATTCTTTTGACCCTGCTTAAGAGCCCCCACCATATCTTACCAACCCTCCTCTCTTTCTCTATCCCACAGGCTACCTCAGAGGAACACCACACCCTTGGATTCTCCCTCAAGCTTTGCCCCTGCTTGGACTCTGCCCCCGACCCCTCCCAACTTTGCAACCTGCCCACCTTCCCATCCACCTTGGTGGCCCCTTTCTTTCCATCACATCACCTTCCATCGCATCACCTGCTACTGTTTCTTTGCAACATCTCCTGTCACTTCTGTCACCTTCTGCCCCTTCCATTAGCCACTTGGCATGGCTGCTTCCACTGAGCTGTCCAAGCAGCTGTGGCTGTCATTACTCCATTTTCTGTGGCTGTGGTCCTGCTGCTTTACACCACAGCTACCAGCCCTTTGCCTCCCATGGCTGCCAACACTCTGCCTCCCACAGCTACTGTTGCTGTGCTATAGCTGTTGTGTGCCCAAGAGGCCCAAAGCCATCCCTTTTTTCCTCCACCCATTATGCACTCCTGGGCCATCTTACCTGTGCTAGAGGCTGCAGGTGAAGAACGATCAGTGTTCATGTGCCCTTTTCCATGACAGAACTTGAACAAGTGGAGGACCTACTAGGATCTTCTGAGGACCTTGCCAAATTCCATCACGGTTTCCTTTGAGTATCTCAACTATACATTTTAACCTGGGATGATATTTATATCATTCTTACATCTATACTTACCCCTGAGGGAAAGGAGCTCATCTGGCCAGCTGCTAAAGCCAATGCAGATGGGCTTTATCAACAGGCTTCCAAAAGTTATCTCATGGGCACTGAGGTTGCTCCTAGAACCAGTTCTAATTGGACTTACCAACAGGGAGATAACTCTCTTAACAACAGAAAGCATATGATCTGCTTTTTTGTAAGAATGGACAAAAATGCTCATATGGCAGTAAATTATGATAAGCTTAGGGAAGTGATTCAGGAGTCCAGGGAGAATCCTGCCATTTTTCTGTCTCAACTCCAGAAGGCAATACTTAAATATTCCCATTTGGACCCCCAATCCACAGGAGGCAAGAACATTTTTTATCGATCTTTTCTTTCACAATCTGCTCCCAATGTTCAAAAAATGTTACGGCACATGGAAAAGAGTCATCAGAAGGCTCAAGAGGTTCTCCAAAAGGCAGCCTGTAAGGTCTTCAACAACAGTAAGGAAGAACAACAAAACCAAAAAGAATGATTTTTGTGCTTAAGCATCAGATGCTTGCATAGTGGAGAAACTGGAGGGGCCCTCCTGAGACAGGCCCACCCAGGTGACTGCTTCTGTGACAGGCCTTCCTCAAGCAGCCCCCTGACCCCCACAACTGTTTCAGTAGTGGTAAAGGCAGGCCTTATTCTAAAAATGCCCTTATCCATGGCCACCAAAGAGCCCTTGTCCAACAGGTGGACAAGGAGGCCACTGGAAGTGGGAATGTTCTCAACAGGGACACCCTCTTCCTTCAAGTTTATCCCATGCAGAGGACCCTGGTCACCTCCTCAGAAACCCTCTCCTCTAAGAGCCTTATCAGTTGCTGATTGATGGGTCTGGAGTCTGACACACCCACTGCTGGTAAGCCTATGGAACCCTGAATAAAAGAGACCGTGTCTGGTAAGATTATCTCCTTTCTTCTGTAAACTTGGGCAAGTTTATCTGTTTTAACAAATTCTCTGGATCTTTGCTCACTTTTTTCATCTCTGTTGTTGGATTAAAAGGAATCCCAGAAAACTCAAAGAAGACACCACCTCTATTTTGCTGTTTTGAAGAAACCTTCCTTCTCTATTCCTTCCTAGTGATGCATAATGTCCTATAATGCTCTGTATGGGCAGGAACTTACTTCACAAATTAGTCAATCCATATGACTAAATAGCTATACATAAAGTCATCCTTATCTTATTTTATATTTATCTACCCTACTACAACAAGTGGGAGATAACATCTCCCAAAGCATTCATGCCCAAATAAGCCCAGAAATATTGGAAACAAAATATCCAAATACAGCCATCCATCATACACTGATAAAAATATAAAAATCTCATTGAAGGGCCAGGCGTGGTGGAACACGTTTGTAATCCCCACACTTGGGAGGTGGACACAGGAGGATCACACAGGTTTGAAGCCAGCCTCACTGGCTTAAGAGATCCTGTTTCAAAAAAAAAAAAAAAAAAGGTCTGTCTGGGAGTGTAGCCCAGAGGTAGAAGGATTTCCAGAAACCCCAGTACCATACACACAAAAAAATTTCATTGAAAGATCATCCTTCTCACTCCATCACCATTCCTGATACCCATTAAGCCCAGGCAGTCTTCGAGGACTACAGCCTATTTCATGCCTTCTATCTAACCAACTTCTAATCCCTACTGATTTTTCCATATTACACCTATCCTTCCTGTCAAGAAACCTTAATGGCTCATTTTACTTACTGCAGGACCTCTAATATGCAAATGCATCCATAATCCCCAACCACCTGCTAGTCCCTAACCCCTATACTCTCTTATTCCACATCCCTTCTTTCACCACCTATTTCTCCATATTAAAGGATAGCTTCTCTACTATTCCTCTACAACCATCCCCACAACAATTACTCAGCTTTACCCAGTCAGATCCCAACACTGACATGCCCAGCAACTTACCTGGACAATTCTCCTCATGGCTTCTACGACAGTCCCCATTTCTTTATTCAGGTCCTTCAATCAGATTTAAAAAAGAAAAGACTTAACCTAAATCCCAACCTTGTTCTCCAATATGTTGATGATCTAGAGCTCTATAGCCCTATAACTTATAATTTCCAGTTACTAAATTCCTTGGCCACCTGTGAGCTTAGGGTTTCACAAATAAGACCCAACTATCACTCAGTGGTCCACATAGCTTCATTTAATAATCACTCCTACAACAAAAGAGATCCTCTTGTCTCAGAAAAAGGCCATTGTTTCTATTCCTTTTTCTGATACAAAAAAGGGTCTTCTCTCTTTTCTAGGTCTTATTGGGTACTTCAGATCTTCGATATCTAACTTTTCCTTTAGAGTCAAACCCCCTTATAAAACCACAAAAGAAAACCTTACTGATATAATTCTCTCTGAACCTGACCAACCCAGAGCCTTTAATGATTTAAAACTCGCCCTGAGCCAGACACCTGCCTTGAGGCTACCAAATCCAAATAATCCCTTTTTTCTATATCAGCACAGTTAAAAAAAAAAAAAAAAGACTTTAGGGCTTCTAGCTTACCCATCTGGAAACCAGATAATTTCTGTTACTTATCTATCAAAACAAATAGATTACATATATTAGGGATGGCCTCACTCTGTCTAAAGGTCTTGGCTCTGATATTCTACCAATCCTGAAATCCTTCAAGCTAATATTCTATCATCCCCCTTCTGATGCTGTCTTCTCACAACTTACCTGGTATGCTTATTCACCAAGCTCTTAACACCGTTTCAGATTCCTGCCTTCAAACTCTCTACTCCACTCACTTCTAACCTGAAATTTCCTTTGTAAGATGCTCCCTTTAAACCACTCTATCCTTTTGCCCCCAAACACGTAGAAGAAAATGACCAACATAACTGTTCATAGATTATTTGCTTTTTTTCTGACAACTTTCCATCATATAATTACTGCTCACATTCTTGGGGCACTTGACCAGTACCACAAAAAAAAAAAAAAAAAAAAAAAGCTTCTCCTTTACCTCCTCACATCCTAACATGCCTAGGTCATAAGCCTGACTCATGCACTAACCTTAGCAAAAACTCTATTATTAATATAGAGTTTCAAATTATGCCTACAATATTCTTCATTCCAATGCCCAAATAATGAAGGGTGATTTTATTTATTTATTTATTTATTTATTTATTTATTTATTTATTTATTTATTTATTTTGATGGTACCGGAGTTCCTGGAAACCCTTCTTCCTCCGGGCTACACTCCCAGACCTATTTCTTATATTTTTATTTGGAAACAGGGTCTTTTAAGCCAGCATGGCTGGCTTTGAACCTGCACGATCGTCCTGTCTCCACCTCCCAAGTGCAGGGATTATAAGCGTGTGCCACCACGCCTGGCTTGAAGTGTTAAGTCTTTTAACTGCAGTAGGAAATCCTATGCAAAAATCACAAATTAATTGATGACCTTCTTCAAGCAGCCCTTCTACTAAAGGTGATGGCAGTTATCTACTGCATGGGACACTAAAAGGATAAAAGACATCTCAAGTAATCCAGAGATAAATAAATTGGCAAGATAAGCTACTAAGGATGAGTATATTCCATACTACTTATTTCCACTGACCCAACCTCACTTCTTCTCCTGACTGAGTATTCCCCAGACAATGAGAAACAATTTATGGCTCTAAGAGCCCACTTCCAAGTTTTCTATTGGTATATACAAGGAAAGCTAATTATTCCAAAGCAGTCCCAAGATTACTTCTTCACCAATTTATGTAAATGGCTCCATCTCTACCTCACACCTGAAATAAAATAGTAGATAAAAGAACTTATCAAAGTTTGTAATATCTTTCATTCTCAACCTCCTCTAATCTAAGACCCTCTCCCTTTCCTACTCACCAAGCCTGGGGTCACCTTTCTGGGGAAGTCTGGCAAATAAACTTCACCCATATGCCCCTAGTACAAAAATTAAAATACCTTTTTAGTCTTAGTAGATACCTATATGGGTTGGGTTGAAGTCTCTCCAGCTACCAAAAAAAAAAAAAAACAAAAACAACAACAACAACAACAACAACAAAAACAGACAAAAAAACCCTTCAACTGTTATTCTTCACCTTACCTTTAAATAGTTCCCTGAGTTGGCATACACAATTCAATACAGTATGATAATGGATCCAAGTCTACCTCAGAAATCACCCACACTTTGCTTAAAACTATGGAGATAACCTGACATTTCACACTCATCATAGATTCTAATCATTAGGAATGGTTGAAAGAGTGAATGGAATATTAAAAAAAAAACCCTACCTAGGCTCTCCCAACAAATTCACACTGACTGGATTGCCCTTTTCCCCTCAGCCCTCCTAAAACTAAGAACACTTTCCTGAAAACTCCTCTGATAAGGCCTTTTGATATAATGTATGAGATATCTGTTGTTCCATTGATACTTCAACACACCCAAGTTTCCCCTTCCATACCTTCATTGCTCAGTACCCTCCTCCACTCCCTTCATTCTGTGTTATGTAAACATGGAGATTCCAATCTTCACCAACTCTCCTCTTTTACCCACTCTTCTTTATAACTAGGCCTTACCACTTTGCCCAAAATGAGAAAAGCTCCACCAAATTATTTTAACTACCACAACAACAGTAAAATTAAAGGAACTCCACTCCCCTCATAGTATCATTTATCCATTCTCAAGCAGATATGGTCACTGGACTCATCAGAGCTAGATTATTTAAAAACAAGGTACCTTATATATAAGCCTTCTCTCCTTTCTTTTTCTCTACTAAGTCTCATATGCTTACCCTCTTCCCCCTCTCCAGTATTCTTATGGATACAAATTACAAAACATCCTGAAAAAGGACAATCTCAATCCCATAGCAGAAAAAAATGAATCTAAGCAGAATGAATCAACCTAACATATGTTCTTTTCTCAACAAGAATCCCATAGGTTACTCCATTACCCTCTTCTTTCTTGCCCCATAAGTGCCCCTAGTCTATAAGGAAGAAACCTTTTTTGACTCTTGTGGACTCTTCCCAGTCTTTTCCCCCTCCCAGTCTTTACCCCAATTAAAGCCTGTTCTGTCTGTTGAGCTGTGTTTTTATTATCCCTATATTCCCTGACAACCAAGAAGGCTGAAGAGTCATGCTAATTCTCAGTCAGTAAAGAGCAGAGCTAAAGTGCAGTCACTGGTTGGAGTCATACACATGGCAGACTTGCCCTGGTTTAAGCAGTAGCTCATCACATTGTGTATTGAAAGTATTTCTTTTATAGAGTTTCTGTAGGTCTTTTCAAGTGTCCTTCGAAGGCATAATCTTACCAGATACTATCAGTAACCACAAATGTGCTGATGACATATGTCCCTCAGACAAAGGAAGAGGTTTATGATCCAAGGCTCTATTAACAACTGTAGCACAAGAGTGTTGGTCTGACACATATGCTGGCATATCCAAACAAGTTATTTTATGAGTTCCTGAGATTGTTTCTGTCCTATACTCTATACAATTTGCATGTCTGAACAAGCTGATTATGAGTTCCTGAGGTTGTTTACATCCTATGCTTTGTACACTAAGGCTGGCCTTGAACCTGCGATCCTCCTGTCTCAGTCTCCTAAATACTGGGATTAAAAGCATGTGCCGCCACACCCAACATCTTGCAGATTATTTTTTGTTACAGCTTTCAATGTGAGAAAAGTTTTGTATTTTTCATTTGCAAAGATATGGCATACAAAATCTAAGAATAGTTGGTGAAATTGCAATTTTAATGTTTAGTTTTATTTTTAATGGTTTACATTTGTTTGCTCAAGTTGACTTGGGCATCATGTGGAGATGAATGTTTACAAGGAAGGGCAGGTATCTGTGAGACTATGTAGAAGTCTTTTTCTATCTAAAGGTTGGTTTAAATAACCACCATTCTGCTTGTGAGTTCCATCTTCTGAGAATCGCAACTACCAACTTCTCCCCCCACATTATGTCTAGACAAATTAGCCAACCATGTAAAGACTAAAACCATACTCCCATCATTAGGAGTATGGTGCAGAAATTCACATTAGAAATATAAAAATTGTGCCAACTTCTAGTTTAATGTGCTTTTTGGCTTCCCTGATGGCAAGACACATTTTTTTCTTTTGTAAAAAATAAATATGGCTTTGCCAAGCCAATTTCAAACATGTGTCTTTGCTTATGACATCACGAAAACTTATTTCTAACATTGTGAAAGCTACACCCTTCAGTTTTCATGAAGCCACCTTCCAAATTCTGTAGTCAGCATTATAATTGATCACATGTATATAAGTTTGAAATTTGGGAATTACTCAGCATTCTAAAGTGTTTACCCTTCAATGATATGTTAGTCATAGTTAAGTAGAACCACAGTCAGCCTGTGAATAATCACTAAACATGGAACAGTCCTGAAATCTTGTTACAGTTTGAGAATATGTTATGGTTTTGGGAAAACTGTCCCTGGGGACCCCAGTTAGGGTTCCAGGCACAATTTCCCTCATAACACACCAAAACCCCACAAAAACAGAAAAGCCATGGGTTCTTGTCCTGAGCTAAGGACAAGTATACAATAGCCCAGACTCTTGCTGAAGATTTAAAGAAGTTTATTAAAAAGGTAGAAATACAGAAGATAGTTACAGCCTCATGTTGTAACACAAGGGCATGGTTCGAACGAATTCACCAAAGACACAACAAGTGGACCAGACTTTTTTATACACATGTCCTCCATCTTGTTCACGTAATTCTGACATAGTAAATGTCCCTGTAAGGTTCCTCCCCCTAGGTGTCTCCTTTTAGGAAGGTCAAAAGTTGACCCACTCCTCCCATCCTAGCTATATTATCCAATTATTATGAAAACCAGTCTTTAGAATGAGGATGAGGAAGTCCTAGTTTCCCTCTCCTATAGACTTGCTAATTACGTTTAGCTAGGTTAATTTACATTGGAATAGTTGCCTGCTGTTTTTTTTTTTTTTTTTTTTTTTTGCAGAAACCAAGTCCTTTCACCAATTTTTGAAATATATGAATCAGAGCTTTCTCAAATCTTCCTAGGCCATTCCCAATACTGGTGCAATCTGGCAGACTGTTCCAAATGAGCCCAACTCATTTTTTCCCATCTTTTTATCAAATAGTGGAGGAGCAGTAGGAAAACTGGACTTTGGAGTTCAGGATCTTGGATTCAAGTTTCAACTCTGCCACTTACTACCTTCAAATCTTTAAAAAGCCATTTGACTTCTTTGTTATTCAAATTTCTTCATGTATTATAATGACAATTGTAATAACCCCCTCATTGAGCTGCTGAAAGAACAATTATAATAAACAATTGTATTTATTGAATGACTTTTTGTGTGATAGGCATTGTGATAACTGCTCCATGTGAAGTGTTTCTATTAATTAATCCAACAACACTTAGAACTAGATACTGTAATAATTTCCATTACAAATGAAAAAGAGCTTTGGCTGAGATTAGGTAACACCCAAGACCACAAGCTCACAAATGGTAGCCGTGGAATTTGTCCAACTGTTATCTGTCTTTAAAATTTAAGCTTTTATCTTGTAGTCACAAAGCAATTTGTGAAAATACAAAGCCTATAGAAATAGAAAGTGATATCATTTTTATTATAAAAAGCTGCACTGTGTAATGTAAATTACTTAGTTAACAAGGCTGCTTGAATGGGCTGGTTGACCTTCGCTTGCTCAAACCTTTGATTGTTAAAGTTTTGTTTCTTTTTTCCCTCATGTAGAAGCCTGAGGCAAAAAATAAAATTCTGGTTTAGTTTCTGTTCAGCCTATAGAGGACTCCACCTTGAAACCTGCTTTTTTTTTTTTTTTCTTGAAAGTATTAATTGGATAGTAAAAAATATTTTTGAAAAAGGCATTTGATCAACGTATGTGAGGTACTCTTGAGGTGGAATAATAGAAATATTATTTCTATTATTCCATGGTGGGGCACACTTGTAATTCCCACACTTGGGAGGTGGAGACAGGAGGATTGCCCAGGTTCGAAGCCAGCCTCGCTGATTTAAGAGACCCTGTTTCCAAATAAAAATATAAAATAGGTCTGGGAGTATAGCCCGGAGGTAGAAAGGTTTACAGAAACCCTAGTACTACCAAAAAAAAAAAATATATAGAAATAAAAATGATAGGTAAAAAAGGAAATAAACAGCCAGGCATGGTGGCACATGCTTGTAATCCCCATGCTTGGGAGGCGGAGACAGATGGATTTCACAGGTTGAAGCCAAGCCAGCCCCAGTGGCTTAAGAGACCCTGTTTCCAAATAAAAATATAAAAAATAGGTGTCTGGGAGTTTATCCTGGAGGTAGAAGGGTTTCTAGGAACACCAGTACCACCAAAATAATAAATAAATAAATAAATAAATAAATAAATAAATAAATAAATAGAGATAAATGGAAGAAAAGGTTACTGTAGCTTTAAATCTAAAAACTCTATGAGCTTTATCTTCTACCTACAGGTTCTGTTTTTCCTTAGGCAAACATCATGGAAAAGCCCTACAAAAGTTTCTAAGATGTTTTATAAGCAAAGTATCCATAAAGAAGTTCTAACACTTGGCAAGCTTTATTCATGTCTTTGCTCCATGGGATTCTTATCTAAAAGGATTTCCCATCTTTTCTTATCCTAAATCTTCAAAGAAGAGACTACCTTCCCATGTGCCCAGGCCACCCCATCTGTATTGGCCCCTATAAGAAAGTATAGATCTGAGGACCTCTTGGCTATTTTGGGGGCAGCTATGGGGCAGCTTTTGCAGTCCTTGCCCCTCTCTGCCTGTAACCACTCATGCTCTGGAGATGGCCTATGTTTCCTCTGAATGTGTATCTTTACTTGAATTAAAACCTCTGCCTTTATCTCTGCCTGGCATGTGTTGAAATACTTTCTGCTATGAGAGTCAAGAACCCACAGAAGTTATCATGCTGACCCATGACATATTCTTTGGCTAGCCCAACATGGGGCTTCAGAGGTGGCACTTATAAGTCCAGTCATGACACCCCCACCCACTCCCTCATGGGGTCCCCTATAAAAGAAGAACAGCGAGACCATAAAGACTTCTCTCCCTTTGAAATGGCCCTTGAATGTGTATTCCTGTCACTTTCCTAAAGGAACCTCTATCTTTGTTTCTGACTGTCATATGCTGAAGTTCTTTTGTCCCATGGAATCCAAAGTCCCACCAATCCTGAGTTCCTTAGGTGGTGAACTGACTTGTCGCCCTGACACTATTTTCCTCAACATAATTCCTAGCTGAAAGGGAAAGAAAAGCTGGACTGGTTGCACACTTAACAATCTCAGTACTTGAGAGACTGAGATAGGAGTATCAAAGTTTGAAGGCCAGTCTTGGCAATTTACGGAGACTGTCAGCGACTTAGTGAGATCCTGTTTCAAAATAAAAAGAATAAAATAGACATAGAGGTTAATGCTCAGGGAAAGATAAGCTAGGTGCAGTGGTACATACCTGTAAACCCAGCTACTTGGCTGGCTAAAACAGGAGGGCCACCAAATTCAAGGCTAACCCGAGCAACTTAGCAAGGTCCTGTCTGAAAACAAAGAGGGTTGGAGATATAGTTCAGTAGCTCAGTAGTAGAGTTCTTCCCTTGCAGGCATGAGGCCCTGGGTTACATTCCAATACAAAGGGAGAAAAATGAAAAGGGAAAGGTGAAATAATTATAGAAATAGCTCACTTTCTATATTCTCTTAAAAAACTATTTTGTCTTTTTTTTTGCTATTAAAGATCAATATTAAGTTTTGTATAGCAGTAGCCTTAATGTTTCAAATTGCTTTCTAAGTTACACTTTAAGTCTTGGCTACAGAAACATTATAGTGAGCTAATATCTATGTGCTAATTCTCATTAATTAGTATGCCCTTGGCATCTGGCACCATATGCTGTGATGTTCCAAAAAATTACCATAGCATAACTTTATCACTGCAAATCATAATGTTGGTGATGCATGATTTAGTAATTACGGTGATTTTTGAGACTCTTCAAACAATACAGCATGTTTAGTATGCACTTCATCAAAGCCTCCTGTACAGGCTCAAAGTGGTAATACTTATAGAACACTAAATACACAACCAATATTGTCAATAATTACTGTGCATAAGTATCCTTCATGTGCTCTTTATTTTAAAAAATGCATCAATGTTTTGAGAGTCCTATTAAAAACATGCCCTTTCAAATACAAGATTCTACTCAATCACAGGAAAAAAGATAATGCACATTTCTAAAAAACATCCAATTTTGTATATATTCTCAAATTACTATCTATTGAAATGTATTTTGTATAAAGTACAGATTTTTAAAAAGAAGCTTTATTAAGGCCAAAGAGGGACTTAACTCCAAAGCACTCAAGTGTGACTCACACATGATGTTCAATTCACAAGAATAACTCTTACAGCATAGACCTCACAGACTATACTGGCATCAGACACAAGGTGCAATACCCAGGCCTGATAGGCAACTCGCAGGTGTAATGTCTGATGACCAGGAGAACTTGGACAACTACATAAAGTTCCTAGCAACCTGAGGACTAGAATCGTCAGCACCTGAAATAATAATAATTTTAAAAAGACCTGCAGCTTCTTTTGCCAAGGAACCTTGTCACCTTGCCATTCCTAGTGCTGATAATGAAGGTTGACCTTGGCAGCTGTGCTGGTAGTCCTAGGCCAATTCTCCTCGCCTCTGGTTCTGGTTGAACACTGGCTAAGATCAAGACTGAAGTTTCAAACCAGACTCATAACTGATGTGGACTTAAGACACAGACAGTGTAGTTCTGTGGTGAATGGACTGACTGCCTGACCTGCTTTCCAGGTTTCTCTCTCTCTTCTCTCTCTTCTCTCTCTTCTCTTCTCTTCTCTTCTCTTCTCTTCTCTTCTCTTCTCTTCTCTTCTCTTCTCTTCTCTTCTCTTCTCTTCTCTCTTCTTCTTCTTCTTCTTCTTCTTCTTCTTCTTCTTCTTCTTCTTCTTCTTCTTCTACTTCTCTCTCTCTCTCTCTCTCTCTCTCTCTCTCTCTCTCTCTCTCTCTCTCTCGTCCCCAGATACTATAAGTTTGTTGAAAATATAATTGTGTGAATTATTTATGAATAAAGAAATGGTCTTTTTCACAATTGTAATAAACAATAATAAACCGTCCTGAAATGACTGAGCCTGTGTTTTGGTTGTTTTTCACTATCTACATCTCAAACAATGACAGGTGAATAGTCTAGTAGAATAGGGTAGAAGAATAGGTATATATGTGTACAGTAACTCTTGTCTTATGATAAAATTGCAACTGCAAAATAATAAGAAAAGGTTAGTTTATCACAGTGAATAATACTGAGTGTATATATAAAAGGAGGGGGAAATTCTCAATCATCACTTGATATAATGAACAAAACTTAATTCCTAGTGAGTTTTATAAGTTAATATGAAATGGTAAATAACAAAATTTCTCATGATAAAAATAATTTTGATCAAAGAGTATAGAATAAAATATAAACATTACTAATAAAACATTAGTAATATTTTCAATTAAAATTAAGAATTTCAGCCAGGCATGGTGGTACATACTTGTAATCTCAGTATTTGGGAGGCTGAGGCAGGAGGATATAGGTTCATGGACAGCCTCAGCTACTACTTAGTGAGAACATTTGAAACTCAGTGAGCCCCTATTTCAAAATAAAGAATTAAAAAATATGGCTGGGGGTGTAGCTCAGAGGTAGAATGCCCCTGGGTTTCATACCAGTACTGCAAAAAAAAAAAAAAGAATTTCAGTTGGGTATATATATGTATAGTTAGTGGCACATTCCTGTAATCCTAGTACTTGGAAGACTGAGACATGAGGATTGCAGATTTTAAGACAGACTCAGGAGCTTAGTGAAGCTATCAGAAATTCAATAAGAACTTCTTCTAAATAAAATAATAAAATAGGGCTGAAGTTATACTTTTGAGGTAGAATGCCTTTGGATTTAATCCCCAGCAATACACACACAAAAATTAAGCATTTGTATTTATCAAAATATACTATTAAGAGAGTGAAAAATAAGCTGTTAAGTAGGTTAATATATTTATAATGTATAGAACCGTTAGAAATTTAATATTCCGAAATAGAGGGCAAGATGCTGACTGAGGGAAGCTGCCAGCTCTGTGGCCGCCAGAGATCCCCATCAAAGAACACAGTGACTTGATGTGAAGTGAGCGGGTGAAGTTCATCAATATTGTGAGCAGTTGAAACCTCACTCCACCCTCCACAGAGATCGGACTGCCCGGACAATCAGTGAGAACATGCAGCAGCAGTGGCCAAGCCACCTCGTCTTCCAGAGATCCAGAGCAGCTCTCAATAGCACCATAAGCTAACTAGCCATCCACGTGGGAGATCACTCAGTGCAGCCGTAGGTACTCACAGAGCAACAAGTGATAGGCTCACAAGGTCTGAGAGAGTTTGCATTTTACTCTGGTAGAGGTGGTGGTGGAGACTGCTGTTGGATATAGCAAAGGCATGGGTTAGCATACAGCCCCATGGACTACTTGAGCAAAGAGGCCTTCTGTCCACAGTAGTCCATAGTAGGGCCTCTGGAGAGCACCACAGGCTACCCAATTGTGGTGTCTGTATGGAAGTCAGACCAACCCATCCCTATCTGTGGAGGATGTGGACTCCTGTGTTTACACTGGGTCTGGTCCCATTGGAACCCACCACCATGATAGGGGAGGTAAAAGAGATGCAGGCCCAGGGTATGTGGAAATTGTGGAAACAAGTGCTTACACTAGATCTGGCCTCAGTGATACCCATTACCTGCGTAGACGGAGAGAGACACAGGGATGGGCCCTGTGGAGAACTTTTGAGATTCAGGCTTGCAGCAGGAGAGGCACCAGAGACATTTGGAGCTTGCACAGAGAGAAATGTCAGGCCAGGGTCTGACTCATTGAAGGACACCAAAATGTGGGGCTGCAAACTGACATTATTGCAATAGGTTACTGAGCAAAGGAGGTGTTTGTAACATGCTCAAAAACCTACTATAGAGAGTGGACCTTAAATGGCTGAAATTCTCCACGCAGACCCAGGAAGGCTGCAGAGACCAAGTCTGCTCTGTACTCATGCATATGTACGTTTATTTTTTGGTGTTGCTGTTGTTTTGTTTGCGTGTATTTATTTGTTTGCTCACTCCTTCACACACTTACACGCTTCTTCCTGTCTATTCTCTTCTCTGTCTCTTCCACTTTTTCTTTTGTCTTGTATTAAATCCATTTTATAACACTATACCTACATACATTACTCTGACTACTAGAATTCTCCTATATACTCACTACCTTTAATCTCCACTATATATTACTTTATTATACTCAAACTCATTCTACTAGATCCTATTTGCTAATTTAGCCTATTCTTCCATAAGCTACTCAGTTACTTCTTCCTCACTAAGCCTTCATCACTGAATACAACATTATTTGTGCTTGGGTTTTGGACACCTATAAATCTCTACTGCTGAGATTGGATCAGATAGGTGAAGCACCAGAAAGGACTATCAGACACTAAGGACAAACTAACCACAACTGACAGAAGAAACTATCCACAACCTGCACATTAAAATTTAAAAACTCAGAGGGCACAAACTGTTTTGCTCACATTTATGAGCTGACCCCTATAACAGAGGTGATAAACAGCTTCCTGGATCATCACATCTGGAACCCATCAAAGTCCCCATTGCAGCGGGCACCAACAAATGACCAGGGTACAGAGAAGTAGGAACTCTAGTACATTATTGGTAGGATTGCAAATTAGTGCAACTACTTTGGAAAAAAGTATGAAGAATTCTAAAAAGAATGGGAACGAACCTACCATATGATTCAGCAATATAACTTCTGGGTATCTACCCAAAAGAATGAAAAACAAACTACTAGTCTAATGCATGCTTATCTATGTTTATATATGCACAATTTACAATTGCCAAACTATGAAACCTGTTAAAATGTCCATCAACAGATAAATGGATTAAAAATTATGGGGTATATACACAATAGAATTTTACTCAGCCATAGAGAAGAAAAAAAGTGTCATTTTCAGGAAAATGGATAGAACTGGAGAGCATTATGCCAAGTGAAATTAGTTCACCATAAAAAGTGAAAATTCATGTGTTCTCCCAAATATGAGAAAGTAGGGAGAAAATGGGACAAGAAGAGACTCCAGACAAAGGAGAAACATTAGAGGAGTAAAGAAGTTGACCTGAGGAAGATTGGAGGGGAAAGAGCAAAGTACCTTGATGTGCACTAACAAACATATGAAAATAAGTCAGTAAGCTGAACACAAGAAGGACGGAGGCAAGAGGGATTGGGGTGGAAATTGAAAAAGGGCTAAATGAGTGATATATGTATTTATTACTCTACCACACTGTATTTCATTAAGATGTATGATTACATTGCACCAATAAATTAAAAAATAAGAATATATAAGTATTACCATTACTGAAAAAAATGTAATGTTCAATAAGATCTTCTGAAAATAAATAAAAATGAGACAAATGGTCCAACAGAAATATACATGACAAAACTAACAAACCTTTACAAAAGAGGATATTGAAATAGTCAATAAATATATTAAAAGTTACTCAAACTCATTATTCATCAGGAAAGCACAATCTTTGTATAGTATCTTGTACATCAATCATAGGGACTAAAACAAAAAGAATACTGATACTACCAAATGCTTACATGAATGTACAATTTTATTTCTGTTTGGACAGCATAATATTAAATAATTTTTGAAAACAACTTAGCAGTGTTTTCTAAAATTTAACATATATACAGCCCATAGCCCAAGAATTCAATTTCCAATTACACAGCCAATAGAAATGAGTGCATATATGCACCAAAAGGCATGCACAAAATATTTAGAGCAGCATTTCTTTTGCATTTTCTTATTGTTATGAAAATACGGAATAGTAAACTTACCATCTTAACTATTTTTAACTGCAGGGTTCAGGAATAGTGCTATGTATGTTTACATTGTCATGCAACACATCTCTAGAACTGTTAATTGGAAACTTATACCCACTAAATACTAATGTCTCTTTCACTACTTGCCCCTCCACCCTCATGGCAACCTCCTTTCTACTATCTGTTGCCCTATTTCTAACTACTTTAGGTACTTCCTAAGCTGCAAATTACACAGTCTTTGTTCTTTGCGAATGAATTAATTTGCTTGGAATAATGTTTCAGAGGTACACACATGCTATAGCATCTGACAGGCTTTTCACCTTTTTAAGTTTTTATTTTGAAACAGGGTATTGATAAGTTGCCAAGGCTGGCCTCAAACTCTTGAGCCTCCTGTCTCAGTGTACTTAACACATATTTTAAAAAGGGCTTCTCTAAACCTGAGGAGGATATTAAATCCCAAAGCACTCCTGGATGTGGCTCACCACACTCCAGTACGATATGCAGTGTGTAATGTAGGCATAGCTCAACACCACCAGTGTATCAGGGTGGCACACCAGCACCAGGCACGTGGTGTGATGTCCAGGCATGGCCGACACTGCACAGGTGCAAGGCCTGCTGATAGCAGCTCCTCTACTAAAGGACTGATCTTGGTCATAATTACAGTAAATGCTCTTGAAAAGCTGAGACCATATTTTGGTTGTTTTCCATGAGCTGAGTTTTCTCAGAACATTTATCCTCTTGTACATAGAATTAAAGATGTGCTCCACTCTGCCCAGATATTTTTTCCTTTTTAAGATTGAAAAATATTCCCTTATATGTCAATATATCATATTTTTTTTTGTCCATTCATCTGCTAGTATAAATTTGGGTTGCTTCTACCCATTGACTATTGCAAATAATGCTGTGATGAATGTGGGTATGCAAATATGTTTTTGAGATGCTGCTTTGAATTCTTCCTGTACATTCCCATAAATGGGTTGCTCAATCATATGATAATTCTCTTTTTTATATCTGTTTGAGGATCTCTTATTTTCCAAAGTGACATATCATTTGATATTCCCACCAATACCAACACAGTGTACAAATCAGTCTTCCAATTTCTCCATATCCTTACCAACACTTGTTATTTTCTGGTCTTTAGATAGTGGCCATCCTGATGAATATGATGTGATATCTCATTGTAGTTTCATTTGCATTTCTCCCATGAGTAGTGATTGACATGTTTCTTTTGGAGAATTGTCTATTCATATATATTGTTTGTTCTTAGGTGGTATTATTATTATATTATTATTATTATTACTGTTTTGTGGTACTGGGGATAGAACTCAGGGGTAGTCTATCCCTTAGCCACACCCCTAGCCCTATCCTACTTTTTATTCTTTATTTTGAAACAGGATCTCACTTAGTTGGAAAGGACCTCCCTAAGTAGCTGAGGCTGGCTGTGAACCACGATCCTCCTTTCTTAGTCTCCCAAATTCTGGGATTGTTAGTGTGCACCACTACACCCAACTTGTTGTTGTTATTGTTATTATTGTTATTATTAATTATTATTACACTGAGAATCGAATGTAAGGACATTCTACTTCTGAGTTACACCTCCAGCATTTTTTAATTTTTACTTTGAAACAGGGTTGAGAGTCTACCTTCATTACTGAGGTTGGCCTTTATCCTGCCAATTTTCCTGTCTCATCCTTCCAAGTACACGGATTACAGGTATGGGCCCATATGATCATTTTACTGAGATTATTTTGTGATTACTTTGAGTCATACACTAGATATAAATCTTTTCTAAATTCTGAATTTAACCTCTTATGAGATACATGGTTTCCTCCCAGTTTATTGGTTGCATTTTCACTCTGATTATTTGTTTTGTCATACAGAAGTTTTTAAGTTTTATGTAGTCACTTGCATCTATAATTGCTTTGAGCAGCATTGCTTCTAATAGTCCAATCACCAGATGTGGTCTAAGGAAGTCCCTAGAAGTGAAAAGGGGACTTATACTCAGCCCTTGCAGGTCCTTGACTTTCATCACCAAAGAGAACTTCAGATATGTCAAAAGAGGCATGCTATGGCTTGAGTTTAAAATATGCTCCTAGACCTCATGTAGATAAGGCAGCCATGTTGGAGGTGGGGCTTGGTTGCTGAGGAGGATTCCCTGAGGATGTGGCTCTAAGGATTCTTTTATGGCCTCCTCTTCCCCTTGCTCTTTATCTCTTTCCTTGAGCCTTTACTATTAGAACAGAGCCCTTGCACACTCTCTCTATTCCCCATGCCATGACTTGAGCACAGACTTCACCTGGATTAACATGGACTGAAATTTCAAAAAATGTCCAGAATTGGAACAAATAAATCTTTCTGCTAAGTTGTGGTTGCTGGGTGTTTTCGATTACAACAGCGAGATTGCTGAAGGAAATCAGGCACAAGCAGAGGTGTATTTAGAAAAGCGAGGAGATGTTTTCAGAAAGGCAAACAACAGAGCTGGATATGTGTCTAAAGAGAGCAGGAGTACAGATGCTGCAGAGTGAGGCTCACTTTGGAGGTCTCAGACTTTTTTTTTTTTGTACTGGAGGTTAAACCAGGTGAATTCTACCTTTAAGCTACATGCCTACGCCTTTTTATTTTTATTTTGAAGGAGTTTCTAAAGTTTCTGAGGGCCTTTCTACATTGATGAAGCTGGTCTTAAACCTGAAGTCTTCCTGTCTTATCTTCCCAAGTACTGGTTTTGCAAGCATTGGGCCACTACATCTGACTAAGATTTATTGGACCTTTCAAGAATTCAGGCCTGTAAGAAAACAGGCCTGGGGGGAGAGAAGTTGAGGGTGTTCATAGAGTTTTAAATTTAAATCCATAATCTCTCTTTTCTTTCCGGGTTATCTCCTTTCTATCTATACTTACTTAGCTTATTTTACCTCAGCCCCAAAGTGAAAATCTCCCAAACGTCTGTCATTAGTGGAATGGATGAATAGAATAGTTTTTTTTTTATAATAAATAAGAAATACTTATTGGCAAACCAACAGCTCTTAGAATAATTTCACAAACATGTTAAGTGAAGCAAGCCAGTTCTCTTTGTTTCAGTTACGTGAAGTTCAATACAGGAAAAAATCAATCCAGACAGGTAGAGTTTAGAGTGATAGTTATTTTGGGGAAAGAAGGAAAGGTAATTATTCTTAAAGGTCATGAAGGAAGTTTCCAGCATAACTGAAATGGGATTTTTTTTTTTTGACTGTGGTGGTCATCATATTTGTATACTTATTTTGTGAAAATTAAACTGCACATATATAATTCAAACGTATTTCTCTGTGTATGCTACTCTTTACTAAAATATACATGAAAAAGGCTTATCAGAGAAAGAGGACTTGGGCACTATTTTCAGAACCTGTTAATACACTCTGCATCTCAAGTTCTTTTCTTGTTTCAAACACTTTTACACCGAAACTTATACTTCTCTTTGTAATTTTTAATCATACCTTCAATAAAATTAATCTCACAGTTATCACCTACTATTACTTGCCAACTCATGGCATCACAAGTATTTGCAGCACACAGAAGAAAGTAAATTGTTAAGCATTCCTAGGAAAAAAAAAATGTTTAGCTGCATTTATGTTGCTTGGAGAAGAATATTACCATTTCTGTATTAAATCATGTACATGAGATAACTCAAGGCCTAGAATGCTATTAAACCAGTGTGCTAGATATTTTAGTCACAGGAATCCAATAAACTTGGAGATCTGGGAGTGAGCTAAGAGACTTATTTGCAGCCTTGTTTCTAAAAGCTTTATTAATTATGAACCTCATTCTTGTGGGTTTGGCTGATGAGTCGGTATTGGAAAAGTGGCTGAATGAAATGGTTTTTATTTACTTGTGATCCATATATCTTTGAAATGGAATTAGGATAATATTCTTTAGTACATTTTATATCTCCAGGCATCTGGAAATGATTTCTCTGAAGCAGAACGCAAGAAAAAAAAAATCAAATAAATGATCTTCCCTTGTTTTTTTCATTCAAAATAAACAATTCAACTGCACTCACGTTTAGTTAAGAAGCCTATAGGCGATTATCAGGTCATTGATTAATATAAAATTAAATTTTAATCAACTGAAGCAATTTAGGTAAATATTTGTATATGTTCCTAATGATATGGACAATGATTTAAATTTTACTTTTATAGTTCAGAGTAAGTGATGTTTTTTAACTTCTTTCAACAGTTTTTGTTTACTTATCTGGGTAAGTTATTTTACAGCAAGAATCAAAAGTAATTATTAATTTAATATAGTTTACTTAGTTCCATATTTTGCTCCTTTATATTTCACTCTTTATCTCATTTCACTTGATAATAGCACTTTGTACTTTTTAATATTTTCAATGTTCTTTACATAAAATACAACATTTTTAACAGAAATATAATCAAGACAGTATAGAATATGCATTAAAAACTCTGTGTGTGTGTGTGTGTGTGTGTGTGTGTGTGTGTGTGTGTGTGTGTTACTGGGTTTTGGACCCAAAGCATTCTACCTCTAAGCTACATCCCCAGTCCATTTTATTTTTTATTTCAAAACAGTGTCTCACTCAAGCTAGCTTCAAACCCACAATCCTCCTTTCTCAGCCTACCAAGTACTGGAATTATAGATGGTTGACTCTAGCTTTGAAATAACGGTTTTAAAGAATATTTCTAGCTAGGCATAGTGGTGCACACCTGTAATCTCAGTACTTGGAAAGCTGAGACAAGAGGATTCCAGGTTCACAGACAGCCTCAGCTACTTAGTGAGGTCCTATGCCCCATATTAAGACGTCAGAAAAAACAACAACAATGGGTTAAGGGTATGCTTCTATGTTCAGTCCCCAGTACCAAAACCAAAACTAAACAAACAAATAAACAAAAACACTCAATTAGTGTATTATCAACTGTACAATATTGAAGAACAATGTTTAAAAATACAGGAAAGAGAAATTCAGACTTTTCCTACTATAATGTTAGTAACATGGTCTTAGTCTACCATTTTTCTTACAATATAAATAAATAGATTTTATATCTGAACTGATTATTCATATTATTTGTAGGGATTGTAACCATTGAAGAAATTAAAATATGATGTTTTATTGAACCCATGTGTACTCTACCTCTGAACTATACTTCTAGCCCTATTTTGTTTTTTATTTTGAAGCAGGATCTTCCTAAATTGCTGAAGAGAATAAGTTGCTGATGCTGGCTGTGAATCTGTGATCTCATCTCAGCCTCCCAAGTACTATGATTATGGGCATTTGCCACCATGCTCAGCATACAATATAACTTTAAAAAAAAAGTAAAATCATAATTCCCAGGTTAAAACAAGGTAAATGTATGTCAAGTAGTTTATATAACTCTTGTTAGTAAGGGGCCTGGAATGGCATTATGAGTGTTTAAGTTAGTGTATTTGTACACAGTTTATCAAATAAAATTTAGGATAATATTATTGTGTTAGATATAAAACTCTTTAGTGTCCAGCAGTACATAAGTTTTGTGATTATCTGTCTGATCAGATAGAAAGTGTTTTCATCTTTATTACACAAAATCTGCAAATTAACAAGTAACTAAGTCTGTGAACTTTAATAATTAAGTAAACTTTGAAAATTCTCCTATACAATTCTTGGGGAGTTATCGACTGCATCAAACTAAAAGAAGTGTGAACCACATTATTTGCCTATTTCCAAAATTTCTATAATTTTTCTCATATCAAATGGGTATTCAACTTATGTTTATACAATATGAAATTTTAAATGGACAAATATAAGTTTCCCCACTTAAGACCATATTTCCATAAGGGGTAAAATTATCCCCTGATTTACGTGTCCAGCTATAAGTAAATAAATACCAAAAAGGTAGGGGTGTGCTTTCAAAATGAGCCAAGAACTGTGGGAATTTATACTTCAAATGATGTAATGAAATTGACTAAAACTAATAGAGTGTGAAATAGTTTTCCAAGGAATATAGTGAAATCCTAAAGAAAACAGTTGAAAACAGGAATGGACATGGGTCTTGAAAATACCTCGCAGTTGTTAATTTCTAAGTTGTTGCAAAGTATTACTGCCTCTAGTTTTGTTATTTTCACTCACAACTAGACAGGTGTCATCTTAGTGGTAATTCGTCTAATATACACGTACTTTGTAAATCAAAATGGAACCTGAGAAACCACTGCTTGCTGAATTCTGTTAAGTGCCAATAAGGTACAGCAAGTAGTTTCTATTTAGATAGTGTTGTCTGGAGACGTGAATTATGGGGAAAGTTGCTAAGCTGGTTTCCTTAACAAATCTCAATACTGATTTTGTGGGTGATTTATATTCTAGTGATGTGTCTTGTTAAACATATGGACATGGTATAATGGTTTTGTGCTGTGGACAATTACTCCTGAGGGTCTTCCCTAAGAACCTAAACAACTCTAGTAAAAAGCAGTATTAGATATGGATAAGCTTTTGTTTTAAATGACATATATTGCTTTAATGAAAATAGATCAACTTAATATAATTGAGTGAATATAATGGAATAAAATGGAAGACATTCCTAAAGACTTAATAAAGATAACTACTTTTATACTAGTGGCAGACTTCTTTATGTTTATGAAGGGCAGTTCACTAATATTTCCCTAAAATAATGGCTTTTGTTATTCACTAGTATCTTTAAGAAATAAATATTATTATCAGGTCATTTCTTCATTTTTTAAACATAATTTTCGAATTATACTTGTTCATTTCCAAATCATGAGTCTAACGGATATTAGCTATAATTTTCCTCAGAACTATTTTAAGCATGAGAAATTAATGCAAACAAACTAATTGTTGTGTCAGAATTTTCATGGTCAACCCTTTTCCATAGTTTCTCCATACTTATTTGACCATTTATAAAAATTTTACAGCAATTTCCAGAAAGTTGATCTCGACTTCCATGCATGATTTAATAATTAAACCTAAGTTAGACCAGACTCAGCCATGAAGCAAGACCCTTAAAAATGGAGAAACTTTTGTAAACCAGAAAGATAGCCCTCACCAGACACTAAATCTACTACTAGGACCTGGCTCTTGGACTGCCCGTCTCCAGAATTGTGAGAATCTCTTCTCTGTTGTGTAAGCTTCCCAATCTATGAAATTTTGTTTTAGTGGTTCAAGCTGACTAAAGCAAATGGGTGCCTTTCTGAATACAAGATCAAGTTCACATGATGGTCCTTATTAATCTCTGGCTGTTTATGTGAGAGGTGAGGAAGGAAGAGGGCTGAGTACACTGACAAAGCCTGCTGGGACCTGTCCTGTCTTTTTTCTAGCCATTTGTTGGCAGAAGTAATAGTAAAGCAACCACAGCATATGTTCCTTATTTTTTGTTATTGTTGATTGGTAGTGGTGGTGGTGGTGATGGATTCTACTTCTGTGCTACACTCCCAGCCCTATATTTTTGTTCTTTAGGTTTGAAACAGGGTTTCACCAAGTTGCTAAGGATCTTGCTAAATTGCAAAGGCTGGCCTCCAACTTGCAATCTTCCTGTCTCAGTTTCTCTGGTATTGGCTCTACAAACATGTACCATCCTGCCCGGCTGTTCTTTAGTTTAAATAAAGCACGGTCCCTTTATAAACACAGCCCAATTAATGTACTAACATTTGATTTGCATTCTGTCACCTCTTAGGGAAGAGTGGGGAAAGAATAGAAAGAAGAAAAAAGAGACCACCTACTCACCACACAGGGTCAGCATAAGATCATCTGTTTATTTTGTCAGGGCCAACTATAGCAGCCTGACACATATGCAGTGCATGTGAGTATAACTAGAACAGTTATATAACTTCAAAAACTTCTAGAACTTTCTGCCCACATGTATTAGTTTAAACTTTTAGTACAAAGTCATCTTTAAGTTATATTTTCAACTCATTACTCTAAGTTCAATTCCCATAGTAAGTGCCCTTTGTCTTTTTTAATCACCTCTATCTCCTTAATATTTCTAATTAGAATTTATTTCTAAAATATATGTCTTAGAAGTTTTGAACATTCCTGTTTTTCTGCTTTTGTAAAGTTTTACGGAAAGACAGTTTTTCCCTCTGGCTTAATTCTATTTGGAAAAAAAAAAAGAATCACTAGAGACAATTTTAACCGCACATTTTTGGAAGTATTCTTAAAATTGTTATTGAGATTGATAAAATATAGATTATACATGATTTATTACAAAAATTACATACTTATCAAAGAATAATGTATAAATAAAATATGTACTTTTAACTATGTAAAATAATTACTTCAGCCTTATTTATTTATTATTTACATTTGAAACAGGGTCTCATTAAGTTGCCAAGGGTCTTGCTCAATGGCAAATGGCTGGGGTCCAATCTGCTATCCCCGTTAGCTATGTAAAATAGTTATAAATATGTAATTTTTTTCAGAGGTAATCTCTTATAATGAAGCCATTAACATTTTGATTTCTCAAAAAAATCCTGTACAATCAAGAAGTACATGGGTTGGTCCTATGGAAAGGTAGGGATCTCAGGACTTAGAAAATTGTGATACGCTCTGAGTCTGGTTGGTTGAGGACTACTACTTAACATGCCCAAGTTTCTACAGTGAGGTTTTGTATCTCAGTAGATGTCCTTGCACTTGCTTTGGCAACACACATACTAAGAAGATGCCCTTACATTAAGAGTATTTTAAGAATTAAAGGAGAGTAAATAAATTCTAGCATAACCACTACAAGGTGAGAGATGGGTTCAAAACCCCAAATTTTCTGTACTTAGTTTATTGAGAAGATTATTATCAGCCAAAATCTAAATAAGACATTAGAGAAAAGGCTATGATAACCATCTATTTAAGAGATGGAAGCCAGGGACAGTGGCGCATATCTGTCATCCTAGTACTTGGGAGGCTGAGACAGGAGAATCACAGGTTCATGGCCAGCCCCTGCCACTTATCGAGGACCTTAGCAACTTACATCCTGTTTCAAAATAAAGAAACAAAATAGGACTGAGGGTGTAGCTTGGAGTGCCTCTGGGTTCAATTCCTAGTAACACACACACACACACACACACACACACACACACACACACACACCTATGAGAGGTAAATTGAAAATACAAAGGACTAAGTTGCAATGAGTATAGGTTAGAAATGTATAACCAACAGAGATGCAAAATGTTATGAATGTAAGTATTTTACTGAAGTTGCCAGAGGTGGGTAGAATGGCCAGAGACGTAGAGAGCTTCTTCAGTTAATCTTAGACTAAAAACCAACCTGTGATAGTCTCTAAAATACCTGAATCATGGGGGAGATCATAAAGGCCAAAGTAAACAGTCTAGGAGGATAATATGTTCTAACACATCATCTTGTTTGATCCTATTCTCAACCAATGCCATTGTCAAGCAGGTTTTATTAGTTAAGTTTCATGTATAATAACATGGAGACACAAGGTTATATAATAACAAGGCATCAAGTCTTACGCCTTCAGACCTAAGTCTTCTAAAATCAACTTTATTGTTCTTTCTACCATAGCATGAGGAAGAAGTGCCAGTCCTAAAAAATTTTATAGCATCAGCATATGTATATCAGTTTTTAACTAATTGACCACTAATTTACCCATAAAGCTTTGCTTCATAATAATGCTATTTAATAATAATATTTTAATTTTTGTTGTTGCTGTTGTACTGGGGACTGAACCCAGAGACATTCTACCCCCAAGATATTCCCTTAGCCCTTTTTGTTGTTGTTGTTTTAAAACAGGTTCTGGCTAGGGTGTTGAGGTTCTCACTGCCTTGCTAAGGCTCTCCTCTAACCTATAATCCTTCTGTCTCAGACTCTCAAATACTGGGATTAGATGCCATCATGTCCAGCTGATTTTTGTTTTTTCTTTCTTATTTTGTGGTACCGGAGATTGAAACCTAGGGAATTATACTTCTGAACTAATGAGCTGAATTTTCAGTCATTTCTGCTTTTTATTTTGAAACAGCATCTTGCTAGGTTGCTGAGGTTGTCACTAAATTGCTGGGGCTGACCTTAAACCTGTAATCTGCCCATCTCAGCCTCCGAAGTACTGAGATTACAGATGTGTGATACCATGTACAGCTAGATGACATTTATTTATAACTATTTAACTTACATTTTAAGGACATCTTACTAAGATATTAACTTTGAATATACTGAATAGTTAAGAGTGATGTGTAAGTACTCTTCAAAGCCAGACGAGCTATCATCTGTCATGTGTGTAGTATAAAAATTTAAAGTTGGTGGCAAGTAATTTAGTTATATTTAGGAAGTAATCCTATAAACCCTCACTCCCCTTTTCTTCCATTCCTATTGTTACTACTTTAATTCTGGTCTATTATTTGATATAAACCATAAATGGAGACTTTTTCTTATTACTTCAAGCCCTCTTGGCTGCACCTCTCTATACCCCTTACTATTGTCACCTGTCCTTGAAGATGGACCTCTACCATTCACAGATGTAATCTGATAGTATTTCTTCTCATCAAAGGCCTCCTCTAGCTTTATGCTCTAAGGCTGGAGCACATAGCCTAGAACCCTCAGAGGGAATTTTATGGCTACTCATGGGTAGACAGCTGGAGTGGGGTGTTAATGCCTATGGTGCTACTGAGAAGCTAATGAAAAAATATTCTTCCCTGTTGTTTTCTGGGCTGCAGGTTCTGATGTGCATTTCATAAATTGCACAATGCTCTGTAAGATCAAACACTGGTGTTTCAGCTTAATGGGTAATAAAAAAATTCATCTCAACTTTTTTTTTTGCGGGTTTGGGCATGGAACACAGAGGCATTTGACCTCCAAACTATACCCCCTATCGTATTTTTTTTTATTTGGTGGTACTGGGGTTCCTGGAAACCCTTCTACCTCTGGGATACACTCCCAGACCTATTTTAAGTTTTTATTTGGAAACAGGGTCTCTTAAGCCAGCAAGGCTGGCTTCAAACCTGCGCGATCCTCCTGTCTCCACCCAAGTGTGGGGATTACAAACGTGTGCCACCACGCCTGGCTCCCCCCTACGCTATTTTTTATTCTTTATTTTGAAATAGGTCTCACTAAGTAGCGGAGGACCTCACTTAGTAGCTGAGGCTGTCCACGAACCGCGATCCTCCAGTCTCAGCCTCCTGAATGCTGGGATTACAAGTGTACGCCACCATGCCCGGCTCATCTGAACTTTAAAAAAAAAAATGTCTCCTAAACTCTACTCAATCTGGACTTCCTGTGATCATGTTACTTGCCTTGCAAGCTTTTGTTCTGTGGCTCAAAACTAAGGAAGTAACTATATAGATAATGAAGCAGCTCGATTTCCTTCAAACCTAGCACAATGTTTCCTTTGTCATTAATGGAAACCCAAAGAACCAGGAGGCTGGAGCTCATAATGAACCTTTAATGAACCCTGGCACTCATTAGACAGGAAACCCCAAGGATAACTGGCTGAAGGTTCTGCCCGTCAGAATCACAAGTTGGCAGGGTTCCTGGCCCAGTATTAAGTGTCTGGAGGAAAGTAGGATGTGGATCTGTTTTCCCTCCTGTCCTCCAGACACCTGCTTCCCCTCTTGCCCCTAGCCTACTAAGGTTGAATTATCTGACTTTGAATTTAATGGAGAGCTCTGCCCTTGGAACTCATCTCAAAGCCAAAAGCAAAGCTATTAATGAGCCCCAGGTGGGAAGCCCATTTGCTTCTCTGTTTCCTAGTTCATCGTAGCCAAAAGAATTTTATTGTGTGCTCTTATGGAATATTCTCAAATACAAATTTCCTTTACAACTATATTTTTCCTACGGCATTCTTAGGTCTGAATTTGCTTGTTTTTCCTAATATAGTTCTGAACTTTTGCTCTAATGATCAAAATGATGTCCAATTTCATTATAAGCAGCAATTATAGTATGTGCAATCAGGGATTATGCCCAATGTATTTTTCAGACTCACTTTAATTTTTACCTAAGTAGTATAATTCCCCTTATCAGAGATAATGATTTTTTTTAGTGTTTGGATTACTAGCATAAAATAAAATGGTACATATTTAAAATAGTGATTTTTAAAGTCTCATAAAATTTTTGTAAGTTTGTACTGGTATTGAATGTAAAGCCTAGATTGTAAAGGGGGAAATCTTACAAAATTAGCTATAGAACAAAGAAGTGCATCACCAAATGTATTTTTTAATGAACTATATGTCAGAGCTTAAATATTAATAACAAACCTTTCTTTTCCTTAGATGAGTCTGTGGAGCTTGATGAAGACTTATTGCTTAGAAAAATTGCTGATAAACCTATTTTTCATTTTATTCTTGAACACTAAGGCACCCTGAAGGTAAACTCTTTGATGTACAAGCCATGTTTAGTTGAAAGCTATATTTTATAAGCTAGCCTGCACAGCAAAAATGAGAAATTTGCTAATTAATCTATTGGCAGCATAATTGGATTTTCAATAGTATAAATCTTAAAAATTTAAGTATTTCTCTGAAAATAAATACAGATTTAAATTTAATATAGATTCTTGATAGAAGAATAATAGTAGATTGAAATATATTAATATCTATGATTATATTTTATTTATTTACATTTTGCATACCTAATATTTGCAATATGTCCTTTGGCTAAGTCAACACTTTATTATTCCTATCATTTGTTGATTCACAGAATGTTATTAATCCTAAATATTTTGATTTTTCAAAACAGAAATAGCTTTTGAGTTGTATTTGTGGATCTTATTACAGTGCTTCTTCACTGTGCATGTAGCCTATCCTTTGATAATTTTCTCTTAAGATTCATACACACAAAGTAGATTTTAAGCTTGAGGGCTGCATAATATTAAGCTATACAATATTTAAATCCTCATGGATATTCCTCTCAAGTTCTTTTTTTTATTGCACTGAATACAACATGACTAGTCTTAGATTCCATACTTATTTCCCTAATGTAATTTCAGTGGCAATAAAGTATAGTGCTTGTGAAACTAAAGGCACACATTCAATTCTAGATAGGTCTTTTAACTTTGTACAGTGGCAGGCTCTCACTGATGACTATCAATGGCAACATTAGCTTTGAAGGTAAAAACACATGTCACAACTTATAAAGAATATCACCAGGAGGACAAATATGACATTATATAATCTACTTATTTGTTTATTGCATTTTCTAGCCCCTGGAATTAGGCAAAGTCTGTTAGTGGTAATGACCAATGGTCTGTGAAAGTAGAGAAAGTAGTTCATAATTTCAAAGTACAAGGCAGTGGATAGAAACTCTGCTGGCTCCAGTGAACTTCTGGAGGACAGTTGTACTGACTTTCATGTGAAAGGGGAGTGCGTTTATTTAGTTACAGGTATCTGAGATTGTGGATTTTTAGTATGGGAGAAATAGGTACCCAGACAAGTACTGACATTAGTACTAAAATTGGGATGCTTCTGTAAGAGAAATCAGCAATGCAGGCAGCATGAAAGGGATAGCAAAGCTCAAAAATGATAGTGAGCCATATGATATAGTAGTAAAATATTTGGAAAGTTGCACACCTGCAGGGTTTGAAGAGGCAGATCATATATCTAAGACAAAGCAAAACAAAAATTTGAAACGTTGTTAATAAAAAAAATTGTAGCTCTAGGGAAAGAGGTTGAAAAAATCAGAGTTTTGTGTAGTTGTAAATGGCTGTGATTTTAAGATGTTGTTGGAAGGAGATGTGCTTCAGTAATAGGGTACTTACTGGTTTGTAAACAAAAATTGAGTAAGATAGGTATAGTCTGAAAAATCTGGGTCTTCTAGGACAATGACAGTCATTGTTTCTGGATCTTCAAAAATAATACATAGAACTGAGAAAACTTTGAAGACTAAAAATCCAGTAAGATGTTTAATTGCCTCAGGCAGAAAAGCTGACTAAGAGTATAATAGAATCTGTAAATATTTTCAACTGAACAAAAAAATTAAAAAAAAACTCTCTAGTCTTCAGAAAAGATCAGAGACTCTATATCACCTTTTAAATTTATAGTGACAACTGTGGGACACAAAGGCAAAGTAATGTGGTGAATCTGAAACCTACCTTGGAAAGACTATTGTGCACATGAACCTATTTGGGTCAAATATAAAAAAAGATGAGTTTTGGTAAGGTAATGAATAAGGAGTTACAAAACATCTTGAGATATATAAGATTCAAAATCTCTCATAGGCTCCTCAAATTTTAGATTAGGGGAATGAACTGAGATTCCACCTCAATCTCTAGGAAGACATAGTCCCTGGATGTTTACATCAGACAAGTACAAGGAAAATAAAGACAGAATGAAGATCCACAGAGAATTTTGGATGATAATTGCTCCATCGCTATAGTCTGCTTGGGGAATGGGTCTAGTCATTTTCCATTCTCACTGCATGGAGGATTTTTACAATATCTACCTAGTGGGGGTGCAGTGAGGAGATGGGGCATACATGCCCATATGTGAAGATGTAAAGGAACTAAAGAAATAGCTGGTTAAGTATTATGTCCCTCCTAATTTCTTGGTGAATTAAACAGACTTCATCACAAGGTAGTGACCTTTATAGTTATTTCATACAAACTTTATTATTATATTTGAATGTGGAAGGGAGTTAGATTCTATTTTTAATCCTTATGTCTCCAAAGCAAGCACAATCTTGCCTTGACCTGATTGATGTAAACACTAGCGCTTTTCACTCAGAGTTAAGTCTTTGAATTGGATGCATTGAGAGGAATTTCATTCTCATCTCTATGAATTTTATATCTTAAATCATCCTTTGCATGTTTTCTCAAGGAACATTTTCTCTAATTTTTCTTAAGTGCATGTGCTAGAAACATTAAAAATAATTCAGTGCATCAGATAAATATAAAAACATGACTTATTATTGTGAATTAAGTAATATTTTTATAATGCAATTTTAGACATAAATGTTAACCAGAAAAAACAGTTGAGTAGTTTACATATTAAGAAGAAAAGTAGTTCAGTCATTTTGAATAATGTTTTGCTCCTAAATATACTACACTACACTTCTATTCTTGGTATAATAAAAAGAGGTAAAAAGATATCCAATGATATTGCTTTCTTTCCTTGCCCCTGTTGATCATAGCCCACAGATCTCCAATGACATGTTACCTTCATGTTCCACGGGTGAGATGTGTACTCTCTATAAATAAAATCACATTTTTAGAGCTACAGGAATCAAGGTTCATTCAGACACTGAATAAATGCCTGTGTTTTTTTTTAACAGATTCTTGTGGGAGGGAGGGAACAATAGTAAAGAAGAAATATTATAGAAGAGATAGTGTTGAAGAGAAAGAAAAATATGACTATTTAAAGCAGAATAGGTTACATATTATTTCAAGAGAAAATGCGAAATCTAAAGCAACAGAAATTTTTGATACTCTGTTGACATCCCCCCCAAAATATTCACATTTCACCTAAGCAAAGTATATTCTTTTTCTTTAGAGAAGGTGAAGAATGTTGAATATAAATTCTTGGCACTTGTGTGAGAGAACTTTTGTGATATAAATATTTAAATTCTCTACTACTCAATGTATGGTGATGGCTTACATGCCAAATACTTGACTAGTAAAAACTAAGAAAAAATATTTAAAAAATCCTCTTTCTGTAGATGGAACTAAACCCCTATATCTCACCATGCACAGGAATCAACTCGAGATGGATCAAAGACTTAGAAATCAGACCAGACTGTGAAGTTATTAAAGGAGAACATAGGCTCATCACTACAACATATAGGCACAGGCAGTAACTTTCTCAACAAAACCTCCAAAGCTCAGAAAATTAAAGCAAGAATCAACAAGTGGGATAGCATCAAACTAAAAAGCTTCTTCTCGTCAAAGGAAACCATCAATAACCTAAAGAGGAAGCCTACAGAATGGGAGAAGATCTTTACCAGTCACCACTCCGATAGGGGGCTGATATCCAGAATATACAAAGAGCTCAAAAGATTCTACACTAGCAAAATAAACAACCCAATCAAGAAATGGGCAATCGAATTGAATAGACACTTTACAAAAGAAGAGATACAAATGGCCAATAGATTCATGTAAAGATGTTCTTCATCGTTAGCCATCAGGGAGATGCAAATCAAAACTACACTGAGATTCCATCTAACCCCAGTCAGATTGGCAAGTATAAAGAAATCAAACAACAACAAATGCTGGCGAGGATGTGGGGAAAGAGGAACTCTCTTACACTGTTGGTGGGAATGCAAACTAGCTCAGCTACTATGGAGATCTATGTGGAGATTCCTGAGAAAACTGGGAATAGATCCACCGTACGATCCAGCTTTACCTCTCCTGGGTATTTTTCCAAAGGGGTTGAAAACAGAGAACTACAGCAACATATGCATACCTATGTTCATAGCAGCACAATTTGTAATAGCCCAAATTTGGAAAAAACCTAGGCCCCCATCAACAGATGACTGGTTTGCAAAGTTATGGGAAATACACACAATGGAATTCTATTCAGCTATAAAGAACAAAATCACGTCATTTGTAAAGAGATGGAAAGTGCTGGAAAGCATTATGTTAAGTGAGATCAGCCAAACACAGAAAGAGAAGGGACATATGTTTCCTCGAATATGGCCAAACTAGTGAGCATTGGGGATACCAGAGGGACTCCAGATAATGGAAAGAAAATCTCAGCAAAGTTTGAATGGAAAACTAAGAGAGGAAGGAGGCTTAACTTGATTAATGAGCGGCTATTTCCAAATAGGTGTAAAAGTACGAATATAGCAAGGTTAGCCTGGGTATTACATATTGGGAGGGGGAAAGGGAAACGAGGGTGGGGGAGAGGGCACCAAATACAGATTAAATGTATAACATTTACTTGCAATAAAAAATAAATTAAATAAATAAATAAATAAAAAATTCTCTTTCTGGGAAGGCATGTTATTTATTTTTAAGATTGATTTTATCCTTTTGTTATGTGATTGGGCACTATTTTATTGATTAAATTTGACAGATTGTCTGAAATATTAAAATATATTACCCTGACATCCAAATTACCTCATAGATTCTTTGTCAGACTCAGGAATCAATCTGTCATGTGTGGAGAAAGACTGGGCACTTTCCACCTAAGATCAGGATCTAGATAAAGATGCTCATTCTCAGTTTTAATAAGCATTATATAAGAGGTTCTAGTCAGAGTAATCAGGAAAAAAAACAAAAAGAAAAGGAGGGGAAAGAAGGGAGGGAGGGAGAGAGGGAGGGAGGGAGGAAGAAAGGAAGGAAAGAAGGCCAGAAGGAAGGAAGGAAGGAAGGAAGGAAGGAAGGAAGGAAGGAAGGGGTTAGCAAGCAAAGAGACTGTTTAAATTTCATATACTATAAAAGTTTCTAATGTCACCTGCTTTATTTCTTGGTTCAACTACTCTTAACACATGTAATGGTTGGTTTACTTTCAATACTACTTGAATCTCATATCTGCCCACCATATGTTAGAAGATAGAGAAAATGTAATTTTGGAATTATTTTCTATGTGTAGTTCTCTCCTGCCATAGATTTCAAACATTGATCACAGCATTGTGATGTACCACTTTGGTGTTCTACTCCAGTGCCAGGCCAGTATAAGGGATTAGAAGATGAGACAACCCTAATTCACACACATGCACACAAATACTAAGGATTGAACCCAGAAACCTTCAACCTCTGAGATATACCCCACAGCTTTTTTTGTTTTGTTTTTTAATTATGAAAGTCTTGATAAGTTGGCACGTGCTGTCCTTGAACCTGAGAACCTCCTCTCTCAGCTTCCGAACTACTGGAATTACAGGCATGTGCTACCACTTTTAGCTAAAAGAAATAGTTTTTAAGAAGAAATGAAGAAAGAAAGAGCATGTATATTATAAAGTAAGGAACAAGATTATGTCTATTGAAAGATAATATAATCTTGTGTATAGAAAATCCTACAGAGCCGGGCATGGTGGTGCACACTTGTAATCCCAGTATTGGAGAGGCTGAGACTGGAGGATTGTGGTTTGCGGACAGCCTCAGCACTTAGTGAGAACCTCCATAACTTAGGGAGACCCTGTTTCAAAATAAAGAATAAAAAAATAGGGCAGGGTGAGTAGCTCAGAGATTGAATGCCCCTGGGTTCCATTCCTAGACCCACAAAAAAAAAAAAAGAAAAAATGAGAAAGATAATCCTACAGAAACTACATCCACCAAAATATAATTTATTTATTTATTTTTATTATATATATATATATATATATATATATATATATATATATACATTTTTTTTTTTGTGGTACCGGGGTTCCTGGAAGCCCTTCTACCTCTGGGCTACACTCCCAGATCTATTTTATACTTTTTTAAAATTTTTGTAAACAGGGTCTCTTAAGCAAGTGGGGCTGGCTTCTTCAAACCAGCGCGATCCTCCTGTCTCTGCCTCCCAAGCGTGGGGATTACAAGCATGGCCACCACGCCCGGCTCAAAATATGATTTAAATAATAAATGATTTAAGCAAGTTTGTAAGATATGAGAAATATAAATTTTGATTACATTTCCCGGGGCCAGCAAGGCCAGGATTGGAGCTCACTGTGAGGCAAGGCCAGTGCTGGGGCCTCCGAGGACGGGATCGGAGCCTGCCGAAGGGTTAGGACAATGCCGGGGCCAGCGAGGTCGGGATCGGAGCCTGCTGTGAGGCTAGGCTGGTGCTGGGACCTCTGAGGCCAGGATTGGAGCCTGCCGAGGTGTTAGGCCAGTGACGGGGCCAATGGCCGGCATCAGAGCCTGCCATGAGGCAAGGCCACTACTGGGGCCTCCGAGGCCGGGATTGGAGCCAGCTGAGGAGTTAGGCTGGTGTCGGGGCCAGCAAGACCAGAATCGGGGCCTCCCATGAGGCAAGGATGCTGCTTGAGCCAGCGAGGTCTGGATCAGTCCACCGGGTAGCCAGGCCACTACTGGGGCCGTCAAGAGTGGGATCGGTACTTGCAACAAGGCATGCACAGAGAAATATCGCAGAAAATATAAATCAGATGCTTCCCCTAATCAGCAATAACTAGGAGGAAAGGGGCAACTGGAAGAGGTCGAGCTATAGAAAGGGTCCTATAGTGAAGCAACTAAGGTGACCAATCAGAGGGTATGGAATAGGGGAGGATGGAGCCTCTTTAAAAAGCAGGAGGTACATAAACAAATGTATCAAAGTTAATCACCAAACAAGCATGGGATCGAGGGAGGGGGAGGGAATGGGATGGGGGCTGGATGAGGGCTAATTGGATGATGTGTGCTTGTATATCCTCTCAAGTCTTGTACTCCAATGTGATTGATATATGACTACAATGCACCAATTAAAAAAATAAATAAAAAATTTGATTACATTTCTATATCCTGCAAATGAACATTCAGAAAATGAAATTAAAGCCAATTCTATTTACAAAAACATCTAAGAGAATAAAATACTTAGACACAAATTTAACAAAAGCATTTAACTACTTTTGTAACATTTTTAGGCTGAAAACTGAAAACTATTGTTAAAAGGTTTTAAATTAACAAAATAACATTCTATATTTATTGATAGGAAATTTGATGTTAAAATGGGAATTCTCTCTAGTTTGATCTACTGATTGAACATTGCCGGGGTCCAGCCCTAGCAAGAGTCGGGGGTCGTATGTTGGTGAGAGAAGAGTCGAGGTTGAGTGAGAGAAGACTGACACAGGAGACCAGATGGCAGCTTCCTTAACTTTATTTAGGATTTGTTATAATACATATATGTATATTGGCAGAGTAGGTAAAACTACAGTTATGCAAACAAAAACTTCAAGGACAGAAAAAGTCTTTAACCGACTTCAGGGCAGGGTGCTAGACATTTAATAAATCATAGTATGTTTTGTCTCATCATAAGGCCAGCTTGAACTTAATCTTATATATTGGCCTAAACTAAGGTCAGTTTGAACTTAATCTTTGGCCCAAACTTTATTTTTGGGAAAAAAGATCCTTGTTGACTCAGTCTCTTATATGTCATTGCCCATTAATTTTAGTTATAATGCTTATATATAAAATTTTAATTATACATATTGATCTAAATGACCTTAAAATAATTTTTTGAAGAAGGAGATGCTATTTATATTTTATGGGGGGGCTTAGGCTCTTGCGCACCCCCTGACTGACTTTGGCTCAAGGTCTGCATGAGAGCATGAAATGTTATAGTAGTGGGGTATCTGGTAAGGACTGTATCTTTTTTTTTTTTTTTTTTTTTAGAAAGAATACCCCGACTAACTAGACAGGCGGGCATGATCTCGGTGGCATCAGGTTTGAGCACAAAGCAGAATATTATCTATATCAGAATTCTATCTGGTTTCTTGTAGAAATTGGCAAGTTAATCATCAAATTTGTAGAGAAATGCAAATGATTCAGAATTAGTCAAAACAATAATGAGAATAAAACTGGGGAACTCACTACTTCTGATTTTAAAACTCAATATACAGTTATATTAATAAAGGCAATGTGGTACTGTAATACATATAGATATATTAGACCAGTGGAATGCAATTGAGAATCTATAAATAAAACCTTACATTTATGATCAATTGATTTTCAAGAAAGAAGACAAGACAATTTAATCAGGAGAATAAGAGAATTATTTTTGTATTTTTCCTATGCACAAATGTGGATGAATGGACTGGTCAGTCATATGCAAAATAGGAAAATTGTCTTATGTCATATAAAATATTAACAATAAAATTATCATGCATTTTAAATGTAAAGGCAAATTGTAAATCCTTTAGATGAAAATACAGGAGTAAATATTCACGACCTGCACTAGGCAATAGTTTATTAGGTGCAACACCCAAAGCTTAAGTTATTAAAAAAAAACAGATTAATTGGAATTCTTTAAAATCATAACCTATTATGTTTCAGAGGACACCATCAGGAAATAAAAAGACAATTTACAGTCTAGAAGAATATATTTGAAATTCATATACCTGACAAGGGACATATGTTTGGAATACATAGAAATTTTTTACCACCAAATGATAACAGATAACCCAATTAAATTGTGGGCAAAATAGATGCATATTTCTCTGAAAAGGCATAAAAGTAGCCAATTACACAATGAAAAGATATTCTACATCATTTCTTGTTACGAAATTGCAAATTGAAACAATAAAATGCAACTCATTCCTAGTGTGATGGTGATAATTAATAATATTAATAAAATATTTAAGTATTCATATATTATAATAAATCATATCAATATTAATAATAGTGTTAAATAATAATAATGAATAGACACATATTCCCTAGTAAGGATGTGGAGAAACTGAAGTCCTTATGCATCGCTGGTGTATTTGCAAATTGGTTCAGCTGCTTAGGGGGTGTCTCAGAATATTAAATGTAGAGTTATGCAATTCTACTCCTAGGTATATACATAAGAGAAATAAAATATATGACCATAAAATAATTATACTTACTTGCTGTTCAGAGAAATGACATTCATAAAAACTTTTAGTTAGATATAATACTAACTACCCATTAACATGGTGAATAAAAACAAAATACAGAATATTCACACAGTGGAATATCACTCAGCTATTAAATAGAATGTATTATTAAAATATACTATTACATGAATCAGTCATAAAAACATTTAACCAAATGAAAGAATTTAAACTATACCACATGTTTGATTATATTTAATTTTAAAAAGGCAAGACAGGGAGTGACAACTAATATATAATTTTTTTGAACTGATGAAACTGCTCTGAACTTAGTTATGAGTGCAAAACTCTGTGACTATAGTACACCCACTAAACTACATACTTTTAATGGATAAACTTTATAATATACTAATTATGTCTTTAAAAAACTTCTTAAGAAAAGCAGGCTGTGCTAATGAGTTATTAGACATTTTGATACTTGAAATTTTTTAGTGACTAGGCCAACTGAGATGATTAAACATAGTACTTTTGAAGACAGATGAAGGGTATACAGTCCTGGCAACATGACTATGTAAAAACTTTGAGCTAATAAATGGCTAATACTTTAATGTGTAATAATAAATGCTCCCTTTTAAAGTCCATTGTTTTGTTTGGGGAAAACACTGAAATAATGGCATATAAAAAGTGTTTTTAGCAGAGCCTAGTGGCACATGCTTTTCCCACCACTGGGGAGGCTGAGACAGAAGGATCATAGATTGGATGCCAACATCAGCAACTTAGTGAGGTAGTCAACAATTTAGTGAGAACCTGTTTCCAAATAAAAATTTAAAAAGTGCTAGAGGTGTAGCTCAGAGGTAGAATTACCCTGAGTTCAATCCCTATTGCCAAAAAATGTCTACTTTATTAAGTCTTTTTTCTTCAAATGAATTTTATTATATATTTTGTTCAGCATTCATGTGTTTAGTAATCTGACATATGTAAAATATTTTAAATTATTTTGAAAGACCATTTCTTTTATCCAGAGATAGAAAAAAAAATCAGATTTCTGGAAAAATCTGTTGGAAATGTAACATTATTTGAAAATGACAGAATGTTTTAGTGGTTATAATTAATTTTATTTGTGTCCATTAATATGGCAGCAGTTAATGAATAATAGAGTAGATTAACAAGAGTCTTAGTAGTCTTTTCCTTAGCACAGAAAAGGAAATGAAAGAGCTAAATTGATCTAAAATTTATTTAAACAATTTTATGTGCAAAATATTAAGTTAATAAATATAAGAGAAGAACAAGGGGCAGGTGGTATTGTCAGTCTTGGAGATAGTCCACACAAATATAAGAAGGATGAAAATCTGACTGTATTTGACAGATATCCAAGTATACAATGAGATTCTTAAAAAAAGAAATAGACAACTGGAGTTTATAAAATCTTCAGAGAAAAAGAAAGAGGAAGGTTTGAGTAAAACCCTGAAAGACAGACTTACTCATTTATTAATATGAAAATGAGGCTCAGAAGGCTAAGTGATTCACTTGAAATCTGCATAGTAAAGAATGGATAGGAATTTAGTGTATGCAAAAGTTTTCAAACTCTAAATGCAGCATGATCCTCTGTAATTTTCTACTGGCTGGAACTTTAGACCAGTATTTTATAATGCATATTCATGCACAACAAAACCCTCACCAACAACATTTAGAATTAGCAGCTGTTGAAATAGTATAGCAGATTTGAAAGGAAATACATTACTGCTGGGAGCTCACACTAAAGGAAGATGAACCTGTTAGAGTGGAAGTCAGAATCCCAGCAAAATCCACGTTGCTATTCCAAATGCCAAGAAAAACTGTTTGGCATATTCCCAAAGCAGCGCACTCTGCTAGAGGCTAGCCTTTCCAGGAGTTCTGTCTCTACTTTCTACAGGTAACTGAAATTCTGACATAAAAACTGACATAAAAACTGACATAAAAACCTCTTAAGCACACCAGGGCTGGAGCTGGAGCTGAAGGTGAAGGTTGTCTATGGGACTGTTGTGGTGACAAATCTCAACCATGTCAGTCACTTGAAAACAGACTGGGAGACACTGCCACAAGTAACAGAGGGTGCCAACTACAAAATGTTACTGAACATCATAAAAGAAGACTGGACTAAAGAGACACTGCATGTTTCTTGATTGAAATAAGATGTTATGAGGATATAAATTAATTGTGCTCCAAATTAATTTATGTCTGTAAGTCAATTGAAAATAAAATCTTGATATTTTAAAAACTATTTATAAGGTAATAAATGAGTAAAAATAACCAAAAGCATTCAAATAAAGAGAAAAATGAGAGGTTATTGCCCATCAGATTTTAAAATGTATATTATATCCTAATAGTAAACTCAGTTTAATACTGATCCCCAAATAAAACCAAATAAAAACAACCCATAGTATGCTGTTGAAATAAAAATATATTAAAATATATATATATATATATATATATATATATATATATATATATGTATATGTATATAATTTGTGTGTGTGTGTGTGTGTGTGTGTGTGTGTGTGTGTGGTATAGAGATAGAGTTTAAAGCTTCATAACCAAAATGTCATATTTGGTTATCTCTGAATAGTCAAACTGCAGATGTTTTTATTTCTTTTTTTTTATACATTTCTGTAATGTATGCAATATTAACATAAAGACATATTTCTTTAACAAATACAATTTTTCATTAAGTTATAAAAATGTGCAAGAAAAATATATGTGTAATATTATTATGGGATATCTCTATTATTCACATAGCTGCAAATATAATAGGACTATACCATTAAAAATCCTTAATCATTTTACTCATCCATAAAGAACAACATTATATGATTTTCAGGGTAATGTATGGAATTAGGGAATGTTTTGTTAAGTAAGATATTTATTATCAAATGGTGACACAGAGTTTAATTTACTCATTACATGTAACATAAATTATATACAAACTTTTTGCATAAGCTTTCAATATATTTTTAAAATATTGCATTATCATCAAACTATATACTAACTTTACTATTTAGTATAGCTCCTAATAATCTATGAATAAATATCTATTGGCTTTTATGATATGCTGGTTGTTAGAAAATATATTTATTTTTTAATTTATTTAGCAAAACTGAAATTTATTTAGACTTGATTTGATTTTTTATTTTCTCTTTATTTATTAGTTTGTGTCATTCCAAATGCATTTGTCCAATAAATTGTACAGTGAGCTGAGCAAAGTGGAGTGCATCTGTAACCCCTGTACTTGGGAGACCTACACAGAAGAACTGCAGGTTTCAGAAAGTGTTTAACTTGGCAAGACCTTTTTAAAAATTAAAAAAACTAATAATGATAAAATCGGGCTGGAATGGGTGTGGTTCAGAGGTAGAATGCCCTGGAGTTCAATCTCCAGTATCACAAAAGGAAAGGAGAGAAAAAAAAGCAGGCTGTATGAAAGATAACAGTAGCAAAACCTACTGACATGTCCACAGCTCCATTGTGCCAGGGAAGTGGGATAGGTTGCAGATGAAATAAAGAAAGCACCCAGAGACAGGATGGGAACATAAGATTTATTGAGGAAAGCTTACAACAGATCAGTGACTGCTCCATGAAAATTTTGATGGTGACAGGCTGACCAGATCTCCATCTCTCAATGGCCCTTTGCCAAGCAGTGCCTCCTCTTCCTCATGGTGTTTTGTCCAGAGGCAGCTGGCTGAATGAGTGACATGTGTCCTTTCCTCGGGACCCTCAGTTCCATGCCAGTCCCACTCAGAGGGGTTTGTTATGTCAGGCTGCAGCAGCAGTGGCATCATCAGCATTAGTTTTCGTGTGTGACCAGCATCCCAAGGAGCAACTGGCCTGACACACATGCAAAAAGTAGCTTCTCAAAGATAACACTAACTTGCTTTAGTGTTTTGTGTGTGGAACAGAAAGTCAGTGACCTTCAAGAAAAAAATGCATCTGGACTTTCTGGCCCAAGCTTGTTCTCATTGTTCCTTTAAATTGTTAAAAGATTCTGGGAACATAAAGAGGTGTTTTACTGTCCCCCTTTGCTTTAAAGATGATATATCTACTAATAATCACATTGAGACAGCTTATAGGGGTACGAGTAATAATTCTGATACTAACTTTCCATGGTCTTGAGTACAATTGAGGGTGGATGACTCAGATTTTTTACTTATTTCCTCCCCCTTCCTTTTTTTTTTTTTTCTGGCACTGACATATTTGAGAATCTGACAGGGTTGGTAGAGTTTTAAATATATGAAGAATTTTGTATAGGAACAGGCAGGCCAGCTTCATATCATGTGAACTATGGTGCTACACAGGGCCCCATGCTTATAAGGGCTTCTCAATTACTTCATTACACATCTGTCATCTGTCTTGGAATTCTTAATATTTAAATAGGTAGCCTTACATTTTCTCTGGAGGTGAGATGTCACAAATTATGGAGCTGATACTGCCTGAAGGTAGTTCCTAAAAAAGCTCTTTAAGATTTTAATATATAAAATGTAATTGATTGATTTTCATAGTTGCTCATGAAATAAAGAGATCTAAATCAACTTTATCCCTATCTCTGAAAACTGTGCTTTGTGCATCAGAAAGAATTTGTACTCTGGATCTAAAAAAGGGATTATTGAAAGACTGTCTTTATTTTAGACTATTCCATTCAGTAATAACATCCTTTGGGCTATTTTATTAGCTTTGATTCAGAGAGAATTTCTCACAGTGATAAATATAACTTATTTATATAGCTATCTGATGTGAAAGTGAGAGGATATGTTTTCCAGAGTAAATTTAAATGATGTAAAATGATGTCACTATTATTTCTAGGAATCAACTTCCAAGAAAGTATGTAAATTAGTCAGACTTCCATTTCTGTGACCCCCCCAAAAAATCACACACGAAAAAGATCAAAATGCTAGCAAAACCAACTGCAGGAGGAAAGGTTTATTTTGGCTCACAGTTTCAGAAGTTCAGTCTAAGGTGTGGTAAAGGAAGGATGCTCCACTCATGGCAGTTGAGAAGGAGAGCGAGAGCGAGAGCGATGAAGAGAGAGAGAGAAAAAGAGAAAGGGAACAAAACCAGATAGAGCCATTCTACCTGGACGACACCTCCCAGTGTCCTGTCTCCTTCATCTCAACTTACCTGCCAACAGCTAGTATCCACTATCCAGTACATTTATTCCAATTATAGTTCAAATCTTTCACCTCTGCATACTGCTGCATTGTTTGAGGTTTGGGGGACATTTTTAGATCCAGACATTAACTGTATGCTTTAAAAAAATCATTGCCTTTTTAATAATTAAATGAATAATTTCTTCTTATTTTCTTTTTCCTACTTATTTTGAATCATATGTCTCAACCACACTTAAAAATGTTCAAAAGTATGATGTGAAAGCAACTCTCTATTCTGAAATTTATCATTGCAAATGAGAGCTCTAAGATAGTTTTCTTTAAATTCTGTTAGAATGAGTATAAATTACACAACTATTATGCCTATCATTTGAGAATTTTGAAATGTGAATTGTTGAGTAGTTCTACAACTCTTGTTGAGTTAATAAGAAAATAAAGAATTGTATACAAGAAAAAGATGGGTGCCAAGTATCCACTGATTGTTAAAATCTTATAGACAAAGCTGAGTAAAATAACACGTGCCTAGCAGGTTTAGCAAGAGATAAAGGAATTTGCCTCTGTGCTTTGCTTTGTGCTTGTATTATGTGGTGTATTTTAATAAGCTTCAAAGACAAATTGCATTCACAGTTTAATATCTAAAGCTAAAATGAGAGGTACCATATTATGGGGCTCAGCAGAACTGTGTTTAACTACTAATGTTTTAGAAATAAGGGAATATTTGATTTTTTGTTTATCCTTCAGAAATGGGAGATTTCTTTGAAGTTTTTAATATGCTTAGGAGACAATTTATATGATTATGACACAGGGATTTTTAAACAATGGAGGCATTTTCTAGTTTAACCTTCACAGTCTAAATTTTTTTATATTTCCATTTTTTAAAGTTAAACTTGTATGTTGCAGGCTTAATTTTCCTACTTTCCCAGGGAAACCTCATTCCTGAATAAAGTGAATCATGACAAATTTTAAACATTATTTCTAGTGAACAGCTAGGCAAACTTAACAAGCTGTTTGTCACCTACTTAGCTGATGTTATGTCTAGTCCAGCAGCTTATCTAATTACAAAGAAAACATAACTGAAATGGGCATCTATGTGAGACAAAATGAACTTTGTCTTCATTCAAACAGACTTCACCTCAATGCACTGACCTTCTAAGAAGTTTATTTACCATAAAATTTGCTTCTTATGGTCCTTATACTATAGAGTATACTCTTCATGTGTATACTTCTGCAGGTGAACAGATATGATATTAATGGATAACTGTGTCACTTGCCACTGAATGAAAAATGATTATCATTCTGATAAAGTTTCAGATTTTACAATGAAAATATTTCTATGAACTTCTTTCCCCTGATGGAGAATTAATGGACTTGCAGTATTGTAATTCAGAAATCCTAATGCTATGTCATTCTATAAGACCATAAAAAATGATTTGGAAAGGGAAGAGTACCAGCATGATTAAGAGTTATTAGTACTTATCTTCAAGTTGGCTGGGAAGGCTGTTTGGAGAGGTCGGCATGAACCTGGTCTTCTTTACATCTAAGATATAAAGGGGTTCTGAGTAGATGGACCCAAGCGATATCTGCATCCTGCATCCCACACCACAAAAACGTAGGACACATTGAGTTCTAAAGGCATCACATGTCACATCCAAATATGATGCTTCAGCATGCAAAGATGCCAGTTTTGAGTGCTACTCAGAGCTAAGGGTTTGCTGCATCAGACCCCAGGTATATTTCACCCTGCCACTTGGGTGTGACCACCAGGCAGATATATGGTGTTTAAGGTATCAGTGGTGGCAAAAGATGTAATGTGAAGTATATGGCAAACCTCAGAGGAAAGGTAATAATATTGGCATTTCAGATTCTGTAGAAAATTTACAATGCCTATAGTAGATAATTATATGTCCTTTCTGAAATGGCCTTGGTTGTTTACTAGATGCTGGAAGATATAGAAAAATTGATAATCAGAAACTAACTCATTGTGCCTCATTATGAGGTGGGTCTGTTAGACTTGTTAAATCACCTTGTAACAATTGTAACAGTCTGCTGCTAGATGGAAATGGGGTATCCAGGTTCATGTCCCAGCAGGACCAGAGGGCATGAGTAAGACTGAGCATTCACTTATTTTACAACTCTCACATGGGACCAATTCTTTTCTTGTACATATTGCTGCATGGGATGGGTAGGAGCTTCTTTAGGACCAGCTCAAAGACAAAAAAGACCAAACTTGGTTTACAATGGAGTTGCCTCAGTAAGTAATTAGGAGACAAAAAATAATGCCACTACATCATTACAACTTTCGTGGTTGATCCTAAAAGACAGCAGAGAGAAAACATATACATATTTGTGCAATGACCAGTGATCTAATTGTCTGTTCAGGATTCTAGAAGAGAAAAGGACTATTAGATTAGAAATAAGGAAATCTGGAGTACAGGAACATGATGTGAGTAGAATTATAGAATCAGGCATAAATCAAGAAGAGTTTGTATAACATATTAAGCCCATCAAAATCATCCACCATGGAAGAGTTACCAAACATCATGTCGACAAGATGACTCATTCATCATCATTAGCTGTTTTAGATGTGGTGCAATGGAGGGGCTGACGTGGCAGAAAGAGAGGCTAATTAGAACCTGACCACATGGGCTTTTATGTACTAATGATGATCTATGTACATTTACTTCCATGGTGCAGATTAACAATAATAGAGACCAGACCAATGCTGAGCCTCCAGTATGGTCCTAACCCTTGATAAGCCTGCCAACTACCTGGAAGAAAATTTATGAAATAGTTTCCCTTCCATTCTTCAAGAGCCAAAAGTTAAATTTTACATTGAGAAATACTTATTCTGTGAAAAGTTTGACTTTGCTGTCACCGAGCCCAAAACTGGATCATTATCTATGATCTGTCAGATGCTCAGGCATGCTTTTTTTATTTCTGTGTGTGTGTGTGTGTGTGTGTGTGTGTGTGTGTGTGTGTGTGTGTATGTGTGTGTATGTCTGTGTGTGTCTGTGTGTGGTACTGGGTATTGAACCCAGGGGCATTCTACTTTCGAGCTACACCCCCAGCTCTCTTTTTTATTCTTAATTTGAAACAGGGTCTCACTAAGTTGCATAGGGCCTCACTAAGAAGCTAAGGCTGTCCTTGAACCACCATCCTCCTGTCTCAGCCTCCCAAGTACTGGGATTACAAGCCTGTATCACCACACCTGGCCTCTCAGGCATGGGTTCTGACACAACAGTAGTATTCAAATGGGAAAACACACTGAGGCAAAGGATGTACAGAAAGACCAACTGTTGGACTTACTTTAATAATCAGAACAACTATTTCTGGGAGGAATTGTTTTCTTCAGATTATATATAAATCCAAAGAGTTTCTGTGGTTATTTAAGTAGATGAATGGGATTATAATTAAGGTATGTTTCTAATCTAAGCTGGTGATTTTAATTCAGTTCCATATATAAAGTTTTCTCATAGTTATCATCAAGCACACTCATTTTAGCATACAGTAATAGAATAACATATTCTTAAGTGGGTTAAAATATTCTGGGGCTCCAGGTCAAAAATGCATAAATGACAAAGTTGAAATTCAGATTGCCATTTTTAATAGGCACACTCATAAACCTAATTCTGTTCATTGAGACAGTTTTGTTGGTCTAATTTCCAAATAGCTTATAAATTTTCTTCTGAAATAGTGCCTGGCTAGCTTTTCAAGCTTTGGCAGGATGGTGTGGTGAAAAATAGTTTATAGCATCACCTTTTAATGATGAACAACAAATGATGTTTAGGTAGTGGATACTCCTAGCTATAGCACTCAAAGGAGGCACAGGATGATAAAAGTTAGTGTGCAGGAGAAATTTTACAAATATTCTCAGCTAGGAAAACAAATGTGAAACATTTGGTATTGTACAGATCTTTCTAGTGAATGGTGATTATTGAATATATATATATATATATTACTTTATATATATGAATATTATATAGATATAGCAGATAATGCTCATAGACATACCTTGAGTAGAAGCTGCCATAGAAAAAATTTATAAAAATGAAATCCACAAGGGTTCCAAAAATTAAATGACATAAACTCTTTTACATTTATTTATGAGCAGTGCTTTTATAATCAATCACAAAGTGTTCTGATATTCTGGAATTCTCTTCAGACACGATTAGAGTATCACACTGGAGGTTGAGAGTTTGAAAAGTAGGGACTTGCAAGCACATTATCAGAAACAGTATTTGTGGGACATATTTATGAGATAGTTTCCCTTCCATTCTTCAACAGCCAACAGTTAATTTTTATTACACATTAACAGGTAACACGTCTTTATTCCATTGACAATAGACCAGATACATGATCTCTAACTTGCCATGGTTTTCACCAACTACTACTGCTGTACTAAGTGGATCACTTTTTTCATTCATTAGTATTCTTTTCCTCATATGTGAATTCATTTGAGCTTACTTAGTTCAGTGAATTATAGAGTTTAAATGTTTCAGTATTTCTCTGATTCATTTACTCTTCTATAGAAATAAATTTACATTATTTGACAAATTAATTAAACAGTACAATATTACTCTTGCCTCTTGTATCTTTATAGTTAACATATCTTGGAAGAGGGAAAGATAGTTATGTTATCTTTAATGTACTCCCAGCATGGCTGTGAAGATATTGACATATAATGATATATATTGGAGTTGCATGGGCATGGAAAACTCATACAAAATAATGCTAAATAGAATAAAAATCAGAACATGGAATTCTAGATAGTTATATTTAGAAAATGTAAAGATATAACAATTATTAGAAAATACATGAAATGTCAACAATAGTTATCTTATTGCTTTTATATTTCTTCATTTTCTTCATCGTTTTTGGAGACCAGTTAATGTTAACGATAAAAGATCATTTTGTATAAGCAAATACAAACATTTATTTCAGAAAAATATGTATTAGGAGTAGAATCAAGAGAACTCTCTAAGTTATAAAAATTATATATAAATATAAAAGCTACACTTCTTTCTAAGTAGGGTAGAGAAAAGTCATGATGTATATCTTATTCTCATGGATATTCCACTTGCAAATAGTAAAAAATAGATTGTGCCCATTCTGGAGAGTATATTAACTATTAAGACTGTGTCTCATATGTTTAGAACTCAGCTTTGGGAAAATATCTGTCCACTCTTCTGTGGTACTCTTACCTCTAATTATGTATCCTGTCTCATTGGGACTAAACCACAAATAGGTTTTCTGTGGTCTTATTCTAAAATTATTGACATGAAAGATGTTTTATAATGTTTTAATATTGTTTTTAGAGAGGGGGCATGTCCTAAATTAGAAAGATGAACAATGACTTGTCAAACCAAACAGAAACTGGAATATATTAACCCAGAAATGATACAAAAGTCAGCATTTTCATTGAATGTATAATAGTATATATTAAAAACAAGTAAAATCTTTATTTTTCTGGATTCTCAAATTTTTTACATTATTTTCTATTCTGAAATACAAAAAGAGAATTATTAATCTGGTGATCAATATAAATTAAATCTTTTACTCTATAATATATGAATAAAAGTATATCACAGTGTGTGTGTGTGTGTGTGTGTGTGTGCGTGTGTGTGCATGTGTGTACGAGCACGTGCGTGCGCTACAAGAGATTGAACCCAGGGACTTTCTACCTCTGAGCTGTACTCACAGTTCTATTTTATTTTTTATTTTGAAATAGGATTTCACTCAGTTGTTGAATATCATGCTAAATTTTTGAAATTGGCCTCAAACCTATGATCCTCCTATCTCAGCTTCCCAAGTACTGGAATTACAGGTGTGTACCTCCACACTAGGCTCATAAATATTTTTTGATGATAAAATGTGAAAGAAAGATTATACCCTTATCAACAAAAAAGTTTCCCCAAATTCCTAATTAGATGCTTTTGCTTTCTTAGTCATCAGTGGAAATAGTGAACTGAGAAATATGCTACCATTCTTTTGGGGTTGATTTTTCACATCTCCAGAAAAAGATTGAAGTCTCCCTAGGGTGTTCAGCCACAGAGTTTGAAAAACATTGTCCCAGTTATTTAGAAAATCAGATAATTGAAAGAACAATTTGCAATCTGCAGGTGATTTGGAAAACAGGAGTAGGCTGCAAGCTGTATTATTATGTAAAGTGACAAAATATAATTACTGCATGGGAAGGCTTTGATTTTTGAAGCTGCAGTCTTCAAAAATACACTGATAAGTAAATCACTTTCAGCTTGCTTTCTGTCTCTGCTCCTGTATCTGGGTCCAGCCTCAGATCAGACTGAGGTTGAAAAGTAATATTCCTTTTTTATAATCTACAGCAGTAGTAATGAAACACTGTATCTGCACTTGTGGCAGTCAATCTTTTGGAAATTTGTATTCTATGCTAGAAGGAACTTTTTGCATATTGCTGGTAAATTAGGTTTAAAAAATCGCAACAAATGTAAAGTGATCATAAGAATTTTTTTCTTAAAGTCTTTTGCTATACAACAACAAATCTATCAATCGTAATACTGAGTATTCTCACTTAGAATGTCATTTTAGTTTGGAACTAAGCTGCTTTAAGCCGGAGTCTCTTAGCTCAACCTGTCCATCATGGATTTAATCATCTCTGTTCTGTACTTTTGGCCTGGATACTCATATATGAAGTTTGTATTTTATCAAGAATGGAACAATAACTTCCTGGGGAAACACCAATGTTGTTTACATTGGATATTTCTGAATTCATCTAATTACTGTATTTTAGTTCATATTTGTAGCCCTGACATGGGAGGTTTCTTAGTGCATTGTAATTATACATCATATTGAGGCTTAGTGTGATAAAAATATACATGCACACAGCATAGTGTTTTTCTCCAAATCCCACCCTGATTCTTCCCCTTCTTCATTCATAATATTGAAACTGATATTGATAGTTTCACATATGTACATAGGATTCTTTGAACTGTTTCCTTCATCAAGTATCTCCCCCTCCCCTCCATACACTGATCTCTCTCACCATTTATCTCAAATCCCTTTTGTTTTTGAATTTTTCTCTCGCTTCCAGATATAAGAAAACCTATGACCCTTCACTTCTCAGGCTGGCTAATCTCACTTAACATAATTTCCTTTAGTTCCATCCATTTCCCTACAAGTGATATAATTTTGTTTAAGGTTTTGGTATGATAAGTATGGTAAGATTATTTTTTCTTATTTAATTTATTATTTCTTCCTATAACTTCCAAGTCATAGTGTATTTGCAATAGCATTTCCATTATTTGAACTATTTATTTATTTATTTATTTATTTATTTATTTATTTATTTATTTATTTTGGTGGTACTGGGGTTCCTGGAAGCCCTTCTACCGCCTGGCTACACTCCCAGGCCGATTTTTTAAATATATTTTTTTAAATTTGTAAACAGGGTCTCTTAAGCCTGCGAGGCTGGCTCCAAACCAGCGCGATCCTCCTGTCTCCGCCTCCCAAGCGCGGGGATTACAAGTGTGCACCACCACGCCCAGCTGAACTTTTTAGTAATTTAACTGGAGAATCAAACACTGTTTTATTGGTAACTTAGAAAGTACATATGATATCTCCTTCTTCATTTAGAGTTCCAACTATGACCCATTTTCTCCCTAGCTTCCACATATTAGGGAGACAATCCTATTTATTATTTTTGTGACTGACTAATCTCACTTTGCACAATGTCCTCCAGTTCCATTCATTTCTCTGCAAATTATGTAATTTCTTTATAGGAGGAACTCTAGATGAAGAAGAAGATACTATTGATGAGTAAATAAGGCGACCTAACTGAGGGGATGGGAAGTGGGAAGAGGGAAATTCTCTAATGCACATCATGTACATTAACAAACATATCAATGTCAATCACTAAGGCAATATGAAAAAGAGCGAGTGGGAGGAAATGGGGTTGGAATTGGGTAAGGGCTAATTGGGTAATGTGTGCATGTATACCTCCATCATCTTCTACCTCATTAAGACATGACAACAATGCACCAATAAAATAATTTAACAAGTATTTATAATAAAGTGTACTTTTAATGTAATGAATAACCCTCATTTTAATGTTTTTTCTTTAATGTGAGTGTTTATATTAAAATTTAAGACATAAGCTTTCCAATGAAACAAAGACAATTATCTTTGACTTTCTAATGGGTACAATGGGAAAACAAAAATTATGGAATTGTAGAATTAACTAATTCAAATGAGGTATAATGCCAACAGGTTGAAATTCAAAAGGATCAAAATAAAAAAACACAATAAAAACATTTTAATTCAATTTCATTTTTTTCTCAGTCACACATGTGCCTAAATTAAGGAATTAAAAAGCCCCGTAAATCTTAGCTCCACAAAACTCCACTCACTCTGTGCCACCTTCTCACTCCTCTATGAAGGCTGAGATTTTCATCTCAGTGGCATCTTGTGTTTGCTTTTAGAACACACATAAAATATAAAATATTTAGGTCGATGTTTCTTGATTTTTTTAATGTAAGATGTAATCCAATAATTTTATTGGGAAGATCAGAACTTTCTCTCTCTCTCTCTCTCTCTCTCTCTCTCTCTCTCTCTCTCTCTCTCCCCCCCCCCTCTCTCTCTCTCTCTCTCTCTCTCTCTCTCTCAACCTCTGAGCTACACCCACTGCCCAATTTTTTATTCTTTATTCTGAAACAGGGTCTCACTGAGTTGCGGAGAACCTCACTAAGTAGCTGAGGCTGTCCGCTAACTGCGATCCTCCAGTCTCAGCCTCCTGAATGCTGAGATTACAAGCTTGCGGCACCATGCCTGCTCTTTTCTCTCTTGAGTTCTCTAACTCCTCACATTATTTCCTGTCTCTCATTCTCCTGATATATTTTTATTACATTTATTTGTGAAACCAGTATTTACTCTATATTATTGTGACTGTGAATGGTGCCCCCAGAAATCCTGTAATATACTCTACCTTTCCTTGTTTAATTCTTTGCTTTTTTTGGCAGTGTGATATTTCTTTATTTTCCTCTTTGCCTACACTTCTAGGTGTCTACTAGTCTTTTAGAGGCTTTCCTTAGATATTTGTCATGCTTGCTGTCCATGTGTACCTAAGAACAGGAAGCTAAGTGGTAATTGGACACTGTATAAAACTCAGATCACTGACTGCTGAGCACCAACAGAATTTGATCAGATGCTTATCCAGATATTTTGTTAGTATTTTGTATCAGATAAAGCATGGCTAGCTTCTGCAGCTGATAGACCCCACCAAGTGTACATGTTTAAACACAATTAAAACTTTTTAAAATTTTTCACTCTTTTTGTTAATGGGTTAATATCATGCAGAGATTCAGAAACAAAAACCGTCATTATTTTGCAATCCTGCTAGCCCTTAGGTCTCAAGGTACCCATGTGGTAAAAAGAGAAAGAGAACATAGAATAAGGGCACATCATTTATTAAACCCTGGGCCTGGAACCAACACAGATCATGTCTACTCAAATTGTAGTAACCAGAATAGTTCAAGGACACACATATGGTGCAAACTGAGCTGGGAAACTCAGTCTCAGGTGAGGCAACTGCTTATGTTGTCACAATGAGAACTCTATACTATGCAAAGATGTGCTTAATTTTCTTGGCAGCTAGCTATCTCTGCCACAGGAGCTTCCTTGAAACATCAGCATCTGGAGATCTTTGCTCTAGGGCTGGCCTGGTGAATATAAACTAGATTGTTACTTTATTTTAAGTAACATCATAAATCATCATTCGTAAATTTTAATACATTTTAAAAACACAGTAAAATGCAGATTATGGTTCCATAGGCCTATTATAGCATCTGAACTTCTGAATTTCTAACAAGTTTTCAGAGGGTATCAATCCTACTAGGCCAGAGACACTAGTTTGAGCAGCCGAGAGCCAAAGTGCAACTTAGTTCTCCATCTGTTCCTTTAATTTTTTAACCCAGGGCCTTTTTGATTCAGTTTGTCCAGAGAATAAACAACCTCTCTAGTGTTAGCATGTATGAGGATAATCTGTTGAACAAGTATGAGGAGAGCCCCTTGTAATCTATTTGTGTTTTATTTATTTTTATACTTTTATTGGTTCATTGTATCTGTACGTCATAGTGAGTTTCAAAGTGACACAAAAACCATACATGCACAGAGCACTTTGTGTATTTCCTTCCACAACCCACCCCAATCCCAGTTCCATCCACTTCATACATGTGAGTGAGGTTTGTAATGATATTTTTATATGTGGAAATATAATTACTTGAATCATTTCCTCCCCCAGTTTTCCTCTTCTCTCTCACTGCCTATCTCCTTCAACTCCCACTATTACACTAGTCTCTTTCCTCATCTATCTGAATACCTATTTTTTTTCTATTTTTTTTAGCTTCCACATATGAGAGACATAGGGCCCTTGGTTTTCTGAGATTGGCTGATCTCTTTTAATATTCTCTCAAAATACTATAGTGATACATGCATAACCCATTTTCATTGTAGCACAATTCACAATAGCCAAATTCAGGAGTCAATCTAGGTTTCTCTCAAAGAGATAATGGATAAAGAAAATGTGGCTTATACATACAATGACATTTTACTTAGACATAAAAAAGAACACAAGTCAGTTGTAGGGAAATGGATGGAACTAAAAATTATTTTCATTTTATATAGTTTCTCAAATTTATCTCCCATTTATTTTTGTATGTGTGTGGTACTGGGGATGGAACCTAGGAGATTTCTACCTGTGGTCTATACTCCTAGACCTATTTTATATTTTATTTGGAAACAGGGTCTCACTAAGTTGCTGAGAGCTTCACTAAGTAGCTGAGGCTGGCATTTAACCTGAGCAATACTCCTGCCTCAGCCTTCCAAATACTGGGATTACAAGCATGCGCCAACCTGCCCGGCTTCCCATTTTTTTATAATGTGGTTTTATTGGTGCATTATAGTCACACATCAGAATGTAAATCATGTTGACAATGACATACATGCACACACCACTGGGTGCCCTCTCACCTCCCCATTTTTCCCTCCCCAATATAGAGCACTGAGACTGGCATTGGTATATTCCTATATGTACACATAGTTGATGGTAAAGTTTCCATTAATTAAACCTCCCCCTTCCCTTTTCCCTTCCCTTAGACCATCTCCCTGGCTCCACTTAGGTTTTTCCTCCATTATCTGGAGTCCCTCTTGTAGCCCAATTACTCCCGAGCTTGTACATATTAGAGAAAATATATGACTCTTCACTTTTGGTGATTGGATAATTTCACTTAACATATCGGTCTCCGGGTCATTCTATTTTCTTGCAAATGACACAATTTTGTTCTTTTTAATTGCTGAGTAGAATTCCATGATGTGTATTTCCCGAAATTTTGTAATCCATTTATCTGTTGACGGTCATCTAGTTTGATTCCATAGTTTAGCTATTGTGATTTGTGCCGTTATGCCTATTGTGAATTTTGCTGTTATGATCATGGTATGCATATTTTAGTGTAATTCTCTGGTTCCAACACCTTTGGAATGATGCTCAGAAGTGGTATAGCTGGATCATATGGTGGATCCATTTACAGTTTCCAAAGGAATCTCCACACTGCTCTTCATAATGGCTGAACAAGTTTGCAATCCCACCAACAGTATAGAGTTCGTATTTTACCACATCCTGGCCAACATTTATTGTTGTTTGACTTCTTAATGATTGCCATTCTGATTGAAGTTAGATGGAATCTCAGTGTAGTTTTGATTTGCATCTCCCTGATTGCTAATGATTCTTAGCATTTTTTTTCATGTATCTATTGTTCATTGTATCTCTTTTCACTAGTCATATTCTGCTTCCTGTACTGGGAAACAACTTTTATTTTTTGAATGGTAGAGTTTTGCAGTGTACTAACTTGCTTCTTTGGGGAACTTTGTAGACAAAATAATATCTCTGTCATCCCTTGTAAGTTTTATGGCTGACATCATCACAACAAAAGACATATTAGCCAGAGAACACATACATATTTATTTAATGTAAGTTTTATATGACATGAAAGCCTTTAGAAATGAAGACTCAAAGATCCACGGAAGCTGTATTTTTATGGACAATCATGCAGATGTATGATTGGTGGACATGAAGCTATGGTGTAATGGTAATAAATTGGGGTAAATTTGTTCAGATTCTTCTTGGCCTTTGAATAGTACAATATAGAAACCCTCTGAAATGATGCTCTAATTATTTTCTCATGATCTACTTTCAGGGAAGGTAAACCAGAGATTTTTTTTTTTTTTTTTTTTGTGATCTGCTTCAGGAAGAATGACTTTCTTCCTGAAAAGGTAAAAAAGTGATTTCCTTGCTCTTGTGGTTTCCTCAAATTCTTTTACCTTTAAATAATCAGTATGCTAAGGTGGCATTTTTTGTGGTATGTTCCAAGCCAAGAAATACTTGAGATTTCTATGGTTTTGGCTCTCATGGTTACTTGTAAACTAATTAATTTCTAACTTTTAAAATTTTGTTAACATCTTTCATTTTAATTTCTGATGTTGAATATCTTTAAAGGTGTCTCTTATTTTAGTGGAACTTTGAAAGAAGTAATTACTTTATAATTAATTATAAGGATATAAAGTTATTGATTGCCTAGAATATAATAATTCCAGAAAAAGCTGCATAATAAGAGTTAAAAGTTAAAAACAACTAATTTTTTTTACCACATAATTTAAAAAAATAGCTTCAGTGACTTTTTCTTTATTTATTTCCACTATGTTATCCTGAGTCCTGGATTGTTAAGAATGTAGCTATAGTACAACATCTTTCTATTAACAGGATTCTCTTCCCTGTGTAGTCGCAGACTAGAATTTGTCAGTGAGAGATTGCTTGAGACACAGTGGTCAGAAGTAAATTGGAGGTGGACTCTGCCGTCAGGTAAACAGGCAGGCATGAAGTTTATACTTGTTTCTGAGCAAGTAATGCTCTTGAGATTATACCACTGTACTGCTGCAGGCTGATTGATGAACTTTTAAAGGTTCACTGAATTGTCTTCATTCACAAAAATATATTTTCAAGAATAAATTTAATTTGATAAAATTCAGTTTACTAAGTTTCTAATGAAATGTGATTTTGTTGCTTTATCTAATAATTCTCTGCTTCACCAAAGATCACAAGATTTTTTCTATTTTTCTCTAGATGCTTTTAGGTTTGACTCTTCTGAATGTGATCCATTTTGGGTTGATTATTGTATATGATACAAGGCATGGATTGATGCTACTTTTCTTTTATTAGCCTTCTCTTTCTTATTCTCTCTCCTCTTTTGTTTTCCCCCTCCTGCTCTAATTCTGCTTCTTTCTATGCTTCCTTATTAATATGTTTTAAGTACCATTTGTTAAAAAAAGTATTTTCTTCATCAAATTTCCCCTGTGTAATTGTTGGACTTAATTTGCCATATATGCATATATGTTTGATTGTTTTTCTGTAATATTTATTCTAATCTGTTCTTTCATTGGCCTATGTTTGGAGGTTTTTTTTTTTTTTTTTTTTTTTGTGTGTGTGTGTGTGTGTGTGTGTGTGATTTCCTGGGGATTGATTCCTAGTCCATTCTACCTCTCAGTTACAACCCCAGCCCTACTTTTTATATTTATTTTGAAACATCATCTCACTAAGTTGATGAAATTCTCAATATTTTCTGAGGCTGTCCTCAAATGTGTGATCCTCTTATCTCAACCTCTCAAGTACTGGGATGTACTTGATTATAGGTATGTCCCACCAAACCCAGCTGCGCCTGGAGTTTTATTTAGTGGGAGGATTTTAACTACAAATCAAAATTCTTTGATTCATATTAGATGTTTCTTCCTAGTGACTTTGGACAGTTTATGTCTCTCAAGAATTTGGAACATTTTATTTAGTTAGTTGAATTTATGAGCAAAGAAAGGGTTTTTCAGAATATTCTGTTATATTACTAACGTTCCTAAGATTTATAGTAATATCCTCTCTTTTGTTCCTAATCTTTATAACCTTTGTCTTCGTTTTTTTTTCTTGTCAGCTTTTGTAAGGGCTTACTGGTTTTATTGATATTTCCAAAGAGCGACCTTTTGCTTCCAACTGATTTTCTATATTTATCTAGGCTCTTATTTTCACAGATTTTTATTCTTGATAATATCCTTCTTTCTGATCTAAGCCAAAATTATTCTTTCTTTATTCTAGTTTCTAAAAACACAAACTATATCATTGCTTTAAGACCTTTTTTGATGATAGAAACATTTATATACTTTTTAGCTGTATCTCCAACATTTTAATAGATAATTTTTATGCAATTGGAAATATTTTCTACTTTACAATGAAATTTACTATGAAAGTTATTTAGGAGTTTGTTGTATTTTATTTCCAAATATTTAAATATTTTTTCAGGTATTCTGTTATTGATTTTTTTCATTAAAATCTATCATGACCTGAAAATATGCTCTGTATTATTCCAGTCCTTTAAAAAAATTAAGGTTTATATTATGGCCCCGAATATAGTCTGTCTTGGCGAGTGTTCAATATTAACTTGAAAATAATGAATATTCTGCTGTTGTTGGGTGGAGTGCTCTGTGTAAGTCAATTAGGTCAAGCTGGTCACTAGTGTTGTTCAGATCTTCTATATCCTTACTGATTTTCTGTCATCTTGTTTCATTGATTACTAAGAAAAGAGTGTTGAACTCTGGCAGCAGTTAGGTGGAGTCAGGGCTTCTAGGCTAGTTTACTCTGAGGGAAATTGGAAACTATGAGGGAATTTTGAGCAGTATAGAGAGATGGTATGTCATAGAGTTTAAAAGGAAAATCACCTACTAAAAAATAGATTGAGGGGGTTGAAGGGTAAATCAAAGACTCTTGTTGGATAGTTATTTCAATTACCTATATAAAAATGATAGCTTACATCAATCATGTTGACGAGTGGAGGTAATAGAAGGTGTTGAGATTTTGAGCATTTATGAAAAACAGAGACAGCATTTAGTAAGAAATTGGATTCAGGATATGAGAGAAAAAATAAAATAAAGAATGAGATCAAAGTTGTATGGAAATAACAACAAAGACTTGTTTTTAATAGACACTTGGATACTTGGGAAACTGACACAGGAGAATCACAGGTTTGAGGCCAACCTCAGCAACTTTGTGAGGCTTTCTGTGACTTAGTGAGACCCTGTTTTTCTTTTTGTATGGTACTAGAGGTGGAACACAGGGGCATTCTACTTTTGAGCTACACACCCAGCCCTATTTCTTTTTCTTTATTTTGAGACAGGGTCTCACTGAGTTAAAAAGGACCTAAGTAGGTGAGGCTGTCTACCAACCATGATCTTTTGTCTCAGTCTCCCAAATGCTGGGCTTACAAGTGTGCACCACCATACCCAGTTGTAAGACCCTGTTTTAAAGTAAAAAAATAAAACAGGACTCGAGGTATATCTCAGAAGTAAAATGTCCCTGAGTTCAATCCAGTAAAACACACACACACACACACACACACACACACACACACACACACACACACACACAAGATTTGGAAATGAATGGGATTTAGATAAATTGTCTGGAGCTCAGTTTTATAGGTGCTAAGTGTCAAATCCAATTCAAGACAGAATTAGGCTATATGAGTCTGAAATTGGTGAGAAAAAAGGAGCTTGAGACATAAATTTGGGAACTATCAATCTACAGATGAGTTTGGAGAATGGAGTAAGTATGTATTTAAAAATGAAAAAAAGATACAAATGGCCAATAGGTATATAAAAAATGTTCAACATCCTTAGCCATTAGGGAGATAAAAATTAAAACCTACGCTGATATTCCATCTAACCCCAATCAGAATAGCAAGCAGAAAGAAATAAAATAACAACAAATGCTGGAGAGGATGTGGGGAAAAAGGAACTCTTTTACACTGTTGGTGGGAGTGCAAAGTAGTTCAGGTGCTTTGGAGATCAGTGTGGAGATTCCTTAGAAAACTGGGAATGGATCTACCATATGATCTGGCTATATATTCCTGAGTATCTTCCCAAAGGGATTGAAATCAGAGAAATCCAGGTTTTAATAGCCAAAATATGGGACTAACCAAGGCCTCCATCAACAGATGAGTAGATTGCAAAATTATGGGAAATACACATAACGGAATTCTATTAAGCTATAAAAATGAACAAAATCATCTCATTCTCAAGAAGATGGAAAGACTTGGAGAACATTATGTTAAGTGAGATCAGCCAAGCACAGAAAGAAAAGCAACATATGTTTTCTCTAATATGCCCAAACTAGGGAATATTAGGAATATCAGAGGGACTCCAGATAATTGAAGGGAAACCTCAGCAAAGCTGAAATGGAAGGGTAGGAGATGAAGAAGGCTGAGGCTGATTAATGGAGGAGCTACATTAGAACATGTGTAAAAGTATGAATATGGCATGGTTAACCTGGACACTCATTGTTGGGAGGAAGGAAGGGGAAGTGGGGGATGGGAGAGGGCACTAAGCACAATCTGAATGTATGCCATTTTCAATATTATCCACATAAAAATAAAAAATTATAAATAAATAAAAATAAAATAAACCTTATTGTAAAAGAAAAAATAACAGTGAAGAGAAGAGGTATAAACTCAGAAACACCAGCATTAAGAGATCTCTCTACCTGTTTCACCTTTTCATGCATAACTATAGATACTAATTGACCATATCTGCTGGTATTTAAGACCTCCACTTTCAACAGCCTGCAGTGCCTGCATGATATACTTTAAAGATAAGAAACAGCTAGAAATACAATGAGAAGGATCACTAGTAAGATGAGAGGAAAATCAGGAGATAGAGTATCTTTAAAATGAAAAGAAATGAAGAAAGTGTTTTAAGAAGGAAGATTGTATCTAATATTTCATGAAAGTTTTTAACAAAGTGGGATTTTGAAACACTAATAGTCCTGGATTTAGCACATGACATAATTGGTGACTTCAACAAAACTATATTATTTTCACTGAATTTTTCAGCAATCTAGGTTGTAGTGGATTTAGGGAAGGACTAAACAAAAATTAAAGGAACAAATAAATTAATTACAATATAGAAATGAGAAATGGGTTGAAAAAGAAGACCAAATAATTTTTTTTTTGGAAGAAATACTTTGCATGGACTTAGTGAAGAGAAGGCTCTTTTAGAGAGGAGAAAAAAAAATGGTTCAGAAGAGAAAGAATCTGAGGAAACAGCTAACCACTGGGAAAGGATGCCTTTGGCAAGAACAATGCTCAATTTATTCAATTTATTCATAGAAACAGAGAAGGGAGATTTTGGTAGATAGGTATATATATATAGGATGGGTACTTGTCAAAATTTTTTCTTGGTTGCTTTTTTTTTTTAGTTTTAACTAAATAAAAAATGAAACTCAGTGTTTTTTATTGAGGGAATATGTGAAGTAGATGAGATTAGTACAAACAAGGACATTCATGAATTACTTATCTAGAAGATGACTGAGTAAGTGAGTGGCCTAGGAAACTGCCCTTGTGTCCAGGCAGCACCACAGGCCATTCAAAGTTGAAGTGTTAAATATCAACAAGTTAGTGTAAACTTGTGTTTGTCTATTGTTGAGTAAAAAGGTGAGATGAGTAGAGAGTTAAATTTTATCAAGGATAGGGGATTACTAAGTAGAGATGTATAGGCAAGAAAGTTGAGGAGATATGTAGGGAAAGATTTTATAATGTTGATCATGAATATCAAGCTATGTAAGTAGGGATCTGGTGAGAAACACACCAAGTGCTATGCATATGTATGCTTCTATTCTGGATCTCATTATGATATGTAATTGCAATGTACCAAAAATTATATTAAAAATTGTGAAATGTGTGGTGAGAACTTGTGAAAATTCAGTGAAGTAAATAGATTGTATTTCTTCCAGGGATGAAAAGGAATGGGGAGGAGGTCTAGGGAAATTGAGCTGAAAAGTAG